>NC_052075.1:52765764-53508264 GCF_015852505.1 Tachyglossus aculeatus | reverse complement strand
GCCGGGGAGCTCAGCGGGCGGCCCGGGAGGCGGGAGCCCGACCAGTAGGAGAAGGAGCCCGGGGACGGGGAGGGCGGCGCCCCGAAGGTGCGGCGGTACGAGGTGGAGGACGTGGAGCTGGCCCGCAGGCTCGAGGAGTAGCTCATGCTGGCCGGGCAGGGGGCCGAGAGGGGCTGGCCGGGCGGAGGGACGGCGGGGGTCTCGGGGAGAAGAGGCGGCCGGCTCTGGAGGCTGCTTTATAGCCCCGTCGGGCCCTCTCGGGGATGGGGCGGCACGGGAGGGGAGGGGGAGGGCAGCCAGCTCCTCCCACCTGCTGGACGGCCGGTGGGGGCCGGAGCCCAGCCAGCGGGGAGGGGTGGGGCCCCCGCGCCCCCTCCCCTTCCATAGGCCGGATGACACGGACCTCCCCCCCTTCCCCACTGTCCACGGATTCCCGGGTGTCAGGAGGAGGGCCCGGGAGCCCAATAATAATGATGGCATTCGTTAAGCGCTTACTATGTGCAACTTGTACTTCCCAAGCGCTTAGTTCGGTGCTCTGCACACAGTAAGCGCTCAATAAATACGATTGATCGATTGATTGCAAAGCACTGTTCCAACTGCTGAGGGGATACGGGGCGATCAGGTTGCCCCACGTGGGGCTCACAATCTTAATCCCCACTTGACAGATGAGGTAACAGGCAGAGAGAAGTGGAGTGATTTGCCCGAAGTCACGCAGCTGACAATTGGCGGAGCCGGGATTTGAACCCCTGACCTCTGACTCCAAAGCCCGGGCTCTTTCCACTGAGCCACGCTGCTTCTCACGATGGTTCTCGATGGGGGGCGGGGGGGTGCCTAGGCCCTTCCTCTCAAGGTTCCTGTGTTCTTAACTGCCCGCCCCCACCCAGGGTCAGAGAGGAGGGGGCTGGAGTGTATGTGGGGGGGAGGAGCCCCTGGAGCCGGCACTAATGGACATCCGTTTCCCTTCCCCGGGGGGCTCCTGGCCTGGCTCCGGCCTGTGTGCTCCGGTTTAAAGGCAGACAGGCCCCACCTGGCTTCAGCCCTCTTGGCCCACCCCCTACCAGCTGCAGGGGGAGGGACCCCGGGCCGTGGGGGAGCCCTGTAGACCCCCAGGTTGGGTGACCTCTCTGGGTTTGGGTTTCCTGAGCGTCTCCCCTCCTCCCACCTGCCGGCCATCCACGAGCTTTACCGGAACCGGAGGGGGGGGAGGAAGGGATTAGCCTCCGTTTGTAGCAGGGGATGGTCATGAGGAGGCTGGAGCCGAATTAAGTCTTGAGAGGCCACCGTTGATTCCCCACCCGGACACTGGGACGGGGGCAGAGACAAAGATGGAAAGAGACAGAGAGACAGGACCACTGACCGGGGATGGAGAACTTGTAGAAACAGCCAGAGGCGCAGGGACCGCTGCCGAGACGGAGAGAAAGACGCAGAGACAGGGCGAGGGAGAGAACCAGCAGGCAGACAGGCCAGCGGAGGAAAGGGACTCCCGGGGAGAGCCAGAGTCAACGGGGAAGGCGGGGAGGGAGACGGGACCAGATGCCACAGGGGCGGGTGGCCTGGCTGGGGCCTGGGGCTCGGAAGCCAAAGGAGGGTCCGGTTGACGGTGCCCGGGGAGGGGGCTCACGGTGGATGGAGGCTGCGGGCGGGCCTGGAACCTGGCTGGACTCTGCAGGCCCCCCGCCCAGCCGCCGCAGGAGAGAGATGGCCCGCTTTGCCTCCTCAGCGCTTTATGTTTTCTGCGGGGCGGCCAACGCCCTGCTCTGCTCTGCTCCCGCCGGGGCCATTAGCCTTCCCAGCGCGCCTGCCAGCCCCCGGGCCCTGGGCCCGCTGGGTGGGTGGGGAACTGCGTCCCCCTCTCCATCCCCCCCATCTTACCTCCTTCCCTTCCCCACAGCACCTGTATATATGTTTGTATATATTTATTACTCTATTTTACTTGTACATATCTATTCATTTTATTTTGTTAGTAGGTTTGGTTTTGTTCTCTGTCTCCCCCTTTTAGACTGTGAGCCCACTGTTGGGTAGGGACTGTCTCTACATGTTGCCAACTTGTACTTCCCAAGCGCTTAGTACAGTGCTCTGCACACAGTAAGCTCTCAATAAATACGATTGATTGATTGGAAATGGGTCCGGGGCGCGCGGGGTCCGGGGGGGGGAGGGAGGGAACAGTCCGTCCGCAGCCCCGCTGGGATGGAGAAGGGGGGGAAGGAGAGGGGTCGGGGGGCGGCCGCAGAACCGCGGTGGGGAGGGGTCCTGCAGCTCCTGGCTCTGGGCCCCTCGGAGCCTCCACGCCCGGACCTGACCGCCCGTCGCTGCAAGGAGGCGCGAGGGGACGGGATAGGCCCCTTCCCACCCGGAGCCCCGGCAGCAACCCGGGGTCTCTGCTGCCACGGACAGAAACCAGAGGCACCCCCCGACCATCCCGCCCCCAGCTCCCATCAAATCAAATCAATCGTATTTATTGAGCGCTTACTGTGTGCAGAGCACTGTACTAAGCGCTTGGGAAGTACAAGTTGGCAACATCAGAAAAGGGTGGGGATGGCGGAGCAGGCCCGGACCACTTGGGGAAGAAGAGTGAGGGAGCAACGCCTCCCGCAGAACTGGCTCAAGTAGCCGGAGTAGCACAGGCCTGGGGGAGGGGAGGGGTCGCGAGACAGAGGCCCCAGCCCCGGGACTCGCAGCCTGTGAGTTCGATTCCCCTGGTTTTGCTCCTTCCCCCTTACTCTTCCCCGCTGTAGCAGGTGAAGACCCCCCAGCCCACCTGCTAGGCCGCCGGGGAGCGGAGGGGCAGTGACCTTGGGGTCGGGAGGTGGCGAGGCCGTGGCCAGGGGGCAGGTTGGGGGTCTCGGACCCTAAGAGGCCCGTTCCGGCCGGGCTCCGTCCCTCGAGCCCCCGGGGAAGGGGCGGGGGAAGAGGGTCCCCTCGGGAGCATCCCGAGGCCCAGAAGGGAGAGCACAAAGCGGGACGGACTGGGAGATTTTAGACTGTGAGTCCACTGTTGGGTAGGGACTGTCTCTATATGTTGCCAACTTGGACTTCCCAAGCGCTTAGTACAGTGCTCTGCACACAGTAAGCGCTCAATAAAGACGATTGATTGATTGATTGACGGAGGAGGGAGGGAGCGCGGGGTGGTGCTGCCCCCCTCGGGACAGAGGGAGAACAGCAGCTCCGCCGCATCCTCCCCCCCCCCCCCGCCCACTTACTCCCGTCCAGTCCCAGGCAGGAGATAATAATAATAATAATGGCATTTATTAAGCGCTTACTATGTGCAAAGCACTGTTCTAAGCGCTGGGGAGGTTACAAGGTGATCAGGTTGTCCCACGTGGGGCTCACAGTCTTAATCCCCATTTGACAGATGAGGGAACTGAGGCACAGAGAAGATAAGTGACTTGCCCAAAATCACACAGCTGACAATTGGCACAGCCGGGATTCGAACCCATGACCGCTGACTCCAAAGCCCGTGTTCCTTCCACTGAGCCACGCTGCTTCTCTAATGGTGATGGAGATGGTGCCCCCCGCTCGCCCGCCCGCCCCCACCCATGTCTCCTACAGAACCAAGGTGGGGGCTCAGACTAGTAGGCCCGGCCCAGTCCAGGACGATTGCCTGGGAGCCCATTCTGACAGAAACACAGGGGTCCACTACAGGAAGTTCTGCTCCCCAAAAAGGGGCAGGCCCAAGCCTGGAGGACCCTCCCTGCCAGACTCCTGGACAGTTAGGTCACTTCAGGGCCCCCATGATTGGGCTTTACTGTAGTTGAGGCAATCCAGGTGCAGGGGGAAAGACTTCTTATTTTTTTAAAAAGGGTATTTGTTAAGCACTTACTATGTGCCAGGTACTGTACTACATGCTGTAAACAAGTGGCAGTCATTACTAGGATCCAGGTCCTCCAGGTCCATAGCCTATCCACTAGACCACATTGCTTCTCAACTGGTTCAGAGTCCAGAGGCTGAAGTGAATCCTCAGCCAAGTCGACCCAAGGGATTGTGGAAATGGAAGGGTGGAGACAGGAGCCGCAGTGTGAACCAGGCCAGTAGTGCGGTCCGGCTTCCACCCTAGGAACTCTGGGGGACTGAAAGAAAACTCATGGGGGAAGAAGAGGAGGGGCAGGAGAGAAACCAAAGCAAAGACCAACCTCAGACCTGGGCCCCCTCCCATTTCCTGACCTGCTGCCAGCCCCTTTTTCGACTCCTGGACTGAGTAGGGTGACTGGCCCAAACTCACAGACCTTGAATCACAGTAGCAGCAGCTGCTGACAAGATGAACAAGCAGAACCATTACCACGTCTTGTGGGGGGTGGAATGAAGTGCAGAAGCCCCCACTGGCTCTGGCAGCTGGCCAATAGCCCCAGTGACCTTCTGCTCCCCAGCCCTGCAGCCTGCCCAAGCCATCTGTCTACTGTGGTCAGCCCAGGCCCCCAGTGTGGCAGGGCTCTGAGCTGGAACGACGCTGCCTTTGTTTGCTCGGCTTTGTGGCCTCTTTTGTTTCCCCAAAACCCAGGCTGGAAACTGGAGCCTAGCTCTCAGGTCTCAACTCCCCTTCCAGGAGGCCCTGCCCTCAGCCCAGCCTTGTGGAGTCCCCAATTCAGAAAGAGAATCTACACCTTGCGGAATCACATTGTCTCCGGGAGGGGAGGGTCCACTTCTGATCCACCTAGCAGGGGTCTGCTGGCCAGCTCCTGACTCAGATGGCCTCCTCCTAAAGCAACTTGGCTGCTGCCTGACCCACTGGGAGGGGCTACAGAGAGGCTCCTGCTGACATGGCCTCACCTGCCCACCAAATCCCAGCTCCCACCTGAGCATCTGGGCCCCATTCTCCCCCCCACACCACCACCACTCACACCTCTGGTGTCCGAAGCAGCTCTCTGCAGGCTGTCAGATAGCATCCTTGAGGGGAGCAAACAGTCCATGTTTCCCAGCACAGCAGAAAGGGCTTCCTTGGGAAGATTGAGGATGAGGCAGAGATGGGTGTGCACCCTCACAACTGGGAGCCAGCACCTCCGGTAGATAATGATAAATTGCCTTGTAGCCAACCAGAGAAGCCAGCAGCCCCTGCCCCCAGGCCCCTTCCAGATCTGGCTGCCCCCTTCCCTCCCCTGGCACCCTCACTCCTGAGCCCCTTCCCACTGCTTACACTCTCCCCCAGCCTGTTTGGCTTGATGGGCTCCAGAGGGCCAGAGCCTGCCCTGACTGCGACCCCGCCGTGTTAGCCACCTGCCCCTAGCACACCCGGCTCACGGATTGCATTTCACTCCAGTGGGGAGGATGGCCAACAGATTAATCTCCTGGCAGACGCCGGCATGCCAGCCTTTGCGGGAATGACATTCCTGATGCTGCTGTCCTCTGAAAGGTGGCACAGAGCCATGGATGCAGCGGTACAAGGGGTCAAGTCAGCCCTGACCTCTTCCTCTCAGCTCCCTGGAGCAGATCAGAGCTTCACACAGGTGGACTCCTCAGCACAGAGCTTCCTAAGGCTGGACTTTATGACTGTCAGGGGGAAAAAAGAGTCCCAAGGCATGCCTACTCTCATATGGGTGACCAAGGGAGGAGAGTGGAGGTGAAGGTTAAAACCATCCAGCTGGCAGGGAGAACAGAGACTCTAGCACCTGGATTTCCACCTTCTGCCAATCACCCCCTCATCCTTGGAAGGGGGCAGGGAGGGAGCCTGTGAAACCCAGCCACAGCTTGAATATCTTTGCCTCATTCTCGCCTGTCCCGCCGTCGACCCCAGGCCCACGTCATCTCCCTGGCCTGGAATGCCCTCCCTCCCCACATCCACCAAGCTAGCTCTCTTCCTCCCTTCAAGGGCCTGCTGAGACCTCACCTCCTCCAGGAGGCCTTCCCACACTGAGCCCCCCTCCTTCCTCTCCCCCTCCATCCCCCCAGCCTTATATATATATATATATACAGCCCCACCTGTATATATATGTTTGTACATATTTATTACTCTATTTTACTTGTACATATCTATTCTATTTATTCTGTTAATGTGTTTTGTTCTCTGTCTCCCTCTTCTAGACTGTGAGCCCACTGTTGGGTAGGGACCATCTCTATATGTTGCCAACTTGTACTTCCCAAGCGCTTAGTATGGTGCTCTGCACACAGTAAGCGCTCAATAAATATGATTGGATTGATCGATCTTTGGAGAAACCCCCACCTTCCCCCACAGCTCCAGTCCCAACCCATTGCCATCCTATGCAGTCTGTGTCAGCATTCCGGCCCCTGGTGGTTCTGGAGTCATTACTGGGGTGTTTTCCCGGGTGACTGACTCACTCCCAACACAAGAATTTAGCTTGGCCAAGCCATTAGGGCCTGGGCAGTGAGCCTGGGGGAAGGGGGTGTAGACACTACAATAAGACAAGCGTAGGTAGCCGAGTGTTTCGCTCCTGGCGGGAGCTGGTCAGGACACACCTTTTGCAGGCCACACACCCAAGATGGAAACAGTCACACTTTTATTGACAGTTACTGGTCAGAGAACAACTTCACAGGTGGAAAAACGACAGACGCACAAGAGCGGAGTGTGAAAGAGAAAGGACAGGATACACTCAATATTCTTCGCCTTCATCCTCCCCCTCCGCACTATCTGCTCCGACTTCCTCGTAATCCTTCTCTAAGGCCGCCATGTCCTCCCGCGCCTCTGAGAACTCTCCTTCCTCCATCCCCTCCCCCACGTACCAGTGGACAAAGGCACGCTTGGCGTACATCAGGTCAAACTTGTGGTCCAGGCGAGCCCAGGCCTCAGCGACGGCGGTTGTGTTGCTCAGCATGCACACGGCCCGCTGGACCTTGGCCAGGTCGCCCCCAGGGACCACGGTCGGGGGCTGGTAGTTGATGCCCACCTTGAAGCCAGTCGGGCACCAGTCCACAAACTGGATGCTCCGCTTGGTCTTGATGGTGGCAATGGCGGCGTTGACATCTTTGGGCACCACATCGCCACGGTACAACAGGCAACAGGCCATGTATTTACCGTGGCGAGGGTCACACTTCACCATCTGGTTGGCTGGCTCAAAGCACGCGTTGGTGATCTCGGCTACGGTCAGCTGCTCGTGGTAAGCCTTCTCAGCGGAGATGACCGGGGCGTAGGTGGCTAGGGGGAAGTGAATGCGGGGGTAGGGCACCAGGTTGGTCTGGAATTCGGTCAGATCCACATTCAGGGCCCCATCAAACCGGAGGGAGGCGGTGATGGAGGACACGATCTGGCTGATGAGGCGGTTCAGGTTGGTGTAGGTGGGGCGCTCGATGTCCAGGTTACGGCGGCAGATGTCGTAGATGGCCTCATTGTCCACCATGAAGGCGCAATCGGAGTGCTCCAGGGTGGTGTGGGTGGTCAGGATGGAGTTGTAGGGCTCCACCACGGCCGTGGACACCTGGGGGGCCGGGTAGATGGAGAACTCCAGCTTGGACTTCTTGCCGTAATCGACGGAGAGGCGCTCCATCAGCAGAGAGGTGAAACCGGAGCCGGTGCCACCCCCAAAGCTGTGGAAGACCAAGAAGCCCTGGAGGCCAGTGCACTGGTCCGCCTGAGAGAGGAGGGAAAAAGAAAAAAAGGTCAGTCCACCGTGCCCCCTCCTACCTTCTTGTCCTATTTTACTAGCCAACTGCTTTGTATCCTACTCTAGTCCAGAGCCAATTGATGGGCCAAACTCCCTGCCCAGAGCTGGGCTCCAGCCACCCTGGACCCATCCACTCCTTTCCTCCCTCGGGGTTTGTGAGGTCTCCCCAGAACTGCTGAGGGGAAGGGTACTCCAAACTCATTGCCAGTCTACTAGACTGTACGCACCTGGTGGGCAGAGAGTGTCTTCTACCTCTGAGGCTTAGTACAGTGTGCTCTGCACCCAGTAGATGCTCAATCTAAGCTGACTACCCTTTCCCAGTCTTCCCCCCACACACCTTCACTTGACAGAATCAGAATAGTCCAGGCTGCCCAGTGACAGAATTGTGACAACCTGGAGGGCAGCTCATAGACCTCACTTCATTCTAAACTCCAGACCCCTCGGGAAGAAAAAGGACTTGGGCAGACCCATGATGGATTCCCAGGAGGTAACAGTCGCAGCAGAACTCTTACTCCTCCTTGCAGTGGCGGGGACCTGCTGTCAGCTCAGGACCTCTAGTAGAGTAAAGCCCCAACCCAGGGACTGGAGGATGAGGTCTTGGTAAAGGGGGCGAGGGGTGAGGAGAGGAGAGAGAAGCCATATAAAGCCTGGTTTCAGCCACACCTGAATACGGTGAGTTAATCATTTGTCACATATCAACAAGCCTGGAAGGCAACTGTTACCCTATCACCAAAATCAGGACTACAGCAAACCCAACTAGCCTGCTACTGGTTCTGGCCAGTGTCCAGGGTCCCAGACTTCAACGGTTCCCCGTTTCCATACTGGGGGGGGGGGGGGGGGGGGGGGGGTCACACACACACACACACACACACACACACACTAGCCTGTTCCCACTAAAACTTCTGCCAAGAGCCAGCCAAGATCATACAGAAACTGCCAGGGTTTCAGCCACAAGTCCACTGGCCTGCAGCCCCACCCCCACAATTACCCTCCAAAAGAAGAAACTGATGTGGGGCTGAACCAGGAAGATGGCGCTCAGTCTCCCCAGGAGATCTGGGGGCCAAGGAGCAGTTGAAAGCAGTCGACCCCCCCAGAGAGCAACTGGCTACAAGGTGGACTCTGGATCAAGCCAGACCTGGCTGCTCCAACTGGCCCAAGGAACGAGCCCAGACCTGAGGTTAAGCACCCCTCCTCCTTGCACCCAGAGGGACAGAGAGAGGGCAGGTCCAGTTCTGTCCGTTGGGGGCTTATGAAAGCCACCATGGTTGCTGTGGCCACACAATGCCTTTCAGGCAGCAATTTTTGTGGAGCCGTTCAACAGCGAGGTTCTGGAATTTGGGTCCCGGAGAGCTCAAGCCTCTAGACGCAGAGCCCCTACCCTCCACTTCCTAAACAACTCACCAGCTTCCGGATCCTGTCCAGCACCAGGTCGATGATCTCCTTGCCAATGGTGTAGTGCCCACGGGCATAGTTGTTGGCGGCATCTTCCTTGCCGGTGATGAGCTGCTCGGGATGGAAGAGTTGGCGGTACGTCCCAGTGCGCACTTCATCTGTGGAGAGACACAGATCGAGAAGCGGTCAGGGTGGCGGGGAGGAGGAGAGATGCCTACGCCCGGCTCGAGGGGCAGGACAGAGACACTGACTCACCGATGACGGTAGGTTCCAGATCGACAAACACGGCCCTGGGAACGTGCTTGCCCGCGCCCGTCTCGCTGAAGAAGGTGTTGAAGGAGTCGTCCCCACCCCCGATGGTCTTGTCACTGGGCATCTGGCCATCGGGCTGGATACCGTGTTCCAAGCAGTACAGCTCCCAGCAGGCATTGCCGATCTGGACCCCGGCCTGGCCGACGTGGATGGAGATGCACTCACGCTGAGGGAAGGAAGTGGCATAGCTGGTTAGGGAACCATACGGGAAATGTGGAGAGGAGAGGCTGAGATTTCGGGGGAAAAAAGAATTAGAGGAAAATAACAAAAATAAAACTGTGCTCTAGAGGAAAGAACCCAGGCCTTCGAGTCAGAAGACCCGAGTTCTAAACCCGGCTCCACTCTGCTGTGTGATCTGGGATGATTCTGTGGGCCTCAGTTCCCTCATATGCAAAGTGGGGATTCAATACTTACTCTCCCCATTACTTAGACCATGACCCCAAGAGGACGTGATCTACCCTAGCACTTAGTACAGTGCCTGCACATAGTAAGTACTTAGCAAATACTCCAAATATTATTAACATCTGTCTGACGAGTCATTCTGGGCAGCCCCCACCCAGGACACACCTGGACATATGTCCGCTTTCACCAGAGGCATGATTCTCACCGGGGGAGTTCCGGGAAATGCCGTGCTTGTCACGGGACGTGGAGGGAGAGCCAACTCTGGGCCAGGGAGCCATGTTAGGGGACTCCGTGCCGGGCCCTGCCATTTTAGAACCACCCCCATGTCGGAGGAAATGAGCCGCCGGACGCTCTCGCAACCCTCAATTCCCCTTTTGAGCTCTGACTCAAACTTGGAGTGATTGTGTAACTCCCGGGCTCATTCAGGTCCCGCTTTAATCCTATTCTTTTGGACCCCAGCGCCCTCCCTCTCTCCCCCTTCCCCGCCCCCAAAACCAGCTTAAACCAGCAAGCTGCGGCCATCTGACTCACTGAGAAAGCGCCAGATAAGCAACAGTTTGCTGTTGTTTAAAGGCTGTGGTCAGAGGCAACTTTAACCCTGGAGCTTTAAAGATGGCAAGATTTAAATCTTTCCTATTGGAACGCAGCTTAATAGAGGCCAGGAACATTAAAAAAAAAAATTTCCAGCCAACGGCTAATGGCTTGGCTGTCCCCCAGGAAAGGGTAAACATCTCCAGCACTGGTCTAACAGGCCCATGGATTTTGAGTGTTGGGAATCTAAAATGTTGCCTTTTACAGATTTGTAGAGCAGTAGGATTTTGATGAGGGACCAAACGCAGTTGGGTACAGACATACCAAGTCTGAGCAGAAACAGGACAGTCTTTTCAACTTTGACTCGTTTCTCCCCCATCCCATCCACCTTTCCTCTCTGCTCCCAAAAGGCAGGCTTGTGAGCCCGTTGTTGGGCGGGGACCATCTCTATATGTTGCCGACTTGTACTTCCCAAGCGCTTAGTACAGTGCTCTGCACATAATAAGCACTCAATAAATACGACTGAATGAATGAATGAACTTGAGGAGCACATGGCCTAGTGGCCAGAGCACAGATCTGGGAGTCAGAGAACCTGGATTCAAATCCTGGCTCTGCTGGGTGACAGTTCTGTGACCTCGGGCAAGTCACTTCACTGAGCCTCAGTTTCCTCTTTTGTAAAATGGGATTAGATCCTCTTTGCTCTCTTCCTTAGATTCTGAGCCCTGTGTGGATCAGCGATTGTGTCTGATCCTCTTATACTCCATCAGCCCGAGAACTTTGCATAGTGCTTGGCACACAGTAAGCACTTAAATTCCAGTTGTTCTAGTTCTTAAAAAAAACAACTAAAACCTCCACAGCTCAGATTAGTGGGGTTTTAAACTACAAACTCCAACTTTAAACTACAAATCTACCTGGAAACATTTGACTTTACCTCACAAGTCTCTTGAGCTGTTTACTCTTGCACCATGCTTACCTGGCTCGGTCATGGGGAATGGTCTTTAACGGAAGCCTTTCGAAGTATGACCTGAGCTCGATCAGATCCCATCACGAGAAAGCCTGGCTCCTCTGGCTGGGATGGGTTTTTTTTTCCACCCTCAACAATTATGGCTCATCGCAAGTTATGAAAGTTTCTAAAGTGTTTTCCCTGCTTGGCTTTGCTATGCAAGCAGCCCACATCAGAAAGCTAGAATGTGGATTTCTCTTCCGACCGCCTGGCTCTGGATTTTAGTCTGGAACTGGTTTGCTACTCTTCCTCAATACCCTTTAAATGTTCCACTTCTTCCCATCTTGCACGAGAAGGACTGTGGCCTAGTGGAAAGAACACGGGCCTGGGAATCAGAGAACCTGGATTCGAATCCCAGCTGCATCCGACCTGATTACCTAGTCTCTGTCCCACGACTTAATACAGTAGCTGGCATATAGTAAGAGCTTAACCAATATCATAAAAAAGAACAACTTTTTAAAGGTGCTGCTGTTCTATTCCGTAAAGCACACACACAGATGGAGACGTTTGATTTTGAGGAAGACGCTCCTACAGTCTAACACTTAAAAGGGGGTAAAAAAAGGGACACACAACTCCCTTAATTACGCCCCTTCCCCAAGTCCCGCCCCACCGGGTGCCAGGTAATCAGAAGGGGCTAGGAGCACGTGATTTCTGGCCCTCGCGTGTCCTCAGTGTACCCACTTAAACATCTGCCACCCGAACGGGCTCCGCTATGGCCTGGCCAAACTCCTCAAGTTTTGGCCAACAATGTTTCCATGCTAGAAGCGTGTGTGTCCACCGTCTCTTACCCCCTGCCTCTCCTAGCCTACCCTGGGAGGGGGTTTTCCCTCCGGCAGGTCGGGAGAGGAGCTGGAGGAGACGGTCCCCGCCCGGGGGTGGGGAGGGGGGCGGCTTCCCCGCCCCAAAGTGAGTCACCAGCGAGTCCGTGGGAGCCGGGGTGCGGCCGTGCGCGGTGAAGTCTCCCGGCCCCGAATGGTGGTGTTGCCCCCACCACCCCCCGGACCCCAGGAGGGCAAGGATCCGCACAGAGTGGGCCCACACCCCGGCCCACGCGGTTTGGCACGTCCCCCCGGCCCCAGGATAACTCCCCCCTCGGAGGGAGGGGGCCACCAACTCACCATGATGAGGATGAGAAAGGTGCAGGGATCCCGGGTGGGGGGAAGAAGGAGAAAGCGGCTACAAAAGTCTCTCACCGGCCGACCGTTAGGGAGTCTCGGGGAGAGGTTAGTGAGGGGGTGGGCCACCGGGAGAGGCCTTTTCTAGCCGTGCGGACCCACGTGTCCTGGGCCCCCGCCCCCGCCCGCAGGCCCCACCCACTCCGGTCCGCGGGGCGCGCACCGCCCTCATTGGTGGAACCCAAAGTTCAAACCAAGCCTGGGGCGGGCCGGCCGCCGGGACGGGAGGAGGAGAAATCAGACATAATCATGATGGCACTTATTAAGCGCTTACTATGTGCAGAGCACTGTTCTAAGCGCCGGGGAGGTTACAGAGTGATCAGGTTGTCCCACGGGAGGGGCTCACAGTCTTAATCCCCATTTTCCAGATGAGGGAACTGAGGCCCAGAGAAGTGAAGTGACTTGCCCGAAGTCACACGGCTGACAATTGGCAGGGGCGGGATTTGAACCCATGACCTCTGACTCCAAAGCCCGGGCTCTTTCCACTGAGCCACAATCAATCAATCGTATTTATTGAGCGCTTATTGTGTGCAGAGCACTGTACTAAGCGCTTGAAGCCATTCTGAAGGGACGGGGAGGGGAGGGGAGGGGAGGGGGGGGAGGTCTGGCCACCTCCCTGCTTCCTCCGGCCCGCCCCGCGCCACTGAGTCATAAGCAGCGCCCCGCTCTCGCTCCCTACATGGCCATGTCCGCGATAGGGCCGCCCCGTCCCGTCCCGCCCCGGGGAAATACCTCGGGACCCGGCCGGCCCGGGGCCACTAGGACCGGCTGCTGATGCTTTTTCTATTATAATAATGGCATTTATTAAGCACTTACTATGTGCAAAGCACTGTTCTAAGCGCTGGGGAGGTTACAAGGTGATCAGGTTGTCCCACGGCAGGCTCACAGCCTTAATCCCCATTTTACAGATGAGGTAACTGAGGCACAGAGAAGTTAAGTGATTTGCCCAAAGTCACACAGCTGACAAGTGGCGGAGCTGGGATTTGAACCCCTGACCTCTGACTCCAAAGCCCAGGCTCTTTCCACTGGGCCATGCTGCTTCTCCCATTATGCCGTTAGGCCCTCACAACGAGCCGGCCACTGACCCAAGCGCTGGGGTGGAGACGAGATTATCAGGTTGGACACAGTCCCTGTCCCACAAGGGGGCCCAGGCTTAATCCCCATTTTACTGTTGAGGGAACTGAGGCACAGAGGAGTTAAGTGGCAAGAGCCCGGGTTGGGGGAGTCAGAGGTCAATCAATCAATCAATCAATCGTATTTATTGAGCACTTACTGTGTGCAGAGCACTGTACTAAGCGCTTGGGAAGTACAAGTCAGCAACGCATAGAGACAGTCCCTACCCAACAGCAGGTTCACAGTCTAGAAGGTCATGGGTTCTAATCCCAGCTCGGTCACTTTTACTTGTACATAGCTATTCTATTTATTTTATTTTGTTAATATGTTTGGTTTTGTTCTCTGTCTCCCCCTTCTAGACTGTGAGCCCACTGTTGGGTAGGGATCATCTCTATATGTTGCCAACTTGGACTTCCCAAGTGCTTAGTACAGTGCTCTGCACACAGTAAGCACTCAATAAATACGATTGATGATGATGGGTTCTAATCCTGGCTCGGTCACTTTGACTTGTACATATCTATTCTATTTATTTTATTTTGTTAATATGTTTGGTTTTGTTCTCTGTCTCCCCCTTCTAGACTGTGAGCCCACTGTTGGGTAGGGACCGTTTCTATATGTTGCCAACTTGTACTTCCCAAGCGCTTAGTAAAGTGCTCTGCACACAGTAAGCACTCAATAAATACGATTGATTGATTGATTGTCAGCTGGGTCACTTGGGGCAAGTCACTTCACTTCTCTGAGTCTCAGTTACCTCATCTGTACAATGGGGATTAAGACTGAGCTCCACGTGGGACAACCTGATCACCTTGTATACCCTCCAGCGCTTAGAACAGTGCTTCACACATAGTAAGTGCTATGCAGAGAAGCATAATGGCTCAGTGGGAAGAGCACGGACATTGAAGTCAGAGGTCACGGGTTCAAATCCCGGCTCCGCCACTTGTCAGCTGTGTGACTTTGGGAAGTCACTTAACTTCTCTGGGCCTCAGTTCCCTCATCTGTAAAATGGGGACAAAGACAACCTGATCACCTTGTAACCTCCCCCGTGCTTAGAACAGTGCTTTGCACATAGTAAGCACTTAATAAATACCATTATTATTATTATTATTATTAACAAATGTCACCATTATTATTATTAAGTGACTTGGCCAACAGCACACAGCAGGCACATGGGAGGACAGGGATTAGAACCCAGTGCTTGGTACATAGTAAGTACTTAAGTACCATAATTATTTCTATCTACTTGGACTTTGTTAGTTTATAATTATGACACTTGTTAAGTGTTTACTAAGTGCCAAGTCCTGTACTAAGGTCTGGGGTAGTTACAAGATCATCGTGTTGGACACAGTCCATGTCCACATGGGGCTCACAATCTAGGTAGGAGGGAATAGGATTTAGTCCCCAGTTTACAGTTGAGGAAACAGGCACAGAAAAGTTAGCGTGGCTTAGTGGAAAGAGCCCAGGCCTGGGAATCAGAGGACCTGGGCTCTAATTCCTGCTCTGCTGCTTGTTTTTTGTGTGGGCCTTGGGCAAATCACTTAACTGCCCTGTGTCTCAATTCCCTCATCTGTAAAATGAGGATTAGGACTGTGAACCTCCTGCGGGACAGGGAATGTGTCCAGCCTGATTAGATTGTACCTACCGCTGTGCTTAGTACAGTGCTTGGCAAACGGTAAGAGCAGAACAAATACCTTTCAAAAAAAGAGTCTTGCCCAAGGTCATACAGCAGCCAAATGGCAGAGGAGGGATTAGGACCCAGGTCCTCTGACTCCCAACCCTGAGCTCTATCCACTAGGCCACACATTGCTAGATGGTAACATCTTCCAACACCTTCTCTCTATTGTTTTCTTTCTCTATGATTATTTTTATGTTGTCTCCACTCAGAATGGAATCCCTTACCTCTGGGAACCACCTGGGCGACCGGGTTTGTAGAAACATGCAATACACAATACAGCTTTGTTATGCAAGCAGTGGAGCTGAACTGTGTTCCAAAGTGGTTTTTTTTCCCCCTTCAAGGTAAAGGTAAAGTGAAACTAAAGTGGGGAGACAATACACTCTACCTGTACACTGTCCCACAGTGGCTCATATGTATATATCTGTATATTCCTGTAATTTATTAATATACCTATTTATTTATTTATATTAGTGTCTGTCTCCCACTCTACACTGTGAGCTCGGAATGTGTCTGATATTATATTGTACTCTCCCAGGCGCTTAGTACAGAGCTTTGCACACAGTAAGTGCTCAATAAATACAATCAATAATAATACCTGGAATTAGAGTGATTCCAACAAACACACAACCATGAGGGAACTAAGCACTTGAGAAAGTATAACTTCAAGGAGCCTACAATCTAGTGATCAGCAATTCCATCTTCACCTCATCTACCCTGCATGATACTGTAAATTTCCACTGTGACCCCTCTCTGTCTTTCCAGACTATTAATATTTTCAGTCTATCCTCACATGGAAGCTTCTCACACCTCCAATCATCCTAGCAAGTAAATTTTAGGTACTGGGAGGAACCGTTCTCATTTAATATTAACAACACCTTAATTTTTTTCCTAGGGTCTATCTCTGAGAAGCACAAAAAGATTTAGCTTTTTATAAATAATTCATCTTTTCAGCATCCTGATGAGGCGGTGAGATTTACAATAGTTAATCAGTATTTATGATAGCACTTCCTTATGGAGTCTGAACAAAAATAAATTCAGTATTCGTGTGCCCTGCTACCACTTCAAAATCATCCATTTATAAATTATATATTATAAATCATTTATTTATATGAATGTTTGCCTTCAGCTCTCCTCTGTGAGCTCGTTGTGGGCAGGTACATGTATACCAGCTGATGTATTGTCCTCTCCCAAGCACTTAGTTCAGTGTTCGGCATGCAATAAGCGCTCGATAAATACCATTTTTGATGATCAGTGCAGTACAGTGAGAAGCAGTGTGGCTAAGTGGAAAGCGCATGGGCTTAAAAGCAGCACAGCTCAGTGGAAAGAGCACAGGCTTTGGAGTCAGAGGTCATGGGTTCAAATGCCAGCTCCGCCAACTATCAGCTGTGTGACTTTGGGCAAGTCACTTAACTTCTCTGTGCCTCAGTTACCTCATCTGTAAAATGGGGATTAAGACTGCGAGCCCCCTGTGGGACTACCTGATCACCTTGTAACCTCCCCAGCGCTCAGAACAGTGCTTTGTACATAGTAAGCACTTAATAAATGCCATTATTATTATTATTATTATTTGGAGTCAGAGGTCAGGGGTTCAAATCCCGGCTCTGCCAATTGTCAGCTGTGTGACTTTGGGCAAGTCGCTTAACTTCTCTGTGCCTCAGTATCTGCATCTGTAAAATGGGGATTAAGACTGTGAGCCCCCTGTGGGACAACCTGATCACCTTGCAAGCTCCCCAGTGCTTAGAACAGTGCTTTGCACATAGTAAGCACTTAATAAATGCCATCACTATTATTATTACAGTACAGTGCTTTGCACTCATTAAGTGCTCAGTAAATACAATTGAATGAATCATCAGCCACTCTGTACTGAGTTCCAGAGCCATCCAAATATGCTGCCCCTTGTCGGGAAGCTGGAGGTAAATGTTCTTTTCCATGTGGGTTGGAATGAAGCTTTGTTTTCCTTCTCTTGTTAGGAAGCAGTGTTGACTTTCCTATAAATTTCGGACAAGTGGAACATTTCGTTGCCTTCTTTTTGCACTGGAACAGAGAGCTCAGGATCTAGATCAGAAGCTCCTTGTAGGTACCCTGGTCTCCTCCTCTCCCACTCCCTTCGGTATCGCTCTTGCACTTGGATTTGCACCCTTTATTCATCCCTCCCTCAGTCCCACATCACTTAGAGGAGCAGCATGGCGTAGTGGATAGAGCACAGGCCTGGGAATCAGAAGGTCATGGGTTCTAATTCTACCTCCGCCACTGTACTCTCTCAAGTACTCCATCACTTTGCCCCCTCCTACCTCACCTCTCTTCTCTCCTTCTACAGCCCAGCCCACACACTTCAGTCCTCTAGTGCTAACCTTCTCACTGTGCTTTGACCTCGCCGCACCCCTCACCCGCGTCCTGCCTCTGGCCTGGAATGCCTTCCCTCTGCAAATCTGACATACACTCCCCCCTGCTTCAAAGCCTTCATGATGCTCATCTCCTCCTTTCCAAATGAAGCCCCTCTTTTCCTTATCTCCCACTCCCCTCTGCATCACCCTGACTTGCTCCCTTTGCTCTTCCCCACTCTCAGCCCCACAGCACTTATGTACCTGTCATTTTATTTATTTGTACTGATGTCTGTCTCCACCCCTCTAGACTGCAAGCGCTTATGGGCAGGGAATGTGACTGTTTATTGTTGTATTGTACTCTCTCGCGCTTAGTACAACGCTCCGCACACAGTAAGCACTCAATAAATACAACTAAATGAATGAATGCTTAGTACAGTGAAGCGCTCAGAAGCAGCGTGGCCTAGGGGATGGAGCACAGGCCTGGGAGTCAGAAAGAACTGGGTTCTAATCCCAGTTCTGTCACATCTTGACAGTGTGACCTTGGGCAAGTCACTTCACTTCTCAATGCCTCAGTCACCTCATCTGTAAAGCGGGAGTGAAGACTTTGAGCCCCATATGGGACAAGGTCTGTGTCCAATCTAATTAGCTTATATCCACCCTGGTGCTTAGTACAGTGCCTGGCACAAAGTAAGCCCGTAACAAATACCACGAACTAAGTAAATACGATTGTTGACGGACTGATTGACTAATAGGGAGAGGTCCAGCCTTGGCCAGGCAACTGGGTTCGAATGAAAGACCCCGTAGTTATGACTACAAACCCCCCTCTCAATCTTCCAAGCAACTTGCTCACCGGAGCAGACCCCACTTCTCAGCCATCTCTTTGTTTGGAAAGCAGCAAACGGACAGCAAATTGGTCGGCTACACCCTGTGGAGAGACAGAAGGGGAAGGAGTGAATCCTTTGTATTAAAAACAAAGGCACGCATTGGAAAATACACACTGAAAACACACACACATTCTCTCTCTCCCTCTCCATCTCCCTCCCCCTGCTACTGGACGGAAAACTGCTGGGGAATCAAACTTGCTCACTTGTATATCAACAGCTTTATCCCGGATCAGAGTTATCGGACAAGCCAGGAAACCAGTTTCCTTGCTGCTTGTTAGCATAATGACATTAAGGTTTTAATTGCCTCTCGGAGCTCAGGATCAAAACCTAGGCAACCTGCCTTTAAGCAAATTATCACAGGACCCAACAGGCCGGAGTCAGGAAGGGGTGGGGGTGGGGGGCTGTAGTTACTTATTTATCAAATAACAAACAAGCTGCCATCCAGAGACAAGAGTGAGATACGGAGGCCTGAAGTCAGAAGGGAAAACTGAGAAATTACCTCCGAGCACAGGCCTGCTGGCATTCACTCATTCAATCAATATTATTCAAAATATTCCATCAGTATTTACTGAGTACTTACTGTGTGCAGAGTACTGTACTAAGCGCTTAGGAGAGTACAATACAACAATAAAAAGACACATTCCCTGCTCACAACGAGCAGAAGAGAAGCAGCATGACCTCGTGGATAGAGCAGGGGCCTGGCAGTCAGAAGGTCATGGGTTCTAATGTGTTCTAAATGGCTCTGCCACTTGTCTGCTGTGTGACCTTGGGCACGTCACTGAACTTCTCTGAGCCTCAGTTACCTCATCTGTAAAATGGGGGACGAGACTGTGAGGTCAATGTGGGACAGGGACTGTTTCCAACCCAACTTGCTTGTAACCACCCCAAGCGCTTGGTACAGTGGCACATAGTAAGTACTTAGCAAATACTCTTAAGTATTACAGTCCAAGTTGATGCAGGCTTGTCTAATTCTACTCCCGCAGAGTTGGGACATCAGTTTCTCTTTCTAGAAGGACAATTATCAGTAATTCTCTGAACTATCAATGCCTTGAATCTTATCAGGCCATCAGATGCCTTTTTTTAATAGCATTTGTTAAGCACTTACTATGGGCTAAACACTGTTCTAGGGGCTGGGGTAGATACAGCACTTATGGATCTGTTTATGTATGTATGTATGTATTTATTATATTAATGTATGTCTTCCCCTCTAGACTGTAGCTCACTTTGGGTAGGGAATGCACCTACTTACTCTTGTACTGTCCCAAGCACTTAGTACAGTGCTCTGCACATGATATGTGCTCAATAAATACGTTTGAATGAATACAAGAAAATCAGGTTGGACACAGTCCACGTCCCAAATGGGGCTCACAGTCTAAATCCCCTTTTTCCAGTTGAGGTAATGGAGGCCCAGAGAAGAGAAGTGACTTGCCCAGAGTCACACAGCAGACAAGCAGTGGAGCTGGGACTAGAGAAGCAGTGTGACTTGGGGGAAAGAGCCCGGGCTTGGGAGTCGGAGGTCATGGGTTCTAATTCCAGCACTGCCACTTGTCAGCTGTGTGGCTTTGGGCAAGTCACTTAACTTCTCTGTGCCTCAGTTCCCTCACCTGTAAAATGGGGATTAAATCCTACTCCCTCCTACTTAGGATGTGAGCTCCAAGTGAGACAGGGATAATGTCCAACCTGATTAAATCGTATCTACCCCAGTGCTTAGAACAGCACTTGACACATATTAAGCACTTAACAAATACTGTCATTATTATTATTCAAGACAATCAGATCGGACATAGTCCCTGCTCCACACAGAGCTCACAACCTACTGCTACTACTCTGAGAAAATGGGGGGGGGGGGGAATGTTAATTAAGGCCTTCTCTTTCTCCATTCCACTGAAGGAATTAAGTTTGAACTCTTAGTAAAAGGTTTTTTACACGTGCAAAATTTGTTATTAACCAACATTCTTGGAGAAGGCTTTATCTCTTTGTCCATCATCTGAGAATTTCAGAGCTCATTACTAACAGAGGTCATAAGAATAAATTAATCAGAGGTGTTTATCCCCTGACCTCCCAGCCCAGGGCAAAGCATTGCTATCAGAGCCCTTGAATCTTTCAGACATTAAAAAATAAAGGTACCTGGGAAGTCCCCCCAATCCCCACCATGTCCCAATGAAAGGGACCAATAAAACCACTTGATAAAACCCAAACTGTTGGGATCATTTTAATTCAAAATGAACAAAAACCACAGAGCACCAGAACAGTCAATCAATCAATGATATAATAATTGTGGTATTTGGTAAGCACATACTATGTGCCAGGCACTGTACTAAGCGCTGGGCTGGACCAAAGCAAATTGGGTTGGACAAAGTCCCTACCCCATGTGGGGCTCACAGTCTCAATACCCTTTTTACAGATGAGGGAACTTAGGCACAGAGAAGTGAAGTGACTTACCCAAGGCCACACAGCAGACAAGTGACATCAAAGGTCACACAGCAGACAGATGGGAGAGCCGGGATTAGACTCCCAGGCCCATATGAGAGAACTCTTAGATCAATTGATTGGGTTTACTGAGCACTTATTGTGTGCAGGGCACTGTACTAAGAGCTTGGGAGAATCCAACACAACAATCTACCACATTCCCTGTCCAAAACGAGCTTACAGTCTAGAGGGGGAAACAGACATGAATATACACACACAAATTACAGATATGACAAGTGCTGTGAAGCTCGGGGGGAGGAGTGGTGAATAAAGGGAGCAAGTCAGGGCGATGCAGAAGGGAGTAGGAAAAGAGGAAAGGAGGGCTTAATCAGGGAAGGTATCATAGAGGAGAAGTGCCTTTAGAAAGGCTTTGAAGGTGGGAAGAGTGTTGTCTGTCTGTCAGATAAGAAGAGGGAGGGCATTCTAGGCCACAAGAAGGATGTGGGCAAGTGGTCAGTGGTGAGATAGACGAGATGGAGGTACAGTGAGAAAACTGGCATTAGGGGAGTGAAATGTGCGGGCTGTGTTGTAGTAAGAGAGTAGCGAGGTGAGGAAAGAAGGGGCAAGGTGACAGACTACTTGACTGTGTCCCTCTTAAGCGCTCTGCTACTCACCCCAGCTCCACAATACTTACAATATTTTTGCAAATGCTTATGTGAATATTCTTGTGCTCTCCTACTTACCCTATCCCTAATCTACTTTAATGTCTGTCTCCCTCAAGGACTATGAGCTCCTGAAGGGCAGGGAGTGTATCTACTAACTCTGTTGCATTGTACTTTCCCAAGCTCTTAGTACAGTTCTCTGCACACAGTAAGTGCTGGCTAAATATCACTGACCGAGTAGCAGAATAATTGGCTGATCGCCTCAAGTTCTGGATGTCCATCTTGGATGGATGAGTCACATCCCACCTGTGAGCCGGAAGCACCTGGCCTCATCAGGTGATTTTGTCTGGCCTGAAACCTGAGAACCTGGTCTGACTGGTGGCTGGTCACTAGTTATTGTCACATGAAAGTGAAAGTGGAGAGCTGGGGCAGACTACAAAGGAAGTTTAAAGAAAATAAATAATAATAATTATTATGGTATTTGATAAGCGCTTACTATGTGCTGGGGTAGATACAAGGTAATCAGGTTGTCCCCCATGGGGCTCACACTTTTAATCATCATTTTGCAGATGAGGTAACTGAGGCACAGAGAAGTTAAGTGACTTGCCCAAGGTCACGCAGCAGACAAGTGGCAGAACCGGAATTAGAACCCAGTCCTCTGACTCCCAAGCCTGGGCTCTTTTCCACAAAGCCACGCTGCTTCTCCTTTGGGGCCCATAGGAAACGGCGAGGAAAAACAGAGCCCGCTTACTTGTTTTGATACCTGTCTCCCCGCTTCTAGACTGTGAGCCTGTTGTGGGCAGGGATTGTCTCTAATTGTTGCTGAATTGTACATTCCAAGCGCTTAGTACAGTGCTCTGCACACAGTTAGCACTCAAAAAATACGATCAAATGAATGAATGAACGGGGAAGGGAGGTGAGGCCAAAGTCCACCTCCACCAGAAGCAGCGTGGCTTATTGAATAGGGCTCGGGCCTGGAAATCAGAAGACCTGGATTCTAATCCGGGCTCTGCCACTTGTCTGCTTTGTAACCTTGGAAGAGTCACTTCACTTTTCTGTGCCTCTGGTGCATCTTTTGTAAATTGGGGATTAAGACTGTGAGCCCCATATGGGACAGGGACTGTGCCCAACCTGATTATTGTGTATTTAGTACAGTGCCTGGGCACTTCAGAAAGCACTTAACAAATACCATTAAAAATATTATTGTTCCTCTTGGGAGTTTTATGGCTCTGGGTGGGGAATTTTAGTCAAGCTGGAACATCTAAAAATAGGGAAGTCACTGAAATACCTCCCCAACTCTCCACTGGGCACTTTAACTCTTACAGCCTAAACTTATTTGGACTGCGAGTCCCATATGGGATAGGGGCTTGGTCCAACTGATTAGCTCATCACAGTGTTCTGCACACAGTAAAGCGCTCAATAAATATGACTGACTGACTATCCGAGCTCTTAGAACAGTGCTTGACACATAATAAAGCACTTAACATAGAGAAGCAGCGTGGCTCAGTGGAAAGAGCACGGGCTTTGGAGTCAGAGGTCATGGGTTCAAACCCCGGCTCCACCAATTGTCAGCTGTGTGACTTTGGGCAAGTTACTTAACTTCTCTGTGCCTCAGTTCTTTCATCTGTAAAATGGGGATTAAGACCCCAAGCCCCGTGGGACAACCTGATCACCTTGTAACCTCCCCAGCACTTAGAACAGTGCTTTGCACATAGTAAACACTTAATAAATGCCATCATTATTATTAAGTATGATAATTATTGTCATCATTATTATTATGCTTATCACAGCACCAACATTTTTCAGAAGACCTGGAAGACCTCTAGACTATAAGCTCCTTGTGGGCAGGGAACGTGTCTACCAACTCTTTGTACCATACTCTCCTAAGCCCTTTGTACAGATACAGTCCCAGCCCACAACAAGCTTACGGCCTAGAGGCTAAGGAGGAGGACCCACGAGAGCAGAGTGGTGAGCGCACAGGGATGCTCACACGGCCAAGGGTTGGGCATAAAGCCACCAACGCACGGCTAGTGAGGGGGAGGTGAGGATCCACCCTTCCAACGCCTGTGTGCTGAACAGGGAGGGTGGGCTGGCACAGGATGAGATAGTCAGGTCAGTGGGGCCAACCATTTCAGGAAAAGGCTCAGCTAAATTCCTTCCCCAAACACAGCAAATTGTGCTGTTGACAACGGCTCTGGAAAGTGATTGTCACCTCGCCCTGGAAGGGGCAGCGTTCTCCCATCCCAATTTTCCACTCTGGGGGCTTCCAGTCTTCCTGGCCAGCATGGGCAGGGAGGCTATTCAATATTTTCAAACGCATCTCTGCCCAGCAAACTGGTCTGTTGATCAAAATCCTGCTACTAATTAGGATTCCCCCTCCTCTTCCTGAATACTCTGGTGGGCAGCAATTTTTCAGATCAGAATGGCTCCCCAGACCATAACAGTGTTGAACATAGATCTAAAGTGTTACTGCTGGACTGTTTGAAAATGGATTTGGACTCCCATGGGGAAAAGGCTGAAAAATCAAAAAATGAAAATAATCAAGGGATCTGGAACTGACTCTTGAAGTATGCTGAAGGAGCTAAACTGGGAATCTTTATGCCACTCTCTCGGCAAATTCAATGTATTGCCTTCAGGTTAAATAACAGTAATAATTATTATTGTGCTTGTAACACATTTACCATGTGCCAAAGCTGTTCTAAGCACTGAGGAAGAAACAAACTAATCAGGTTGGACACAATTCCTGTCCCATATTGTGCTCACACTCTTAATCCCCACTTTTTACAGATGAGTTGAGGGGCTCAGAAAAGTTAAGTGACTTGCCCAAGGTCACACAGCAGACATGTGCCCCTCCCCTCTTCCGCACCACACACATACACACACAGGCCCATCCCTGCTCATTGTATCTGCACTACCCTTAAAATGTCTTCAGGGCTATGGACTATTTTATGGCATTTATTGAGCACTAACTATGTGTCAAACACTATTCTAAGTCCTGGGGTAGGTACCAGTTAATTAAGTAAGAAACAGTCCCTCTCCCACATGGGGCTCACAGGCTAAGAACAGGCACAGGATCCCCATTTCACAGTTGAGGAAACCAAGGCCCAGAGAAGTTAAGTGACTTGCCCAAGGTCACACAGCAAACAATTGTCAGAGCTGGGATTAGAACCCAGGTCTTCTGACTCCCAGGCCTGTGCTCTTTCCACTAGACAATTCTGCTTCTCATGTTGATGTCTGTTTTCCTCCCTCTAGACTGTAAACTCGTTGTGGGCAGGGAATGTCACTGGTTATAGTTGTATTTTACTTTCCCAAGCGCTTAGCACAGTGTTCTGCATACAGTAAGTGCTCAATAAATACGACTGAATGACTGAATGAATGCTGGAGCATACTATACCATTTAGTCCTATTGAGGAGAATAATAATGGCATTTATTAAGCATTTGCTATGTGCAAAGCACTGTTCTAAGCACTGGGGTAGATTCAAGGTAATCAAGTTGTCCGACAGGGGGCTCACAGACTTAATCCCCATTTTACAGATGAGGTAACTGAGGCACAGAGAAGTTAAGTGACTTTTCCAAAGTCACACAGCTGACAAGTGGCAGAGCCGGGATTCGAACCCATGACCTCTGACTCCAAAGCCCGGGCTCTTTCCACTGAGCCCCGCGGGTACATGCTTCCTGGGGACTTGACAGTAATAGTCTCTTGGGCTAGAAAACATGTGGTTTCTTTTACTTGCAATTTTTAGCTGGAGAGAGGCCTGTATGACAAACATTCCACAACTCATTTCTCCCACAAGAACTAGTGTTCCTCTTTCCCTCAAACGCTTCTGCTTCTGTCTGCACATGCCCAAGAGATGCTCAATCTGGAAAGCAATTTCTCTCTCTCTTTTTTTTAATGGTATTTCTTAAGCAATTACTATGTCCCAGGCACTATACTAAGTGCTGCGGTAGATTCCCACTAATCAGGTCCATGTGCCACATGGGGCTCATCATCTTAAACCCTATTTTACAGATAAGGTAACGGTGGCACAGAGAAGTGCACCTGTATATATATATGTTTGTACATATTTGTTACTCTATTTATTTATTTATTTATTTTACTTGTACATATCTATTCTATTTATTTTATTTTGTTAGTATGTTTGGTCTTGTTCTCTGTCTCCCCCTTTTAGACTGTGAGCCCACTGTTGGGTAGGGACTGTCTCTATATGTTGCCAACTTGTACTTCCCAAGCGCTTAGTACAGTGCTCTGCACCCAGTAAGCGCTCAATAAATACGATTGATGATGATGATGATGATGATGATGAAGAAGTGACTTACCCAAGGTCACAGAGCAGACAGGTGGCAGAGCCGGGATTAGAACCCAGGTCCTCTGATTCCCATCCTGGACTCTTCCCACGCTGCTTCTTGGAGTCAGTTCATTGTGTATGGGTGTCCAGATCAATCCTAGTGTTCAAAGAAATCAATCAATCGTATTTACTGAGCGCTTACTGTGTGCAGAGCGCTGTACTAAGCGCTTGGGAAGTACAAGTTGGCAACAAGTTGGCAAAGTGGACAAACTGCCCGACTGTCGGTGTTACCTGGACCCCATATCTTGTTTAGGAGAGATTGGTGAGGATCCAGAGATTCTCTGTCTCCCCCTTTTAGACTGTGAGCCCACTGTTGGGCAGGGACTGTCTCTATATGTTGCCAACTTGTACTTCCCAAGCGCTTAGTACAGTGCTCTGCACCCAGTAAGCGCTCAATAAATACGATTGATGATGATGATGATGATGAAGTGACTTACCCAAGGTCACAAAGCAGACAGGTGGCAGAGCCGGAATTAGAACCCAGGTCCTCTGATTCCCATCCCGGACTCTTTTCACATTGCTTCTTGGAGTCAGTTCACTGTGTATGGGTGTCCAGATCAATCCTAGTGTTCAAAGAAATCAATCAATCGTATTTACTGAGCGCTTACTGTGTGCAGAGCGCTGTACTAAGAGCTTGGGAAGTACAAGTTGGCAACAAGTTGGCAAAGTGGACAAACTGCCCGGCTGCCGGTGTTACCTGGACCCCATTGTCTTGTTTGGGAGAGATCGGTGAGGATCCAGAGATGTCTCTCGTTCCGTCTCTCTCTTCCACCGTGTCTTGTTTAGAAGAAATTGGTGAGGATCCAGAGATGTCTCTCTTTCCGTCTCCCCCACTCTCCTCCCTGAGTTCTGCTGCTCGGCTGCCTCCGGCTCTTAATTCACTTGATACTTCAGGCTGCTCCCAGAAGATGGCGCCACAGCTAAGTTTTTTTGACGCCCGTTCAGTACAGTGCGGGTCCCGAGCAGAGCTGGAGCCTGGAAGAGAAAGAGCAAAACTGCTACAGCGCCTTCGGACTTTACAGCACCTAAAGACTCTTTGGTGACTTAAATCGGAATACTTCGTTGACTTAAGAGGATCCTACCACCTCAAACACAGGAACCTGATTGTTGGATGATGATGGCATGTATTAAGCGCTTACTATGTGCAAAGCGCTGTTCTAAGTGCGGGGGAGGTTACAAGGCGATCAGGTTGGAGAGCAAATCTAGAACCTCTTGCGTTTATATCATCATCATCATCATCAATCGTATTGATTGAGCGCTTATTGTGTGCAGAGCACTGTACTAAGCGCTTGGGAAGTACAAGTTGGCAACATATAGAGACAGTCCCTATCCAACAGTGGGCTCACGGTCTAAAAGGGGGAGACGGAGAACAAAACCAAACATACTAACAAAATAAAATAGAATAGATATGCACAAGTAAAATAAATAAATAAATAAATAGAGTAACAAATATCATCATCATCATCAATCGTATTTATTGAGCGCTTACTGTGTGCAGAGCACTGTACTAAGCGCTTGGGAAGTACAAGTTGGCAACATATAGAGACAGTCCCTACCCAACAGTGGGCTCACGGTCTAAAAGGGGGAGACAGAGAACAAAACCAAAGGTACTAACAAAATAAAATAAGTAGGATATGTACAAGTAAAATAAATAAATAAATAAATAGAGTAACAAATATGTACAAACATATATACATATATACAGGTGCTGTGGGGAAGGGAAGGAGGTAAGATGGGGGGATGGAGAGGGGGACAAGGGGGAGAGGAAGGAAGGGGCTCAGCCTGGGAAGGCCTCCTGGAGGAGGTGAGCTTTCAGTAGGGCCTTGAAGGGAGAAAGTTTATATGTACTTCCCAAGCGCTTGGTACAGTGCTCTGCACACAGTAAGCGCTCAATAAATATGATTGATTGATTGATTGATTGATTGATCGGTTCAAATCCCGGCTCTGCCACTTGTCAGCTGTGTGACTTTGGGCAAGTCACTTCAGTTCTCTGGGCCTCAGTTACCTCCTCTGTAAAATGGGGATTAAGACTGTGAGCCCCATGTGGGACATCCTGGTCACCTTGTAAATTCCCCAGCGCTTAGAACAGTGCTTTGCACATAGTAAGCGCTTAATAAATGCCATCATCATCATTATTATTATTATATAGGCCCATCAACCTAGCAATCAATCAATCAAATGTATCAAGCGCTTACTTTTTAAATTTTTATAGTAAAAATCAATCGTATTGATTGACTGACATCACAGCAGTCCATGGGCAGAGCTGAGACTAGAATCCAGGTCCTTTGGCCTCCCAGACCTAAGCACTTTCCACTAAGTGGCATTTGTTAAGCGCTTACTATGTGCCAGGCGCTGCATTAAGCGCTGGGGTAGAAACAAGTTAATCAGGTTGGAGGCAGTCCCTGTCCCACATAGGGCTCACAGTCTTAAAGCCCACTGTTGGGTAGGAACCGTCTCTATATGTTGCCAACTTGTACTTCCCAAGCGCTTAGCACAGTGCTCTGCACACAGTAAGCGCTCAATAAATATGATTGAATGAATGAATCCCCATTTTACGGATGGAACCACTGTATTAAGAGTTTGGGAGAGTCCAATATGACAGTTGGTAGACACGTTTCCTGCTCACATCGAGCTTACAGTCTGGCAAAGACCCAGGAACCTCCTGGGAAATTATAGACTATGAGCTCCTTGTGTGCAGGGAACATGTCTACCAACTCTGTTATACTGAACTCTCCCAAGTGCATAGTACAGTGCTCTGCACATGGTAAGCGCTGAATAAATACCATTGCTTGGTTGATTGATTATAAGGCTGTCCTTTGTGTTCAAAAACTAAGCTCGATATGAATAGGGAATGTGTCTACTACTTCTCTTGCATTGCCCTCACCCAAGCACACAGCACAGTGCTCTGCAATAAATTCAATTGACTGTGTGACCTTAGGCAAGTCACTGAACTTCTATGTGTCTCAGTTACCTCATCTGTAAAATGGGGATTAAGACTGTGGGCCCCACGTAGGGCAGGGACTGTGTCCAACCTGACTACCTTGTATCCACCCCAGCGCTTAGAACAGTGGTTGGCACACACTAAGCACTGAACAAATACCACAATTATTATTACCTTTAACAGTAGTAACAATATTAGTATTATGATGATGACATTTCTGACACGGTGGGGAATGCAAGCCCTAGTCATGCAGGTCTTAGGGGGTTCAGGAAAAAGAGCTCCAACTGCTGGATCACAAGCCGGGTCGGGGTCTCTTTGAGGAAAGAAAGAAATATGGGGCAATCGGAAGAAGACGAAGCGAATGTCGAAGAGAATAAAGCTAAGAGGAGGCAGGAGTGAATAAAGAGAATCCAAAGGCAAATGCTGCAATCTCCACAAACCCAGAATGAGAAGCAGCGTGGCCTAGTAGAAAGAGCCCTGAACTAAACCACACTGGTTCATAAGATCCTTGAGGGCAGGGAATCAATCAGCTCATCGATGGTATTTATTGACTCCTTCCTGTGTACTAAGTGCTTGGGAGAGTAACCTAAAATAGAGTTGATAGGCACCTCGTTGTGGGCAGGGAATGTGTCTGCTTACTGTTATATCGTACCCTCCCAAGCGCTTAGCCAAGTATTCTGCACACAGTAAATGCTCAATAAATATGGTTGAATGAATGAGATTCAAACAGGCATTCAAAATGGGGTTTCGATACCTGTTCCCCCTTCACGTTAGACTGTGAGTTCCATGTGGACAGGGACTACGCCCAATCTAACTGAATTGTATCTACCTCAGTGTTTCGAACAACACTCGTCAATGGCAAGTGCTTAACAAATACCACAATTATTATTATTATTGTTGTTCAGCTTACAGGATGATGTCAAATAACTATTATACTACTGTATAACACACACTAAGTGCTCATTAAAGATTCATGATTGATTGAATTCTGTAGCCAAAGTCAGGTGGGGATTTTTTGTTGTAAGAGGATATTTCATTGTGTATATATATATATATGTATGTTTTATAGAGACACAGAAACCTGTAACAGAGTTTTTTAAAAATATTGGGGCTTAGTGCAAAAGTGAAATGCCCTTCCACCTAATTAAAAGGGGGAAAAAATAGCATGAGAAACAGATGGAGAAAAGGCCAGGGTGGGGCGCGGAAAGGAGAACCTAGCTAGCCAGCTTGCTATCTTTCTTCCCCCTGCCCCACCCCCCCACCCTTCCCCTGGCTTCGAGGATTTGCCGCAATGCAGACTGCGCCTCTCAGCTCCCTGCACCTCCCTCCCTCCTTGTGCTCTCCTCTCTCTCTCCACTCCCCTCCCTCCGCTCCCCTCCTTCCATCCATCCCTCGGTCCCTCCATGGTTCTGTCCTTCTCCCCTCTCTCATTTGACGGGTGCCTGGGCCATCATCCTCTTGGTGCTGGTCATCCGTTACCCCCCATGGCCCGTCCCTCCTCATCGGTTCCTCCCTGGCTGCCAGCCAGCCCGGACCTGGAGCCACAGCCTCCCCTCGGGGCCGCCAAGGGACAGGGGTGGGAATGGGGGTCGGGGGCGAGTCCTCAGTCCCACTGGGGGCTTTCTGACTCCCTTCAGCCTCTGGTGCATGTTACAACCATCCTCCGCCTTGTGTAGGCCTCTGTCTTCGGAAGGACAGCGAACACCCCCCCCACACACACACACACAAAAAAAAACCGCACACACACATCCATGCTGGGCGCTGCCTTCCACAGAAAACAGCAGGCAGTCAGGCAAGTACACACACACACACACACACACCACTTTCTCCTAAAAAAGACAGCAGGCAGGCCCACACGTGCACACACACGCTGGGCACTGTCTCCCAAGGAGGCGAAGCATGCATGCACGCACACACACAAAAACACACACGTTGCACTTTCTCCAGAGGAGGAAAGCAGGCAAGCATACACACACGTACATAACACCTAAACACACACTAGGCACTTTCTGTCTCCCAAGGAGGACAGGAAGCAGGTTCTCTTTCACATACACACACACATACCTGCTGAGCACTTTTTCCCAAGGAGGACAGCAGGCAGATATGCATGCACAGAGACACACACGCACACACTGGGCACACACGTGGGGCATGTGCGTGTGCGCGCACGCACACACACACACACACGCATTTTCTCTCTTTCTCCAAAGGAGCAGCTCAAACTGCCATCTGGGTCCCAGGGCCTCCATCTTCCCCCGGGCCTTTACGGGAGGAAAGGGTCCTCGCCTGGGGGCTGGCAATGGGGCCTGAAGCTCAGTTTTTCTCCTCTTCCCTCTGCTCCCCAGGAATTAGGTCCCTCATGAGGGCTCAGGGTTTCGGGGTACACAGAGGGGAAGGGAGAAACAGTCTCTCCTGGCCTTGGGGGGGGGGGGGGTGGGAAGAAAAGGGGCATTGTAATACATGGGCACCAAAGATATCAGGTGCCTCTTGAAAACCCTACCGGCCTCCTAATGGGCCCGACCATCGGCTGCTCACTGGCGATATGGCTAGAAAGCTTCCCCAGGCCCGGGCTCTGCTCCAGGGAAGCAAGACTGCCTCAGACAAAGAGAAAAAGTGGCTGGGAAAGGGGAGGGGGGATGCTCATTCTTTGTTCTTCCCTGGAGTGTGGTCTAACAGACCAGCTGCTTCTGCTTCTTTAATTTTTCATTTTTAAATGGTATCTGTTAATCTGTTGCTGTGAACCAGGCAGTGTCCTAAACGCTGGGGTAGACACAAGACAAACAGAACAGACACATCCCTGCCTCACAAAGGGCTCACAGTCTTAATCCCCATTTTATAGACGAGGTAACTGAGACATAGAGAAATGAAGTGACTTTCCAAGGTGACACAGCAGACAGCTAATACAGCTCAACCTGCATGATTTGCTTCTCCAACACCAACCTACTCACTATAATTTCTCTTGTGCTTCAGTTCCCTAATCTATAAAATGGGGATTAAGACTGGGAGCCCCACAAGAAACATGGCCTGTGTCAACCTGATTTCCCCCTCTAGACAGTAAGCTCATTGTGGGCAGGGTGTCTGTTTATTGTTCTACTGTACTCTCCCAAGCTCTTAGTACAATGCTCTGCACACACTAAGTGTTCAATAAACACCAGTGAATTAATGAGAGCTTGTATCTATCCCAGTGCTTGGCACACAGTATGTGCTTTACAAATATCATAATTATTATTATTACTATTGACCCCCGTGCTTAGTACAGAGCCTTGCACATATACAGCGCTTAAAAAAAAGATCAGCCAGGTAAGGTATGAGGGGGGCAAGCTGATTGAGGGCTTTAAGTGCACTTCCCCCTTGCTCCGGAGGGATTACCTTCCCCTCCCAGGACCCTTCTTCAAAAAAAGTGGGTGCTCAGGTGTTTTTATATGAATAATAATAATAATAATAACAGTAATTGTGGTATTTGTTAAGCACTTACTATGGTTCCAGGCACTGCACTAAGTGCTGGGGTGAGTACAAGTAAATTGGGTTGGACGTAGTCGCTGTCCCACATGGGACTCACAGTCTTAATCTCCATTTACCAGAAGAGGTAACTGAGGCCCAGAGAAGTGAAGTGACTTTCCCAAGGTCACAGAGCAAACAAGTGGCAGAGCCGGGATTAGAACCCAGGTTTAGAGAAGCAGCGTGGCCTAGTGGATGAAGCCTGGGTTTAGGGACCCGGGAGGACCTGGGTTCTAATCCTGACTGTGTCCCCATCTGCTGTGTAACCTTGGGAAGCACTTAGTACAGTGCTCTACCATCATCATCATCATCTGATGATTTTGAGGGGTATTTACTACATGCCAGCCGCTGTAGGGGGTAGATAGGCTAGGATAGGTAGATACCCGTATATATGTATATATGTTTGTACATATTTATTACTCTATTTATTTTACTTGTACATATTTATTCTATTTATTTTATTTGGTTTATATGTTTTGTTTTGTTGTCTGTCTCCCCCTTCTAGACTGTAAGCCCGCTGTTGGGTAGGGACCGTCTCTAGATGTTGCTAACTTGTACCTCCCAAGCGCTTAGTACAGTGCTCTGCACACAGTAAGCGCTCAATAAATACGACTGAATGAATGCGTCCCCCTCTCCATCCCCCCCATCTTACCTCCTTCCCTTCCCCACAGCACCTGTATATATGTATATATGTTTGTACATATTTATTACTCTATTTATTTATTTTACTTGTACATATCTATTCTACTTATTTTATTTTGTATGTTTGGTTTTGTTCTCTGTCTCCCCCTTTTAGACGGTGAGCCCACTGTTGGGTAGGGACTGTCTCTATATGTTGCCAACTTGTACTTCCCAAGCGCTTAGTACAGTGCTCTGCACACAGTAAGCGCTCAATAAATACGATCGAATGAATGAATGAATGGGAAAGTCACTCAACTTCTCTGGGTTTCAGTAATATCATTTGTGAGCCCCAGACTACCTCCCAACCTCCCTCCCCTAGAACGAGGGTCTCACTGGGTCACCCTCTGAGGCCGGCCACAGGGAAAAGTCATTCTTTTGATCCTCCCCGTGCCAGGATGCTTACTAAAATGGCATCTACTTGGCTCCAGTGACTGGGCAGCTGGGTCCGGCCCTTGGTGCCCAGCCATACACTTGGGTGAATTAACAGAGCAGCTAAGCCTCAGCCCCATCTAGGAATGGGAACTCCAGCCTGCTCCAGGGATTAGGGGCCAGGAGGGACTTTCCTGGATGGAGTTTTCAGAAGTGGTGGGGTTCATGGCTTGGGAAACTCCTTACGAGGGGTCTTCGTGGCCAAAGCAACTTCTCTATTAGGGGTCTTCCTCTCTCTGCCTCTCCAAGAGTATTCCCAGACTTCAGAACAACACGAACTCCATGGACTCCCATGGGCCTGGGAATCAGAAGGATGCGAGTTCTAATCCCAGATCCACCACCTGCCTGCTGTGTGACCTTGGGCAAATCACTTCTCTTCTCTGGGCCTCAGTTCCCCCATCTGTAAAATGGGGGTTAAGATTTTGAGCCCTGTGTGGAACATGGATTATGTCCAACCTGATTAGCTTGTATCCACCCCTGCACTTAGTACAGTGCCTGGCACAAAGTAAGTGCTTAACAAATACCATGAAAAAAAAACAACCTTCAGGAATTTATCCGCAAGCAATTTAGTACCCAAATGGTGCCTCTGAACACCTGGTGATTGGCTGGACTTATAAAAAGACTCTGTGCCCAGCCACTCTCTCCCCTTCAATGTCCAAAGAGTTGCCTCATTTCAGACCGCACGTCCATAAGGAAATATTCACATTTCCCCCTCCCCTGAGAAGAGCTGGAACACCGACCGCTTTGGGAGAGAAACAAAATGGTGGTGGTTCCATGTCCAAAGCCAGCTGAAGGGCATATTAGTTGGGGGGAAGGGGAGGGTTGAAGAAAGTTACACAGATGATTATGGTGTTTCAGAAACGCTTACCATGAGTTGGGCATCTCTGTAATGAACAGGAATTAGCACCGACAAAGGCAGCCCAGGCCCCGCCTGGTAACAGGCTTTGACCCTGGCCTCCCATAAGAACATGTTCCATAATACATTAGAGCAGGCATTTCATCTAATGCTCTGAAAGCACTTTTCCAACATTAACCCGTTCCTCTGGGTACCTCAGCTGGGTTTACAGGGAGGAGGGAGGCAATGGTGGCTGGTTGTCCCTGGGCCAGCTGTCTGCCCCCTCATCCAGGGCCGCCCGTTTGATTTCTGCATCCCCTCAGTTCTACTGTCCCCCCCGCCCCCAATCTGTAATCAGTGAGACACCTCCGTGCGAAAACCAGAGAAGCGAACAGTTGATCCCTTGGGATTCTGATTAGAGGCCTGGCCAGGAATCAGAAATACTGACCACAGCCTGACCAAAAGCTAATTTTGGTCCCGATTTTCCTTAGGTCTTATGTTCAGAAGACCTCTAAATCTAATTTCTGGTAATAATAATAATGATAATAATGTTTTTAAATGCTTATTATGTGATGAACACTGTACTAAGTGCTGAGGTAAGTACAAGTCAATCAGATTGGGCACAGTGTCTGACCCAAATGGGGCTCACAGTCTAAGTGGGAGAGGATAGGTATTGAAGTTTCATTTTACAGATGAGGAAATTGAGGCACAGAGAAGTGAAGTGACTTGCCCAAGGTCACACAGCAGGCAAGTGGCAGAGCCGGGAGGGGAGTCCAGGTCCTCTGACTCCCTGTCCTCTTCTCTTCCCGCTAGGCCAGGCTGCTTCCCTGCCGTGGTCTGTCCTCTTAGCCTCACTTTGTCCCCTCGCCAATGCTCAGGCCATCCACACACTCTGCAACGTGTAAGTTCATTGTGGACAGGGAATGGAGCTACCAACTCTGGTTTTTTTTTGTTTCTTTGTTTTTTTTAATGGTATTTGTTAAGCACTTCGTATGTGCCAAGCACCGTACTGAGTGCTGGGGTAGATACATGCTAATCAGGATGGATATAGTTCCAGTTCCAAATAGGGCTCACAATCTTAATCCTCATTTTTACAGATGAGGTAACTGAGGCCCAGACAAGTAAAATGACCGGCCCAGGTCACAAAGCAGAAGAGTGGCGGAGGCAGGATTAGAACCCAGATCCTCCTGACTCCCAGGCTCTATCCACTAGGCCATGCTGCTTCTCTGTATTCAAAATGTTTGCATAAATGTAATTAAAGAACCAGAAATGTTGCCAGTCCAGTAAGCTAAATGAGAAAAATAGACCAACCTCACCCATGCAGGCTCCCTGCACACACATCCACACAATCACCGCCCCCATAAACACACACACACCCACTTTGCCAGAGATTCTGTAGAGCGTATACATGGTCACCATGCAACCTCACCTCCTAAACCGAGCAGTGATACCCTCTGCTTTGGCTGCTGCCGGTGGTTTTGAAACGTGAAGATTTTTCTGTTGAGATGAACAGACACATTCAAGGATGCCAGTTGCCCTGGCCTTCCCCAGCAACAGCTGAAGCTCAAACTGGCTCCATTCGCAGGCTTCCGATTCCAGAACATACGAGGCACACATTTCTCTCGTGCCTTCCTCCGCTGTTAGGCTGGGTGTCATCTCCCAGCTCCAAAGCCATTGCTCCTTTCCTTCTCCGTACGCTGGATTGGAGCCATCGCTCTATCAGCAGAAACTAACTGCTAACCAGGTCATTATTCCATTCGATATTTTATCTCTAGAAAATTCCCATTCCATTATCTCCACCAGCTTCAAATCTCTAGCCCTCCTTACCCCTCTCCCTCCTCCTCCTCGCATTCCCAAGCGAATTCTTTGCACAATTGACTTCTTCCCATCAACTGAAGGCAAGAGTGAACCTTGAGATGCAAAGGTCTCAAAAGCTGTGGGAGTGGAATGAGTGGAGGCTTTTTGTGCCCTGATCAGAGCACATTCCTGCAAGGAAGGTTATGATTTGTTTTCTATCTCTGACCCTTCTGTTTCCAGTGTGCCAGTAGCAACATAATAAAAGAAAATCGTTGCTCAAAAGTTCAAAGTAAATAACATACCTAAAAGGAAATGCACTGGACTCTAACGGCGGGCAGCAGTGTTGCCCAGGGAACAGAAAAGGCACTGGACTGGATGAGAAAGGCAGCAGGACTGAAAACTGGCTTTATAATGAAAATGGAATTTATTAAGCCCTTTCTAGGTACCAGAGCAGGTGTGTGGAAGATACAGATCACCCCATCAGACACAGTTCCTGCCCTTCACAGGGCTCACAATCTAAGTTGTTGGGGGAATGGGTATTTTATTCCCATTTTACTGAGGAGGAAACAGAGGCACACAGAAGTTAAGCGTGACTTGCTCCAGGATTTGCCTCTCCTGACTTCTTCTACCAGGCCAGTCAATCAATCAGTGGTATTTATTAAGTGTTCACTGTGTGCAGAGCACTGTATTTGGGGCTTGGTAGACATGTTCCCTGCCCACAAAGAACTTACAGTCAGGGTATCCTGCCTCCCTGCCACTGACCTTGAACAGATTACATCACCTCTTCGTACCTCAGTTTTCCCCTCCCAACATAGGAAGGGCAATGCTTTTCTTGCTCTGTTCAAATCAATCAATCAGTGGTATTTATTGAGCACTTATTGTATATAGATCACTGTTCTAAGTGCTTGGGAGAGTACAATATGGAATTGGTAGACACATTCCCTGCCCACAAGGAGATGAGGTGTAGACTGTTATTGCTGTTATTACTACTACTAAGCTCATTATGGGGAGGGAACATGTCTGCTAAATATGGTACTCTCCCAAGTGCTTAGTACATAGTAAGCACTCAATAAATATCACTGATTGATGATGATGATTATTATGTTTGGTTATTCTATTGTACTTAAATGTTTACTATGTACCACACATTGTACTAAGATACAAGATAAGATACTGTACTAGATACAAGCTAATCAGGTTGGACACAGTCCCATACCACATGAAACTCAGTCTTAACCCTCATTCATTCATTCATTCAATCGTATTTATTGAGCGCTTACTGTGTGCAGAGCACTGTACTAAGCGCTTGGGAAGTACAAGTTGGCAACATATAGAGATGGTCCCTACCGAACAACGGGCTCACAGTCTAGAAGTGGGAGACAGAGAACAAAACAAAACATATTAACAAAATAAAATAAATAGAATAAATATGTACAAATAAAATAAATAGAGTAATAAATACGTGCAAACATATATACATATATACGGGTGCTGGGGGGAGGGGAAGGAGGTAAATTGGGGGGATGGGGAGGGGGAGGAGGGGGAGAGGAAGAAGGGGGCTCAGTCTGGGAAGGCCTCCTGGAGGAGGTGAGCTCTCAGTAGGGCCTTGAAGGGAGGAAGAGAGCTAGCTTAGCACTCTTGAAAATGAGCTAACCCTCATTTTACAGATGAGGTAACTGAGGCCCAGAGAAGTGAAGTGACTTGCCCGAGGTAACACAGCAGACAAGCAGCAGAGCTGAGATTGGAACCCAGGTCTTTCTGACTCCCAAGGCCATGCTCCACTCACTAGGCCATGGTTCTTCTCTTGTTAAGCACTTACTGTGTGTCAAGCACTGCTCTAAGCACTAGGGTAGATAGAAACTAATCAGATCGGACACAGTCCCCGTGCCACACGATGCTCACGGTCTAAGGTGGGGTGGCGGGGAGAGAAAGGGTACTGAAAACAAATAATGAGAACAAGAATAATGACATTTGTTAATAATAATAATAATGGCATTTGTTAAGTGCTTACTATGTGCAAAGCACTGTTCTAAGTGCTGGGGAGGTTACAAGGTGATCAGGTTGTCCCATGGGGGCTCACAGTCAATCCCCATTTTACAGATGAGGTAACTGAGGCACAGAGAAATTAAGTGACTTGCCTAAAGTCACACAGCTGACAATTGGCGGAGCTGGGATTTGAACCCATGGCCACTGACTCCAAAGCCCGTGCTCTTTCCACTGAGCCATGCCAGGCACTGTACTAAGCGTTGGGGTTGATACAAACAAATAATAATAATACTAATTTTGGTACTTGTTAAGCGCTTACTATGTGCCAAGCACTGTTCTAAGTGCTGGGGGGGATACAAGGCAACACAGCGGTCTGGACATGGTGCCTGACCCACTTGAGGCTCACAGTCTCAATTCCCATTTTCCAGATGAGGTCACTGGGGCCCAGGGAAGGGAAGTGATTTGCCCAATGTTACCTACCAGACAAGTGGAGGGGCTGGGATTAGAACCCAAGACCCTCTGACTCCCAGGCCCGGGCTCTATCCATTCATTCATTCATTCATTCAATCGCATTTATTGAGTGCTTACTGTGTGCAGAGCACTGGACTAAGCGCTTGGGAAGTCCAAGTTGGCAACATCTAGAGACGGTCCCTACCCAACAGCGGGCTCACAGTCTAGAAGGGGGAGACGGAGAACAAAACAAAACATATTAACAACATAAAATAAATAGAATTAATATGTACAAATAAAATAGAGTAATAAATTCATTCATTCAATCGTATTTATTGAATGCTTACTGTGTGCAGATCACTGGACTAAGCGCTTGGGAAGTACAAGTTGGCAACACATAGAGACGGTCCCTACCCAACAGCGGGCTCACAGTCTAGAAGGGGGTGACGGAGACCACTGCACCATGCTGCTTCTCATGATGAATCCTTTTTTTAAATAATCAATCAATCGCATTTATTGAGCGCTTACTGTGTGCAGAGCACTGTACTAAGTGCTTGGGAAGTCCAAGTTGGCAACATATAGAGACAGTCCCTACCCAACTGTGGGCTCACAGTCTAGAAGGGGGAGACAGAGAACAAAACGAAGCATACTAACAAAATAAAATAGAATAGATATGTACAAGTAAAATAAATAAATAAATAGAGTAATAAATATGTACAAACATATATACATATAATGATCAACGAAGTCCTGTGGGGACTCAAATGCCCGGGGACTGGCGACTGGCCTCGTTCTCGCCTGTCCCGCCATCGACCCCTGGCCCACGTCCTCCCCCGGGCCTGGAATGGCCTCCCTCTGCCCATCCGCCAAGCTAGCTCTCTTCCTCCCTTCAAGGCCCTGCTGAGAGCTCACCTCCTCCAGGAGGCCTTCCCACACTGAGCCCCTTCCTTCCTCTCCCCCTCGTCCCCCCTCCATCCCCCCATCTTACCTCCTTCCCTTCCCCACAGCACCTGTATATATGTATATATGGTTGTACATATTTATTACTCTATTTATTTTACTTGTACATATCTATGCCATTTATTTTATTTTGTTAGTATGTTTGGTTTTGTTCTCTGTCTCCCCTCTTTTAGACTGTGAGCCCACTGTTGGTTAGGGACTGTCCCTATATGTTGCCAACTTGTACTTCCCAAGCGCTTAGTACAGTGCTCTGCACACAGTAAGCGCTCAATAAATACGATTGATTGATTGATTGATTGATTGATTGACTGCTTCCCAGAGAAACATGGCACTTAGACGCCTGAAAGTCAAAGCAGCCGGTTTCCGAAATCCGGAAAACCCAATTCTCCTCAGAGTCCAGGCCGCGCGCATGCGCATGAGCGGTTCCTGCGGGCGCTCCCCGCCCCGCCCAGGCCGCCTCGCCTAAAGAGAGGGAGGAGCTGCGGTTTTGTTCTTTTCTTTCGCTTTTTAATGGTATTTTTTAAGCGCTTACTATGTGTCAGCCACTGTACTAAGCGCTGGGGTAGATGTAAGCTAGTCAGGTTGAACACAATCCATGTCCCACATGGGGCTCACAGTCTTCATCCCCGTTTTACGGATGAGGTAACTGAGGCACAGAGAAGCAAAGTGCGCTGCCCGAGGTCACACAGCAGACGGGGTGGGGGCGTTGAGTCGGGATTAGAACTCATGACCTTCTCATTCCCAGCCCCGTGCTCCATCCACTAGGCTGTGCTGCACTTGTGTGTGTGTCTGTCGACTAAACCCAAACACATGGAAATCATCATCATCAATCGTATTGAGCGCTTACTGTGTGCAGAGCACTGTACTAAGCACTTGGGAAGTACAAGTTTGCAACATACAGAGACAGTCCCTACCCAACAGTGGGCACACAGTCTAAAAGAAATGAAAGAAAGAGGAAGGCCTAGGGGATAGGGCACAGGCCTGAGAGTCAGAAGGACCTGGGTTCTAATCCCAGCTCTGCCACTTGTCTGCTGTGTGAGCTCAGGCAAGTCACTTCACTTTTCTATGCCTCTTTACCTCATCTGTAAAATGGGGATTAAGGCTGTGAGTCCCATGTGGGACATGGACTGTGTTCAACCTGTTGATCTTGTATCTACCCCAGGACTTAGCACAGTGCCTTGCATACAATAAGCACTTAAATACCTTTTTTGAAAAAAAGAGCAAGGGCTGGCTATAAAAAAACTGAAATATCTATTCCTTTGTCTTTCCCTTCATCTAACATCATAAGAATGATTCATAACTCTGGGTTCTTTTTCCATTTAAGGAAAACAATTTTCCTTAAAAGAGCATAAGATGTGGAAGAGGAAGGAAGGAAGGATAATAGATTTCAGATCCCAGCCACTCTGATGCAAGATGTCACAACTGAAGCATAGGGAGAAAAAACAATTATCTGACAGGTTAGGGATCTCCTGCAACCAAACCAGGGAAGATGGACAAAAACAACTCACCCTTCCCCTGAATTTTCTAAATTGGCTATGTGGATGGGTTAATTCATCGAATAATTGTGCAACCCTTTCTTTCCAGTTCCATACAGGCTCTATTTAGCTGAGTAGACACCATCTCTCTTGCCCATTCAGTCATGAACAGCATGTGTAACAATGCAGTGAAAGCCCATTTCTGACCCAGCAGATAACACACACCCCCCAAAAAATGTTCCAGTCACCCTAGAGAGATTCCATGTTGATAGTTGGCTCATTAGAATTCACCACCTTCAAGAATGGTCACCCAGTGAGAAAGTTCATCTTTAACTTTCCCAACCGGACAACAAACCTGTCCCTGAATTTCAAATTGCTACTCTTTAGCCCTGAAGTAAGGGCTGTGGAGAGTTGAGGAGGCAGAATGCTCCTGATGTGTCTGTCTTACTGCCTCCTGATGTGTCTCCCTTCTCCCCGCTTAAACTCTTGGACTGGGAGCCCCCCACCCCGGGCTGAGGGAGGGGACTGTGGCTAATTCCGTCCTGCATGTTCTTTCCTAGAGTCGGTCAGTCAGTCAGTCAATCGAATTTATTGAACACTTACTATGTGCAGAGCACTGTACTAAGTGGTTGGGTGAGTACAATACAACAATAAACAGACACATTCCCTGTCCACAGTGAGTTTACAGTCTAGAGCTTGCTCTGCACATAGTCAGTGCTTAATTAATACTACTACTAGGAGGAGAAGACTGTCATAAGAATATAAGCAGTGCCAATTGGTTTATTCCAAGTTCACCCACCAAACATTCTGACTCAGACAGTAGCCTAAAAGGATGCTTGGAGGACCATTGTTGTAGTTTGCCAATCAATCAGTCATATTTATTGAGCATGTACTGTGTGCAGAGCCCTCTACTAAGTACTTGGGAGATACAATAAAATAGAGTTGGTAGACATGTTCCCTGCCCGCAATGAGCTTACAGTCTAGAGGGGGAGACAGACATTAATATATACATTACAGATATATACACAAATGCTGTGGAGCTGAGGGTGGGGTAAATAAAGGGTGCAAACCCAAGCGCTCAGTACTGCATAAGTGCTCAATAAATATCACTGATTGATTGACATCCCAATCAGTGCCAATCCTCAGCATTGCGGAGATGTCTTTTTTTTCCTTGTTATGATATTTATTAACTACTTACTATGTGCCTGTACCAAGTGCTGGGGTAGATACAAGCTAATCGGATTGGATGCAGGTCCTATCCCACATGGGGCTCATAGTCTTAATCTCCATTGTGCAGTTGAGGGAACAAAGGCACAAAGAAGTGAAGTGACTTGTCCAAGGTCACAGCAGACGTGGTGGAGCGGGGATGAGAACTCAGGTCCTCTGATTCCCAGGCCTGTGCTCTTTCCACTAGACCACATTGCTTCCCTCTTGCATCGCTAATCAATTGATTATATTTACTGAGCGCTTTCTGTGTGCAGAGTACTGTACTAAGTGCTTGGGAGAGTACAACAGAGTTGATAGACACATTCCCTGCCCATAATGAGCTCACAGCCTAGACGGAGGATGAGCCCTCTTTTCTTTCCCCCTCTCATAACCCATCGAGACCTATCACCCATCAACCTCTCGCACTGCAGAATGCAGGTTGTGGTCTTGGGAACTAGAACCCAGGCCTCTTGATTCCCAACAGGCTGACAGCAGGGAAAAACTAATACGGAATGTATGATTGTAAGGGGTTAAACCCGCAGTAAAGGCAAAAAAAAGCATTCAGGCAATAGAAGGGAAAGGAACAGATGAAATGATTAACAAGGCCAAATGTGGACCCCCAGCGCACTGGGGAGTGGAGCTGGCTCAGAAGACCAGATGGAAGAATTTTGACTCCACTAGCAAAAATCAGAGCTCTCTTTCAAGGCAATCAAACATCAACCAGAGAAAGCCCGTTTGTTTATCTATGTATCAGTCAGGTCAAACCTCTTAAGTGCTGAAGCCAGCAAATTTTTATGTTAATTAGGAAGACATTAGCCAATACATGTTTGGGTGAATCAGGAAGACAACTCACTGTAGCCCCACGGCACTTAAGTACATATCCTTATGTGCTGTGATTTTCCCTTTTCGGTCAGCTCATCGTGGGCAGGGATCGTATATACCAATTCTGTTATATTGTACTTTCCCAAGCGCTTAGTAGAGTGCTCTGCACGCAGTAAATGCTCAATAAATATCACTGACTGATTGGAGGGTGGAATGTGGTTGCTCAGGAAATGACTAAGACTCTGTAAAAGATCAATCAGTGGAAACTAGAAAGTTCCCTTGAGCCTTGGCCTGGGCAAAGGCAAAAGAAGAACAAAAGGGAAGCAGTGTGGCCTAATGGTAAGCTCTGGGGCCTGGGAGTCAGAAGACCTGGGTTCTAATCCCGGCTCTGCCACTTGCTTGCTGTGTGATCTTGGGTACGTCATTTCCTCAACTAGAAAATGGGGATTAAATACCTCTTCTCTTTCCTACTTAGACTGTGAGCCCCAAGCGGGACGGGGACTGTGTCCGATTTAATTGACCTATGCTACCCTGGTGCTTATAACAGCGTTTCACACATATTGAGCGCTTAACAAATACCATAAAAAAATGATAGCCATGGAAGAAGTCAAATAAAATCCTGAGTTGCCCGAGGGAATTTTGTCCTTGGCTACTCACTTCCCTTTTTACCTCCCCTCCCCCGGGACCTTGTGGAAGATTCTGGTAGTTTGTCCCAGATGGGACACAGACCCTGTCTCACATGGGACTCACAGTCTTAATTCCCATTTTCCAGATGAGGTAACTGAGACACAGAGAAATAAAGTGACTTGCCCAAGGTCACAACCGACAAGTGTCAGAGTCGGAATTAGAACTCAGGTCCTCCGGACTTTTCGGAAGATGACTGTGTGAACCCCTACCAGGACGGGATTGTGCTCTTTGGAGAAGGGATAGAGAGAGACACAAGAAGAAGTGACACTTCAAGCCATGGGAACTGGTGTATTTTTGCTGCACCTCGGGATATCCAGCTTGGGAAAAGCATGTATCCATTCAGACAAATACAGGAAGCTGTTTTCCTGCGGGGCAGGGGGTGGAAGGGGGCAGGTTTAGGAAGGAGATTTCCTCTTGTAACAATCTGTTCCATGTGATGAGAACGTCTTTGGCTTCCTTCACAGACTCTAGACCACTGGGTGGAGGTTGAGTCCTGCTGTCAGATCTGGGGTTCAAGGAAGCACCTCTCTTTTTTTTTTAATGGTATTTGTCAAGTGCTTACCATGTGCCAGGCACTGAACTAAGCACTGCAGTATATACAAGATAGGTTGGAAACAGTCTGTGTCCCACATGGAGCTCACAATCTTAATCACCATTTTACAGAAGAGGTAACTGAGGCACAGAGAACTGACGTGTATTACTCAAGGACACGCAGACAAGTGGCAGAGCCGGAATTAGAAACCAGTTACTTCTGTGCTCTCGTCTACCTCACCACTCAACCTTCACCCACTTCCTGTCTCTGGCTGGAACTTCCTCCCCCTTCGTGTCTGATAGACACTCTCCCTATCTTCAAAGCTGTATTCATTTAACCGTATTTACTGAATACTTACTGTGTGCAGAGCACTGCATTAAGCAGTTGGGAGAGTACAATAATAATAATAATAGCATTTATTAAGCACTTAGTATGTGCAAAGCACTGTTCTAAGAGCTGGGGAGGTTACAAAGTGATCTGGTTGTCCCACGGGGGGCTCACAGTCTTAATTCCCATTTTACAGATGAGGTAAATGAGGCCCAGAGAAGTTAAGTGACTTGCCCAAAGTCACACAACTGACAGTTGGCTGAGCTGGAATTTGAACCCATGGCCTCTGACTCCAAAGCCCGGGCTCTTTCCACTGAGCCATGCTGCTTCCCAATAGACTGTGAGACCATTGTTGGGAAGGGATTGTCTCTATTTGTTGCTGAATTAGACTTTTCAAGCACTTAGTACAGTGCTCTGCACACAGTAAGTGCTCATAAATACAACTGAATGAATGAATGAATGAACAGTAAACAAACACATTCCCTGCCCACAATGAGCTTATTGAAGGTGCATCTCCTTCAAGAGGCCTTCCCTGACTGAGCCCTCATTTCCTCTTTCCCTACTCCCCTCTGAGTTGCCCTTGTACTTGAATTTGCACCCTTTATTCACCCCTCCCTCAGCCCCACAGCACTTACGTCCATATCTGCTATTTATTTATTTCTATCCTACTCCTACTCTAGACCGCAAGCTCATTGTGGGCAGGGAAAATGTCTACCAACTCTGTTATACTGTCCTCTCCCAAGCACTTACTACAGTGCTCTGCACACAGAAAGCACTCGATAAATATGACTGATTGATTGATGGCTACGGCTCCAGGAGTTCTCGGTGGGACCAGAAAGGCCACTGACACTCCAAAGAACCTGCTGGGGAACTGGGGAAATCAGCCCAGTCCCAGAATCTGCCTGGGCCTGACAGCTGGACCATTTAATCGACGAGTGCCGGCAGAAACTTGACCTCTTCCAAGTGCTCTGGGAGAATGCAGAGGAGGCATTAGCCCACCACTGTCCTTTGATGGTTTTTTGTTGTTTTTTTTTTTCAATGAACATAAAGGAGATGGTGGTTGCTCTGCTCAGAAAGCAGGTGGGAGGAAGGGGTTTGTTTCTGACTTCCAGGAAGCACGGGGAGGAGGAGCTTTCACTGGTGAGGGCTGCCTGGACAGACGCCAACAGACACATCCTGGAGGAATCTTGCTGCCAACCTCTGCTACCAGGAGACAGCTGGCTCCGGCCTCTTGTCTGCTGGCTGCTGGCTCAGAAATGACAGTGAAGGAGGGGGGTGGGGTGGGCTCAGAGGCAGAGTCAGTGTTGGTGGAGTCAGTATTGAAAGGAAAGAGGGTCCCCGAGATTTGAGGGCAGGTCCCAAATGGGGGAAACTTTTTCTCAGCAGGACAATTCCCAAACACCCAAAGTACACAGACAGACAGACACACACACACACACACGCGCACACTCCCTTTCCCTTTCTCTCTTCTTCCCTCTACCATTCCCTCTTCTCCCTCTCAACTACTTCTGTGTCCCTCTCTCTCCCTCTCCCCATCCCTTCCCCTCTTCTTCCTCCCCCTTCCTTTCTCTCTCCCTCTCCTCAACCCCTCCCCTCTTCTCCCTACCCCTTCCTTTCTCACTCCCTCTACCCTTCCTTCTCCCTTCCCTCCTTTTCCCTCCCTTTCTCCTGTTTCTGTGTCTCTTCCCCCACCCCTTTTCCCCCTGTCTCAAAAGCTTCTAGCCCACTTTGGAGAAAGTCCCCTTAGGAGCTGAGCATGCAGTAAGTAGGGTCATAGGGTCGAGGGGAGGGGAGGTGGAGATGCTAATGGAATCAACCCCTTCCTTTCCTAATGGAAGCCCTTTTTCAGTTTCCTATTTAGGAACCAATTTTAAACTTGGGAACTGCTGGACAGTTTTAAATTCATTCGTCATTTAACTTCTCAGTGTCTCAGTTTCCTCACCTGTAAAATAGGAATTATATACCTGGTCTCCCTCCCTAGCCCACGAGCCCCATGTGGGCTCGTATCTAGAGGTAGATACAAACTAATCAGGTTGGACATAGTCCAAATCCTACATGGGGCTCACAATGTTGATCCCCACTTTATAGATGATGGAACAGAGGCACAGAGAGATGAAGTGACTTGCCCAAGGTCACAAAGCAGGCAAGTGGAGAGCCAAGATTAGAACTCAGATCCATCTGACTCCCAGGCCCGGGGTCTATCCACTAGACCATGCTGCTTCACACTGCTTGGTCCAGAGTAAGTGCTCAATAAATACTATTCATTGATTGAAGGACTGACTGGGTGAAACTAAGATCTTTATAGCACTGATCAAAGGAAAGGGAAAAGGAGTAGATTCACCAGTTTTTTAAAAATGGAACTATTGCATTTTTTAATGCCATTTGTTAAGTGCTTACTATGTGTTAAACTAGTCTAAGCACTCTATTAAGCAATTGGGAGAGTACAATAGTACAGAATTAGCCATCACATTCCCTGTCCACAAGAAGTTTACAGTCTAGAGGGGTGGAGTCTCATTTGGAGACCCGGGCAAAACCAGGGGCTCTGTGGCCCCTGAGAACCTGGCAAGTCTGACCCCAACCTCAAAACTGATATGAAGGTGCCAGACTGTCTTTCCTGTAATTTATTTTCATGTCTGCCTTCCCCTCTTGACCATAAGCTCCTTGTGGGCAGGGAACGTTTCTGTTCATTGTTGTATCATACCCTCCCAAGCGTTTAGTACAGGCTTTGCCCACAGTAGGTACTTAATAAATACCACTGATTAATTGATTGAGTGATTCCCCAGCTCCAGCCCCAGATTCAACCCCTTTAAAAAATTGCCTCCATCCAGGCCAGTGAGCTCAGTATCATTTTTAGACTGTGAGCCCACTGTTGGGTAGGGACCGTCGCTATATGTTGCCAACTTGTACTTCCCAAGCGCTTAGTACACTGCTCTGCACACAGTAAGCGCTCAATAAACACAACTGAATGAATGAATGAATTCCCCCAGTGGACATCCTAAATAATAATGATGACATTTATTAAGCGCTTACTATGTACCAAGCACTGTTCTAAGCGCTGGGAAGGTTACAAGGTGATCAGGTTGTCCCACGTGGGGCTCACAATCTTAATCCCCATTTTCTAGATGAGGTAACTGAGGTACAGAGAAGTGACTATCCCAAAGTCACAAAGCTGACGACTGGCGGAGTCGGGATTTGAACCCATGACCTCTGACTCCAAAGCCCAGTCTTTCCACTGAGCCATGCTACATCCCAAAATCCCCCTTCTCACCTCTGAGCTTTCACTCGGGGAGAAAAGCGAATCCCATTTTAAAAGAAAATCGGCTTAGCCCGCTTGTTTGGGACCAAGCTTTTGGGTGGACCCTTGGCTGCAATTTTTATCTCTGGTGTTTCTGGTGGTAACTTGGGACGCCTTCAAACAGAGGCCAGGACGCTAGCAACAGTCGCCAGGGAGCTCCCTGGTTGCTAAGCAACACTAAATACAATGCAGACAGAGGAAGCTTGGCACTCTGAAAACTGGAGGCTGCTTTTCCCTTTCTGACTGAAGAATAACACTCCCAAAAAGGAGCCCTACAGATTCTCTCCTTTTCCTCTTTCTCAGGTGGCCCAGAGGCTCTGGGGACCCAGAAGCATCCAACCCTCTTGCTTCTCTCTTTGGGGTGGTGATGCTCCTCACACAAGATTTTAGCGAGAGCAGTGAATCAATCAGTACAGTGCAAATGCTTAGTACAGTGCTCTGCACAAAGTAGGTGCTCACTAAATACCACTGATTGATCATTTAATGATATTTATTGAGAGCTGGGTGCAGAGCACTGTACTAAGCACTCGGAAGCGTACAATACGATAGAGTTGACAGATACGTTTCTTGCCCTCAAGAAGTTACAGTTTAGTGAAGTCTGACGTCGGTTGGGCAGGAGGATACTAAGGGAGGAATAAGTCAATTAATTTATTTTGCACACAGAAGGTGTTCAATAACTATCTTTGATGGTATTTGTTAAGTACTTACTATGTGCCAAGCACTGGACTAAATACCGGGTGGATACAAGAAAATAGGGTTGGACAGAGTCCCTGTTCCACATAGGGCTCACAGCCTTAATCCCCATTTTACAGATGAGGTAACTGAGGCCCAGAGAAATGAAGTGACTTGCCCAAGGTCACACAGCAGACAAGTGGCGGAGATGGGATTAGAACTCTGGTCCTTCTGAATCCTAGGCCCGTGCTCTTATTGATACACAGAATTCCCCCTCTAGACTGTAAGCTCGTTGTGGGCAGAGAGTATGTCTACCAACGCTGTTATACTCTCCCAAGAGCTTAGTACAGTGCCCTGCACAGAACAAACACTTAATAAATACCATTGATTGACTGACTGGGAGATAATTCTGGCCAAAAAGCTGGGCCCTGATTTGGTGGGTTATGCTATCCCCAAAGAAGCACATCAAACAGATAATTGGCCAATACTCCACTTTATTTGGACTGCTCAGATCTAGCCCAAGCCATTCACTTTGCTTTTCAAAATAGTTTTAGTCCTGTTCAACTTGCCTAAAACATTGTACTCCTAAGAACTGTTCAAGACTCCCTCTCTGCTTCTGAAGGCAAGGCCCCCCTCTCCCCTTTTTTATGGTATTTGTTAAGGATTTTCTATGTGCCAAGCACTGTCCCATGAGAGGCTCACACTATTAATTCCCATTTTAGTCAGTCAGTTAGTCAATTGTATTTTTTGAGCACTTACTGTGTGCAGGGAACTGTACTAAGCGCTTCGGAGAGTACAATATAACAATATATCAGACATATTACCTGCCCACAACAAGCTTACAGTCTAGCAGGGGAGATAGACATTAATACACATAAATTACTGATGAGATAACTGAGGCATGGAGAAGTAAAGTGACTTCTTCCCTTTCCTTTCTTTCATTTATTTTCAGAAAATAAGGAAAACTGGGAAATAGGAAATGGACCGATGGCATTCTGAAATTTTTCCATGCTAGGTCCCGGGAAATGGCAGGTTGTATCGATTTGTGCCAGATAAAGCTACTGGAACCCCCTTTGACCAATGTAGTCATAGTAATAGTAATAGTACTGATTACGCATGTACTGTGCGCAGAGCACTATATTAAGCACTGAGAAAGAACACACGGTTGAGAGATAATTCTGGTCCCTGTCTCAGGGGGCGGGGAAGGGCTCAAAATCAAAGAATGATGGTCAAAGCTTCTCTTTCCAGTCCTCGTGTTCCCATCTTTTTTTCCTTCCTTTTACATTTCAGATTCTTTTCCCTTTTTCCTTATATCTATCCCTCTCCATCTCCCTTGTTTCTCTCTCTCTCTCTCTCTCTCTCTCTCTCTCTCTCTCTCTTTGTGCCTCTCTTCTCTACATAGCTTTTTGATAGAAAGGCACAAAGCTCTCTCTGGGGTATGGTCACATGATATGCAATGTGATAAAGAAAGACTGAAGTACCACCGAGGCTCCCATTTTGTCTCCTAGCAACTCTAAGATATGTTGCTTAGCAACCTTGTCCAGGATGGGAGAGAGGTCCTCCACGGTTCTTGTCCAATGATAATGTACTTATTGCTAAAGCTTATTTCATCAGCAATATCCTCTTTACATAGGTAGAGTCCACCCTTGGAAAGGTCAGCTTTACAGCATAAGGCACCGTCTCTGATTCCTACCCTTGGATCAAATGCCCAACCCCAATTTGTGATTACCATCTTAGGATGCTCCCCTCTTTTTCTGATGGTATTTGTTAAGCATGTACTATGTGCCAAGGACTGTTCCAAGCGCTGGGATAGATGCAAGCTAATCAGGCTGGACACAGTCCATGTCCCACATGGCTCAGGGTCTTAATCCCCATCTTACAGATGAGGTAACTTGAGGCGCAGAGAAATGAAGTGACTTGCCCAAGTCTAGAGGAGGAATTTACAGCCTAGAGGAGGCTCTCACAGTTTAGAGGAGGGGCTTGCAGTCTAGAGGAAGAGCTTACAGTCTAGAGAGGGAGCTTATCATCTAGAGGAGGCGCTTACAGTATAGAGGAGGAGCTTACAGTCTAGAAGAGAAGCTTACAGTCTAGAAGAGGCGCTTACAGCCTATAGGAGGTGCTTACAGTCTAGAAGACTGATCCCAGATGGGTTATAGCTTCGACCCTGGAATTACCCCACAAGATCTGGAGGAGAAAGCATTGGACTACCTTCGATGGCCAAAAGTAATTATGGCCTAGATTGGATGAGTCCTTTGAACGCTGATCTCCCCCTGCAGCTCCAGGCCCGCTGAGCTGGCTCAAAGGTGGAGTCCTGTACCTCTGTGCATGATGTGGGCATGCTCGCTTGTCTGGGCTAGTCTTTTACTCAAGACTACAGTTGGCAACCCATTCAAACAGAGCAAAAACTGACAATCTCAGGACTTGGGTTCTGAGGGCTTTCTTCAGAAAGTCCTCACCTTTCCATCTCTCCTCGGAGTTGTTCTGGGAAGATGGCTGGGGGATGGTGAGAGGGTGTTAAAGGTAATAACAGAGTGTGGCACAAAAAATAATAATAATGGCATTTGTTAAGCATTTAACTCTGTGCCACACGCTGTTCTAAACGCCAGGGTAGATACAAGCAAATCGGGCTGGACACAGTCCCTGTCCCATGAGGAGCTCACAGTCTCAATCCCCATTTTACAGATGAAGTATCTGAGGCACAGAGAAGTGAAGTGACTTCCCTGAGGTCACACAGCAGACAAGGGTGGAGCTGGGATCAGAACCCATGACCTTCTGACGCTCAGGCCCACGCTCTATCCACTACGCCATGCTGCTTCTCATAGAGATACGGATACGAGGATCTGCCTACTCTGCAAGATTGTAATTAATCAAACAATCAATGGTGCCTCCCCTGCTGGATTGCAAGCTCCTCAAAGGCAAGGATCACACTTACTAATTTTTTATGGTATTTGTTATGCACTTACTATGTGCCAAGCACTTTACTAAACGTTCGGAGAGGTACAAGCTAATCAGGTTGGACCCAATCCACACTAATTCCACCGTACTCTCCAAAGCTCCTTGGTATTGTGCCCTGCACATAAAGACACACAATAAATATTATTGATTGACTGACCTATTTTCTATCCCTTTAAATCATTTATGTGGCTTTTCTCTGAACCCTTTCCAGGAACCTCACAGCCTTCATAAAATGCAATGACCACAACTGAATTCAGTTCTCCAGTAAACATCTCTCCAAAGCAGAGAAAGCAAGATGGTTGGTTATCTCTTGGCTGTTCAATTCATTCAATCGTATTTATTGAGCGCTTGTAGTGTGCAAAGCACTGCACTAAGTGCTTGGAAGAGTACAATATAACAATAAACAGACACATTCCCTGCCCACAATGAGCTTACAGTCTCGAGGGGGAGACACTCATTAATATGAATGAATAAATTGCAGATATGGACATAAGTGCTGTGGGGCTGGGAGCAGCAAATGGCAGAGCCAGTAATAGAACCCAGGTCCTCTAACTCCCAGGCCTGTGCTCTTTCCACTAGGCCATACTCTTCTCAGCAGACCCTCTAAAGAACAGTGCAACCTAGCCCAGAGCCCCCTGACTTGTATAATAATAATAATGGTATTTGTTAAGTGCTTACTATGTACCAGGCACTATACTAAGAGCTGGGGTGGATACAATCAAATAGAGTTGGACACATTCCCTGTCCCATGTGAAGCTCACATTCTCAACCCCCATTATACAGATGAGGTAACAGGCGCAGAGAAGCGAAGTGACTTGCACAGCAGACAAGTGTCAGAGCAGGGATTAGAATGCATGACCGTCTGATGTCCAGGCCCATGCTCTATCCACTAGGCCAGGCTGCCTTTCTCAATATACCCACTTCTCCTAGAACACGAGTGTGGAAGTCTTGCAAAACCTCCCATGAAGGAAAATGCACGCTGTTGGACTCACCCATTCCAACACCGCAAGCAGGCAGGCAAGGCAGGCAGGCTCCCCTGCAGTCTCTTCGATAAAGGGACCCACCGGGCCTGGACCGGCTCCGGCTGCTGGAAGGGCAGTCTCTAATTCCCTAATCTTGCCCTATCCCAAATGCGTGGCGGAAACAAGCACTCTGATCCAACTGAAGGTCATTTTAAATTGCTAATATGCAAAAATACCATGTAAAATCCTTTACAAAGCAGCAGCCACTATTTGTCTCCCTTTGTCAATCCAGGGACAAAGAGAATAGCACTACAAATACAGGAGCTGGTTTGTGAACAGAACCATGCTCCTCACCCCAGCTCACCTCATTTGCCCAGAATAAAAATCTGATCGTGAAAAACAAAAAGAACAGATTAGTTATTTCCCGGGCTCCACCATTTAAATATTTAATGGATACTGGTGCTCAAATGGACTTGCTTTTAATGCACAGAAAGGAAGATGGGTTCTTTCCCGTACATAATGGCCCTGAGACAAATGACCAAGGGATTTCATTGCCGGAACTTCCCCCACAACCTCCCTCCTCCTCCTCTGCTCCCAGGATATGGGATAAAGAACTGAGGGCATCAGGGAAATGATGCTTTTCCTAATCAGGTTTTGGAATCAAAAGCTACATTATGGGCAAGCCTGGAATTCCTGCCAGTGTTAAAATCATGAAAGCTAAATAATAAATAATTATGGTACTGGCTAAGCACCTACTATGTGCCAAGTGCTGTACTAAGGACTGGGGTAGATAAAAAATTAATCAGGTTGGACACAGTCTCTGTCCCACATGGGGCTCACGCTCTTAATTCCCATTTTACAGATGAGGTAACTGAGGCACAGAGAAGTTAAGTGACTTGCCCAAGATTGCCCAGCAGACATGAGCCTGGGAGTCAGAAGGTCATGGGCTCTAATCCCGATTCTGCCACTTGTATGCCGTGTAGTCTTGGGCAAGTCCCTTTACCTTGGGCAGTCACCTTGTCTGTAAAATGGGGATTGAGACTGTGAGCCCATATGGGACAAGGGACTGTGTCCAACCTGATTTGCTTGTATCCACCCCAGCGCCTAGTACAGTGCCTGGCACAAACTAAGTGCTTAACAAATACCATTATTATTATTATTATTATTATGTGGCAGAGCTGGGAAAGCTCAGTAGGAAGGGCTCCCCCCTCTAAACTGGAAGCTCCTTGTGGGCAGGGACCATGTCTACCGACTCATACTCTCCCAAGTGCTTAGTACAGTGCTCTGCCCACAGTTAGTACTCGATAAATACCACTGATTGATCGATCTATTGAGGTGCAGAAAGGCCCCTATTTCTCTATTTTTCATGATATATGTACAATGAGCTGTCTGAGCCCTGGTCGTTGGCTTTCAGTTCTCTCTTGCTGGGTTGGAAGCTCCTTGAGGACAGGGATTGTGTCTACTATTTCTATTATACTCTCCCCAGCACTGGGTATAGTGCTTTGCCCACAGTAAGTCCTCAATAAATACTAGTGAGTGATTGAAACCCTCAGTAGTTGTAGTAGTACTAGTACTTATTATTATTACTACTAATAATTGGGGTATTTGTGTTTACTACATGCCACATGCTGTACTAAGCGCTGGGGTAGGCATAAAATAATCCAGTCAGACACAGTTCCTGTCCCACATTAGGCTCTGACCCCTACGTCAGAGGGGGAGGGGGAGGGAGAACAAGTATCAAACCCCCATTTTATAGATGTGGAAACTAGGCCCAGAGAAGCTAAGGGACTTGCCCATAGTCACACAGCAGCCAAGTGGCAGCATTCTCAGAGGAAAGCGGTGTAGCCTAATGGAAAGAGCACAGGCCTGGGAGTTGGGATCTGGGTTCTATTCCCAGCTCCGCCACTTGTCTGCTATGAGAATTTGGGCAAGTCCCTTAATTTCTCTGTGCCTCAATTTCCTCATCTATAAAATAGGGATTAAATCCTACTCCCTCCTTCTTAGACGGTGAGCCCCATGTGGGACATGACTGTGCCCAACTAGATGATTTTGTAAAAATCTACCCCACTACTTAGTGAAGTGCTTGACACATAGTAAGTGCTTAACAATTACCATTAACAACAACAATAACAACAGCATGGTTTAGTGGATATAGTACAGGCCTGGGAGTCGGGACTTGGGTTCTAATTTCGGTTCCGCCATTCGTCTGCTGTGTGACCTTCCGCAAGGCACGTCACTTCTCTGGGCCTCAGGTACCTCATCTGTAAAAAAGGGATTAAGACTGCGAGCCCCATGTGAGACAGGGACTGTATCCAACCAGATGAACTTGTACCTACTCCATAGCTTAGAACAGTGCTTGTCACATATTAAGTGCTTAACAAGTATCATTAACAACAATAACAATAATAATTGTAAATGTATGGGCCCAGTGAAGGTCTCAAGGGCTCCGTTCCCCATCTCTCTAACCCATCTTTGCCCTTCAACACAACCAGTACTGGTTTAGGAGGAAAAAAAAGGGGCAGGGGCGTGAAAGAAAGATGCTCTGGAAGGTGTTTAGAAGTATTCTCTGGGGAAAAGGAAATGAAGTGAATACTGCACAAACCCAATACAAAGATCTCCAGGTGTGAAGGGAGCCTGAAGTGCAAAGGGATGAGCAAAGTGCTATTTGTTTCCATTTTTTTGTCCGCAAAGAGTCTCTATGTTCTTGCCTAATGTAGCAAACGTGAACTGCGGAGGAAGACCGCATAAAAGCCAACTGATGAAATCTCTGGATGCCTTTCCTCCGACCTCACCTGCTCCACCTGCCTAGTCGCCCTTTCTCCAGCCCGGGGAACCGCGCTGCCAGCCTACACCCCGGCCAGAAACGACAGCCCGGTGGCGACCTACCCGTCCGGATGGCTAGTGCGAGGCCTCCGCTCCTGTCCACGAATTCTTGCACCAGCCAGGCCCTGATAACCCACATGGACAATGTAGCCTTTTTTTCTTTCTTTTTTTTTTTTTTTTGGCAGCCAGAGAATGCAACAACAGTCTGCTTCCTGGAGAAAAGCAAAGGCGCTTCTCCCTGGGGGGGCCTCTAAGCCAGTGGAAGGGGGGTACAGGGGTGGGGGGGCGCATTGTTGAATAGCAACGGTATTGGGGGCCACACCGCCAGTTCTTTATAAACCCTCGACGCCGAAGGCGGGTCGCTAATTGCCGTGAGGCTCGGAAAGAGAGAAATACAGTTTTGAGTCTGAAACGGCCCGGATTTCTTGCCGAGGGTGGGTGGGGTGGGGATGGGGGGAGAGAGGGGCAGCGGCCGGAGACTCACTGCACAATCGCTCTGTTGTCCGTGGTTGGTAAACTGAGCTCGCTGCCCTGGTTCATCCCTCTTTCGGTTCCCTCTTGCCTTCTCCTCTCCAGACAGTGGCCCCCGCGGGAAGCCCCCACGGTCCTGCCAGCTTCTCTGCCCGATCTGAACTGGTTTTCCCAGAGCCCGGGCAGCCAGTGAATAACCCCGAACGAGACTGTCACATAATTGCTGCTGTTTTCTCTTGTCCCACCCTCCCCACCCCGCTTCCTGGATGAGGAGGTAAACCTCTCGGTTCCGCTATTATCCCGGGATCCTCTCCTTCCCCCGATCCAGCTTGGGAGGCATTTTGTTTCACCACAATCAAGATTCTAAAATTGAATCACTGCACCTGATAAAGAGCAGGGAGGGGAGAGATGCGGTTGGATCTAGCTGTTCAGGACCGGAATCTTTATTATTCCCCCCCCCTCCAATAAAATCTGCGTTTTACTCGGACCCATCGATCCATCACCTCCCCTCCACCGCTCCACATTTCCATCATTAGGAGGGTAAAAGCCTTGGTTTTCTTGAATTATCGTATCGCGTTTCGGGGATATTCGGGGAGACGGGGGGACCGGGGGTCACTCATTCTGCTCCTCGAGTGACTTTGAGAAGGGTGGTTTCAACGGTCGTTTTGTGGTTAACGCCGGACCAGCTTGAATCAGCCACCGCCCCTCTCCCCCGCCCCCCCCCCCCAATTCCCTCCCCTGATGGTGCTTGGCTACAGCTTCGCTCGGTCTCTTTGTCTGGAGGATGCAAACAGCTTCTGGATGCTGGGGAGCGAGAAGGGTGGGGGGAGATTACCTCATCCCACGTCGCAGGCACCAATCACAATTCTCCGTTCTGGGCTTCTCCGGGCAGATCGAGGGGTCTGGACCAACGGGAAAACGGCCTCGCCCATCCCCATGGTGACCGAGTTGTATATAGGGAGCCGCACTGGACCATGTGCCGCAGGTTCTCTTACATCGACCGCCTAAGAGTCGCGCTGTAAGAAAGCATCACCCTTCTCCTCCTCCTCCTCCTCTTCTCCTTCTTGCCCGCTCCGTTGCCCCGCCTTCGCCAGCATGGTAAGGCCTCTCGGAGCCCCGTCCGAGTCCGGCCCCGGGGCCGCTGCCCCTTCCCCTGCCCGGGAGAGCGCGGAAGGCCGCTGCCTTGGGTCTGGGCCAGCAGGCGGAGGGGACGGTGGTTGGGGGCGAGGGCTCGTTTCCTCCGGTTCGGGACTGGCAATTTGGGGGGCGCCGCGGCTCGTCTGCAAGGGCGGGGGTCCCCAAGGGTGCACGCCCGAGGCTGGGGGCGGGGGAGGAGGAGGGCATGGGATCCCTTCCCCACAGCACCTGTATATATGTTTGTACATATTGATGACTCTATTCATTTTACTTGTACATATCTATTTTATTTTGTTAATATGTTTGGTTTTGTTCTTGTCTCCCCCTTCTAGACTGTGAGCCCACTGTTGGGTAGGGACTGTCTCTATATGTTGCCAACTTGGACTTCCCAAGCGTTTAGTACAGTTCTCTGCACACAGTAAGCGCTCAATGAATACGATTGATTGATTGATTGATTGATCCCGGGGGGTGGGGGGCAGAGGGGAGGGGGCTCGGTTGGCCGCGGTTTCGCTAGCTGAAATGGCCTCCGTCCTCCTTAGAGAGGCCGATCGGGCAACCTGGTTCCCTCGGGGGACCAGGGAGGGAAAGAAAGAGGGAGGGAGAGAAGGGGGCGGCTCCGCCCCTGCGGCCTTGGTTTCTTTCGCTGCCTTGACAGCGCAGCCCGAGGGAGGGACCGGGACGTAGACTGGGGAAGAGTGGGCCGGTCCTCCGGGTCCCTGGGGAGATGCCCTGCCCCTGCCCCCTGCCCCCTGCCCCCATCCCCTCGACAGCCGTCTGTCCCGGCCAACTGGAGCCCCAAGGCGCAGTGAGACAAAGAGCGAGCGTCGCGGGTGGGAGCGCCCTAAATAATAATAATAATAATGATGGTATTTAAATATTCCAGGACGGGTAGGGCACTGGGCCCTACACAATAGAAACACGTCGATTCCCACGCTGCGATTAAATAGATACTGGAGGAGGGGGAACCAGCTCAAGTGGGGGCTTCCCGGCGTTTAAAGCTATGAGACCCCCTTTCTCGGAGCGGGGGATTGTTCGGCCACCACATCCCTCGTTCTAGAAAACCGTACGGCCGTGGAGACCCTCTGGGGGTCTCCGCCCTCTCTTTTCTGTCATGGGACGAGGCACCGCCTTTTGTTCCGGAACCAGTCCATGAATTGGTTTCTCTCCCCGCGCTCGGGCGAGGTCCGAGGAGGAAACTTGGCCGAGCGACACCATGATGAGCTCATGCAGGCCGGTGGCTGGAAATAAGATCTGGCGGTGTTGAATAATGGAGTAGACGGTGCGGGGCGTTTAGCAGGCGGAGGCCGGTGGGTTTTTCCTCCCTTCCAGCACTGATTGATGCGGGGAGGGGGCGGGGAGGCGGGAGCTCCCGCATTGGGTGTGGCTCCCCTATACCGCAGCAAAAATAGATACCTAGCAGCACGAAGGTCCCAGATGTAGGGGAAGAGAGTGCCTCCTCTGCATTTAACGCAGCAAGGGGATTTTCTTTTTAATTGCTACGTAGATCTTGAAAAGCATTTCATATTAAAAAAAAAACTAGGTGTGGAAACCTAACAACCATCCGTTCTGCTGTTGCTGCATCATCTTGGACTCGTCCTTATTAGCTGGTGAATTCTGTGCTTCAGTTTTGTATAGATCGCTTATGCTTTACCGTGTTTTTTGTCCCTCTCAAATACTCCCATTCCAGCGTGTCTGGCGGAACAATGGTTTCGCATTATGTGCCGAGCTGTACGACAGCCAAAAACAAATTGCTATTCAGAGCACGCCTAACTACACACATCTCAACAGATGCCTTTTCTACCCTCAATTCTGATCTATTAAGGATCTGACTTTCTGGTGGTTTTACAAATATCATACATTTTTCCTTGCCTCCCACAACCCTAAGACTTCAGTTTTCTTCTCTTTCTCACAGCGTGAGTGCATCTCCATCCACGTCGGCCAGGCCGGAGTCCAGATCGGCAATGCCTGCTGGGAGCTGTACTGCCTGGAACACGGTATCCAGCCCGATGGCCAGATGCCCAGTGACAAGACCATCGGGGGTGGGGACGACTCCTTCAACACCTTCTTCAGCGAGACGGGCGCGGGCAAGCACGTCCCCAGGGCCGTGTTTGTCGATCTGGAGCCGACCGTCATCGGTGAGTCCTGTCATGTCCCGCTCCTCCTCCTCTTCATCCTTCTCCACCTACTCCTCCTCCCCACCGCCCTCACCGCGTCTCGGATGGTGTCTCTCCACAGACGAAGTGCGCACTGGGACGTACCGCCAGCTCTTCCATCCTGAGCAGCTCATCACTGGCAAGGAAGATGCTGCCAACAACTACGCCCGCGGGCACTACACCATTGGCAAGGAAATCATTGACCTGGTGCTGGACAGGATCAGGAAGCTGGTATATATTATCTGCCAAAGTTGATAGGTTCAGATCCAAAATGGAAGGTTGTTTTCGACAAATGTTGAAATGTAATTGTTTGCTTTTATAAGCTTTAGAGGAGTCAGACAAGCAAGAAATTATCTGTGCTTGGAAGTCTGTTTCTTCAGGGTCTCTAAAATTAGCTAGAGCTCATTTGGGTGCAAAGATCATTTATTTTAGGGGAATCATTTCATGAAAGTTCATTTTTTTAGTTGAGAAAAACTCAGGATGGTAAAACGGTAGGCAAGTGTCATATGTTAAAATAGGGGAGAACTGAATTTATGGAGAGATAAACAAATGTATGTTTTCCTACAGTGTGATTCATTTCCATATGATAGCCTCTTATGGAGCACTGACTCTCTCTCTCTCTCTCTCTCTCTCTCCTCTCTCTCTCTCTCTGTCTCTGTCTGTCTCTATCTTCCCCTGCAAACAGGCGGACCAGTGCACAGGCCTCCAGGGCTTCTTGGTCTTCCACAGCTTTGGAGGTGGCACCGGCTCCGGTTTCACCTCTCTGCTGATGGAGCGCCTCTCCGTCGATTACGGCAAGAAGTCCAAGCTGGAGTTCTCCATCTACCCGGCCCCCCAGGTATCCACGGCCGTGGTAGAGCCCTACAACTCCATCCTGACCACCCACACCACCCTGGAGCACTCTGACTGTGCCTTCATGGTGGACAATGAGGCCATCTACGACATCTGCCGCCGCAACCTGGACATCGAGCGCCCCACCTACACTAATTTAAACAGGTTGATAGGCCAGATCGTGTCATCCATCACCGCCTCCCTCCGGTTTGATGGAGCCCTGAATGTGGATCTGACCGAATTCCAGACCAATCTGGTGCCCTATCCCCGCATCCATTTCCCCCTAGCCACCTACGCCCCGGTCATCTCCGCTGAGAAGGCTTACCATGAGCAGCTTTCTGTAGCCGAGATCACCAATGCGTGCTTCGAGCCAGCTAACCAGATGGTGAAGTGCGACCCTCGCCACGGTAAATACATGGCCTGTTGCCTGTTGTACCGTGGCGACGTGGTGCCCAAAGATGTCAATGCTGCCATCGCCACCATCAAGACCAAACGTACCATCCAGTTTGTGGACTGGTGCCCGACTGGCTTCAAGGTTGGCATCAACTACCAGCCCCCAACTGTGGTCCCCGGGGGTGACCTGGCCAAGGTCCAGCGGGCTGTGTGCATGTTGAGCAACACGACCGCCATTGCCGAGGCCTGGGCTCGCCTGGACCACAAGTTTGACCTGATGTACGCCAAGCGTGCCTTTGTCCACTGGTACGTGGGGGAGGGGATGGAGGAAGGAGAGTTCTCGGAGGCACGGGAGGACATGGCGGCCCTAGAGAAGGATTATGAAGAGGTTGGGGTGGATTCCGTGGAAGGAGAGGGTGAAGAGGAAGGAGAGGAGTACTAAAGTAAATTGTCACAAAGGTGCTGCTTTCACAGGGAAACTTAATCTTTAAGCATACACAAGTTTTGGTCCCAGTCAGTTAATCTGTATGAAGCGGTGTATGCTGTAACATACATATTTGCTGTACAATAACTGATCTGTGCTCTAAAACATGAATTTTGTTACAGACCCAAGCCGTCCAATGGGGTTTGAATAAAAGCATTCCCTGTCTTAGATGTCTAGTGTCTCGTGTGTTCAATTACCTCTTTTTGAAAATATCTGAGCTGAGAGAGTAAATGGTCATATGATACTTTCTCTATCTCTATAAAGAAGGCACTATATTTCAGGAATTATATGAAAAAGCCAAGTTATATTTTAAATCATTCAAGATGATTTTCCCCTTCATCACCCAACTATTATTCCAAGTCCAGCTTGTTGAAAACTATTAGAGATGTTGGTGCTCCTTTAACACCACTTTTCTGAGTCAGATGAAGATGCTGGATAGATCAGTGGTCTGTCCTGGTAAGACGTTGCTTATGTGCTCATGTTCTTTTAAGCTTCTAAAAGTGCGGAGGCCCCTGTCGACTTCTACTTAGCAGACCCATGGTGGGGCTCTAGAATAGGGAAATCTCCCCAAGGCTTGCTCTTCCTCTTGGTGAAAGCACCTTATTCTCCAATGGAACGCAGGGGCAGTGGGGAAAAAAATCTGGCATTTCCAAAACCCATGAAGTCTTGTCTTTTTTTGAACGCTGGCCACTTTCCTAGGGAACCACATAGGCAGCTGAGGTCAAAATGTGGAACGCTGCATTCCGGGGACTGAACCAAGATTAGCAGACTCATTTCACATAGTGACAACAAATAAATCTCTCACTGGATACCTAAGTGAAATAAACCCCGGCCTCTTCAACTTGGACTTGGATCCAGGCATTTGACAGAGCCTACCTCTGTCAAGTTGTTCCTAAATCTTTACTCACTTGTCCCTACTTTCTATTTTTGTGACCTCCAGAACTAACACTGTAAAATGGAAAATGGAGACATTTCTTCCTGAATATTCTACTGAGCAGCAAAATATACTATGTACATCATTCAGCATACAAAATTAAAAACAACTTCATAGAAAAGTTCAGAAAGGAAGGGATGACATCCCCAGGAACATTAAGGCCCAGTGAGCATGAGTGGAGTGGAGTGGAGTGGAGTGCAGGACAGCTTGTTCTAGTTCTGAAGACAAATGTGAGGGAGAGGGAGTTGTCCTATCAGATGATCCCTGGAAAGTTGTTTAGGCTACATGGAAGAAAGTAGTTATAGGAGTAGGAGAACCAACCAATTGTATTTACTGAGCACCTACAGTATGTGGAGCACTGTACTAAGTGCTTGGGAGTTAGTAGATACGATCTCTGCCTTCAAAGTGCTTACGATGGGGCTGGTGACCAATAGGGGCTTGCTCGAAGTGGGAGAGCTCTGTGTGAGAACCCCTCTGACTTGATTTTTCCCTTACCCAAGCCCCACAACACATATCCACATCCCTCCACACTGCCATTTATTTTAATCTCTGCCTCCACCTCTAGACTATTACGCTCCTTGTGAGCAGGGATCATGTCTACCAACTCTACCAGATTGTACTTTCTCCAAGCGCTTAGTTCAGTGCTCTGCACACAGTAAGCACCTAGTAGATACCATTGATTGACTGACTGATTGGAGATTTGGAGCCCAGTAATTTGCCTGGGTGACTGAATCCTCCTCAAAAGTAACCTGGCAGACTTCATTAAAGTTGAGAAAGGCAAAGGGGATGTCTGGTGGGTGCCAGGGGAATGACAGAAAGCTGAAGTGTGGTGCAGGAGACAACTTTGGGAGGGAGGTGACAGAAATATAGGAACAGCTGGAGAAAACTGTTTTAGTGGTAGTGTCTTTAACTGATGGGAAGGAAGAAAAAACTAAAGCGGATGTTTTGTAGGCGATCATTGAGCTCAGCTCTTGCCTGATAGGGTGGAGATGGGTGAGTGGATCATTGTAAACCTGAATATATAGGCCAAAAGACGCTCCTTGGCTTTTCAAGGGAAGAAGATTACATACATCTTTCCCTTCCCTAGGTATAAGGGCTCTTTACTTCACTGGAACCCTGGGTAGGGGTGTTTTCAGGACAAGTTAGAATTATTAACACTTGCTAAACATTCACAATGTGCAGAATGTCCCATTAAGCTGTAAGCTCCTTGACGGCAGGGATTGTATCTACCAACTGTATTGTATTCTCCCAAGTGCTTAGCACAGTGCTCTGTGCAAAGTAAGTGCTTGATACTATGATTGACTGAGTTTTAGATAATCAGTCATTCCAGTGTGTAGTATAGGACAGCACTGTACTTAAACACTGGAATGAGTGGCTGATTATCTAAAACTCAGTTAAGACATGGCTCTTGTCTGACTAGGGACTGGCAGTCTAAACGGGGAGAACAGACACAGAGAAGAATCCTGGGAATGTTAACCGAGCAATAAGCAAACTGCTTAAAAATTCAAGCCAATATCAATAATAAAACTGTGCAAAAGTTAATTAGGGGGCAACTCCTGGGCATCTCATCACTTCTTCTCCCTGGATGAGAAACTGTCTCCGTCTCATTCAATCGTATTTCAATCGCATTTATTGAGTGCTTACTGTGTGCAGAGCACTGTACTAAGCGCTTGGGAGAAGACAATATAGCAATAAACAGACACATTCCCTGCCCACAACAAGCTTACAGTCTAGAAGGGGAAACAGACATTAAAATAAATGACAGCTATGTACATGTCTTGTGGGGCTGAGGGTGGGTTGAATATGAAATGCTTAAAGGGTACAGATGGGGAAACACAAGTAATTGTGACCTCAGGAGGGGCCTGGGCAGGCAGGTCCAAAAGGGGAGTGACCTTCAGAGAAGGGAAGGAGCAAGCTACAACATACAGTCCAGGTCCCGGTTACTATGGGTCGTTCAATCAGTGGTATTGGTATTATTGAGCACTTACTTTATGCAGGGCACTGTCCTGAGCTGGGAGAGGAGAATTGTAGACGCGGTCCCTGCCCTCAAAGTGTTTGCAGGCTAGTGGGTTGACTGCCCCTAGACTCCCTCAAGCCAAGTTGACCTTTGGCCTCTTTCCCAGCAGGGCTTAGACTTCCTCTACGGGCAGGTGGGAATGAGGGCTCCTCTAGACTCTGGGGTAGATAGCCACCAGGCCCACAGCCCAACAACCCCAACCTAACCCAACCCTTTAACCTGGGAGGTGCTTTCCAAAACCAGCAGCTGTTAAAGCACTAGGGGGTATGAGACTGCTTGATTTCAGAATTCTTTTCTGTTCAAGGCCATGGTGCCCCTGTTCCCTCTCTAGCTGATCATCCTTAATCACACAACCAACAGCTTAAGCAGAAAATCACATTTCTTAATCAATGGTATTTATTGAGCACTTACTGCGTGTAGAGCAATACAATACAATATAGTTGGGAGACCCAATCCCTGCCCACGAGGAGTTTGCACTCTAGAGGGGAAAAAAGACATTAAATTGTAAATAAGGGAAATGGAAAGGTGAGCGCATAATGACATAAGTGGGGTGGGGCAAGATGTGTATCAAAGACCTTAAGTGCATAGGCAATGCAGATGGCCGTGAATAAGGTGGGGAAATGCAGGATTAGGCAGAAAAGACCTCTTGGAGGAGACACACTATTTTAGTTGGGCTTTGAAGATGGGGTGATCCATCAGATATGAAGAGGGAGGGAGCTCCGGGCCAGGAGGAGGACAGGGGCAGATTTCATTGATGAGACTAGGGTACAGTGAGTAGGTTGGTGTTAGAGAAGCAAAGTGAGGGCTAGTTTGTGATTGGAGATTAGCAAGGTAAAGTCGGAGAGGGAGAATTGGTTGAGTACAAGTTGCTTTGAGTAAGCAAAGGCAGTGTGGTCTGGTGGCAAGAACACTCAACTGGGAATCAAGAAACTTGGGTTCTTATCCTGGCTCCACCTCAAGTTTCTATGTGACAAATGTGCTTCTGGAAAACAGACACTCTTCCCAAGTAAGGCCAGTCCTTGGACCAATTTCCCTTCCTGGTTCCCTTCCTGTGGGAAAATGCCCCTTCCTTTCCACATCAGCCGCTCTCATCCCAAGAGTTTCCCCTGCCTTGGGTCTTTTGTACAACCGTAAATGTATCACATCAATCAATCAATCAATCAATCAAGAGTACTTAGTGAGCACCCACTGTTGCAAACCACTGTACTGAATGCTTGGAAAGGCTCATTGGAGGTAGAAGATGCAATCCCTGCCCTTGGAAGACTCAAAGACAGGAGTGGAATGATCAGATCATGGGATGCCTGCCCAAGAAGCCCTGCCTGGAGACCCCCCTAACTCTAGATCACCATCTGGGGTCTTCCCAGTGTATAATCACTACTTACCTGTGAGCCTCGGGGTAGAGTTTACATTTGGTGTTGTGTCCCCTGCTCCCCCTCCCCTGAGAATCTTGTGGGGGCATGGAGAATGGAAGTGGAGTCAAGTGAGGGAGAAATAAAAGGGATGAAAGCCCATAAATGCAATGGACCTGGGGCGTAAAACAAGCTCAATAGACGCTCCCAAATTATTCTGCATGTTCACGGCACCAAGAGCTGCTCAGAGCTGGACCCCCCAAAACCCCAAAAGGGCTGGAGTGGGACTCCCTAAAACCACCAGGCCCTCAGGAAGACTGCCCTGGATGTCCCAACTTGGTTCCACCCTTGAGTCTTTCCTCTCACGTGTCCTCCACCTCCTCTATTTATCTTCAGTAGAACTGAGTTTCCATTTTAGTTTCTATTAGCACTAATAGTGGATAGGCAGAAAGAAGTCAGTTTGGCTGCCATTCAGGTATTCAGTCCTACTCATAGTCGGTTCTTTCATCATTGATTTATAAACATAAACACACACACACACACACACACGTTCAGTTCTTCCTTTGCTCCAAGAACGATGCTAACAATAACAATAATGGTGGTATTTGTTAAGTGCTTACTATGTGCCAAGCACTGTTCTAAGCACTGATGCTTGGGAGCAGTCCACTTGCCCACACAAAAGGAAGTTTCATTCATTCATTCATTCAATCGTATTTATTGAGCACTTACTGCGTGCAGAGCACTGTACTAAGCACTTGGGAAGTACAAGTCGGCAACATATACAGACGGTCCCTACCCAACAAAGGGCTCACAGTCTAGAAGAGGTTTCCCATGGTAGTGGCCATTTTTGGCCTGAGTTATGACACCTAATTAATCAATCATCTTGCACTAACAACAGACTAGGTAAAAACATTTTTATGGCATTTGTTAAGCTCTTACTATGTGTCAAACACTGTTCTAAGTGCTATTAGGTCAAACACAGTCCCTGACCTGCATGGGGCTCACAGTTTAAGTAGGAGGCAGAACAGGTATTTAATACCCATTTAACAGTTGAGGGATTGAGGCTCAGAGAAGTTAAGTGACTTGCCCAAGGTCACACAGCAAGCAGTTGGCAGAGCCAGGATTAGAAACTAGGTCCTCTGACTCCCAGGCACATGCTCTTTCCACTAAGTTATGCAGCAAATAGAATGATCCTCTCATCTCCTAAACTGGAAGCTCATTTTTTTAATGGCATTTGTTAAGTGCTTACTATGTGCTAGACACTGTACTAAGCACTGGGGTGGATAAGTCAGGTTAGACACAGCCCATTTCCCACATGGGGCTCACAGTCTTAATGCCCATTTTACGGATGAGGTAACTGAGGCCCAGAGAAGTTAAGTGACTTGCCCAAGGTTAAACAGTAAACAAGTGGCAGAGTCAGGATTAGAACCCAGTCCTTCTGGCTCCCAGGCCCTCACTCTATCCACTAGGCTACGCTGCTTCGCCAAAGGAAGTCAAGCCAGCCAGGCGTTGAACTCGGAATCTTCTGATCTGTAGTTAGATGCATTAGTGGGGGGTCCACCAACTTTCCCAAGTGCTTAGAATAGTGTTCTGCACACAGTAAGCACTCAAAAAATACCACTGATTGCTTGATTTGACATCTGTGCAAATAAAGCCTTCACTTTTTAATTCAGGGTAGCAATTTATGTGGGACGAGAAGTAACGAATGCTTGTTTCCTTTATCTTGGCACTTTCTGGGTGTAAATTCCCTAAGGGCAGGGGTCATATGCCAATCTACTCTGTTGTAGTGTAATAATAATAATAATAATGATGGCATTTATTAAGCACTTACTATGTGCAAAGCACTGTTCTAAGCGCTGGGGAGGTTACAAGGTGATCAGGTTGTCCCACGGGGGGCTCACAGTCTTAATCCCCATTTTACAGATGAGGGAACTGAAGCACAGAGAAGTTAAGTGCCTTGCCCAAAGTCACACAGATGACAAGTGGCAGAGCCGGGATTTGAACCCCTGACCTCTGACTCCAAAGCCTGTGCTCTTTCCACCGAGCCATGCTGCTTCCTAAGCGCTTAGTTCAGTGAGTAACTGCTCAATAAATACAACTGATTGATTCGGTAGGTGGAGGGATGAGGTGGAGGGCAGGCTGGTGACTTTTTACATGCATTTCTAAGATTGATTAAGTGCTTAGTACAGTGCTTTGCACAGAGTAAGTGCTCAATAAATATGAGTGAATGAACTGATGGTTTACTAGTAGACATGAAAACTGAAAGCATAATGCCTTGCAGGTGGAGGAAAGACAAATCTGAGGATAAAGTTCTACTACTTGTGCCTAAGGGAACAACAGTCCACTCACTGGGAGGCCAGGAAAGAATAATAGCCACCATTTTCAGATGAAGTTCCCTTTTCCACCTCTTTCCTCCTCAGCTCTCATTCAACATAAACCAGAAGAGAACACTAAAAATATGTGCTGCCCAGGGATGGGAAGAATGTTGGCCAATTTTCAAAAACCCAACCAAACACATCCCTTAGAGAGAGATGTAGGCTTTTCCCTTTGCCATTTCTAACCCGTTGAGATGGAAATTCCCTGTCTTTGAGTTGCACAGCTCCCAGATCTTCAGGTGCAGGGGACAAAAGAAGGGGAAATGAATGTCCAAGGCAAACATCTAGGCCTTTTTCTCCCAGGGAGCTGGGAAACGCCTTGCACCACTCTCTGCAGAAGGATTCTGGCTAATGCTGCTGCTTCTTGCTACTGCAGCTGCAGAATGAGGTCTTTTAAGTCTATTAATAATCCTTGGAAAAAAAATTCCCTGCATCTTATGACATGTCCAGAGCTCTGGAGCACACTGGACCGCTAATGGATGGGGGAGCGCCTTTGTGTAGCCTCATAGCGTCCCTTCCGGCAATCTCAGATGAAGCACGGCTGCCTGAAGAGACGGGGCCTGTCCTCCGTTAATTGGATTTATTGAGCACTTACTATGTGCAGAGCACTGTACTAAGCACTTGGGAGAGTACAATATCACAATACCACAGACACATCCTCTGTCCACAACAAGCTTCACTGGGCGGAAGGACGGCCACCAGTAAACAGGCCGAATGAAAGAAGACGTTGTGGGGGCAGTTACATTCCCTGCTCTCCTATACTGAAAAGAAATGCCAGTGGTATTGTTATAATAATAATAATAATTGTGGTACTTGTTAACTGCTTACCATGTGCCAAGCACAGGTCTAAGCACTGCGATAGATTCTAGACTGTGAGCCCACTGTTGGGTAGGGATTGTCTGTATATGTTGCCAACTTGTACTTCCCAAGCGCTTAGTACAGTGCTCTGCACACAGTAAGCGCTCAATAAATACGACTGAATGAATAAATACAAGCTAATCAGGTTTAAAATCCAGGTGGCGGAGCAGATCGCTTAGGGCACAAGACATGGAACAAACTCTGCCCTGATTAGGCTTGCTGTGGGCAGGGAACGTGTCCACCAACTCTGTTGTATTGTACTCTCCCAAGCACTTAATACAGTGCTCTGAACACAGTAAGCTCTCAATAAATACCACTGATGATGATTAGCTGTATTCTCACTGTAGTCTCTATTAGTTGTAGGAGCTTTTAGTAATCATAATACTATTAGAGAAGCAGCTGGCTCAGTAGAAGGAGCCGGGGCTTGGGAGTCAGAAGTCATGGGTTCTAATCACGGCTCCGCCACTTGTCTGCTGTGTGACTTTGGGCAAGTCACTTCACTTCTTTGTGCCTCAGTTACCTCAACTGTAAAATGGGGATTAAAACTGTGAGCCCCACATGGGACAACCTAATCACCTTGTATCCCCCCAGCGCTTAGAACAGTGCTTTGCACATAGTAAGTACTTAACAAATACCATCATCATCATGTCTTAAGCATTCTGTGTTCAGAGCACTATACTAAGCACCAGTCCCACAGCACTTATGTAGATATCCTTATACTCAACTAACCCCAATATCTGATATTTATTTTAATGTCTCTCTCCCTCTTTAGAATATAAACTCTATACGGTGGGCAGGAATTTTGTCTACCACTTCTATTCTACTGTACTTTCCCAGGTGCTTAGGACAGTACTCGGCTTACAGTAAGCACTCAATAAATACATTTAATTGATTGATTGATTGATTAACTGGGAGAGAATACTAAGGGATCACGTGGCAAGGGCGTTCAGGGAAAACCAGGGAGGGCGATGAGATTGCAATGCTTAAACTATGCTTTACTGTCCCTCAGTGAAGGGTGATTATACACCCTTTCCCCCTCCAAGAAAAGAATGTTAGACTTGGGTCTAGAGTTGCTGTGGGAACCAGGAGCCTCGGGGTAGAGCCTTAATTCATCAATCAATCAATAATATTGATCTGATTATCTCATATCTACTCCAGGACTTAGCACAAAACATAGTAAGTTCTTAATTAATGCGATGATGATGATGATTCATTCATTTAATCATATTTATTGAGCGCTTCCTGTATGCAGAGCACTGTACTAAGCGCTTTGGAAAGTACAATTCGGCAACAAATAGAGACAATCCCTACCCAATAACGGGCTCACAGTTTAGAAAGGGTGGATAATAACGGTATTTTTAAGCGCTTACTATGTGCTAAACACTATTGTAAGCGCTGGGATAGGTACAAGGTTATCAGGTTGTTCCAAGTGGGGCTCACAGTCTTAATCCCCATTTTACAGATGAGGTAACTGAGACACAGAGAAGCTAAGTGACTTGCCCAAATCACACAACTGACAAGCGGTGTAGCCAGGATTTGAACCCATAACCTCTGACTCCCAAGCCCGTGCTCTTTTCACTAAGCCATGGGAAACTAAGGATGATGACGATGTGGAGAAAACTCTACTAAGCATTTGAGAAAGTACAACAGAATTAGAAGATATGATCCCTGCCCTCAAGGAGCTTACAATCTAGTGGGAGAGATGAGCATTCAAAATTCTTCCACATAGGTAGGCAAGGCGCTTTCTGGCTTGTGATTTCTCTGCTTAATAAGCAGTGACAGTCAGCTGTGCGCTGAAGATGGCTGCCAACTTGTACTTCCCAAGCGCTTAGTACAGTGCTCTGCACACAGTAAGCGCTTAATAAATACGATTGATTGATTGATTGATTGATTGATGGCTCTGAGAACTGTCTGAAAACTCCTCCTCCTGATAGAGCCTGGCACGGGCCCACCCCTGACCTTCAGGCCTTGGCAGCTCTGTGCCTTTGCCAGGGTGGTAGGCGGCTGCATGTAGGTGATGCGTGACATAATGCGGAACTCCCTGGGCGTCCACCAGTCCCACCTGCCAATGTGACCCTGCCCTCAAGTGAGAGAACACTGGGCCCCAGATTTTCAGCCCATTGCTGACACCAATGCCCAGGAACCAACTCTGCACTATGCCCACAAACACCCAATCCTTTCTAAGCACTGAGCTCCACGGATGGAGTGCACCCCACAGCTCAGGCAAACCCCACTATCAATCGAACTGTGGTATTTATAGAGGGCTTACCATGTGCAGAGCATTGTACTAAGTGCTTGGGAGAGTACCATACAACAAAGTTGTTAGATGCAATCCTCGCCCACAAGGAGCTAACAAATCTACAGGAGGAGACAGGTATTAAAATTGATTAGAAGCAGGGAAGATAGTAGAATAATGCCAAATTTTCAGGCCACCCCTGCCCAAAAGGAATAACCAGACCCGCAGAGTGTACACCCAAGATGCTAATCAGCAGGCAGAATGGACTTTCAGTAGACCTAAAGCAGCCTGTCCATTGTCAATCAATCAGTTAATTAAATGTATAATGTGTTCAGAGTATGAGACTAAGTACTTGGGAGACTATCACAGAGTTAGTAGACAAGATCCCTGCCCCATGAAAACTTTATAATCTAGCAAGGGAGATAGAAACTTAACATAATTTCCAGAATGTAGGAAGAAGAAAAAGTGGTTATGTATATGAGCTAGTGCTTAAGCAATAGGGTATTTAAGATATGAACAGAAGTGCTATGGGTGGTTGTGGGCAGAAGTGTTGGAGTAGTTGTTGGGTAGGGGGATGCCTACAATCTGGGGGTTCATCAGAATGCAAAAATTCCTGACCATTTTCCCCTCCCACAGGGTGCAAAATTGACACAACATTAGTTCAGTAGGATCCACATGGACAATTCCCAGACTTCTAGCTGTGTGTGTAATAATAATTATAATAATAACAATAATGGTATTTATTAAGCGCTTACTATGTGCAGAGCACTGTTCTAAGCACTGGAGGGGGAATACAAGGTGATCAAGTTGTCCCACGTTGGGGCTCACAGTCTTAATCCCCATTTTACAGATGAGGTAACTGAGGCTCAGAGAAGTTAAGTGACTTGCCCAAGGTCACACAGCAGACATGTGGCGGAGCCGGGATTCGAACCCTTGACCTCTGACTCCAAAGCCCAGGCTCTTTCCACTGAGCCACGCTGCTTCCCGTGTGTGCATCTGCGTGTATGTCTGACTCATGGAATGATTTAAGTGAATTGGCTAAATACCTATTACGAATTTTACCTTTGTCAGAGCCCTACTTTTTGGTTTAATTACAATTGTAATAGGTCCCACTAATTAGTCAGTTGCGGGATTTTGGTCAATCAGTACAAATTATTATGATTTTGTTACACAAACACACACATAAACACACACACCCCATCCCACCCCCAAAGCACAAGATTCTAGCTCAACCTGGGGTCTCTAAGCCAGATATTGTCATTATATTCTTATTTTAGAATACATCAAGACCTTGCTGGTAGAAAAAGGAGACCCTTGAAAGAAATTTTGGCCTAATTCTTCAATAATCTTCTAAACTTGCTTCAGTCTTGTTGGTCATCTTGGTACTGGCCCCCTTCTTACTCATGACACCCCTGAAGGTAATGGGATGTGGGTCCTGGCAGTAGTCTGTCCAACTCCTCCTGATGTTTCAAATTACATATGGCCTCCTCCCAAATCTTGATAGCCAGGACAAGCAAGGGAAATAGATTCCATACATTTTTTAAGACCTAAAAAATGAGATTTATCCTATTCATTTCCAATAAATGTTTTCGGTAACTGCCTTTCCGGGAAAGGATCAAGAAGGTAAGGACTGGCAAATTACCAGAGCTCAAATGCATTAGGGTGATAATAATAATTACTCCTCCAAGCATTTAGTACAGTGCTCTGCGTATAGTAAGCGCTCAATAAATACCATTGATTAACAATAATACTACCACTTGGATTTTGTGAGCACTTGAATTGCTCCAAAGCCCTTTCTCATCGGTTACCTCATGCTGACCTCACAACAACTATGGGAGATAAGGAGAGGCAAGTATTCCACTTCAACTGACCCCGAGAGGTTAAGTGACTTGTCCAAGGTCACACAGCAGGCCAGGAGCAGAGCCATGACAAAAACTCAGAACTTCTGACTTCAGGAGCCTTGCTATTTCCACTAGCCCCTGCTGCCTCCTTGCTCATGATTTCAGTAACAGGAGTCCAAATCCATCCTCCCCTTGCAGTGCATACATCAGACTGTGAGCCATTACCCTGACCTCTCGGGAAGACTATTGGAATGAAAACCATTAGAGAGTGCTGCACAGATCCCAGAGTGGAGTCATTTGAGACTTTAATAATAATAAATATTAAATAACAATAATAAGTACTTGTTAAGCGCTTGTTCCAAGCACTGTTCTAAGCGGGGGATAGATGCAAGTTAATCAGACTAGACACAGTCCCTGTCCCACCTGGGGCTCATACTCTTAATCCCCATTTTAAGGATGAGATAACTGAGGCCCAGAGAAGTTAAGTGACTTGTCCAAGGGCACACAGTAGACAAGTGGCAGAGCCAGGATTGGAACCCAGGTCCTTCTGACTCCCGGGCCCGGGTTCTATCCACTAAGCCATGCTGCTTCTCTAGCAGATGCTAGAGCCTTCCCATTAATAATAATTATGGTATTTGTTAAGTGCTTACTATGTGCCAGGCTTTATACTAAGCAGTCTCACGCATGGGCAGAAACTGATTTCCAGTGGGAGCAGAAGGGCCAGAAATAATCTTCTTTCAAACAATGGCAACCAGCTTTGAACTTCAGCTGAAATTTTCAGTTCCAATATCGGTTAAAATGTTTCTGTTGTGTCCCCAACCAGTACTTCAGGATAAGCTATCAGGGGAGCAAGTCAATTTACCCATCTCCCAGTCACATGATGAAGGGAGGAGAGTTCATTGTCAGACACAGTAAGATACAAAAGGGAAACAAGGGACAGAAACAGAAAGGAAAGACAGAAAAGCATCATGTTAGAATCAATCAATCCATCATATTTATTCAGCACTACGTGCAGAGCACTGTACTAAGCATTAGGGAGAGTACAATACAGCAGAATTAGCAAAAAAACTTTCCTGCATATAATGAGAAGATGAATAAGGAAAAATGAGAATTTAGTAGGCTAAGGGTGAGGGAAAGAGTAAGAATGGGAAGTGAAGAAATGTGGGTTTCCATCTCAGTGGAAAGAGCACGGACTTTGGAGTCAGAGGTCATGGGTTCGAATCCCGACTCTGCCACGTCTGCTGTGTGACCTTGGGCAAGTCACTTAACTTCTCTGAGCCTCAGTGACCTCATCTGTAAAATGGGGATTAAGACTGTGAGCCCCATGTGGGACAACCTGATCACCCTGTATCCCCCCAGCGCTTAGGACAGTGCTTTGCACATAGTAAGTGCTTAACAAATGCCATTATTATTATTATTATTATTAAAGCCTAAGGGCCTCCATGTAGTCATCCAGTTTTAGACTAGATGTTCTGTTTTTCCTGCACGGATATGGGGGCAGGGGGAGAGGGTGTCAAACACCTTCATGTCCAATATGCACCCGGCCTCCCTCATCCACAGCTCCTACATCTGAGTTCCGGAGTGCACATGCAGTGTCCGTGATCACACGGACCTGGGAGAGGACACAAAGTTTCTTGAGTAAGGGCTCCCCCTTTCCCTGTGGCTTGTTGAAATGTTCTAGGATTGGGCAAACTTCCTGTATTTCCACAAAATGACACCTGTGATATCATTTTGTTACTCCCAGGCTAACGTGGGTGACGTCATGTGCGATTCCCCGACCAGCATTCATGAGGGCCAGAAACGTAAAACGCATTCTATGTGTTAGTCTGTAAAAAAATGGCATGTTTTTCAGCCTTCTTTTCAGGTGTCAATTACAAGTAGGCAGATCTTTCAAAAGCAACCCCAAAAGTTAACCAAAAAGTCCTTGGTTTAGGATGCTAAGAAATGGTAATATGTGTTATCCCTTCAAAGGAAGAGATCTGGGGCTTCCTTTCAAAGGTAACTCCTCATCCTGAACCCCAAAGCCTATAGGTGCGGTTACAGTTCACATGAATGTAGGCTTGAACTGGCATACAGCTTGATCCTTTCTCAGACGACCCTGGGTCCCTAAGGACAGGGTGGGAGGAGCTGCAGATGGCAGTTATCTTAGAAAGCAGAAGGACAGGACGGGGGAGGGCAGGAGGGAAGAGAAAAGGGCTTAGGGGCAGATGGTGGCACAAAGGCAGCAGATGAGGCTGCAGAAACAGCAACCAGACACCCGTCCTGGGGTCTCTCAGTTTGAATCGGGTCGGTTCATTCCAGGCCCAAACTGAGGAACAGCCGAGCAAGGGGACAAAGACGTAGCATTTTAAATGCCCCTGACAGACATGCAGCTCCCCAAGGGGCCCACACCCTGACAGCAAATGGAAACGGGAGGCTTGAAGGGGGCCGGTGTGGGCCGTGGAGAGTGGACCGATGAAAAGGGAGGAAAGAGCACCCAAATCAGGTTGGGCTGTGAAGGTTCAGGGAGACCTCAAAGTTTGGGATGAAAAATGGCCAACCACCCCAGCCCTGCAAAAGGGACCATCTTTCCTTCTAAACTAGTAAGGCAGAAGATGGGCTCGAGACCGGCCTAGACCGGTTTGTGTCTTTGCTGGGCATTCCGTGTTTCCTCCCTCCTGCTCTGCCAAGGAGGGAGAAGCTGCCGCAGTTTTTCCCTGCAGTCTGCCGGCCGGCAGCCTGGCCCCAGCTCTGCGGCTTTCTCCTCCTGCATCGATGGCATCCGGGAATCTCCTCACGTTTTGTCTGGTCTGGGGGTGGGCCTGCTTGAATCTTCCGCCTGTTCCCACCCTGCTGGATCCCGCTCAACGTGACTTTGCAGCTTGATGTTTTTACAAACTGGGGCAGAAAACCTAGGAAATTCTCCCCTCCTGGGCTCCTGGAGCTGACCCGTCTTCTGTTCCTAAAAGCTCCTGTCAACATAGGTGCTGAATATTTAGGTTGCACTTCCCCGGACTTTTCTTCCCCTTCACAAATTACATTTTTAAAATGGCAGTTTTTCGGGAAGCTAAGAGACTAGCAGTAAACTCAGGCTTTTGAGAGAGGAATGGGAGCAGTTAGGGGCCTGAATAGGTGATCTTGAATTCTGGGAGAACTCCCTTTGGAGACCAGAGACATTATTAATTCCCTAATGGTTGACTGCTCTAAAAAGGAGGGCATAGTATTTAATAATGATCATCATCATCATCATCATCATCAATCGTATTTATTGAGCGCTTACTATGTGCAGAGCACTGTACTAAGCGCTTGGGAAGTACAAATTGGCAACATATAGAGACAGTCCCTACCCAACAGTGGGCTCACAGTCTAAAAGGGGGAGACAGAGAACAAAACCAAACATACTAACAAAATAAAATAGAATAGATATGTACAAATAAAAGAAACAAATAAATAGAGTAAAAAAATATGTGCAAACATATATACATATATACAGGTGCTGTGGGGAAGGGAAGGAGGTAAGATGGGGGGATGGAGAGGGGGACGAGGGGGAGAGGAAGGAAGGGGCTCAGTCTGGGAAGGCCTCCTGGAGGAGGTGAGCTCTCAGCAGGGCCTTGAAGGGAGGAAGAGAGCTAGCTTGGCGGATGGGCAGAGGGAGGGCATTCCATGGCATTCAGCACTTACTAACACTTACTGTGCTAAGTGCTGGGGTAGATCCAGGATAATCAATTCAGACACAGTCCCTGTCCCACATGGGGTTCACAATCTAAGAGGATCAGAGACTGCCCGTTTTTCGGGTGAGATAACGGAGGCAGAGAGAGGCTAAGTGACTTGCCCAAGGTCACCCAGTAGGCCGAGGGCACAGCTGAGACTAGAACCCAGGTCTTGTGACTCCAAGCCCCAGGTTCTTTCTGTGAGGCCTAGTATCGGCTGGCCAATGGGCAGCTACTGTCGGGGGTTGGGGGAAGATACAATCACCCCTACTCCCTCCCTCTGCTCTACCCCCCCCTCCCCACCCACAGCACTTGTGTATACGTGTACATATTTTTTATTCTATTTACTTTATTAATGATGTGTATATATCTATAATTCTATTTATTTACATTGATGCTATTGATGCCTGTCCATTTGATTTGTTTTGTTTTGTTGTCTGTCTCCCTCCTTCTGGATGGTGAGCCCATTGGGTAGGGACTGTCTCTATTTGTTGCCGAATTGTACTTTCCAAGCGCTTAGTACAGTGCTCTGGACACAGTAAGCACTCAATAAATACGATTGAATGAATGAATGAATACGATCACTGGGGTCCCAAAACTTCAACAGGTGTTTCTACCCTTAGGCCCCTCCTCCCTCTGACGCTGTTCTCTTCCTGGGTATGGTTGCCAGAGAAAGAGGTCTAGGTTGCCATGACCACCAGCAATCCCTCCCCTCATCCTCCCTTCTCATCCCTGTCTAACTGGAAAGGAGAGGGGGAATCACTGTTTGAACGCTTCTCCTCCTCTCACCCCACCCCAACACTCCTCCGCTTCCCCTACTGCTGGCCAGCTGGGAGGGGGTCACTGGGGGCCAAAGGAGCCAAGCAAGGCCCCCAACATATATCTTTCATCTCATGTTCCCATGGCAGAGCACAGTGTTGTGGATAGAGCAAGGATCTGGGGGTCAGAAGTGGCTCCACCACTTGTCTGCTGTGTGGCCTTGGGCAAGTCCCTTCACTTCTCTGTCCTTCAATTACCTCATCTGTAAAATGAAAATTGAGACTGTGAGCCCCATGAAGGGCAGGGACTATGTCCAACCCGATTTGCTTGTATCTACCCCACTGCTTAGTACAGTGCCTAACACATAGTAAACACTTAAAAAATATTATTATTCTTATTATTATAGCAGACTGGGCTTTAAGGGAGCTCATTTATAGATTAGAGAACGCATAATAGCCCAGTCTAACAGGGAAATGGTAATTTCTCCCCCTTTAGACTGTAAGCTCTTAGTGGGAAGGGAATAGTTCTACCAACTCTGTTGGGTTGTACTCTCCTATAGTAAATGCCAAATATAAATACCAGTGATGATGATGATGATAATGGTGATGATGACTATATTTGTTAAGCTCTTACTCATGTGTCAAACACTATTTTAAGTGCTTTTAAGACACAGTCCCTGTCCCACATAGGGAGGTCCACCAATCAGTAGTATTTTTGAGTGCTTTCTCTGTGCAGAGCACTCTACAGAGGGGTTGGGAGAATACACTGAAGTTAGTAGACATGATCCCTGCCCTCAAGGAACTTCTAGTCTAGCAGGGGAGACAGACACAAAAATAAATGACAGATGAGAGGAAGCAGTAGAGTATAAAGATATAAACTGAAGTGCAAGATGGGAGAGAAGTTACAGAGTAAGTGCTGAAGTGGCAGTTGAGGGAGATTTAAAGTGGGGAACTGAGTGATTAATCAGAGAAGGCCTCCTGGAGGAGGCCTTCAGGCCTTAAGGATTCATTTGTAGAGAAATACAAACCCATTTAAAAGCAGAAACTATGACTAAAGACCTCAAATAATAATAATAATAATAATTATAATTATGGTATTTGTTAAGTGCTGACTATGTGCCAAGCATTGTTCTAAGTACTGGAGTAAATATGAGATAATTTGGTTGAACACAATCCCTGTCCCACCATAGGGCTCCTAGTCTTAATCCCCATTTTACAGATGAGGGAACTGAGGCACAGAGAAGTTAAGTGACTTGCCCAAAGCCACACAGCGTACAAGTGGCAGAGCCAGGATCATCATCATCATCATCATCATCAATCGCATTTATTGAGCACTTACTGTGTGCAGAGCACTGTACTAAGAGCTTGGGAAGTACAAGTTGCCAACATATAGAGACAGTCCCTACCCAACAGTGGGCTCACAGTCTAAAAGGGGATTAGAACTCAGGTCCTCTGACTCCCAAACCCTTGCTTTTTCCACTAGGCCATGCTGCCTCCCCCAAAAATCTCTAGGGGCTTCCCCATTCACCGGCACCTCATTTGAAAGGAAATCCCTAAACACCAACCAAAACGTCTGTAGTTTCATACAAAATGGTACAATAACATCTTAAATCTTTCTCCATTATCCATTCAAAAGAGGCTCAGAAAATGTTGGCTACCAAGGAGGAAGATTTTTGATATGCTACCATCGTAACGGTGTTGCAGAATGTGGGCAAGGAAAATAACAGATCCGGGGGTCCAGGACTTGGCTGCTCTGATAAACTAAGAGAGCTTAGTCTTTATGTGGCACCGAAACACACTCCAGCTGAAAGGCTACAGAGGAATGGGCCACCTTACCCCAACAGCAAAGTCACTGGGCCTGCCTTGAGTGGGATAAATTTGCTTCTAGCACTGAGTTCAACGCAATGGACCGGCCGGAGAAACATGAGCTGGTCTCGAAGCCGGTCCGCGGCTAGGCTGACAAAGAAGTCCATTTGCTTCGGGGAGGGCTGCTGTCGTGAACCGCCACCTGTTCCGGGGCAGGCTGAGACTGATCTGGGGTGGGTTTGTATGGCAGAATGTTGAACTAGCAACTGTGGCACGCGTCTGCCGGCCAAGAGGAGAGGCGTCCTCTAGACTGTCAGCTCATTATGGGCAGGGAACATGTCTGCTAATCATAATTATCATATTGTTAGCATAATAATAACAATGATAACAGTGATATTTGTTAAGCGCTTACTATGCGCCAGGCACTGTGCTAGGACCTGGAGTGGATACAAGCAATTTGGGTTAGACACAGTCCCTGTCCCACACGGGGCTCACAATCTTAATCTCCATTTTACAGATGAGCTAACTGAGGCCCAGAGAAGTTAAGGGACTAGCCCAAGGTCACTCAGCAGACATGTAGTATTTATGTATTTATTTATTTATTTTACTTGTACATATCTATTCTATTTATTTTATTTTGTTAGTCTGTTTGGTTTTGTTCTCTGTCTCCCCCCTTTTAGACTGTGAGCCCACTGTTGTTGGGTAGGGACTGTCTCTATATGTTGCCAACTTGTACTTCCCAAGCGCTTAGTACAGTGCTCTGCACACAGTAAGTGCTCAATAAATACGATTGATTGATTGATTGATGTAGTAGAGCCGGGATTAGAAGCCATGCTGCTAGGCCATGCTGCTTCTCCCAAGTGCTTAGTATATAGTGCTCTGCACATAGTGAGCCCTCAGTAAATACCAATGATTGATTGGTTGATTGAGGCCTATGAAAGGTGCAGTCTTAAGGCTCTTGGCTGCTGTCCCAGGGCGCTCTCAAGGGTAGGGTTGTGGAGAGTCTCCACCCAACCTAGACGAAGCTGCAACGGACATCCAGACATTTCCCATTCTCCCCCCATTCCTCTGAGGGAAAGGAATCTAGTCAGTGGAATGCCAATGAAGCCCAATTGGTCACCCAAAAGAATAATAACAATAATAATATTGGTGGTATCTGTTAGGCATTTACTGTGTCAAGCACTATACTAAGCACTGGGGTAGATATACATACCCTGTAAATACACATAATCTGTAAATATCTGTAAATAATCTGTAAATCTGTACATATGTGGATACAAATAATCTGTAAAATGGGGATTAAGACTGTGAGCACCCCATGGGACAACCTGATCACCTTGTAAACTCCCCAGCGCTTAGAACAGTGCTTTGCACATAGTAAGCACTTAATAAATGCCATTATTATTATTATTATTACCTCATCAGACAGTCTCTGTCCTACATGGAGCTCACAATTTAAATAGGAGTGAGAACAGGTATTGAGTCCCCATTCTGTAGTTGAGGGAACTGAGGCCCAGAGAAGTTAAGCAACTTGCCTGAGGTTACACAGTGGGGAAGTGGCAGAGCTGGGATCAGAACCCAGATCAACTGACTCCCAGGTTCGGACTTTTTTTTTTTAATGAAATTTGTTAAGCGCTTATTATGTGCCAGGCACTGTACCAAGCGCTAGTGAAGGTACAAGCTAAATCAGATTGGACACAGTCCACATCTCATATGGGGGCTCATAGTCTAAATCCCCATTTTTACAGATGAGAGAACTGAGGCACAGAGAGGTTAAGTGACTTGCCCAAGGTCACGTAGCAGACAAATGGTGGAGCCGGGATTAAAACCTTGATCCGTCTGACTCTCAGGCCTGAGCTCTTTCCACTAAGCCATGCTGCTTCCCTGAAAAAGAAATACTCTTTAGTATAAACATATTACAAAATGAAATTCCAATGTGGAATATAAAATTTATCTCCCTTGAAACTATGTAACATGGCAAGGTTATAGCAGTTTTCGACGACTGGAAAACAGCAGCAACAAAAAAGCAGTGTTAATAGGTAGCAGAAATGAAGAAGCTCTCTTGGTACAAAAACCTAGTGTCCCCAGTGGCCAGAGGAGCAATTATGCACACAGCAGCAGGGCCTTAAAGGAAGACCACAGCTGCTACAAAGATAACAATTTCCACTAGTAATCAGTGTGAAAATGACCACTCTCTCACACTATATTTCAGCCTCCCTTCTCCTGTAATCACATAGCCAATATTAACAATACCTCCTAAGTTTCTTTGAAAGGAAACAACAGAACATTTGATACGGTAACATCTAGCTTTGAATAACATCTTCACTTTTCCAAAGCACTTTCTTTATCACTTCTCTCACTTTATCCTCACACATCCCTGTCAAGTAAGAAAAGGCAGGTATTAATACCCCCATTTTAGAGATGCAGGAACTGAGGCCCAATCACTCAAAAGTAGTTATTGAGTGCTCCCTGGGTGCAAAGCCCTGTACTAAGCACTTGGGAGAGTTAGAGTACAGAGTACGTTAGAATATAGAAACGTTAAGTGACCTACCCAAGGTCACACAGCTGGTCAGAGGCAAAGCCGGGGCTGGAACCCAAGTCTCCTGTGTTCCTTCTGTTAGATCATGCTGCTAGTAAATTGAGTATAGGCTTTATAGCGTTATGCATTAAATCTGACTACTCCACAGTATTTTTCCTCTGATCCTTTTCTCTGTGAGATAGCTAGACTGGTGTCAAATTAAATGAGATCAGCATTCTTTATTATTTGGCAACAGGAATGGTTACCTGCTCTGGATAGGAGGCTATTTGAAAAACTGAAGTGTAGTGACCACCTTAAAAAATATCCTTTCTAAACCAGAAGCAGGGGGAGCAAGTAAGATGACCATTAGGGCTAGCAAGAATCAGAGAAAAGTGCCAGTGAAGAAGTGCAGGCACATAAGTGGAGAGGCTGGGTAGGGTAGTTTGTGGAAAAGGTTCTAGACTGTAAGTTCCTTGAGGGCAGAGAACATGTCTACCTTCTCACTATGCCTCAATCTCACCTGTCCTGCATTGACCCCTGGCCCACAACCTACCTCTGGCCTGGAATGCCCTCCCTCCTTAAATCCACCAATCACTCTTCCCCCACCTTCAAAGCCCTAGTGAAGGTGCACCTCCTCCAAGAGGCCTTCCCAGACTAAGCCCCCGTTTTCTTCAGCTCCCCTTCCCTTCTGTGTCACCTCTACTCTTTCCCTTTGCTCTCCCCCCACCACCCCAGAGCTCTTATGTACATATGTATACATCTAGAATTCTATTTGTTTATATTTATGCCTGTTCACTTGTTTTGATGTGTATATATCTACTTATATTGATGCCTGTTTACTTGTTTTGATGTCTGCCTTCCCCAATCCAAACTGCAAGCCCCTTGTGGGCAGGGACTATCTCTATTGCTGGATTGCACTTTTCAAGCACTTAGTACAGTGCTCTGCACATAGTAAGTGCTCAATAAATATGATTGAATGAATAAACTCTGTTGTATTGTACTCCCCAAGCACTTAGTACAGTGCTTTTCACCCAATAAGTAATCAATAAATGTCAACAAGTGTCTCTCCCCACTCCAGTCCATATTTTGCTCTGCTGCCTGGATCATTTTCTACAAAAATGTTCAGGACATGTCACCCTGCTCCTCAAAAAATCCCCCTAAACCCTCCAGTGGTTGCCCTTCCACATCTGCATCAAACAAAACCTCCTCACCATTGGCTTTAAAGCAGTCCACCACCTTGCCCCCTCCTACAACCCAGCCTGCACAGTTCACTCCTCTAGTGATCACCTTCTCACTGTGCCTCCACCTTGCCTGTCTGCTTCCCCACATCCTGCCTCTGGCCTGGAACGCCCTCCCTCCTCAAATCTAACAATGACTCGCCCCCCACCCCTCGCCCTTAAAAGCCTTATTAAAGGTACATCTCCTCCAAGAGGCCTTCCCAGACTAAGCCCCACTTTTCCTCATCTCCCAAGCCCCTTTGACTTGCTCCCTTTGCTCTTTCGCCCTCCCAGCCCCACAGCACTTATGTACATATTTGTAATTTTCTATATTTGTATATATATCTGCCTCCCCCACCACCCTCAGACTATAAGCTTATTGTGGGCAAGACTGTACTGTTGTACTGTTTTCTCCTAAGCGCTTGGTACAGTGCTCTGCACACAGTAAGTGCTCAATAAATATGACTGATTCATTCATTGAGGCTGCCCCACCCCCATGGTACTAAGCACCGGGGAGAGCACAACAGAGTATAATAGAGGTAGAAGATAAGATCCCCTAACTCGAGGAGTTTATAGCCTAAAGGGGAAGATGGACAAAGGCAGCCTGATCCTCCATTTGCATTTGGCCAACATAACCAACCTGATTCAATTTACTGAAAGCCGGGAGACAGGGTAAGGGAAGTTCCGCCAAAAAAACATCGACTGAAGCCTGTGTGATTGTTCAAATGAACTGCTGAGATTTGTAGCTGGGCTTTCCGCAGAATGGTGGGAGTGTTATTTACTGAATGAATGAATGAATGGCCACTGGGTGCAAAGCACTGCCCAACATGCTTAACATGTAAATAACATCATAACATGTATTTGCTGGTGGTCCAGTAATGTGGGTGTGTGTTGGGGAGTGGGGGGTGGTGGTGCCTGTTTACTTGTTTTGATGTCTGACTCCCCCCCCCCCCCACCCCCCAGGCTGTAAACCCATTGTGGGTAGGGATTGTCTCTATTGCTGAATTGTACTTTCCAAGCAGTTAGTACAGTGCTCTGCACACAGTAAGCACTCAATAAATACGATTGAATGGATGAATGAATGAATGAACTACACAGGTTCAAATAAAAAATCAACCAGCTTTCTGTAGATTGATCCCTCAGGCCAGGCCCAGACTGTGGAAAAGCTCCAACTCCCTGCCTCTCTGTCATCCAGGAGACCCTGAGATTTCAGAGAGGCCAAGTACAATTGTATGCACATCCTGCACATCTATACACACATACATATATTTAGTAGGGGTGATTCTCAATCTCATGAACATATATATGTGCTCATCTGGAGCTAAGCAAGATTGCAGCTCACCATTGATCTGTTGAGAAATCTCCTGATATCTCCTGATGACTGTTTACTTGTTTTGATGCCTGTCTTCCCCCTTCTAGACTGTGACCCTGCTGTGGGCAGGAATTGTCTCTATTTCTTGCTGAACTGTACTTCCCAAGTGCCTAGTACAGTGCTCTGCACACAGTAAGCGCTCAAAAAATAGGAATAAATGAATATCCTGCCCTCCCACACGCACACCCCATTATCTCTGCATCGTTAAGGGCTGAAAACGCCTCGGCCTTCACAGTTCCTTTTCAGTGCCAATCCTGCGAATTACACTCAGCTCTTCGACCCCTTAGAGTCGCATCAGAGGGGGTGACTGGTGCGGGGGTCGAAATGGGGACTGCTTTGCCCCATTCCGGAATGCCGTCTTTCCCACTTATCAGCTGTGTGACTTTGGCCAAGTCAGTTAACTTCTCTGTGCCTTAGTTCCCTCATCTGTACAATCAATCAATCAATCGTATTTATTGAGCTTTTACTGTGTGCAGAGCACTGTACTAAGCGCTTGGGAAGTACAAGTCGGCAACACATAGCCCAACAGCGGGCTCACAGTCTAGAAGACAATGTACAATGGGGATTAAGACTGTGAGTCCTTCGTGGGACAACCTGATCACCTTGTAACCTCCCCAGCGCTTAGAACTGTGCTTTGCACATAGTAAGGGCTTAATAAACGCCATTATTATTATTATTATTCCGGCTTGGGCCTGCGGGTGGGTCGACCTGGCTTCCAGCTTCATTTTGAGAAGGGGGAGGGGGCTGCATTTTATTTTATCCTTTTTTTGGAGAGAAGTGGGCACACTTCAGCCGTTACAAAGGTTCGGGGGTCCCGAGAACGGAACTGGGGCATTGTGAGGCCATGCCGGACAGGAGGGACTGTGAGCTCACTGTTGGGTAGGGACTGTCTCTATATGATGCCAATTTGTACTTCCCAAGCGCTTAGTACAGTGCTCTGCACACAGTAAGCGCTCAATAAATACGATTGATGATGAGGGAGTGAAGGCCTCTGACTCAGCCTGTTAGCTCCACGGCGGGTGTGCAAAGGCTGGGCGGGGACACAGCCGCCACTGCAGCTGCTCCGGCCCCAACCCCGAGTGGGAGCGTGTGCGGGACGGAAGGGGCGGACCCGCCTACCCCCTCTCCTCCCGCCTTCCCCCGGGAGCGGCTACATAAACCGCTCCGAGCGCCTCCCCCATCCCAGTGTGTTACTTACCTCGACTCTTAGCTTGTCGGGGACGGTAACCGGAAGCCGCTTCTTCTTTTTCTTCTCTTCACCCTCTTCTCCTCCATCACCATGGTGAGCTGGGTTAGGTCGGCGGGGGGGGGACCCAACTGGGTTCGCGCTGGGAGAGGGGATTTCATTCAATCGTATTTATTGAGCGCCTGCTGTGTGCAAAGCACTGTGGTAATCAATCAATCGTATTTATTGAGCGCTTACTGTGTGCAGAGCACTGTACTAAGCGCTTGGGAAGTACAAGTTGGCAACGTAGAGACGATCAATCAATCGTATTTATTGAGCGCTTACTGTGTGCAGAGCACTGTACTAAGCGCTTGGGAAGTACAAGTTGGCAACATACAGAGATGGTCCCTACCCAACAGTGGGCTAATGAAAGGCAGGGAGTGCAGGGGAGGGGTCGTTTGCAGGGAGACCTTGGGGGTGGAAGGAGAAGTTAGAGGAGGCCCAGGGGATAGGAGAGAAAGACGTCGGAGGGGGTTTGGGCAGACTCAAGGGGAGGGGAAGCGTGAGGGGCGGGGAAAGGTGGAAAAATGGGGTGGTCAGGAAAGGGGGGACTACAGGGATGGAATCTCGAAGTGTTCCGAGGAAAGGGGGAACTGGGGGAATCCAGAAAGGAGGGAACCTTGAGCAGCTGGGGGGGGACGTGGGAGTAGGGAGGAAAGGGGACTGCAGGGATAGAAACTCGAAGTGCCCCGAGGAAAGGGAGAACTGGGAGAATCCAGAAAGGAGGGAACCTTGAGCAGTTGGGGGGGACGCGTGGGAGTAGGGAGGAAAGGGGGGACTGCAGGGATAGAAAGTCGAAGTGCTCCGAGGAAAGGGGGAACTGGGAGAATCCAGAAAGGAGGGAAACTTGAGCAGTGGGGGGGGGACGGACGTGGGAGTAGGGAGGAAAGGGGGGACTGCAGGGTTAGAAAGTCGAAGTGCTCTGAGGAAAGGGAGAACTGGGAGAATCCTCCAGAAAGGAGGGAACCTTGAGCAGTTGGGGGGGGGGGGGGACGTGGGAGTAGGGAGGAAAGTCTGGGGGAGAGAGGGGAGAAGATAAGAGAGGCTCTGGAGGAAGGGAAACTTGGGGAGATTGAGGCGGGCAGAATTGAGCGAAATGGGGGGGAGGGTAGGCCGGGAGCGCGGCATGGCGACGGGGCTCGCTGTTCCACTTCCTCTCCCGCTGCTCGAGAAGGGAAGCGAGTGGGCGACCCTCCTTCCTGGTCCCCCGAGGAGGGGTCGGGGCGCGACCCTGCCCGCACCCCCGCAGGACTCCGCAACTGGGGCGGCGCCCCCGCCAAGCCGACCGTTAAACGGACGCTTTTCCCGCGCGCGGGGTGGGGGTGTGGAGGGGGGGGTCCCGCCTCGTGCCTGGGCTCCCCCAACCCCCCACCCCGGCACGAGATAAGGCGGGGGCGGGAAGGGCCGACAAAGGCCGCGTGCGCACGCGCCTTTCTCCTCAGAAAGCGCGGGCCCCGCCTCCCCCCACCATGGAGAACAGGCCTTTAGGTTCCCGCCATTATGGGCGACCCCTTCTTCCCCCCCAAGGGGACTGTGAAGGAATATACTGTACTCTCCCAAGCGCTTAGTACAGTGCTGTGCACACAGGAAGCGCTTAATAAATGCAGTTGAGTTGAATGACGACGAATCGCTTCCTCGTCTGTCCCTATTTTAAATTGTGGGGGGGGCTAATTCAAGGCCGGTGGGGAGAGGGTGCGCCCTTCTCAACACGCTGCTGAGGGGATTAAGGCGACCCCCCTTCCTATTTATTTTACTTGTATATATCTATTATATTTATTTTATTTTGTTAGTATGTTTGGTTTTGTTGTGTCTCCCCCTTTTAGACTGTGAGCCCACTGTTGGGTAGGGACTGTATATGTTGCCAACTTGTACTTCCCAAGCGCTTAGTACAGTGTTGTGCACACAGGAAGCGCTTAATAAATGCAGTTGAGTTGAATGACGACGAATCGCCTCCTCGTCTGTCCCTATTTTAAGTTGTGGGGGGGCTAATTCAAGGCCGGTGGGGAGAGGGTGTGCCCTTCTCAACACGCTGCTCAGGGGATTAAGGCGACCCCCCTACCTATTTATTTTACTTGTACATATCTATTCTATTTTATTTTGTTAATGTTTGGTTTTGTTCTCCGTCTCCCCCTTTTAGACTGTGAGCCCACTGTTGGGTAGGGACTGCATATGTTGCCATCTTGTACTTCCCAAGCGCTTAGTACAGTGCTCTGCACACAGTAAGCGCTCAATAAATTTGATTGATTCCTCCAGCACCACGTGGGCTGGGAGCCCGCCAGCCCTGCGGTTCCCGCCGTTCTCCCTTCCAAGGACAATAGAGCCTGCCAAGCGAGGGCCACCTGCCCCTCCCCGGCCCGGCCTTCCCGCAGCGCCAGGAATTCGCGGGGGAAGCAGGTGGCGAGGCGGGGGAGTGTTGGAGGAAAGAAATCCGATCTGGCTCCAGATCTGGGCCGGAGATAATCCCCAGCCGAGGCCCCCTGGACAGATGTGCAGCAGGGAGGAGGGAGGGTAGAGGCGCCACTGCAGACGTGGACAACGTGTGGGTCAGCAGGGAGGAGGGAGAATGATGGCCGGCCTCCTGCCTTGGCCTCAGTGGCTCATTCATCGAACCAAGAGGCAGGCGCCCTTTCTGGGTTGTCGCACCACTTTATTAAGTGCTTACTTAGTTCCCCCACAATTTAGACTGTGAGCCCACTGTTGGGTAGGGACTGTCTCTATATGTTGCCAACTTGTACTTCCCAAGCGCTTAGTACAGTGCTCTGCACACAGTAAGCGCTTAAATATGATTGCAAAGCACTGTTCTAAGCGCTGGGGGGGGAATACAAGGTGATCAGGTTGTCCCATGGGGGGCTTGCAGTCTTCATCCCCATTTTACAGATGAGGGAACTGAGGCTCAGAGAAGTGAAGTGACTTGCCCAAAGTCACACAGCTGACAATTGGCGGAGCTGGGATTTGAACCCATGACCTCTAACTCCAAAGCCCGGGCTCTTTCCACTGAGCCATGCTGCTTCTCGATATGTGGCCTGGCCACATGCCTAGCCGGACTGCGGGCGGCAGGAAGCCAGGCCCTCCAGACAAGGCCCCAGAACAGTCTGGCTCCTCCCCATTTGAGCTCTGCAGAGGAGGAAGCCGAGCGTGATGCGGCTTTTCCCTCTGGTTCTCACCCAGGAAACTCTGGGGAGGGTCCTCTTTCTGAGTGGGGTGGCCACATCCTCCAATGGGCTGCCCCTGAGAGCAATAAGTAGGCCCAGGGCAAAAGCTGCCTCTTCCTTTCCTATCTCCAGAGAACAGGCTTCCATGTCATTGAGTCCGTAGACACCCCTGTTGCCCAAATGAAAACCAGATTTTGGAGTCATCCATTCATTCAGTTGTATTTATTGATCACTTACTGTGCAAGGCACTGAACTAAGCACTTGGGAGAGTACAGTATAACAAGATACATTCTCGCCCACCTCGCATTCAAGGTGAGGGAGATTAATGGATTAATTATAGAGGTCCAGGACCCTGCTCTGCTTCCCTGAGGGAGACACCTTACTGAAAATACCATCTTCCTTCCCCACCTCCTTTTCCCTCTGCAGCGTGAGTGCATCTCCATCCACGTCGGCCAGGCCGGAGTCCAGATCGGCAATGCCTGCTGGGAGCTGTACTGCCTGGAACACGGTATCCAGCCCGATGGCCAGATGCCCAGTGACAAGACCATCGGAGGAGGGGACGACTCCTTCAACACCTTCTTCAGCGAGACGGGCGCGGGCAAGCACGTCCCCAGGGCCGTGTTTGTCGATCTGGAGCCGACCGTCATCGGTGAGTCAGTTCCCCCTTCCTGCCCTTGAAGCTGGGTGTAGGCATCTCTCCTCCCCCACCACCCTGACCGCGTCTCGGTCTGTCTCTTCACAGACGAAGTGCGCACTGGAACGTACCGCCAGCTCTTCCACCCTGAGCAGCTCATCACTGGCAAGGAAGATGCCGCCAACAACTATGCCCGTGGGCACTACACCATTGGCAAGGAGATCATCGACCTGGTGCTGGACAGGATCAGGAAGCTGGTATACTATCTCCTTAAAATGTTTGGTTCAGATTTGAAATAGAAGGTTGTTCTCAGCAGATACTGATATTTGCTTCCTCTGAAGCCAATAAAGAGAAAACAGACAAGCAAGAAATACTAGGTGAATGAGACTACTCCTTCAAGTCTCTAAAGTCAGCTAGAACTAATCTGATGGAAAATTAATTTAGAACTATAACTTCTCAAAACTTAATGGACTTTTTGTTAGGCAAAATCTCAGAATAGTAACAGTAGCCAAGTGTCACCTATTGAAAGAACTGTATATTTGGAGATAAAAATGTCTTGCTACAGTGAGATTAGCTTTCATGTATTGTATTCTTATGGAGCACTAACATTTTCCCTGTCTTCCCCTGCCAACAGGCGGACCAATGCACAGGCCTCCAGGGCTTCTTGGTCTTCCACAGCTTTGGAGGTGGCACCGGCTCTGGTTTCACCTCTCTATTGATGGAGCGCCTCTCAGTCGATTACGGCAAGAAGTCCAAGCTGGAGTTCTCCATCTACCCGGCCCCCCAGGTGTCCACGGCCGTGGTGGAGCCTTACAACTCCATCCTGACCACCCACACCACCCTGGAGCACTCCGACTGTGCCTTCATGGTGGACAACGAGGCCATCTATGACATCTGCCGCCGTAACCTGGACATCGAGCGCCCCACCTACACCAACCTGAACCGCCTCATCAGCCAGATCGTGTCCTCCATCACCGCCTCCCTCCGGTTTGACGGGGCCCTGAATGTGGATCTGACCGAATTCCAGACCAATCTGGTGCCCTATCCCCGCATCCATTTCCCCTTAGCCACCTATGCCCCGGTCATCTCCGCTGAGAAGGCTTACCATGAGCAGCTTTCTGTAGCCGAGATCACCAACGCGTGCTTCGAGCCAGCCAACCAGATGGTAAAGTGTGACCCTCGCCACGGTAAATACATGGCCTGTTGCCTGTTGTACCGTGGCGACGTGGTGCCCAAAGATGTCAACGCCGCCATCGCCACCATCAAGACCAAGCGGAGCATCCAGTTTGTGGACTGGTGCCCGACTGGCTTCAAGGTGGGCATCAACTACCAGCCCCCAACCGTGGTCCCCGGGGGTGACCTGGCCAAGGTCCAGCGGGCTGTGTGCATGTTGAGCAACACGACCGCCATTGCCGAGGCCTGGGCTCGCCTGGACCACAAGTTTGACCTGATGTACGCCAAGCGTGCCTTTGTCCACTGGTATGTGGGGGAGGGGATGGAGGAAGGAGAGTTCTCAGAGGCGCGGGAGGATATGGCAGCCCTAGAGAAAGATTATGAGGAGGTCGGGGTGGATTCTGTGGAAGGAGAGGGTGAAGAGGAAGGAGAGGAGTACTAGTTTACCCCTTCGCTCTGTCGCATGTGGCATCTGCTAATGTTTGTCCACTAGCTTCTTCATAAACAAGAGGTAACACCGACGTGGCTTGGTGGTAAAAGCTGTCCGATTAAGTTGTCCTCGCTCTGATCATGTCTAAGTTTTCCATGTGACTCCAAGATTTTTCCATTATGTCTAAAATTAAAGGCTTTAAAAAAAATGACTCAGTGGTGTGTGTGGTGTCCCTGTAGTGTCTTGATGTTGGGGTGAGAGTTTGGGCACATTTATCCTTTCAAGCACAGTAGCCCTCTATTGTCAGCTACACTGAGCCTGGGAAGTGCATACATTTCTAAGGTACAGCTGAATAAGCCAGGCATTGATGTAGTTGGGGAACTTGAATGCCCATTGGGTTTGGATGCAGTAAACTGCAGTCTTGGCTTTTTTTTTTTTTTTTTTAAATAACATTTTACCTACCCACAATGAACTTAACACAGGTGGTCATGGTCAACTCTAATTTGCTGGCCGGCATAGAACTGGACCATGTGTTCAGTCTTATTCACCTTCTCCCCACCCTCAAGCCAGCCCTGAAACTCTCCTGATGGGTAGGAAGCTGATTACAGCTGTGATGGTAAACAAGATGGATTCTTTCCCACCTATGCTGAGTAATCAGATGGGCTTGTATTAATCCATCCATCAGTGGTATTTATTGAGCATTGTACTATGCAGTTGGTAGTTGTGATTCCTGGTCAGAAGGAATCTAGAGGGGGAGGTACATTAAAGTTATACCTTCCCTCGTGGCAAGCACCAGCTCCACAAAATGGACCCCCCCCCCCAGTTACACAGTTCAAAGGTGCAGGAAAGAAGGGCCTTTCTGGAGACAAAAAGTGCAGGAGAGGAAAGGGGCAAAAGCTGAGGGTTTTTTTTTTTTTTTCTCTTTCCATTCCACCTCACTGCAATCTAGATCCCCAATAACCTCCACCTCACTAACTTGCAGTCTAGATCCCCCACCCCCACAATAAACAAGGCTTCCAGCTGAGGACAGGGCAGAGGTAGAATTAACCCATCCAGGTTCCTGTAAGATCTGTAGACGAGCTCTGCGTAAGCCCAGGGGCTCCTGGTTGAAACGAATTAATTCAAACATTCAGTTGTATTTATTGAGCACTTACCATGTGCACAGTACTGTAGTGAGTGCTTGGCAGAGTACGATAGAATAATAGGCACATTCCCTACCCAAAAGGAGTTTACAATCCAGAGTGGGAGACAGACATTAATAGAAATAAATTATGGATATATTACCGGAGAATGCATGTGCAGTGATCCAATTCTGAAGATGACACATGGTAACAGAATTTCCTTACAGACTAAATGATCAAGCAACTCCCCACACTCTAACACTTCCTCGGGGGTGTCCTATCATCATCACTGGTCTTAATGCTAGATCCCCAGTAGGTATCTCTAAGTGCCACACAAGTGCCTGACACTCAGCTCTTCCTGTTTTCTTCCATTGGTAGGAGGAGGAGGCTTACTGGTATTTGCTGGGTGTCTACTTGGTACACTGCACAGAAAATCATGGACTTATTACTATGGAATTTGTTAAGCGCTTAAAATGTCAAGCACTTTTCTAAGCACTGGGGTAGATCCAAGTTAATCAGTTCAGACACAACTGTCACAAGTAAGAGGGAGAACAAGTATTGAATCCCCATTTTACAATTGAGGAAAGTAAGGTACAGAGAAGTTAAGTGACTTCCCGAAGATCACCCAGCAACGATTTGGCAGAGCTGGGATTAGAACCCAGATCCTCTGTTTCCAAGAGTGTGATGAAGTGGATAGAGCATGGGCCCGGGAGTCAGAAGGTTATGGGTTCTAATCCCTGCCCTGCAGCTTGTCTGTTGTGTAACCTTGGGCAAGTCACTTCACTTTCTCTGTGCCTCATTTACCTCCTCTGGTGTGAGCCCCACGTGTTTTGTTGTCTGTCTCCACCTTCTAGACTGTGAGCCCGTTAGGGATTGTCTCTGTTAAGGAATTGTACTTTACAAGCACTTAGTACAATGCTCTGCACACAGAGCAGAACGTGATTGAATTCAATTGTATTTATTGAGCACTTACTGTGTGCAGAGCACACAGTACTAAGCACAAGTACACAGTAGTTGTACTAAGCACTCGGGAAGTACAAATCGGCAACATACAGAGACGGTCCCTACCCTAGGCTCACAGTCTAGAAGGAATGAACGAATGAATGAGAGGGACTATATCTAACTCGATTTGCCTGTATCTACCCCAGCGCTTAGTACAGTGCCTGGCACATAGTAAGTGCTCAGCGAATAGCCATAATTATTATTCAGGAGATGATAGTGTCTTCAGCTCTCCTGGTCCATTTAATTTCTCACTTAGAAATTTCACCCTCTGGTCTGTAAACTTGTCATTTTGGGCAGGCAGTGAGTGCATCCTCCAACTCTTGTATTGTACTTTCCCAAGCGCTCAGCACAATAATAATAATTATGGTATTTGTTAAGCACGTGCTATGTGCCAGGCACTGTACTAAGCTCTGGGGTGGCTACAAGGAAATCGATTTGGACACAGTCCCTGTTCTACATGGCCTCACAGTCTCATTCCCCATTTTACAGATGAGGGCACTGAGGCACAGAGAAGTGAAGCAACTTGCCCAAAGTTGCACAGCACACAAATGTCAGTCATGATTAGACCCATGACCCTCTGACTCCTAGGCCTAGGCTCTCTCCACTAGGCCACGCTGCTTCCCTATGTACAAGGCTTTGTATATACTAAAAACTCCATAAATTCAATTGATTCATTCATTCATTAGGCTGTTCAGATAGCTCTGGATCTCCTCTGCAGCAAGACTGACTAAGCCTTTCAGTTGTTAATGGATACATTTAGTGCATTGTGTTGAATTTTCAGGTCTCTTCAATTGCAAAAGCCCCTGATGTACCTAGGGCAGAGGAAACCCATGGGTCATAAGCGCCAAAATTCTACATTCTCAGCCTAGGGTAAATCCAGGAGCAGCTGTAGGAGAGAGGAAAAGGATGGGGGGCAGTAGGAGAGGAGAGTCGAACCAGAGGTGACTTGCCTGACATCAATCAATCAATCAATGAAAAGCAGCATGGCCTATTCATTCATTCATTCAATCATATTTATTGAGCACTTTGTGCAGAGCACTGTACTAAGCGCTTGAGAGAGTTATTATTATTAAGTGCCATCTGGTCATTTCCAATTCATAGTGATTCCATGGATATATTTTCTCCAGAATGTCCTGTCCTCTATCGTCCTTCCCGTCTCACAAGCCTGCAACCTTGGTGTCATCCTTGACTCCGCTCTCTCATTCACCCCACACATCCAATCCGACACCAAAACCTGCCGGTCTCACCTCCACAGCATCGCCAAAATCCGTCCTTTCCTCTCCATCCAAACTGCTACCTTGCTGGTTCAATCTCTCATCCTATTCCAACTGGATTACTGTATCAGCCTACTTTCTAATCTCCCATCCTCCTGTCTCTCCCCGCTTCAGTCTCTACTTCATTCTGCTGCCCAGATTATTTTTGTACAGAAATGCTCTGGGCATATCACTCCCCTCCTCAAAAATCTCCAGTGGTTGCCTATCGACCTTTGAATCAAGCAAAAAACTCCTCACTCTCGGCTTCAAAGCTCTCCATCACCTTGCCCCTTCCTACCTCACCTCCCTTCTCTCCTTCTATAGCCCAGCCCACACACTCCACTCCTCTGCCACTAACCTCCTCATCATGCCTCATTCTTGCCTGTCCTGCCATCAACCCCTGGCCCACGTCTTACCTCTGGCCTGGAATGCCCTCCCTCCACACATCCGCCAAACTAGCTCTCTTCCTCCCTTCAAAGCCCTACTGAGAGCTCACCTCCTCCAGGAGGCCTTCCCAGAGTGAGCCCACTCTTTTTTCCTCTCCTCCTCCTCCCCTCCTCATCGCACTCCTCCCTCCCTCTACCCTATCCCCTTCCCCTCCCCACAGCACTTGTGTATATTTGTACATATTTATTACTCTATTTTATTAATGATGTGTATATAGCTATTGACATCTGTCGACTTGTTTTGTGTTGTTGTCTGTCTCCCCCTTCTAGACTGTGAGCCGTTGTTGGGTAGGGACCGTCTCTATATGTTGCCAACTTGTACCTCCCAAGCGCTTAGTACAGTGTTCTGCACACAGAAAGCAGTCAATAAATGTGATTGATTGAATGAATAATAATAATAACTGTGGTATTTGTTAAGTGCTTACTATGTGCCAGACCCTGTACTAAGCACTTGGGCAGATACAAGTTTATCAGATTGGACACAGTCCCTGTCCCACATGGGGCTTACAGTGTCAATCCCCATTTTACAGATGAGGTAACTGAGGCACAGAGAATAATAATAATAATGATGGCATTTGTTAAGCGCTTACTATGTGCAAAGCACTGTTCTAAGCGCTGGGGTGGAAACAAGGTGATCAGGTTGTCCCACTTGGGGCTCACAGTTTTAATCCCCATTTTACAGATGAGGGAACTGAGGCTCAGAGAAGTTAAGTGACTTGCCCAAGGTCACACAGCAGACATGTGGCAGAGCCGGGATTAGAATCCATGATCTCTGACTCCCAAGCCCGTGCTCTTTCCACTGAGCCATGCTGCTTCTCATAAAGTGGCTCAGAGAAATGAAGTGGCTTGCCCAAGGACACCCAGCAGACAAGTGGCAGAGCCAGAATTAGAACCCGTGACCTTCTGACTCCCAAGCCGTTGCTCTATCCACTACGCCATGCTCCTTCTCTGTAAACCACACGGGGCTTAAAATCCTAATTTCCTTTTACAGATTAGGTAATTTAGGCATAGAGATGTTGAGTGACTTGCCCAAGGTAACACAGCAGAAAAGTGGCAGAGGTGGGATTAGAACCCAGGTCCTTCTGATGCCCAGGCTTGTGCTCCACCCACTAGACCACGCAGTTCCTCAGTTTTACATCAGAAAGACAGCTGGGGATTGCAAGTCACCCTCTTTGGTGAAGGATACGGGGCTGGGGGAGGTGGTGGTGTGAGGGTGTGGCTAGGGAGAACAGATTCAAGACTAAAAATAAGGCTCAAAGAATAATTATCCCTCCATCCGCTTGGCTCCTGATATTCCATTGAAAAATCCACATCAGAGCCAAGATGTCTGGCAGAGAATGACTCACTGCCCTCCAAGGCTTTACTGAAAAGATGCCTGGGCAGGTGACTCTCTGAAGAGGGGAGCAGATGAAGGCAGACTCAGTTGTTTTAAATTTTATTCAATAATCCCCTCTCTTCTTCTTAATGGTATTCATTACGTGCTTACAATGCATCGGGAACCGTGTTAAGTGCTGAGGTAGGTACAACATAATGAGGTTGGACACGGTTCAGGTTCCATATGAGGCCCAATCTTAATCCCCATTTTACAGATGAGATCACCGGGGCCATGAAAAGTGAAATGACACACCCAAGGTCACGTAGCAGACAAGTGGTAGAGCTGAGATTAGAACCCAGGTCCTCTGACTCCTAGGCCCATACTCTTTCCCAAAGTGCTCTGCACACAGTAAGCGCTCAATAAATACGATTGATTGATTGATTTCCACTAGGTCTTGCTGCTTTTCTGGCCAAGTGCCTGGGCTCTAAGGGACCTCTAAGTTTGCCACTTTCTAGACTGTTAGCTTCTTGTGGGCAGGGAACCGTATCTACCAACTCTGTGGTACTGTACTCTCTCTAACACTTAGTACAGAGCTCTGCACACTAAATGCTCAATAAATGTCATGACTGATTGACTGAGTGTCCCAGAATGACCTGGGAAAACACCTGAAACCAGCTTCTGGAGAAAAGGTACCTCTGCCTAGTTTCCACTGGGAGAGGCCCACGGAAGTAGAGGGTATAATAATAATAATAATAATTGTTATTATGGTAATCATAGTGGCATTTCCTAGGCACTTACTTTGTGCCAAAAGCTGAACTAAGCCCTGGGATAGGTGCAAGATAATCAAGTCAGTTACAATCCCTGCCCGACATGAGGCTCACAAGCTAAGGGGAAGGGAGAACAGGTATTGAATCCCCATTTTACAGATGAGGAAACTGAGACACAAGTTGAGCAACTTGCCCAAGGTCATACAAAGCAGGGCAATGGCCTCTCCAGTAAGACATAGGCTAATTCAATCAATTGATCAATCAATAGTATCTAATGAGCTTCTACAGTGTGCAGAGCATTGTACGGTTAGAAGAGTCCAATAGAGTTAGTAGATACGATTTCTGTCCTTAAATAGTGCACTATTTTGCATTGTGGGGTGTAAGAATGGAAGGCAGACTGACTTTTAAACAAAGGAAAATGTTCAGTGGGAAGAAAGACAAGTTCCCAAATGCTTAGCCAGTAGCATGGCCTACAGGAAAGAGCTCAGGCCTAGGAGTTAGAGGACTTGGGTTCTAGTCCCATTTCTGCCACTCATCTACTGCATGACCTTGGGCAAGTCCTTTGGCTTCTCTGTGCCTCTGTTATTTCATCTGTAAAATGGATATTAAGACTGTGAGCCCCATGTGGGACAGGGACTGTGGCCAACCAGATTATCTTGTATCTACCCCAGAGCTTAGAACTGTATCTGGCACAGAGTGCTTAATAAATACCATTAGAAAAACAAAAAGTGCTTAGGTTTCTCAGCTCACACTCTCGTGGATAGAGCAGGGGCCTGGGTATCAGAAGTTCATGGGTTCTAATCCCGGCTCTGCCACTTGTCTACTATGTGGCTTTGGGCAAGTCACTTCACTTCTCTGTGCCTCAGTTATTTAATCTGTAAAATAGATTGAGACTGTGAGCCCTGCATGGAACAGAGACTGTGTCCAACCCAATTTACTTGTATCCGCCCCAGCACTTGGTACAGTGCCTGGCACATAGTAAGCGGTTAACAAATACAATTATCCCCTCTATACTATATGCTCGTTGTGGGCAGGGAATGTGTCTTTACTGCTATATTGTACTCTCTCGAGTGCTTAGTACAGTGCTCTGCTCACAGTAAGTGCTCAATAAATATGATCGACTATTGACTGAAGCACATCTCTCTCCTGCCAACCTAGTTCAGGTACGGCTATAGCCTCCTGACTCCCTCCCTCCTCCTTCCCTCCCCTCCCTCCACCTTCTTCCCAGGAAGGGCAACTTGGCTCTGGTTTCAGAGATGTCACAGCAGTAAACAGAAGGAATCCCAGCCAGACTGACTCGAAGTGAGTCATAATCATAATGATTAATACCGATTAATGACCCCCTGAGTTTAAGCAGTGTCTTTCTTCTCACACATAGACACGTAGGATTTCACAATACCCTTGAGAAAAAGGGAGAGGGAAACCAGTATTAACCTCACCACCCCATAGTATGGAGGTGGGGAAACTGAGGCACAGAGCGGGGAAGTGACCATCAGAGGTGGTGTCCTTACATCCATCTAGGCTCTCTGTTCCCCACCCCCTGTTGTAGGAGGGTCTTTTCAGAATATTATGACAGCTAGTGGGGCCTTGGCTACACTCTAGATGTGAGCTGGTCGTGGTCAGGGAAATTGTCTCCTCTGTTGCACTATTCTCTGCACACCATAAGCCCTCAGTAAATCCTACCAATTGATTGACAAGTCCACAGCCAGATGAGGAGCAGTGTGGCCTAGTAGATAGAGCACAGGCCTGGGAATCAGAAGGTCCTGGGCTCTAGTCCCAGCTCTGCCACTTGTCTGCTGTGTGACCTTGGGTAAGTCCCTTGACTTCTCTGGCCTTCAGTCCCCTCATCTGTAAAATGGGGATTAAGACGGTGAGCCCCATGTGGGACATGGACTGTGTCCAACCTGATTTGCTTGTACCTACCCCAGCGCTTAGAACAGTGCCTGACACATAGTAAGCGCTTAACAAATGCCACGGTTATTACTATAGAGAAGCAGCATGGCTCAATGGAAAAAGCACGGGCTTGGGAGTCCGAGATCATGGGTTCTAATCCCAGCTCCACCACTCGTCAGCTGGGTGACTTTGGGCAAGTCATTTAACTTCTCTGTGCCTCAGTTGCCTCATCTGGAAAATGGGGATGAAGACGGTGAGCCCCGTGTGGGACAACCTGATTACCTTGTATCTCCCCCAGTGACTAGAACGGTTGGAGCACAGGAAGTGCTTAACTATTATTATTATTATTATTATTATTATTATTATTATTATTATTATTATTATTATTATTATTCCCCTAGGATCAGCATCGGCTTCCCAGCTCATCTCCGGTTGTCCTGCAGATGGCATCATTGCCTCACCGTGCCCTGCCTCGCCTACAGCTTGGATCACATTTCCAAACTCTGGCCTGGCTGTCACCTTGGCTTTACGTCTAAGGAGAAGGGCACATAAACAGCCCGCCGGGCACCCTTGGCACTTATTTGCCTACAGCAGTCACTTCCCTCGGAGCATCCGTGGGAGACATTCCAGAGTTCATAATCTCCGGGAATACAAGGAATCACCTCCTTACCCTTCCTCCACTGTGTGTGACCTAGTGGAAAGAGAACCGGATTGGGAGTCAGAGGATACCTGGGTTCTAATCCCCGCTTTGCCACTTGTCTGCCGTGTGACCTTGCACAAGTCACTTCACTTCTCTGAGCCTCAGTCTCCTCACCTACAAAATGGGGATCTGTTCTCCCTCTTACTTCAACTGTGAGTCCCATGTGTGACCTGATTATCTTGTATTTACCCTAGCGTTTAGTACAGTGCTTGGTGCATAGTAAAAACTTAACAAATACCACTATTATTATTATCATTATTACCTACCCACCCTGGGTGAGGGAAAAAGTGACTTATGAACCATCAGCCTCGGAGAGGGACTGGGAAGGGAGGGCTTTAGTGTTTCAGATTTTAGCTTTAACATGCCGTCAAAAGTTTGTTTTCACATGTCTACATTAGAGGCCTCACACTGCTGAGGCCAGCCTGCCTATGACCACTGACTTTCCACCTGTTAGGTCAGGACAGGGGCTATTTAATAATAATAATAATAATAATGTTGGTATTTGTTAAGCGCTTACTATGTGCCCAGCACTGTTCTAAGCACTGGGGGAGATACAAGGTCATCAGGTTGTCCCTCGTGGGGCTCGCAGTCTTCATCCCTATTTTACAGATGAGGGAACTGAGGCCCAGAGAAGTGAAGTGACTTGCCCAAAGTCACACAGCCGGCAAGTGGCAGAGTCGGGATTAGAACCCATGACCTTTGACTCCCAAGCCCAGGTTCTTTCCACTGAACCACACTGCTTCATTCTATTTCATATACAAGAAGCAGCGTGGCCTAATGGATAGAGCCTGGGTGTGGGATTCAGAAGTTCCTGAGTTCTAATCCTGGCTCTTGTCTGCTGGGAGACCTTGGGCAAGTTACTTCGCTTCTCTGAGCCTCGGTTACATCATCTGTAAAATGGGGATTGAGAGGGTGACAGGGACAGGGATTGTGTCCAACCCGATTTGCTTATATCCACCCCAGGGCTTAGTAGAGTGCCTGGCACATAGTAAGCGCTTAACAAATGCCATAATTAATTATTATATGAGAACTTCAAAATCTAGAATTGCTAGGAAGCCCTAGGTCTGGCTCTCTTGGATTCTGGCTCCATCTCCTGTAGAGAGAATGGATGGGACCTGGGAGTTTGGTGTAGGGGAAAGAACACAGAACTGAGAGACAGGAGACCGGGGTTCTGGTCCCAGCTCCACCATGGTGCCTGCTGTGTGATCTTAAGCAAAACACTTGACTTCTCTGGGCCTCAGTTTCCTCATCTATATAGTGAGGATGAAATACCTATTCTCCCTCTTAGACTGTGAGTTCTTGTGTAGGGCATGGGCTATGTCCTTTCTAATTATCATCTCTACCTTAGATCTTAGCATATAGTGATCATTTAATAAATATTAAAATAATATCGATGTTGATTCCCAATGGGACTGTATCCAAGAAGCTATCCCACGGGACCCTCTCTCTCCCCCCATGCTGGGATGAGAGGAGCCTGCGCCTAATGAAAAGTCTACAGAACTGGAAGGCAGGAGACCTAATAATAATAATTATGCCATTTGTTAAGCACTGGAGGTAGATACAAGATAATAAGGCCAAACATAGTGCCTGTCCTACATGGGGCTCACAGTCTAAGTAGGAGGAAGAACAGATATTGAAGGTTCATTTTACAGATGAGGAAACTGGGGTATTGGAAAGTTAAATTAGAGGAATTTAGAGGAGCAGCATCTCCTTAGTGGAAAGAGCACGGTCCTGGGAGTCAGAAAACTTGGGTTCTAATCCTGGCTCTGCCAGTTGCCTGCTGTATGACCTTGGGCAAGTTATTCAAGTTCTCTGGGCCACAATTACTTCATCTGTAATATGGGGATTCAGCACCTGTTCTTTCTCCCACTTAGATTGTGTGGGACAGGAACTATGACAGACCTGATTATCCTCTATCTAGCCCGCCTCTTAGAACAGTGCTTGACACATAATAAGCGTTTAACAAATACCACTTATTGTTAATAACAAATGGTATTTGCTAAATGCTCATTATTATAATAAATATTATTATTTTTAATAATAAGTGACTTGGCAAAGGTCACCCAGCAGGCAAGTGGCTGATATGGTATTAGAGCTGAGGTCCTCTGAATCCCAAATCTGTGGCCTTTCCACTACGGCCATGTTGCTCCTCTAGCTTGCTCTAACAATTTTCCACCGGACCGTACTAGGATTAACCTGAGCTCTAATCCCTGCTCTTTGTGACCTAAAGCAAGTAACTTCTCGGTGCCTCATTTCCCTGGTCCCTCATTTCCCTCAACGCTAAAATGGAGAGTAAACATCTGTTCTCCCTCCCACTTAGACTGTGAGTCCTCTGTGGGACAGTGACTGTATCTGACCTGATTACATTGTATCCACAGTTCTTGGCATAGAGTAGGAGCTTAACAAAGGCCACAGTTTTAGTATGATAATTATTACTGGGCATGAAAGTTCCACTAGGGCCCAGAAAGCAGAGCTAACACAGTCTTCCTCCCTTCAAGGCCCTGCTGAGAGCTCACCTCCTCCAGGAGGCCTTTCCAGACTGAGCCCCTTCTTTCCTCTCCCCCTCGTCCCCCTCTCCATCCCCCCGTCTTACCTCCTTCCCTTCCCCACAGCACCTGTATATCTGTATATATGGTTGTACATATTTATTACTCTATTTATTTATTTATTTATTTATTTTACTTGTACATATCTATCCTACTTATTTTATTTTGTTGGTATGTTTGGTTCTGTTCTCTGTCTCCCCCTTTTAGACTGTGAGCCCACTGTTGGGTAGGGACTGTCTCTATGTGATGCCAATTTGTACTTCCCAAGCGCTTAGTACAGTGCTGTGCACATAGTAAGCGCTCAATAAATACGATTGATTGATTGATTGATCCCACACCCTGGCTCCCTAATATTTGTTGTGATGGATTGAACACCCCTTCCACTCCAAAACATCACGAAGTAGCGAAGGGAGGGGCCCCCGGATTATTCTTGATTTCTGCTGCCCCACAGGGAGCCCAGGAGGAAATAACACCTTGCCAGGGAGGAAATTCTGCTCCTCTTAGCGTTTCCTCACCTCGGGGAACTTTGCCCTGTGAGTTTCCACGGGGCCTCTCTTCCTCTCGGGCCCGCCGGGTTCTTTCCTGATTTGCCTAAGGTCAGCAAATCCAACAGGCCAGGGAATGAGATACAGAAGCCTGGAGCAGAGTCAGAGAAATCTGGGCAGCTGGAGTCTCCGCAACTCCTTCCTGCCACCCCAAACCATTCAAACTCCCTGCATTTTTTTTAATGGTGTTTAAGCACCTACTCTGTGATAGGCTCTGTACTAAACGCTGGGATAGATTCAAGGTAATCAGGTTGGACACAATAGATGTCCCATGTGGAGCTCACAGTCTTAACCCCCATTTTACCAACAAGGTGGTAAATGACTCACTGGTCTCCTAACTACAGCCCAGAATTCATTCAATTGTATTTATTGAGCGCTTACTATGTGCAGAGCACTGTACTAAGCGCTTAATGCACACTCCAGTCCTCTAGCTCCAGAGTACTCACTATTCCCGGACCGTTTCTACTTCACCAGCGACCCTTTTCCTATGTCCTCTCCCTAGCCTCAAACTCTCTCCCCCTCTGTATATGCCAGACCACCACTCCCCTCACCTTTAAAGCATAATTGAAGCATTGGAGAAGCAGCATGGTAGTCAGAGGTCGTGGGTTCTAACCCTGTCTCTGCCATTTATCAGCTGTGTGATTTTGGGCAAGTCACTTAACTTCTCTGTGCTTCAGTTCCCTCATTCGTCAAATGGGGATGAAGACTGTGAGCCCCAAATGGGACAACCTGATGACCTTGTCTCTACCCCAGGACTTAGAACAGTGCTTGGCACATAGTAAGCGCTTAAATGTCGTCATTATTATTATTATTATTATTATTATTACTAAACCACACTGCAAGCAGCATGGCTCAGTGGAAAGAGCAAGGGCTTTGGAGTCAGAGGTCAGGGGTTCAAGTCCTGGCTCCACCAATTGTCAGCTGTGTGACTTTGGGTAAGTCACTTCAGTTCTCTGTGCCTCAGTTACCTCATCTGCAAAATGGGGATTAAAACTGTGAACCCCCGTGGGACAACCTGATCACCTTGTAACCTCCCCAGCACTTAGAACAGTGCTTTGCACATAGTAAGCGCTCAACAAATGCCATCATTATTATTACCGACCGCACATCGTGGCTAAGTGGAAACATCACAGGCTTTGGAGTCAGATATCAGGGGTTCGAATCCCGGCTCTGCCAAGTGTCAGCTGTGTGACTTTGGGCAAGTCACTTCACTTCTCTGTGCCTCAGTTACCTCATCTGTAAAATGGGATTAATAATAATAATAATGGCATTTATTAAGCGCTTACTAGGTGCAAAGCACTGTTCTAAGCGCTGGGGAGGTTACAAGGTGATCAGGTTGTCCCATGCGGGGCTCACAGTCTTAATCCTCATTTTACAGATGAGGTAACTGAGGCACAGAGAAGTTAAGTGACTTGCCCAAAGTCACACAGCTGACAATTGGCAGAGCTGGGATTTGAACCCATGAACTCTGACTCCAAAGCCCGTGCTCTTTCAAGTGAGCCATGCTGCTTCTCTAACAATACAATCTGATTAAGACTGTGAGCCCTCCATGGGACAACCTGATGACCTTGTAACCTCCCCAGCGCTTAGAACAGTGCTTTGCACCAAGAGAAGCAGCGTGGCTCAGTGAAAAAAGCATGAGCTTGGGAGTCAGAGGTCATAGGTTCAAATCCAGGCTCTGCCACTTTGCTGTGTGACTTTGGGCAAGTCACTTAACTTCTCTGTGCCTCAGTTACCTCATCTGTAAAATGGGGATTAAGATTGCGAGCCCCACGTGGGACAACCTGATCAATCAATCAATCAATCAATCGCATTTATTGAGCACTTACTGTGTGCAGAGCACTGTATTAAGCACTTGGGAAGTACAAGTTGGCAACATATAGATACGGTCCCTACCCAACAGTGGGCTCACGGTCTAGAAGGGGGAAAAAAGCATCACGTGGAGTGGTCTCAGCTACTGGCAGGTGTCAATGATGAATGCCAACTTGTGGCCTTTTGTATCCTCCCCAGCACTTAGAACAGTGCTTTACACATAGTAAGAGCTTAACAAATACCAAAATTATTATTATTATTAGTAGTAAGCGCTTAATAAATACCAAAATTATTAGTAGTAGTAGTAGTAAGCGCTTAATAAGTGCCATCATTATTATTCAAAACAGTTCACCTTTTCGGCGGGAAGGCGCAGCCCCAAGAACCAATGAGCTCCGAGGACCAGTAAGCCCTGCACATAGGCAACCTGCTCGTCTTGTAACTTCCCCAGCGCTTAGTACAGTGCTTTGCACATAGTAAGCGCTTAATAAAGGCCATTATTATTATTATTATTAGTAGTAGTAGTAGTAGTAGTAAGCACATAATAAGTGCCATCATTATTATTCAAAACAGTTTGCCTTTTCGGTGGGAAGGCGCAGCCCCAAGGACCACGGAGCTCCGAGGACCAGTAAGCCCTGCACATAGTAAGCGCTTAATAAATGGTGGTAGTAGTAGTAGTAGGAGTAGTTGTACATATGTATTCTATTCATTTGATTTTGTTAGTATGTTTGGTTTTGTTCTCTGTCTCCCCCTTTTAGACTGTGAGCCCACTGTTGGGTAGGGACTGTGTCTATATGTTGCCAACTTGTACTTCCCAAGCGCTTAGCACAGTGCTCTGCACACAGTAAGCGCTCAATAAATACGATTGATTGATTGATTGACAGTAGTAGTAGTAAGCGCTTAATAAGTGCCAGCATTATTATTCAAAAACAGTTCGCCTTTTCAGCGGGAAGGCGCAGCCCCAAAGACCAATGAGCTCCGAGGACCAGTAAGCCCCGCCCACCAAGGAAGCTCCGCGGCCCAATGAGCCCCGCCCACCAGAGAAGCCCCGCCCTCTTTCTGTAGGCCCCGCCCACACAGTGACGTCACCGGGGCTCTTTAAGGGCCTCAACGGAGCGCCCCCTCCCATCCCCTGTTGCGTCCGCGGCGGTAACGACAGCGACGACTCGGTCTTAAAGGGAAAGGCCCCGCGCGGGGTTGGAGCCCGGAGCCGGGCGTGCCGGGCGGGCCTGCCCCTTTAAGGGCGGGGCGTCCTCCCGCCCCAAGCTGATACTGAGCGTCCTGGGATCGCCGCCCGGGGCGGGGAAGGAGCGTCCATCACACTCCCCCTTCCCCCTTCCTTCCCCCGGCCCGGAGCCCCCCGACCCCAGCCATGCGGAGCAGGGAGCATGGAAGCGGCGGACTCTGAGGTTCTGTCGGTGCGGGAGCAGCTCTTTCACCAGCGGGTCCGGGAGTGCATCGTGAGTGCGGGGCACCGGAGGGAGGGAGGGGGCCGAGATGATAATAATAATAATAATATTGGTACTTGTTAAGCGCTTACTATGTGCCAAGCACTGTTCTAAGCGCTGGGGTCGATACAAGGTAATCAGGCTGTCCCACGTGGGGCTCACAGTCTTCATCCCCATTTTACAATCAATCAATCATTTATTGAGCGCTTACTATGTGCAGAGCACCGTACTAAGCGCTTGGGAAGTACAAATTGGCAACATACAGAGACAGTCCCTACCCAACATTGGGCTCACAGTCTAAAAGGGGGAGACAGAGGACAAAACCAAACATACTCACAAAATAAAATAAATAGAATCGATATGTACAAGTAAAATAAATAAATAAAGAGTAATAAATATGTACAAACATACATATACAGGTGGGGAAGGGAAGGAGGTAAGATGGGGTAGTGAAGTGACTTGCCCAAAGTCACCCAGCTGACAAGTGGCGGAGCCGGAATTTGAACCCACGACCTCTGACTCCAAAGCCCGTGCTCTTTTCTGCTGAGGCCAGGGTTCATGATCCTCCCCCCTCCCCTCTCCCACCCCAACCGGGGTCAAGCCCTGCGTTTGTAAATCCATCCTGGAAGGAAAGCAAAAACCCGTCAATTCTCCTTTCTCTCCCCCGTCTTCGGAGCTGTGCTTCCCTCTCTTGTTAATGTACAGTGCGCTTAGTAATAGTAATAATAATAATAATGGCATTTATTAAGCACTTTTCTAAGAGCTGGAGAGGTTACAAGGTGATCTCCCCCTCGTCCCCCTCTCCATCCCCCGCATCTTACCTCCTTCCCTTCCCCACAGCACCTGTATATATGTATCAATTAATCAATCAATCGTATTTATTGAGCGCTTACTGTATTCAGAGCACTGTACTAAGCGCTTGGGAAGTACAAGTTGGCAACATATAGAGACGGTGGGCTCACAGTCTCAAAAGGGGAGACAGAGAACAAAACCAAACATGATATATGTTTGTACATATTTATTACTCTATTTATCTTGTACATATCTATTTTATTTTGTTAGTATGTTTGGTTTTGTTCTCTGTCTCCCCCTGCTAGACTGAGCCCACTGTTGGGTAGGGACTGTCTCTATATGTTGCCAACTTGTACTTCCCAAGCGCTTAGTACAGTGCTCTGCACATAGTAAGCGCTCAATAAATACGATTGATTGATTGATCAGGTTGTCCCACGGGGGGCTCACAGTCTTAATCCCCATTTTACAGATGAGGTACCGGAGGCCCAGAGAAGTTGTTGTACTTCCCAAGCGCTTAGTACAGTGCTCTGCACACAGTAAGCGCTCAATAAATACGATTGATTAAGTGACTTGCCCAAAGTCACACTGGTGACAAGTGGCGGAGCCGGGATTTGAACCCATCACCTCTGACTCCAAAGTCCGTGCTCTTTCCACTGAGCCACGCTGCTTCTCTTAGTACAGTGCTCTGCACACAGTAAGTGCTCAATAAATACGATTGAATGAATGAATGGTGTTTGTTAATCGCTTACTATGTGCCAGGCACTGTTCTAAGCGCTGGGGTATCTACAAGCTAATCAGGTTGGACACAGTCCCTGTTCCACATAATAATAATGATGGTATTTGTTAAGCGCTTACTATGTGCCAAGCAGTGTTCTAAGCGCTGGAGTAGACACAGGGTAATCAGGTTGTCCCACGTGGGGCTCACACTTTTAATTCCCATTTTACAGATGAGGTAACTGAGACCCAGAAAAGTGAAGTGACTTGCCCAAGGTCACACAGCAGACATGTGGCAGAGGCAGGATAAGAACCCACATCCTCAGACTCCCAAGCCCGGGCTCTTTCCATTACGCCACACTGCTTCTCCACATTCATTCATTTATTCAATCGTATTTATTGAGCGCTTACTGTGTGCAGAGCACTGTACTAAGCGCTTGGGAAATGCAAGTTGGCAACATATAGAGACGGTCCCTACCAAACAACGTGCTCACAGTCTAGAAGGGGGGACACATGAGGCTCACACTTTTGTGCGAGCTCGTCGCGGGCCGTGGTCCTGTCCACCAATTCTGTTGTATTGACTTCTCCCAAGCGCTTAGTACAGTGCTCTGCATGCCATAGGCGCTCAGTAAATATCTTTGTCGGTGATGGTGTCCGACCCTCGTGGGTGGGATGGGTTGGGAAAGGCGGTGTGTGTGTGTGTGTGTGTGTGTGTGTGTGTGTGTTGAAGGTAATAATGATAATAGTAATTGTGACTTGTTAAAGACTTACTACGTGCTGAGCGCTCGGGTAGATAGGGGATAATCAGGTTAGATAGGGGCCCTGCCCGACACCGGGTGCCGGGTCTAAAGGTAGTGAGAGGGGACTAGGGGCGAGACCAAGCCCAAGGCGAGGGGTTCAGAGGCTCCTCATCCAGCTCCCCGGACTCTGGAGATTTGGAGGAGGAGCCTGTTGCTGTGGGGGAAAGTAGAAAACCCTGGTCTTCCCCAGAGATGGCTTCATGGCAGCACGGCGCTGTATCCAGGCGCCCTGGAAGCCTGGGGAGTGAGGAGAAGCCCTTGAAAGGGCAGGGAACACATAGGTCTTGCCTGGCCCTGACAGCCTCATCCCACACACCCGAGGGATACACAGTGCAGTCCAGGCCTCTGAAGAGCAGGTCAGGGAAAACTTCCCCCCACACCCCTGAGAGAAAAACACACACACACACACACACACACACACACACACACACACACACACACACACACACACACCCGAGACACACACACTGCTCCCCCATCCCTGAGACACACACTCTCACACACTGCTCCCCCCACCAATGAGACACACACTCTCACACACTGCTCCCCCCACCCATGAGGCAAACACTCACACACACTGCTCCCACACACACACACACACACACTGCTCCCCCATCCCTGAGACACACACTCACACACACTGCTCCCCCCACCCATGAGACACACACTCTCACACACTGCTCCCCCCACCCATGAGGCAAACACTCACACACTGCTCCCCCATCCCTGAGACACACACTCACACACACTGCCCCCCCACCCATGAGAGACACACTCACACACACTGCCCCCCACCCATGAGACACACACTCACACACACTGCTCCCCCATCCATGAGACACACACTCACACACACTGCTCTCCCCACCCATGAGACATACATTCATACACTGCTCTCCCCACCCATGAGACACACATTCATACACTGCTCCCCCCACCCATGAGACACACACTCACACACACTGCTCCCCCCACCCATCTCTCTCTCTCACACACACACACACACACACACACACACACACACACACACTCTTCTTCACCCAACCGTGTTCCTCCCAGAAAGACACATGCATCCCTTTCTCCCCAAGACAAGAACACTCAAAGACCTGGCTAGTGGCCCAGAGCGGACCCAAAGAGGCTCCTCCCTGGCCCAGGGGCAGTTTCCTGACATTTCAAGCAGTGTCCCTCCACCACCCGCTCCATCCCCCCAAACAGGGAACTGTGATGCATTGGGAGAGGGGGGTGGGAAGGTAGGAGAGCACAAGAGCAAGTTGTGCAGCTTTCAGTATTTTGCAGGAGGAAGTTTGTATTTGCTTCTCAGGGATTTTTCACGATAGATTGTCTCAGGGTGGTGATTTCCTAGGGAAAATCCTTGAGAAGCAACTTTAAAATGACAGACACGTGAAATGCTGCACCCCCTGCCACCCAACCTTGAGTCGGGAGACAAGAGTCTAGGTTCTTGCTTCTCCAAAGCCCCAACCATTCCACCCTTGCTCAGCCTTCTGTCGGGGTCCCTGAGGGTGGGGGAAGGCAGGGGCAGTGCATGAAAGGATGAGGTCCCCACCACCACAGAGAATCCATCAGCTTGCTGAGACCTGAAACCCCAGCTCTTGCTGACAGTCAAACCCTAGGACTGTGGAAAAAATAATAACAAATAAAAATGACTGTGGTATTTAAGCCCTTACTAGTTGCCAAGCACTGCATCAACCCCTGGAATATGTTAAAGATAATCAGGTCAGACACAGTTCCTGTCCCATACAGGTCTCAGTCTAAGCAAGAGGGAAACAGGGACTTCATCCCCATTTTCAGATGAGGGAACTGAGGCACAGAGAAGCTAAGTGACTTGCCTAAGGTCCCACATTCATTCATTCAATCATATTTATTGAGCGCTTACTGTGTGCAGAGCACTGTACTAAGCGCTTGGGACGTACAGGTCGGCAACATATAGAGACGGTTCCTACCCAACAACGGGCTCACAGTCTAGAAGGGGGAGACAGGCAACAAAACAAAACATGTAGACAGGTGTCAAAGTCATCAGAACAAATAGAATTAAAGCTATATGCACATCATTAACAAAATAAAAAGAATAGTAAATATGTACTAAACGTTTTCCAATGGCTGTTAACACTGTCCAAATATTTCCTAACGTGTTGTGATGACCCAGCCACATCAGGCAAGGGGCGGAGACAAGATTATTCTCAGGTCCTTTTGACTGTCTGGTCTCATGCCACTAGGCCATGCTGCTTTTCAGACCTGGAAGTACTTGGGTCCAGGCCTGCCAGCCCCACTGGGAATAAGGTGAGGGCTAGTGTTCCCTTGGAGGTGGCACTGAGGGCAGGGCTGGTGACTATAGCTAGTCTGCCCAGTCCTGGGACCTTCTGGGGACTCCTCTCTCCCCTGCTGGGATCTAGGGTTCATTCATTCATTCAATCGTATTTATTGAGCGCTTACTGTGTGCAGAGCACTGTACTAAGCGCATGGGAAGTACAAGTTGGCAACATATAGAGACGGTCCCTACCCAACAGTGGGCTCACAGTCTAGAAGGGGGAGACAGAGAACAAAACAAAACATATTAACAAAATAAAATAAATATGTAGAAATCAAATAGAGTAATACATATGTATAAACATATATACGGGTGCTGTGGGGAGGGGAAGGAGGTAAGGCGGGGGGGGAGGGGGAGAGGAAGGAGGGGTCTCAGTCTGGGAAGGGCTCCTGGAGGAGGTGAGCACTCAGTAGGGCTCATCATCATCATTATTATTTAAAAGGAGCAAAACCAAACGCTCTGAAACCATTCCATGAAGATTCTGAAGAAGGTAGGGACTGTCTCTATATGTTGCCAACTTGTACTTCCCAAGCGTGTAGTACAGTGCTCTGCACACAGTAAGCGCTCAATAAATACGATTGATTGATTGATTGGAGCTAAGACTCCAGTTCACCCGAGGCCTGGGGTCAAGCCAGGGGCTATTCTCACAGCCAGGCCCAGGACTTTCTTCTCCTCCCTGCCCAACCGCAGCACCGTTATAAGAAGGGTTTGACTCTGTTCCTGGAAACCATTCTAGAAGGGACAGCGGGAGGCTGCCCCCAACTGCGCCCCCCCAACACACACACAAGCAATCCTGTTGTCCCCATCCCTCTCCCATGGACAGTATCAGATTTAAGAAAAGATACAGGCAGAGCAAGACAGATATTGCTCTTGTGACAGAAACGTGGCAGGCGTGAATGCTCTATGCTGAGATGTAGAGGCTCAGTTGGGTCACAAGGGCAGAGGCAGCAGGTGTGGACAGAGGGACTACTGGGATTGTTCCCTAGGACTTTTAGACTGTGAGCCCACTGTTGGGTAGGGACTGTCTCTATATGTTGCCAACTTGTACTTCCCAAGTGCTTAGTACAGTGCTCTGCACACAGTAAGCGCTCAATAAATACGATTGATTGATTGACTGGTCTCCTTCCCTGATCCCAACCTCTTTCTCCCATGTCTAGCCTTGGCTTCCAGCTATGAATTCCAGGGACCCCTCTCTCCCCAACTCTTAGGCCCCTGGCTATCAATAGAGTGAATAGAGCACGGACCTTGGAGTCAGAAGGACCTGGGTTCTAATTCCACTCCACCACTTGTCTGTTGCGAGACCTTGGGCAAGTCACTTCACTTCTCTGGGCCTCAGTTACGTCATCTGGAAAATGGGGCTTGAGACTGGGAGCCCTATATGGGGCAGGGACTGTGTCCATCATGATTATCTTGTATCTACCCCACTGCTTAGAACAGTGCCTGGCACATAGAAAGCACTTAAATACCATTATAATAAGCCAGGAAAGAGTTAATTGATGGTTTTCCTGGGGTGTGTGGGGGGGGAGAGGGAGGTGGAGAAACTGGCACCTGCCCCTTTGCTGATGAGAGGTGGGTGGTGCCAGCCAGAGAGGTGCCAGTGCCTTTTCCTCCTGCCAAACAGGGAGGAGCTGTGAGCTGCTCCGGTACTGCTTTCCCTTTAATCTGTGGACCATGACTTCCTCCAGGGCTGCCCTAGAGCCTTCTTCCCACCCGTTCTAATAATAATAATTATTATTATAGTGGTGTTTAAGCCCTTACTTTAAACTAAGCGCTGGGGTACTGGGATTGAGAATTGGATGCAGTCTCTGCCCCACATAGGGCTAACAGTCTAAGAAGGAGGGAGAACAGGTATTGAATCTCCATTTTACAGTTGAGAAAACCGAGGTCCAGAGAAAAGTGGCTTGCCCATGGTCATACAGCAGGCAAGTGGCAGAGCTGGGATTAGAATGCAGGTCATTTGAATCCCAGGCAGGAGCTCTTTCCACTAGGTCACACTGGTCTTCTGGAATGGACCTCTTCCTGCTCCCTCCCTCCCTCCTACTCCCCATCTCTGGGGAGGCAGCTCAGCCCAGCCCAGGCCACAGTGACAACCAGCCACAGCCAGCGTGGAACTCCATTGTGACCTTTTGAGCCCACCTCCCTCCCCAGGTGTTGCATAATTCCCAGGACAGCACACTCCCTCGCACTCCCTCCCACACCATGATTCCTCCTGCCCAGTGGGGTAGGGGTGTTGTTGGGGGGGGCAGTAGCTGGCAGATGGGTACCAGTCTTCTGCCTGTCTCCATGGGAGAGAAGCAGGGCCCTCTAAACCCTTCTTGCCTCCTCTCCCACTCCCTTCTGCGTCGCCTTGACATTCTCCCTTTATTCATCCCCCCTCATGTCTATCTCCTTTAGACTGTAAGCTCACAGTGGGCAGGGAGTGTGTCTCTTAGTAGCATGGCCTAGTGGATAGAGCTTTGGCCTGGGAGTCAGGAGGACCTGGGTTCTAATCCCAGCTCCACTGTTTGTCTGCTATATGACCTTGGGCAAGTCGATTCTGTGCCTCAGTTACCTCATCAGTAAAGTGGGGATTAAGACTGAGCCTCATATGGGACAGGGACTGTGTTAAACCGAATTGTTTCCACCCCGGTGCTTAGAATAGTGCTTGACACATAGTAAGCGCTTAACAAATACCATCATCATATTGTTATGTTGTACTCTTCAAAGCGCTTAGTACAGTGCTCTGCACACAGCAAGCACTCAATAAATATGATTGGCTAACTGCTTTCTTGTGGGCCTGGTAGGGTCAGCTCTCTCCTGGCGTGTGGGAATGGAGAGTTTTCTTATGGTAACCACATGAGGGATAATATTAATAGTGGTATTTGTTAAGTGCTTGCAATGTGTCAAGCACTAGACTAAGCTCTGGGAGAGAAACCATATAGTAGGGGCAGACACAGTCTCTGTCCCACATGAATCTCATGGTCTAAGTAGGAGGGAGAAGAGGTATTGAATCCCCATTTTTGACAGATGAGGAAACTGAGTCAGGGAGAGGTTAAGCGACTTGCTCAAAGACGCTCAGCAGGCAAGTGGCTGAGTTGGGATTAGAACCCTGCTTCCAAAAGGACTCTGAACTAGGCGTTGGGTTGGGTGAGCTACGTCCCCCTCCCTCTGAACCAATTTAGCAACTGGGAGATGGGTATTGATTTAGCGCACTCTGTGAGGAGAGCACTGTACTGAGCTCGTGGGAGAGGACAATACAGCAGCATTGATAGACAATTCATTCATTCAATCAATTATTGAGTACTTACTGTGTGCAGAGCATTGTACTAAGTGCTTGGGAAAATTCAGTACAACAATAAACAGTGACATTCCCTGCCCACCATGAGTTTATATTCTAGAGGAGTGGAGACAGACATCAATACATATAAATAAAATTACAGATATGTACATAAGTGCTGTGAGGCTGGGAGGGGAGAAGAGCAAAGGGAGCAAATCAGGGTAATGCAGAAGGGAGTGGGAAATGAGGAAAAATCCCTGACCTCAAGGAGCTTACCACCATCTAAACTGTAAGCTCATTGTGGGCAGGGAAGGTGACTGTTATATTGTTAAATTATACTCTCCCAAGCGGTTAGTACAGTGCTCGCACACAGTAAAGCGCTCAGTAAATACAACTGACTGACTAGTGGGGGAAACAGACATGAAAATTCATTACAGATAGGGGAAGCAGCAGAGCATAGGATTTGGACATAAAGGCTGTGAGGTTGGGGGTGGGGTGAGTTCCGGTAGGGCCCTCCCCCAAGGCTCAAGCCTCAGGAACTCATTCATTCATATTTATTGAGTGCTTACTGTGTGCAGAGCACTGTACTAAGTGCTTAGGAAAGTACAACAATAAATAGTCACATTCCTTGCCCATCTCCCTGCTTCATGCTTGGGTTCCATCAGTCCACTGGTATTTCTCGAGCACTCACCCAGCGATGAACACTGTGTGTAGCCCTTGTGGTCTAATAGAGCTAGTGGACTAGATCCTTGCCCCCAAGGAGCTTCAGATGTCAAGCAGGAAGACAGGCAGTAAGATGAATTATAGTAAGAGGAGGGCACAAAGTGCTACTGCAGAAGGGATGGGGAAATGAGAGTTGATGGGGAAAGGCTTCTTGCAGGAGATGTGATTTTCGGAGGGCTTTGAAGATAAGAAGAGCCTCCCTCTACCAGATGCAAAGTGGGGAGGGGATTCCAGGCAGGAGGGTGAGCAGGAGCCGGAGGATGAGGGCGACAGAGATGAGAATGAGGCAGAGTGAGGAGGTTGGTTTGAGATTGGAAGCCCCTGAAGGGAGAAAAATGTTCAAGAAACTCCAGTGGTTACCCATTCACCTCCGCATCAAACAAAAACTCCTTGCCTTTGGCTTTAAAGCACTTAAATCACCTTGCCCCTTCCTACCTCACCTTGCTTCTCACTGGCTACTAATGCTAACCTTCTCTAACCTTCTCACTGTGCCTCAATCTCATTGATCTCATCTCTGACCCCTCACCCACATCCTGCCTCTGGCCTGGGATGCCCTCCCTCCTCAAATCCAACAGACAATTACACTGTTGGCTCAGTGGATAGAGCACGAGGCTAGGAGTCAGAAGGACCTGGGTTCTAATCCTGCCTGAGCCACTTGTCTGCTCTGTGATCTTGGGCAAGTCACTTCACTTCTCTGGGCCTCAGTTACCTCATTTGTACGGGTGTGTGGGTGTGTGTGTATGTCTTGAGTTTTTTTTATGGTATTAATCAGTATATCCCAACTGTTAGGGTTCAGTCACTGATATTTATTGAGTGCTTACTGTATGCACTGTACTAAGCACTTGGGAGAGTACAGTACAAGCGAGTTGGTAGACATATTCTTTGCCCACTATGAGCTTGCCGCCAGGAAGGGGAAGATTTGAGGTGATCAGGTGGCACAGTCGCTGCCCACATAGGGCTCACAGTTGAAGAGGGAGGGAGAGCCGGTACCTCTAATTTACAGATGAGGAAACTAAGGCGCAGGGAGGACAAGTGACTTTCTCATGGTCTCACAGCATGCTGGTGGCTGGAATAATAATAATAATAATGATGGCAGTTTATTAAGCGCTTACTATGTGCAAAGCACTGTTCTAAGTGCTGGGGAGGTTACAAGGTGATCAGGTTGTCCCATGGGGGGCTCACAGTCTTCATCCCCATTTTGCAGATGAGGGAACTGAGGCGCAGAGAAGTTAAGGGACTTGCCCAAAGTCACACAGTTGACAATTGGCAGAGCTGGGATTTGAACCCCTGACCTCTGACTCCAAAGCCCGTGCTCTTTCCACTGAGCCATGCTGCTTCCCCAAGAACTGGAAGCCAGTTCTCCTGTGTCCTGGGCTCTTTCCTTTAGGCAGCCCTGCCTTCCTACATTGCACCTGGGGAGGAGAGAAGGAGGGGCAGGGCTGGGCTTTTCACTCGTTTCTGCCCAGCAATCCTTGGAGGGGACAGGGTGGGAGATCCCAGGGCCCGGCCCATCTTGGGTGCTGGGCTGTGTCACCCTGAGGTGCTGGGGCATACAGGCTGAGCGGCATTTTGCCGACCTGTGTCACCGGAGGCAGCTGGGAGGTAAGCCCAGGGCCACGGGGCAAGGCCTGAGGCCTGCCTCGGCCTAAGGCGGGACTTGAGGATTAGAGATTAGGGGCGGTGGAGGAAAGGGGATTGGGGAGGGAATTAGCAGGGGGGGTGGTTAGAGTTTACCCTGACCCATGTCCCCTCTCTGCTCCAGATCTCCACACTGCTCTTCGCGGCTCTCTACCTCCTCTGCCACTTCGCCGTGACCCACTTCAAGAAACCGACTGAGTTTGCCACCGGTACTGCCCTTCCCAGGCTCTTCCACTATGCCTGAGGGTGCTTCCCTGGAACTCAGGGCTGGTGACAGCCCCCACCCCCCCCCACACACCAGGGAAGGGAGAGCGGCCTTATACTCCCCGCTCCCCGGCCATGTTCCTCTCCTGGGCTGTGGGCACCGGGCTACCAGCAGACATCCCCTCCTCATGCCCAGCCAGATGGGCCGCAATGCCCAAGCTCATTGCTGATTGGCTGGAAGCTGCCAGGCTCTTCCACCTCCTTTCCTCCTCTCCCCCTTCTCCCTTCCACCCCATATCCAGTTCCTTATTCTGGTCACTTCCCGTTCCCAACCACAGGATTTTCTCACCCCCTGCCCCCCCAAGCTCCAGGCTTCACCTCGAGTATCTGAGTGGGTTTTCTCTCCTCCCGGGACACTGCTCTTGGGAGTCAGAGATCTGCTCAGCTTCAGCTAAAGTGCCAGTCTCCAGTCACAGTGCCTTGGGGCTGGTGTGGCCTCCTGGGTGGTCATGTTTGGATGTCTATCTGTGTCTCTGCTCTGTCTGACTCTCTCTCTGGGTTTTACAGTTGATGATGATGCCACTGTCAATAAGATTGCGTAAGTTCCTGTGCCACCCGGGGACCCTGGGGTGGGAGGACCAGGCATCCGCACTCCTTCCTTCTGGTGGCTTCAGGGCCCAGGAGCCGGGCTTTGGGGAGGGCCAGGGGCTCCATCAGACCCTCCCTGCCCCCCACACCACTGTATCTAATGGCTCCCAGAGAAACTTTCCTGTGCTGGGAGCTGAGGTTCGCGTTGTCCCTGATAATAATAATAATAATAATAATTGTGGTATTTGTTAAGCGCTTACTATGTGCCAAGCACTGTTGTAAGCATTAGAGTGGATACAAGATAATCAGGTGCGTCACAATCCCTGTCCCATGTGAGACTCACAGTCTTAATCCCAGTTTTCCCAGTGAGGTAATGGAGGCACAGAGAAGTTAAGTGTCTTTCCCAATGTCACACAGCAGACATGTGGTGGAACTGGGATCGGAACCCATGACCTCTGACTTCCAAGCCTGTGCTCTTTCCACCAGGCCATACTGCTTCCCTGGGGACTATCACTCACCCCTCACTGCCCTGGAGCTGGCACTGCCAAGGCCAATAGCCCCGTGGGGCTGGTGGGAGTCAGGAGGGAGAGGAAAATCTGTCCAGTGACACTACCATTCCAAGGGGGTCTGGGTGCTGGAGGTTCCTGGGACAGAGCCTGTGGACCCCAACCAAGGAGCCTAAGGGAACTGAATCAAGGGAACCGAATCAGTCAGGGTTATTTATTGAGCACTTACTGTGTGCAGAGCACTGTACTAAGACTTAAACTTGGGGGGAATTGGGAGGAACTGGGGGGAAGAGCTGGTGGCACCAGAGCTCCTCTAATGCCCCTCTTTGTTCCCCCATCCCCACCCCGTCTTCTGGCAGCCTTGGACTCTGCACCTTCACCCTGGCCGTGGCCCTGGGCGCTGTGCTGCTCCTGCCCTTCTCCATCCTCAGCAACGAGATCCTCCTCTCCCTGCCCCGCAGCTACTATGTCCAGTGGCTCAACGCCTCACTCATCCACGGTGAGAGTTAATCAGTCAGTCATATTTGAGTACTTCATGCAGAGAACTGTACTAAGCTCTTGGTACAAGAGCTATAACTGACACATTCCTTGCCCACAATGAGCTTATAGTCCTATAGGGAGTGACACACTTTTAATAATAATTTTGCTATTAAAGTCCTTGGTGTGTGTCAAGAACTGGACTAAGCACTGAGGCAGAAAAAAGGTAAGCAGATTGAACAGTCCCCGAAAGAGTCACAGCCTGAGGAGGAGGAAGAACAGGTATTGAATCCCCATTTTACAGATAAGGAAACCGAGGCACAGAGAAGTGCCCAAGGTCACACAGCTGGCAAATGGCAGACCTGGGTCTAGAATGCAGGTCTCTTGCCTCCCAGGACAAGGCTTATGCTATTAGGCCTCTCTGCTTCTCTAATCAGCGCTACTGATTGATGGATTGCCAGCTTTGCTCTGCCATCTACCCCACCCTCCAAGCCACACTGTATCTTCCCCACCCCCAGGTCTCTGGAACCTCGTCTTCCTCTTCTCCAACCTGTCCCTCATCTTCCTCATGCCATTTGCCTATTTCTTCACTGAGTCTGAGGGTTTCGCCGGCTCCAGGAAGGTGAGCAGAGGGAGGTCTGGGGTTGGGGGGCCCAGAAGACCGGGAGGTACATCTTGCCCTGCTTCTGGGTCTCTTGATTTCCCCCCCCCCCCCCCCACTTCCCCCTCCCCGGCAGGGTGTGCTGGGCCGCGTATACGAAACCGTGGTGATGCTGGTACTCCTGACGCTACTGCTTCTGGGCATCGTCTGGGTGGCCTCGGCCATGGTGGGCGGCACCCCGGCCAGCCGGAAGTCCCTGTATGGTGAGCAACCCATTCCCTCCTGGGACCCCTTGCCCACGTCCTGCCTCTGGCCTGGAACGCTTTCCCTCCTCAAATCCGACAGATGACTACTCTTCCCCCCCATTCAAAGCCTTATTGAAGGCATCTCCTCCAAGAGGACTTCCCAGACTAAGCCCCCCACCCCTTCCTCTTCTCCCTCCCTTCTGCATCGCCCTGACTTGCTCCCTTTGTTCTTCCCCCTCCCAGCCCCACAGCACTTACATACATATCTGTCATTTATTTATATTAATGTTTATCTTCCCCCTTTAAACTGTGAGCTCGTATGGGCAGGGAATGGCTATTATATTGTACTCCCCCAAGTGCTTAGTACAGTGCTCTGCACACAGTAAATGCTCAATAAATACAATTGAATGAACTAATGACCCTGGAGACTAAGGTGGGCAGTACCTTGACCACCTGGGAGTCCCTGTACAGTGAGCGACCCTCCTGGAACCCTGGAGACCATGATGGGTGGTAGCCCAGCCACCCAGGAGTCCCCATAAGGTGAGCGACCCATCCCCTTCTGGGACCCCAGGGACACAGTCAACTGAATTCCCCCCTGCTCCAGGGAATGCTGGGAGGCCGGTGGTCTTCCCCCTCCTGCTCCAGGCCCCAAAGCCAGCTTCCTCACCAGCCTGTTCTCCCCACAGACCTGTGGGAGTACTACCTCCCATACCTGTATTCCTGCATCTCCTTCATGGGGGGCCTGCTGCTCCTTGGTGAGTTTGGGGGCCCTGGGGGGAGGATGGGGCACAGGGGCTGGAAAGGTTCATAGGGGGTGGGGGCATCACTGAGTGTCTCTTTCCACAGTGTGCACCCCGCTGGGCCTCGCCCGAATGTTCTCTGTTACTGGGAAGCTGCTAGTCAAACCCAGGGTATGTGACTCCCCTTCAGTCAGTCGATCAATCAGAGGTATTTATTGAGTGCTTACTGTGTGCGGAGCACTGTCCTAAGCACTTGGAAGAGAATAGCACAACATTGTTGGTAGACACCTTCCCTCCCTGCGATGAGCTTACGGTCTAGAGGGGAGCTTAGTCTAGACTCCAGCCTGATACCCCACCATTGCCAACCCTTCAGACCCCCATTGGACACCCCCCGCCCCCCGTTCCTCCACCTTGATTCCCACCTTCCATCCTTCAGTCGCACAAGGTGGTGCCCCCAGCCTGGTCCTTGTTGGGGTGGGGGGACGGGAGGAGGAAGCAGGGAGGAGGACAGGGCAGTGTCCCAGGCACACATTGGGCCCCTCCCGCCCCCTCCCCAGCTGCTGGAAGACCTGGAGGAGCAGCTGTACTGCTCCACCTTTGAGGAGGCGGCCTTGACCCGCCGGATCCGCAGAGAGGAATGTCCCAGGCCGCTGGGCCGGGGGGCGCCACCAGGTGCTACCCTCTCCCCTGCAGACCCCACCTTGTGCTGCCCGATTCCCCGCTGGCTGCCCCTGGGCGTGGATCTCCTGGCCCTGCAGGCCCAGAAGTTGACCCTGGGTAAGGGGGCTGTTGGGGGAAGGAGCGCCTGAAGCTGGGGCAGGTAGGGGGAAGCCCGGGGAGAGCCACCCCTTGCCCCATCGCCGACCCTACTGATGGGCCGATGGTCCTCCCCGACAGAGAAACGCCAACAGGCGTCTGCCTGGCAGCGAAACCTGGGCTACCCCGTGGCCATGCTGCTGCTGCTGCTGCTGACTGTGAGTGAGGGGGCTGGGTGTAGGGGCCGGGCGGAGGCGCGATGAGGGAGTGGGGAGCTACTGGGACCTCGGCCTGAGTCCTTGCTCCGCCAGGGCCTCTCGGTGCTCATCGTTGCCATCCACATCCTGGAGCTGCTGATTGACGAGGCCGCCATGCCCAAAGGCATGCAGGTAGTTGGCTGGGGGCGGGAGGGTGATCCTTTCCTCCAGGATTGGGGCTCTGTGTGAGCCAGGGGCCTTCTCTCTCCAACTCTGGTAGGGGCTGGGCTGGACTGGGCCAAGGGGTGGGCAAGGGGGGCACCAGCAATGGCCCTAAGTAGGGGGCTGCCCCAGCTGACCTCCCCTCTCCCCCCGGTCTACGCCGTTCCTTCCTAGGATGCATCTCTGGGCCAGGTCTCCTTCTCCAAATTGGGCTCCTTCGGCGCCGCCATCCAAGTTATCCTGATCTTGTATCCTTTTGAGACCCCTTCCCACCCAGAATCCTGGCCCAAACAGGAATGGTGATTGGGACCAGTGGGGCCGGGTCCCCGGGTGCTTCGATCAGATCAATCAATCAGTGGATTTTATTGTGTTCTGCACCTAGCAAGCGCTCTATACTAAGTGGCTTGGGAAGGTACAATTTTATAGGTTTAGTAGGTGCAATCCCTGCACCCGCCAGGAGCTTCCAATCCAGTCTTCCTCAGACCTCTGATCCTCAACACCCCAGTGGGGCCTACCTCGGTACAGAGGTAGCTCGTAAGCTCGTAGAGTAAGCTCGTAATAATAATAATTACGGTATTAAGCACTTACTATGTGCCAGGCAGTATACTAAGGAATGGGCTCAGTTTCTTGTAGTGGGCAGGGAACGTGTCTGCTGACTCTGTTGTAGTCTCCCAAGCGCTTAGTACAGTGTTCTTCACTTAGTAAATGCTCAATAAATACCACTGATTGTCTGGTCTGTGCAGAGTACTGTGGTAAGCTTTTGAGAGAGTATAATAGTTAACAGACCTGATCCTTGCCCTCAAGGAGTTTATAAGCTGGGGGCCGGGGAGACAAACACTAAAATGATTTACAGATAAGAGGAAGAAAGAATGGGGATATGTTCACAGGATTAGTGCTTAAGTAATAGGATGTAGAGTTACATATATTTGTAGATGTTTGTCTGCCCCTCTAGGCTTGTTAAGGGCAGGGAATGTGTCTACTAAACTGTTGTTCTCTTCCAAGCATGCAGTAAAGTGCTCTTCAGTCAGTGTGTTTATTGAGCACTGTACTAAGCGCTTGGGAGAGTCAATACAACAGTAAACAGACACATCAGTGCTCAATAAATATGATTTATGCATATACACAAACATATTTAGGTCCATAAATGCTATGGGAACAATAATACTTTGCTATATGGTGATTTTAATCCCAAAAGTCTCTGAATATTTAACTCACTTTTTTTTCCTTTGGTCCATCACAGAATCCCTATGACAAAGGGGAAAGCGACCATTAGTCCAGTTTTACAGCTGACAGTGAGGTCTAGAGAGGTGAAGTGACTTGCCCAAGCTCCCACAGCAGGCCTGTGGCAGAGTTGGGATTCAAACCCAGGTCCTCCAGATACCACAGATGCTTCCTTGCTGCCGTTGGAGGAGGACATGGTGGGGGGAGGGTTAACCCTATGGGCGCCAGCTCTCCCTGAACTGAGCAGCAGCTACCTGATGGTGTCCTCCGTGGTCGGCTTCTACAGCTCCCCACTGTTCCGCCGTCTCCAGCCCCGGCGAAACAATACAGCCATGACCCAGGTAGGGTGGGGTGGGTAGGGAGGGAGGGGAGAGGAAATTCTCTGGCTTCCAGGGACCACCCCCGTCATCTCCCACTCTCCACCAGATCATCGGGAATTGCGTCTGCCTCCTGGTGCTGAGCTCCGCCCTTCCTGTCTTCTCCCGGACCCTGGGTGAGAGGCGCAGAGAGGATCCTTTCCAGGGGTGGGTGGTGGGCCAGGAACCTCCGATGCCCTGGCCCCTCTTCCTGCCTAGAGGCTGGAGATGAGGATGGGCACCAGGGCCGACAGTGTGCCAAGGTGGCCACAGGGGGGCGGCAGAGCCTGGCGCCTAGGATGGTGGGGAGGAGAAGGGGGTCACCTGCCCCCCCCCCCCCCCATGCCCCCACCCGGGGTCAGCTCCCCCTCTTCCTCCTCCCTCCCGCTCTACCAGGGCTCACCCGCTTTGACCTCTTGGGCGACTTCGGGCGCTTCAACTGGTTGGGCAGCTTCTACATCGTGTTCCTGTACAACGCGGCCTTCGCCGGTCTCACCACCCTCTGCCTGGTCCGGACGGTCACCTGGGCAGTGCGCGCCGAGCTGATCCGGGCCCTCGGTGAGAGGGGCCGAGCCCAGCGAGGGGGGCGGGGAGGGGCTGGGCCCCAGGTTTAGTGTCCCCGTGAAAGAAAACCTGCAGCCCTCCTGCCACACCCTCACATAATTATGGTACGTGTTAAGCACTGTTCTAAGCACTGGGGTACATACAGGTTAAGTTGGAAACAATCCCTTTCCTACAGGGCGCTCACACTCTTAATCCCCATATTACAGAGGAGGGGACTGAAGCCTAGAGGAGTGAAGTGACTTGCCCAAGGTCAACAGACAGGTGGCAGAGCGGGGAGTAGAATCCAGGTCCTTCTGACTCCCAGGGCCTGGTTCTATCCATTAGGCCATGCTGCTTCCCCTGCCTCGGGGTGGGAGCACCATGGTGAATCCCCTAACCCGCCCCTGACCTCCCCTTCTCTCTTCCTCTTCTCCAGGACTAGACAGGCTGCCCCTGCCCGTCTCCCGTTCCCCGCGGCAGGCCGGCAAGACCCGGCTCCAGTGATCAGGATCAAGGATGAGGCACCCAGGCGATGGAACCCCAACCCAGATGGGTTGGGGGCACCAAACTGGAGCAGAAGGCTCCCCCCTCCCCACCAATGACCTGTCTACACTGTGGCACACTCTGAGCCAGCCCTTCACCCTCAGACCCTTTCCTCCCTTCCAAGCACCCCCTGCCCCGAGTACCAGAGCAGCTGCACCCCCCCGGCCGGGTGGGGGATGGGCCCGGCCAATGGCCTTGGGCCCCGGTTTCCGTTTACATGTCAATCTGCCTCACTGCAAGCCGGCCCGGCCCCGGCCTTGTTTACAGGATTCAATGTGCAATAGGGGGGGTGGGGGAGAAGAGGAGAGAATGAGGGTTGGGGGGGTGGGGGGAATTCAGCGCTGGCACGTTTTGGAAAACTGGTCCCAATGGGGGGCTTCAGAGGGGCAGTTTAGGGGAAGCATCCATCCCCACGCTCAACACCCTGTCCAGCCCTTGATCAGATGCTGTGTAGGGTCTTAAGAATCTGGGACTGGGAGGGGGAAAGGGCCCCATTTCTCCCCAAGCAATAAAGTCAACCCCTCCCTTCACACTGACTGGGGATTCTGTTTTGGGAGGGGGCACCTTCCTGTACCTGTGCTGGGGGGGGGGGGGGGGGGAGGTCCACTGTGCTCAGAGCCATGGCTCTTTATCTTTGATGATGATGATGGTATTTGTTAAGCGCTTACTATGTGCCAAGCACTGAGGTAGATACAAGATAAATGGGTTGTCCCAAGTGGGGCCCCTCAGCCTTGATCCCTGTTTTACAGATTAGGTAACAGGCCCAGAGAAGTGACTTGTCCACAGTCACACAGCTGATGTGATGGAGTCGGGATTAGAAGCCACACCCTCTGATTCCCAAGCCCGGGCTCCTTCCACTAAGCCACGCTGCTCCTCTGCTGCTGCTGCTTTCCCTGGGCTCCCTGCTGCCCTCACAGGGGCAGTGCCCACTGCCTCCATCCCCCTTTACCTCACCCCTTTAGCGCCCACAATGGAAGAGGAAACAGCCGCCTGTGGCCTCCCACTACCTCCCATCCTGCCCCCACCCTGCTCTCGGGCAGGGAAGGGGGGTGGGTGTCAGCGCTCCTCTCGTTCCTGGTTCTTAAGCCCAAAAAGAGCCAACTGGTGCCCTGTGCCCCGCCTCCCTCTGGCCTGGCCCCCTGCCCTCAATGGCCCCTTCTCCCCTCCCTGCCAAGAGAGAGGTCTCCCTTCCCCCTCCCTCCGGAATGAATCTGGCCCCAGCGTATCCTTCACTGGAGCCAGTAGGGCTGCCTCAGTGTTTTGGCTGTTTGAAGCGGGGAGGAGTCGGCCCTGAAGGGGGCAAGGAGGGAGACTGGGCCATCCCCATGAGAAGCAGCATGGCTTTCGTGGAAAGAGCCCGGGCTTGGGAGTCAGAGGTCATAGGTTCTAATCCCGGCCCTGCCACCTGTCAGCTTTGTGACTTTGGGCAAGTCGTGTAATTTCTCTGTGCTTCAGTTACCTCAACCGTGAAACGGGGAATAAGACTGTGAGCCCCACGTGGGACAACCCGATTACCTCGTATCTACCCCAGCACTGAGAACAGTGCGTGGCACATAGTAAGCACTTAACAAATACCATCATCATCATCATCAATTGTATTTATTGAGCGCTTACTGTGTGCAGAGCACCGTACCAAGCGCTTGGGAAGTACAAGTTGGCAACATATAGAGACAACAGGGGTTATTATTCCCACTTCCAAGAACGGATTGGCATTTTAAGGGGCGAGGGCAAGGGTGAGTACCCCAGCGGTTGCCGCCTCCCTGAGTGGGGGTCACCTGTCGGGAAAAGCCAGGAGCAGCGGGGGCTAGGACGGGGCGGTCCCGGCGATGGGGCAGTTAAGGAGCCCGGGCAAGGAAGCAGGAGGCGTCGGGGCTGGCACCTACCCACTGAGCTAACCAGTCGCCACCTCCCTCCTTTCCTTCCCTCCCTCCCTCCCGACGTCGGGCATGGCCCCTTGGCGGGTCCCCGCCCCCAGTCGAGGGGCATGTGGGCTGTGGGGGTGGAGCCTCAGCCCCGGGCCGAGCCCGTCCAGCTGCAGACGGCCGACCGGGCTCTGGGCATCCCGGAGGGCACCGGCGCCTGCTGCCCGTCGGAGCCCGCGGCCATGCCCAACTGACGGGGGGGGCCGGCTCGCGCGGCTGCCCGGGGGCCGGTGCCCTCGCCTGTCTGGCCATGGCGCGGCGGGGGAGCGTGGTGCCCGTGTGCTGCCTGGCCCTCCTGGCGCTGCTGGCACTGCCCGGCCGGGGCTGCGGGCCCGGCCGGGGCCCCGTGGGCCGGCGCCGCTACGTGCGCAAGCAGCTCGTCCCGCTCCTCTATAAGCAGTTCGTGCCCGGGGTGCCCGAGCGGACCCTGGGGGCCAGCGGCCAGCCCGAGGGCAAGGTGGGCCGCGGCTCCGAGCGCTTCCGGGACCTGGTGCCCAACTACAACCCCGATATCATCTTCAAGGACGAGGAGAATAGCGGCGCCGACCGCCTCATGACCGAGGTAACGGCCACCGCCTCTCCCTGCCCTTCCTCCCTCTCCCCGGCCCCCCTGAGAGTGCCCGGGGCCCACCCGACGGCCCGCAGCCCCCCGTCCCGGGGAAGCCGGGTGCCCTCTGCCCCCAGCCGGGCCACCCTGGGCTGGTGGACGACGGCACGTCTTGGACGCCACCTGTTCCGAGCAGCGTGGAAAGCGCCCCTCCCCGCGGGAGAGGAGGTCCCGAATCGCGCCAGCCTCGACGGCGCGGACGGGACGCTGGTGGAAAGGGGCGTTGGGAGGGGGGTGCTGAAAGTCGGGGGGCCGGTGAGACGACAGAGAGAGGCGGCGGCGGGGGAGAGCCTGGTGAGCCAAGTGGGCTTGGGTGGGGATTCGCGAGGTGGCGGCAGGCGAGACGGGAAATGGCTCAGGCGGGGACCGGGGGTCAGGTCAGTGGCCGAGCCGCTCAGGAAGGACTGAGGTGAGCCCGAGGCCAGCGGGGCTGGCGGGCACTTCACGTTCATTCATTCAGTCGGATTTACTGAGCGCTCGCCGGCTGCACAGCACTGTACTAAGCGCTTGGAAAGTACAATTCAGCAACAGAGACAAGCCCACAACGGGCTCACACACTCCGGGCGCCAGGCCAGCAATCCTGGAGGGCCCTGGCGCGGGGAGGGGGCGGGAGGGCGGAGGGGGCTTCCCACGGGTCTCCGTCTCCGGGACCCTCCCCGGCCCCGGAGAGACACGGGAGTCCCGACTCTAGCCTCCTCCGGTCGGAGCTCTGGGCGAGTCACTTTGAGCCTCAGTTACCTCATCTGCAAAATGGGGATAGAGTCTGTGCCCCCCCTCCGTGGGACAACCTGATGACCTTGTGGGTAGGGACTGTCTCTATATGTTACCAACTTGTACTTCCCAAGCGCTTAGTGCAGTGCTCTGCACACAGTAAGCGCTCAATAAATACGATTGATGGTGATGATGATGATCTAACCCAGCGCTTAGAACAGTGCTTGGCACATAGTGAGGGCTCAAAAGATATCATTCAATCAATCAATCGTATTTATTTATTGAGCACTTACTGTGTGCAGAGCACTGTACTAAGCGCTGGGTACTAAGCGCAAGCATCATCTATCTATCTATCTATCTATCTATCTATCTATCTATCTATCTCCGTCCCCTTGCCCGGCCCAGCCAAGAGGCAGCGCCTGGGTCCCCTGGGTCCCCACCACAGTCTGACCCGGAAGGCAGGGGAAGGGATGCCAGAATGTGGACAGGAGGCGGCAGGGGAGGGGGCAAAAAAGATTCAAGTCGCCCCTGCCACGGCGTGGCTCAGTGGAAAGAGCACGGGCTTTGGAGTCAGAAGTCATGGGTTCAAGTCCAGTCTCCACCAATTGTCAGCCGTGTGACTTTGGGCAAGTCACTTAACTTCTCTGGGCCTCAGTGACCTCATCTGTAAAATGGGGATGAAGACTGTGAGCCCCCTGTGGGACAACCTGATCACCTTGTAATCTCCCCAGCGCTTAGAACAGCGCTTTGCACATAGCAAGCGCTTACTAAATGCCGTCATTATTATCATTTATCATTACAGGGAGGAAGATAATTGCTTCTATTACGCTCCTAATTCGACCCATTTCGCTTGAATGTGCGGGACAATTCCTTAGTTTTCTGCAACCCTGGCGAGGATGGGGGAGCACGCCCAAGAGGGAGGGAGCAAGCCCAAGAGGGACGGTGCAAGTTGGGGCTGGGGGCTGGATCTGGGGCTGGGTTTGGGTGGAGGGTTCATTCATTCATTCAGTCATTCATTCATTCATTCCATCGTATTTATTGAACGCTTACTGTGTGCAGAGCACTGTACTAAGAGCTTGGGAAGTACAAGTTGGCAACATATAGAGATGGTCCCTACCCAACAACGGGCTCACAGTCTAGAAGGGCAGACAACAAAACAAAACATGTGGACAGGTGTCAAGTCGTCAGAAGGAATAGCATTTATTAAGCACTTACTATGTGCAAAGCATTGTTCTAAGCGCTGAGGAGGTTACAAGGTGATCAGGTTGTCCCACGCGGGGCTCGCAGTCTTTATCCCCATTTTACAAATGAGGTCACTGAGTCCCAAAGAAGTTAAGTGACTTGCCCAAAGTCACACAGCTGACAATTGGTGGAGCTGAGATTTGAACCCACGACCTCTCACTCCAAAGCCCACTGAGCCACGCTGCTTCTCGTGCATTCTTCTAGATGCACATCGTTAACAAAATAAATAGAATAGTAGATATGTACAAGTAAAATAAATAGAGTAATAAATCTGTACAAACATATATACAGGTGCTGTGGGGAGGGGAAGGAGGTGGGGCAGAGGAGAGGAAAAAGGGGGCTCAGTCTGGGAAGGCCTCTTGGAGGAGGTGAGCTCTCAGTAGGGCTTTGAAGGGAGGAAGAGAGCTAGCTTGGCGGATGTGTGGAGGGAGGGCATTCCGGGCCAGGGGGAGGACATGGGCTGGGGGTCGACGGCGGGACAGGCGAGAACGAGGTACAGTGAGGAGGTTAGCGGCAGAGGAGCGGAGGGTGCGGGCTGGGCTGGAGAAGGAGAGAAAGGAGATGAGGTAGGAGGGGGCGAGGAGATGGACAGCCTTGAAGCCGAGAGTGAGGAGCTTTTGCTTGATGCGTAGGTTGACTGGCAGCCACTGGAGATTTTTGAGGAAGGGAGTAACATGCCCAGAGCGTTTCTGCACACATCTAAGCGCTTGGGAAGTACAATTCAGCAAATAGAGACAATCCCTGCCCACAACGGGCTCGACACTAGAGAGGGCAGGGAGGTATTGTGAGGGTGGGGCACTCCAGCCGGGAGAGGGGCTGGGAGGAGCCTCGAAGGCCGTCGGGGACAGTGGGGGGAGGGACTCGGAGCCTTCGGTCTTTTCCTGCCTGGAGTTCGAGTTCCCGCAGGTTCGGCAGTAAGAGGGAGTTGAACACATCTTCCCCTGACCCTCCCGAGGTGGGAAGGCAGGTTGGAGGCCCGATCCCCTGGGTCCCTCCTCCCGACCTCTCCACTCTTACTAGTGCGAGGGGCGAGGCGGGGGGGGGTGGTGGTGGTGGTGGTATCGGCCTCCCCTGGACCCTCCTCTTCCACGTTCCCCTCCAATTCCTTGGTGGCTCAGCGGACCCATCGACTCCGTGAGCCCCTTGTGGGACAGAGACTGGGTCCAACCCCATTAGTCTGCATCATCATCATCAATAGTATTTATTGAGCGCTTACTATGTGCAGAGCACTGTACTAAGTGCTTGGGAAGTACAAATTGGCAACATATAGAGACAGTCCCTACCCAACAGTGGGCTCACAGTCTAAAAGGGGGAGACAGAGAACAAAACCAAACATACTAACAAAATAAAATAAATAGAATAGATATGTACAAGTAAAATAAATAAATAAATAGAGTAATAAATATGTACAAACATATATACATATATACAGGTGCTGTGGGGAAGGGAAGGAGGTAAGATGGGGGGATGGAGGGGGGACAAGGGGGAGAGGAAGGAAGGGGCTCAGTCTGGGAAGGCCTCCTGGAGGAGGTGAGCTCTCAGCAGGGCCTTGAAGGGAGGAAGAGAGCTAGCTTGGCAGATGGGCAGAGGGAGGACATTCCAGGCCCGGGGGATGACGTGGGCCGGGGGTCGATGGCGGGACAGGCGAGAACGAGGTACGGTGAGGAGATTAGCAGCGGAGGGTGCGGGCTGGGCTGGAGAAGGAGAAAAGGGAGGTGAGGTAGGAGGGGGCGAGGTGATGGAGAGCCTTGAAGCCCAGGGTGAGGAGTTTCTGCCTGCAGGAGTGTCTGCATCTACCTCAGCGCTTAATATAATGCTTGGCACTTAACAGATACCACAATTACAATTCATTATGATGTCCGCCTCCCTGATGCTGCACCTTCAAGGCAGAGCCCTCTGTCAGGCACTGGGGGAGCCCCGAAACTGCCCCTCCCTCAATCAGTCAATGGTATTTATTGAGTGCTTACTGTGTGCTGAACTCCGTACTAAGCTCTGTGGAGAGAACAGTATAATAAAAGTGGCAGACGCGATCCCTGCCCACAAGGAACTTACAATCAATCAGTCAATGGTATTTATTGAGTGCTTACTCATTAATTCAATCATATTTATTGAGCGCTTACTGGGTGCAGAGCACTGTACTAAGCAGTTGGGAAAGTACAATGCAATAGAACTGTTAGACACAATCCCCGCCTGCAGGGAACTTTCAATCTAGAGGGGGAGACAATCAATCTATCAATCAGTGGTATTTATTGAGGACTTACTATGTGCTGAGGCGTTAACACAAATTGCAGGTAGGGGAAATAGGAGAGTAGGAGGCTATTCATTCATTCAATCGTATTTACGGAGAGCTTACTGTGTGTAGAGCACTGCACTAAGCACTTGTAAAGTACAATCAATCAATTAATGATATTTAATGAGTCAGTCAATCATATTTATTGAGTGCTTACCGTATGCAGAGCACTGTACTAAGCACTTGGGAGAGTACACTAGAACAATAGGCACATTCCCTGCCTACAATGAGCTTAACGTGTGCAGAGCGCTGTACTAAGTGCTTGGGAGAGGACAATACAACAGTGTTGGTAGACAAGTCCCCTGCCCACAAGGAGCTGACAGTCTAGAGGGATTAGTCCTTCTCTTCGTATTGGGGGTTCCCAAAGCCACACTCCAGAATGCCTGAGGGAAGAGAGAGAAGGTGTCAGCTCCCTTAACCCGATCTGATGATAGTATTTGTTCAGTGCTTACTTTGTGCCAGGCAGTGTATTAAGCGACCGGTGGATACAAGCAAATCGAGTTGGACACAGTCCCTGTCCCACATGGGGCTCACCGTCTCAATCTCCCTTTTACAGATGAGGTAACTGAGGCCCAGAGAAGTGAAGTGACTTGTCCAGTAGATGAGGTAGATGACTTGGCCAATAGCAAAGCAGCGTGGCTCAATGGAAAGAGCATGGGCTTTGGAGTCAGAGGTCATGGGTTCAAATCCTGGCTCTGCCACTTGTCAGCTGTGTGACTTTGGCAAATCACTTAACTTCTCTGGGCCTCAGTTACCTCATCTGTAAAATGGGGATGAAGACTGTGAGTCCCCCGTGGGACAACCTGATCACCCTGTATCCTCCCCAGCGCTTAGAACAGTGCTTTGTACATAGTAAGTGCTTAACAAATGCCATTATTATTATTATTATTATCATGAGGTGACTGTGGCCCAGAGAAGGGAAGTGACTTGTCCAAACCCCACAGCAGACAAGTGGCGGAGCCGGGATCGGAACCCACGACCTTCTTTTCACGACCTTTTTTAGACTGTGAGCCCACTGTCGGGTAGGGACTGTCTCTATATTTTGCCAACTTGGACTTCCGAAGTGCTTAGTACAGTGCTCTGCACACAGTAAGCGCTCAATAAATACGATTGATTGATTGCTTGATTCTGACTCCCAGGCTGGCGACCTCTCCACTAGGCCACTCTGCTTCCATAAGGGCTGCGGAGCTGGGCTACCCGGAGGGGGCTCCACGAACCTGTGGCCGCCCCCCGGAGTAGTTGGGGGGCAGTTCCTCGCCCACCTCGACCCTCTCCCGTCCCTCCATCCCCCTCCCTCCCGCCTCATCCCTCTGCCACTGTCCCTGGGAAGAGGGAAGCCAAGGTCGCTCCCTCAGACTGTTACTGTTTCGGAGCGATAATCGCCGCCTCTCCCCCCATCCCGGGCCCAGGCTGCGAGGCTGCCCCTCTCCCCTGCTCCCCCCTGGGCTGCTGGGCCCCTCCCTCCCCCCCACCCATTCCGGGGGCCCGAGGAGCAGGCCTGGCCTGGCCTGGGGATGGGGGGGAGGGAAGGGAGCCCGGCTCCCTGCCCTTTTTCTCCCAGCGCTGGGGCGGCTGAAAAGCCCCTTTGTGGCCGGAGCTGCTGAGTCCGCTTCTCCCGCCGTGGCCCCGGCCCCGGCCCGACATTCCCGCTCAGTTAAGTCACCCGGAGAAAAGCCATTGTGCCCCGCCAGCGAGCCCCCTCCCCCGCCCCCTGTGTCCCCCCTCCTCGGGCAGGGCCTCCTGGCCGTTCCCCGGCACCCCTTCCCCTCCGTGGGCCCGGGGCGCAACAGGTTAACCCTAGGGAGGAGGAGGAAGAGGAGGAGGAGGAGAAGGAGGGAGGAAGGAAGGAAGGAAACGGTGCCCGGTAGCAAGGGAGGCAGTGAAACAAAAGATAAATCGTTGGAGAGAGGCCTGGGCCAGGCCGGGGGCGGGGGGCGAGGACCGACTCGGGTCATGGAGATATTAGCCTCGGGAGAGCCGGGACCCGCCCCCTCCTTCCTCCCACCCCGTCTGTGGGACTCCCCTCCTGCCCAAACCAGCTCCCTCCATCAGCCCTGTCCCCCCACAGAGGTGACTGCATTGCAGGGGGCACTGGGAGAGGCAGGAGGGCCTTCCCTCCCAGAGCAGCCTGGAGCGAGGGCAGGTTTGGGGGAGACTCGGCTCCCACAAGCCAGATGTCTGCCTCGCCCCGCCTTGGGTTGACCCCGGCCCCTTCCCTCCCAGCGCTGTAAGGAGCGGGCCAACGCGCTAGCCATCGCCGTGATGAACACGTGGCCGGGAGTGCGCCTGCGGGTGACCGAGGGCTGGGACGAGGACGGCCATCACGCCCAGGACTCGCTGCACTACGAAGGCCGGGCCCTGGACATCACCACGTCCGATCGCGACCGCGACAAGTACGGGCTGCTGGCCCGACTGGCCGTGGAGGCCGGCTTCGATTGGGTGCACTATGAGTCCCGCAACCACGTGCACGTGTCCGTCAAAGCCGGTAGGCAGGGGTCCGGGGAGGAAGGCTTCGATCCATCAATCCATACTTCGGTGGTTTTGACTGAGCGCTCACTGCGTGCAGAGCACTGGGCTAGTGCTTGGGTCAGTAACAATAATAATAATAATTCTTGTATTTGCTGAGCACTTACTATGTGCCCAGCACTGTTCCAAGCACTGGGGTGGATACAGGGTAATCAGGTTGTCCCTTGTGGGGCTCACATTTTGAATCCCCACTTTACAGATGAGGTAACTGAGGCACAGAGAAGTTAAGGGACTTGCCCAAGGTCACACAAGCGGACAAGTGGCGGAGGCGGAATTAGAACCCACACCCTCTGACTCCCAAGCCCGGGCTCTTTCCACTAAGCCACGAGAGTCGATAGGTACATTCCCCGCCCAAAAGGAGCTTACAGTCCAGATTGGGGGACAGGCATTAATATAAAGAAATTACCAAGGTGGATGTGAGTGCCGTGGGGGCGGAGGGTGGAGTGAATACTGACTGCCCAAAGGTCACAGTTACAACTGCAAAGAAGGGGAAAATGAGGACTTAATTGGGGACAATCGCTCGCTTGGAGGAGATGTGCCTCGGTTTTCTCACCTACGAAATTAGGTTCAGAGCCTCGCTTTAGGGCACAAAACATGCCAGGGACAGAGCAGGGATGGATCAGAGCCTGTTTAGCATCTCATTCCAGGCACTTTGCACCAGGCTACTCTATCACCTTCCCGTTAAAAAAAAAGCCCTTCTCTCCCCTGGGGACACCTAGGGTTATCCCAAAGCCCAGGTGTGTTCAGCCAACATCCTGTAGGTCCTTCACAAACAGGATTCTCCAGAGCCACCCCACACCAGAGGGGATGGGTCGGGGGGGGGTTTCGTGGGTTTTTTTGTTTTGGTTTTCTTTTTGAGGTGGGGAAGGGGCACCCCTCCAGGTAGGACTGAGCTGCCCCTTCCCCCCACCTCCCTCTCGTACTCCCCACAGATAATTCCCTGGCGGTGCGTGCCGGCGGCTGCTTCCCGGGCAATGCCACAGTGCAGCTGCGGAGCGGCGAACGCAAAGGGCTGCGGGAGCTACACCATGGGGACTGGGTGCTGGCGGCCGATGCGTCCGGTCGGGTAGTGCCCACGCCGGTGCTGCTCTTCCTGGACCGGGACCTGCAGCGCCGTGCCTCGTTCGTGGCCGTGGAGACGGAGCGGCCCCCACGCAAACTGCTGCTCACACCCTGGCACCTGGTCTTTGCCGCACGCGGCCCCGCGCCTGCCCCAGGGGACTTCGAGCCTGTGTTCGCGCGCCGCTTGCGCGCAGGGGACTCTGTGCTCGCGCCCGGAGGGGGTGCGCTGAGGCCGGCCCGCGTGGCCCGCGTGGCACGCGAGGAGGCTGTGGGCGTCTTCGCACCTCTGACAGCGCACGGGACGCTGCTGGTGAACGACGTGCTGGCCTCGTGCTACGCCGTGCTGGAGAGCCACCAGTGGGCCCACCGCGCCTTCGCACCCCTGCGCCTGCTGCACGCCCTGGGCGCCCTGCTCCCCTCCGGAGCCATACAGCCCACTGGCATGCACTGGTACTCGCGCCTACTGTACCGCCTGGCAGAGGAGCTGCTGGGCTGAGAGCCCCCCACCCCACCCGCCGGCCCATCACCTCGGCCCTCCTGGCGCGGGGTGGGGGACGGAAGCACAGCAGGGAGGTGGCGGGGGTGGCACATGAAGTGTTCCGGAAGGATGAACACGGAGAGGGGCCTGGGCCGGGGCTGGGTCTGAGCTGGTGGCGGTGGTGCAGAGTGGGGGTCCAACCGGTCCCCGGGCCGGATCGGGGGGGAGGTAAGGGGCTGGGGAGTGCTTCAGGGTCAAAGGGTGCAAGGGAAGGATTCCCAGACCCCACTTGCAGCCTGGACCCGCTCCTTACATGCCCCTCGGAACCACGTATCCGGTCGGGTGGTGCCCACGCTGGTGCTGCTCTTCCTGGACCAGGACCCGCAGTGCCGTGCCTCCTTCGTGGCCATGGAGATGGAGCGGCCCCCAAGAGTTTTATTTTTCTATTTATAAAATGTAATATAATGTTCCGTGCACCTCCATCCGCAACTGGTGCCGTTTTGTGCCTAAGGAGCTGGTGGAGTGGGCACGCTCTAACCCCATCCCAGGCAGCGTGGTGGGTCCGTGTGCTGTAATAAAGGAGACAGCTTACGGGGGGCTTAGGCTGCTGCTGCTGCTGCTACCACTACTGCTGCTCGTTCTCCATCCTTCAGGCCGAGCCTGGACCGAGCCCACCTTCTCGGAGAATTGGCCCTCTGACTCAAAGGAATCCATGGTTTCCTTTACCCCGGGACCGGACTACTCCTTCCCTATCCCTCGGGCAGCGGGGAGCCCAGCCCAGCCTGAGCAGAGGCCCGGACGGAGGGCAAGCCTGGGAGCCGGGTATTTGCCCAGCACCTCCCCCCACCTTCGACAGTCGCCCCACTCCCCGGCTGACCCTCCTAACCCCTGCCCCCGCTCTGATCCGACTCCACATTCCTGCCGCTTCCATTTGCATAGTGAAGGTCAAGACGGAAGGGGGGCCGGGGGCGACGGGGTTGAGAAACTACCGATCCTTCGGAGGGCTGGAGTCCTGCTAGTGGGGACCCCCACTGAGGCTCGGGTGTTGGGTGCTGGCGCCTCCCACCAGGGATTTGTTAAGGACTTACTATGTGCCAAGCATTGCTCTAAGCACTGGGCTAGATTGGTGGAGTGGATAAACCATGGGCCTAGGAGTCAAAGGGTCATGTGTTTTAATCCCTGCTCTGCCACTTGTCTGCTGTGTGACCTTGGGCAAGTCAATTTGACTTCTGTGCCTCAGTTCCCTCATCTGTAAAACAGGGGTTGAGACCGGGAGCCCCACGTGGGACAGGGACTGCGTCCAACCCAACTTGCTTGTATCCACCCCAGCGCTTAATCCAATCAATCAATCAATCGTATTTATTGAGCGCTTACTGTGTGCAGAGCACTGTGCTAAGCGCTTGGGAAGTACAAGTTGGCAACATATAGAGACAGTCCCTACCCATAATCCAGTGCCTGGCATTGTAGTAAGCGTTTAACAAATTCCACAATTATTATTATTCTATGTGGCTCAAAGTCTCAATCCCCATTTTACAGATGAGGGAACTGAGGCCCAGAGAATTGACTCGTCCAAGGTCACACAGCAGACAGGTGACACAGATGGGATTAGAACCGAATTCCTTCTGACTCCCAAGCCCGGGGTCTCTCTCCTTGGCCCCCACCTCCTTCCAGTCTCCAGCCCTGGTTCTTCCATAGGGCCCAGGAAGCACCGTGCCCGGCTCTCCGGACTTGTTTCATCTCCACGCTACTCCTGGGCAACCCGCGCTGAACAATGGCCAGTTCCACCGTCGGGTCTCACAGTGCTCTGCACATAGTAAGCGCTCAATAAATATGACTGATGATGATGGTCTGGACCCACCCAGGGTCTCCAGCAGAGGCGGGAGGAGGTTCCCGGGGCCCATGCCACCTCTCTCACGTTCTTACCCCTCGTAGAGGAGGTGACTGTTGTAGGGTCCTTCGGTAGCCAAGAGGGCTAAACCCTGGAGTCCTAAATTCGCCCTCTGAATTCGTATCCACGACGGGTGTTGGCCGCCCTCCGGTGGCCTCTGAGGGAACTTCTGGGTCAGGTGTCCCCCCTATTACTAGAAACTATGGTATGGTCCTTTCGGGCAGAAGCCGGGAGCGAGGACTGTACCACATACCAGAAGAGGGGGAGAATAAGGTGAGGGTCGAAGAAGTGACGAAGGGAGGGGATTGGGATGGGGGCACGTTTTTCCCCAGCAGAGCTGCTTCCTCCCCTGCTGCCCTCACGGTCAGGATGGCGGTAGCCATGTCCCCTTAATCTTTCCAAGTTCGGCTCCTAAGTATAATAACATTAGTAATAATGATAATAATATTTGTCAAGTGGTAAGTATGCATTACATCAGGCATGGGGGTAAAAATAGTAATAATGATGATGGCATCATGATGATGGCAAAGCACTGTTCTAAGCGCTGGGGAGGATACGAGGTGATCAGGTGTCCCACATGGGGCTCACAGTCTTCATCCCCATTTTACAGATGAGGTAACTGAGGCACAGATAAGTTACGTGACTTGCCCAAAGTCGCACAGCTGACAAGTGGCGGAGCTGGGATTTGAATCCATGACCTCTGACTCCCAAGCCCGGGCTCTTTCCACTGAGGCAGGCTGCTTCATTCATTCATTCAATCGTATTTATTAAGCGCTTACTGTGTACAGAGCACTGTACTAAGAGCTTGGGAAGTTCAAGTTGGCAACATATAGAGACAGTCCCTACCCAACAGGGGGTTCACAGTCTAGAAGGGGGAGACAGACAAAAAAAAAAACCCAAAAATATATTAACAAAATAAAATAAATAGAATAGCTGCTTCTCACAGGGTAGGCACAAGATACTAGCATCAGAACCAGACCCGTCCTACGTTGGGCTCACATTCTGTGGAGGAGGGAGAACGGGGGTTGTGTCTAACCTGATGAATCTTGTGTCTACTGCAGCGCTTAGTATAGTGCAAGGCACAGAGGGAGCACTTAACAGATGCCACAATTATTATTATATTTATTATTATATCCTGAAATGAATACAGTACCCAAATGCCTCTCTTCAAGGAGCTTGTGATCCATTGGCTCCTTCCTACCTCTTCCTATTGGAAAGGTATAACAGTGAAATGGAGGCAGGAAGGATACTATTAGGAAGAGTATTTACTGAGGGCCCACCAGGAGCAAGGTACTGTACTAATAAACCATTCTCTGCCTACAGTGCTCTGCACACGATATGTCCTTACACCACTTGTTGATTGAATACAAGGGGCTTACACTCTGATTAGGGGGTGGTCTGAGAAATCTGGTTTTCATGCTATCTAAGGTGATGAAGAGAGAAGCTGAGGGTTTCCTGACTGAGTTGGGAGAAGGAACAGAGGGGAGATTCCAGGTCTTTTTTAAAGTGGTACTCGTTAAGCACTTACTTTGTGCCAAGCACTGTACTAAGGGCTGGAGTAGATGCCACTTAACTGAGTCAGACGATTATGAGACTCATAGTGTAGAGGAGAGGGAGGACAGGTATTAAATCCCCACTTTCCAGATGAGGTAACTGAGGCCCAGAGAATTGAATGAATGAAGTGACTTGTCCAAGGTCATAGAGCAGGCAAGTGGCAGAGCCTGGACCAGAACCCAGGTCTTCTGACTACCAGGCAGGCTCTTTCCATTAGCCCCGCTGCTTCTGGCCACAATGAAGGAGGAATGATTCTATTTCTCTGCTTTGCCTTTGCTCTCAGGGATTTCAGCTCCTGAGCAGCTGGTGCTGAGGGAGCTCAGAGTGGCTACAAAGCTACCCTAATTGCCACCAGAGGGTTAGAGTGTGAGCCACGAATCAATCAATGGTATTTGCTCAGCACTTATAGCGTGCAGAGTACTGAACTAAAGGTTTGTGAGAGTACAGTACAGTAAAGTTGGTAGACACAACCCCACCATAATATTATTATTACAATCTATTAATTCAATTGTATTTATTGAGCGCTTACTGTGTGCAGAGCACTGTACTAAGTGCTTAGTACAATCTAGATGAAAGATTAACCAGCAAAGACCTTCTGGAGGAGGTAGGCTCTGAGGAGGGTCTGGACTATCAATGGTATTTACTGTGAGCAAAGATCACTGTACTTACTGTCTGGGAGAGTTCAGTACAACAGAGTTGGTAGACACATTCCCTGTCCATAAAGAGCTTACAGTCTAAAGGGGAAGAGCAGAGGTCTTGCAGTTGTGAAGGGAGAAGGAGCTCCAGATGGATGGAAAAATGTGTGAGCAAGAGGCCTCTCTCTCTCTCCTGCTAGACTGTAAACCCCTCAAGGGTAGGGATCTTGTCTAGTATTAATCAATTAATCGATCAGTGGTATTTGTTGAATGCTTATTGAGTGTGCGGAAAGAACAATATACTAGAGTTGGTAGTCATGACCCCTGCCGAGGATAGTTTTGAGTAGCAGAGGACAGAGCACGGGCCCCGGGAGTGGGAAGGCCCTGGGTTCTAATCCAGCTCCGTCCCTTGTCTGCTGTGTGACCTTGGGAAAGTCACTTCGCTTCTCTGGGCCTCAATTCTGTCATCTGCAAAACAGGGATTAAGACTGCGCCCAACGTGATTAGCTTGCGTCTACCCTGGCACTTAGAACAGTAGCTGGTGCGTAGTAAGTGCTTAACAAATACCACTGGAAAAAAAAGAGCTTCCAATCTAGAGGGGGAAACTGACATTGAAATAAATTACAAAGAAATGACAGGGCATTACATTCTCCTAAACGACTAGTTCAGTGATCTGAACCTATTAGGCCTTCGATAGATACTATTGACCAATTTGTACTTCCCAAGCAATTAGTACAGTGCTCTGCACCCAGTAAGCGCTCAATAAATATGATTGAATGAATGAATTGAGTTTGTGTACTACATGTCCTATGAACACTTGAGGTTCACAACTCCTCCTCTCCCCTCCAGTTCTCAGCAGGAAATGAGATTCAGGACCCCTCTGCAGGGGTATGGTATTCGGGGAAAGGCCTCCCTGTACTGTAAGCTCCTTTTGTACTGTGATTGAGGCTACCAGCTCTGTTGTATTTTCCAAAGCGCTTACTACAGTGTTCTGCACAAAGTAAGCGTTCAATAAATATGATGGATTGATTGATGGATGGATGGACTTATGTTGGGGGGAGCGAGAGGATTGATGGATGGATGGATGGATGGATGGATGGATGGATGGATGGATAGATGGATGAATGGGTGGATGGATTTGTGTGTATGTGGGTGGGGGGAGGAGCAGTTGGTTCCCAGAAAAATTGGCAGAAAGAGAGAAACTAGGAGAGGATCACTCCCAATCAATGCAGGAGGGAGCCGTTTCTCCTTGAAGAGATTTGATTGCTCAAAGGCAAAAGAGTCAGTCCTCTGTATTGGCATTTGTTAAGCACTTACTATACACCGTACTAAGCTCTGGGATAGATACAAGAAAATCAGGTGGCACATGGGGCTCACAGTCTAAGTAGGAGGGAGAGCAGGGATTGAATCCTCATTTTGCAGATGAGGGAACTGAGGCCCAGGCCCAGGCCTGGGCTCTGTCCACTAAGCCACTCTGCTTCTCTACTTGTTTGCTGTGTGACATTGACCAAATCACTTAAATTCTCTGTGCCTCACTTACCTCATCTGTAAAATGGGGATCAAGACTGTGAGCTCTATATGGGACAGAGACTGTATCTGACCTAACTTGTATCTACCCCAGTGCTCAGTAGAGTGCCTGGCATATAGTAAGCACTTAAAAAGTACCACAATTATTATTATTGTGATCTCTGCACATAGTAAGCGCTCAATAAATACGATTGATTGATTGATTGATTGATATTATTGCTAGTCTGACTCTCAGGCTGGTAATCTTTCCACTAGACCACTAGACTACTGCCAAGCCTGGAAACTGCCATCAGCCTTGGAGATGCCAGGCCCTGTAAGCCTCTAGACTGTAAGCTCGCTGTGGGCAGGGAACATGTCTACCAATTCTGTTGTTTTGTACTCTCCCAAGTGCTTAGTACACTGCTCTGCAGACAGTAAGCACTCAATAAATACCATTGATTGATTGCCTAGAGTTGTGGGATGCAGGTTATTCTATTATTATCATCCTCATCGTTGTTATCACTCCCTTCCCACACCTCTAGCCCAGAAACAGGAAAATCTTAAATATTTAGTGAGGGTCCCTTCCAGTAGTGGGCGGAGCTCCAAATAATAATAATAATAATAATTTTGGTATTTAAGCGCTTACTATGTGCAAAGCACTGTTCTAAGCGCTGGGGAGGATACAAGGTGATCAGGTTGTCCCATGTGGGGCTCACAATCTTAATCTCCATTTTACAGATGAGGGAACTGAGGCACAGAGAAGCTAAGTGGTTTGCCCAAAGTCACACAGCTGACAAGTGGCAGAGCTGGGATTTGAACCCATGACCTCTGACTCCTAAGCCCAGGTTCTTTCCCCTAAGCCATGCTGCTTCTCTAATACTATGTATGCATAGTAATTCCAAATCAATTATCAGTCAATCAATAATATTTATCGGGTGCCTACTATGCGCAAAGCACTCTACTAAACACTTAGGAGGGTACAATTAAGGTAAAAGGCACAATCCCTGCCCTCAGATTTACACTTTAACAGGAGACAGGGCCCTTCTTGGGGGATCTGAATGGGTAACAAGAATAATAATAATTGTGGTATTTATTAAGTGCTGACTATAATAATAATTAGGGTATTTGTTAAGCACTTACTGTGTTGTCAGGCACTGTACTGGGCGCTGGGGTGGATACAAGCAAATCGGGTTGAACATGGCCCTTGTCCCATGTGGGGCTCACAATCTCAATCCCCATTTGCAGATGAGGTAACTGAGCCCGTTGTTGGGTAAGGACCGTCTCTCTGTGTTGCCGACTTGTCATCATCATCATCATCAATCGTATTTATTGAGCCTTTACTATGTGCAGAGCACTGTACTAAGCGCTTGGGAAGTACAAATTGGCAACATATAGAGACAGTCCCTACCCAACAGTGGGCTCACAGTCTAAAAGGGGGAGACAGAGAACCAAACCAAACATACTAACAAAATAAAATAAATAGAATAGATATGTACAAGTAAAATAAATAAATAAACAGAGTAATAAATATGTACAAACATATATACATATATACAGGTGTTGTGGGGAAGGGAAGGAGGTAAGTGGGGGGGATGGAGAGGGGGATCGGCAACATCTAGAGACAGTCCCTACCCAACAGTGGGCTCACAGTCTAAAAGGGGGAGGCAGAGAACCAAACCAAACAGACTAACAAAATAAAATAAATAGAATAGATATGTACAAGTAAAATAAATAAATAGAGTAATAAATATGTACAAACATATATACATATATACAGGTGTTGTGGGGAAGGGAAGGAGGTAAGATGTGGGGGATGGAGAGGGAGATCGGCAACATATAGAGACAGTCTCTACCCAACAGTGGGCTCACAGTCTAAAAGGGGGAGACAGAGAACCAAACCAAACATACTAACAAAATAAAATAAATAGAATAAGTATGTACAAGTAAAATAAATAAATAAATAAATAAATAAATAGAGTAATAAATATGTACAAACATATATACAGGTGATGTGGGGAAGGGAAGGAGGTAAGATGGGAGGGATGGAGAGGGGGATCGGCAACCTCTAGAGACAGTCCCTACCCAACAGTGGGCTCACAGTCTAAAAGGGGGAGGCAGAGAACCAAACCAAACATACTAACAAAATAAAATAAATAGAATAGGTATGTACAAGTAAAATAAATAGAGTAATAAATATGTACAAACATATATACATATATACAGGTGTTGTGGGGAAGGGAAGGAGGTAAGATGTGGGGGATGGAGAAGGGGATCGGCAACATAGAGAGACAGTCCCTACCCAACAGTGGGCTCACAGTCTAAAAGGGGGAGGCAGAGAACCAAACCAAACAGACTAACAAAATAAAATAAATAGAATAGGTATGTACAAGTAAAATAAATAGAGTAATAAATATGTACAAACATATATACATATATACAGGTGTTGTGGGAAAGGGAAGGAGGTAAGATGGGGGGGATGGAGAGGGGGATCGGCAACATAGAGAGACAGTCCCTACCCAACAGTGGGCTCACAGTCTAAAAGGGGGAGGCAGAGAACCAAACCAAACATACTAGCAAAATAAAATAAATAGAATAGATATGTACAAGTAAATAAATAGAGTAGTAAATATGTACAAACATATATACATATATACAGGTGAATAAATAAATAAATAAATAAATAAATAAATAAAAAATAAATAAATAAATAATAAATAATAAATAATAAATAAATAGAGTAATAAATATGTACAAACATATATACAGGTGTTGTGGGGAAGGGAAGGAGGTAAGATGGGGGGGATGGAGAGGGGGATCGGTAACATCTAGAGACAGTCCCTACCCAGCAGTGGGCTCACAGTCTAAAAGGGGGAGGCAGAGAACCAAACATACTAACAAAATAAAATAAATAGAATAGGTATGTACAAGCAAAATAAATAAATAAATAGAGTAGCTTGTGCTTCCCCTTCCCACAGCACCTGTATATATGTATATATACCATATGTATATATGGTTGTACATATTTATTACTCTGTTTATTTATTTATTTATTTATTTTACTTGTACATTTCTATCCTACTTATTTTATTTTGTTGGTATGTTTGGTTCTGTTCTCTGTCTCCCCCTTTTAGACTGTGAGCCCACTATCGGGTAGGGACTGTCTCTATGTGATGCCAATTTGTACTTCCCAAGCGCTTAGTACAGTGCTCTGCACATAGTAAGCGCTCAATAAATACGATTGATTGATTGATTGATTCCCAAGCGCTCCGCACGCCGTAAGCGCTCAGTAAATAGGACCGAATGAATGGCGGCCCAATCCGCTCCGGGCCCCGCGCCACGTGCGCGGCGGCCGCCCCGCCCCGCGCGCGCGCGCGCGCGCTCTCTCTCTCTCTCTCTCTCTCTCTCTCTGGCCCTTTTTTGTGAATGAACTCCGCGGCCTCCCCGCGCATGCGCATCCCCGCCCTCCCGGGCTGGCCAATGGGCGTCGGGGAAGGGGGCGTGGCCGGCGCGGCGCGGCCGTATAGTCCCCGGGCGGCGGCGGCCGCGGGTACCGGGCTCGTCGTGTTGTGGTCACGTGGTCCTCCCGCCCCGCTTGTTTTGGTTTCACGTTTCAGCGGTACCGGGCGGGAGGGAGGAGGCTTTCCGGGGGCCGGGGCCCCCCAGCACCATGCCGCTGGTCCGCTACAGGAAAGTAGCCATCCTAGGCTACCGCTCCGTGGGTGAGTCTGCGGCGGCTGCACCGGACGAGGGAGCGGTGGCGGGCTCGGGGCTGGCGGGACCTTAGAGAAGCAGCGTGGCTCCGTGGAAAGAGCCCGGGCTTTGGAGTCAGAGGTCATGGGTTCAAATCCCGGCTCTGCCAGTTGTCAGCTGTGGGACTTGGGCAAGTCACTTCACTTCTCTGGGCTTCAGTTACCTCATCTGTAAAATGGGGGTGAAGACTGGAAGCCCCCCGTGGGACAACCTGATCACCTTGTAACCTCCCCAGCGCTTAGAACAGTGCTTTGCACATAGTAAGCGCTTAACAAATACCATCATTATTATTATTATTATTATTAACGGAGCGAGGAGGAGGAGGCAGCAGCAGCAACAGGGGAAGTCCGGCCTCCGCCGGACTGGCGATGCCCCCGGAGCTGGAGCAGCGGGGAGAATCAATCAATCAATCGTATTGATTGAGCGCTTACTGTGTATATATGTTTGTACAGATTTATTACTCGATTTATTTATTTATTTTACTTGCACATATCTATTCTGTTTATTTTATTTTGTTAGTCTGGTTTTGTTCTCTGTCTCCCCCTTTTAGACTGTGAGCCCACTGTTGGGTCGGGACTGTCTCTATATGTTGCCAACTTGTACTTCCCAAGCGCTTAGTACAGTGCGCTGCACACAGTAAGCGCTCAATAAATACGATTGATTGATACTAAGCGCTTGGGAAGCCCAAGCTGGCAACATCTAGAGACAGTCCCCACCCAACAGTGGGCTCACAGTCTAAAAGGGGGAGACAGAAAACAAAACCAGACATACTATTTATTTTACTTGTACATATCTATTCTATTTATTTTGTTAGTATGTTTGGTTTTGTTCTCTGTCTCCCCCTCTTAGACTGTGAGCCCACTGTTGGGTAGGGACTGTCCCTATATGTTGCCAATTTGTCCTTCCCAAGCGCTTAGTACAGTGCTCTGCACACAGTAAGCGCTCAATAAATACGATTGATGATGATGACTAACAAAATAGAATAGATAGGTACAAGTAAAATGTTGGGTCGGGACCGGCTCGAGATGTTGCCGGCTTGGACTTCCCAAGCGCTTAGTCCAGTGCTCTGCACACAGTAAGCGCTCACTCAGTGCGATTGAATGAATTGAAAGCACGCGTTCCCCCGCGCTGGGGGAGGAGAAGGGCCGAGGCAGGGCGGGACCCCGGGGTGGAGGAGGAAGCTCGGCATTCATTCAGTCAGTCGTATTTATTGGGCGCTTACTGTGTGCAGAGCACTGTGCTAAGCGCTTGGGAAGTACAAGTTGGCCACGTATTCATTCAATTGTATTTATCGAGCGCTTACTGTGTGCAGAGCACTGGACTAAGCGCTTGGGAAGTACAAGTTGGCAACATATTCATTCAATTGGATTTATTGAGCGCTTACTGTGTGCAGAGCACTGGACTAAGCGCTTGGGAAGTACAGGTTGGCAACATATAGAGAAAGTCCCTACCCAACAGTGGGCTCACAGCCTAGAAGGGGATTGGGGTCGGGAGGATCCCATGGCGCCACCTTCAATCAGTCAATCGTATTTATTGAGCGCTGTGTGCTGAGCACTGTACTAAGCGCTTAGGAAGTACAAGTTGGCAACATATAGAGACAGTCCCTACCCAACAGTGGGCTCACAGTCTAGAAGGGGATTGGGGTCGGGAGGATCCCACGGCGCCACCTTGCTAGTCGGGGCTCCCTGCGGCCAAGGTGCAACTTCACTCCCTCGCCCCGAATCGAGAGGGGCCGGGCGGAGGGCGGCCTCGTCTTCCGAGAAGCCGCGTGGCTCGGTGGAAAGAGCCCGGGCTTTGGAGTCAAAGGTCATGGGTTCAAATCCCGGCTCCGCCAATTGTCAGGTGGGTGACTTTGGGCAAGTCACTTCACTTCTCTGGGCTTCAGTTACCTCATCTGTAAAATGGGGATTAAAGACTGTGAGCCCCCCGTGGGACAACCTGATCACCTTGTAACTTCCCCAGCGCTTAGAACAGTGCTTTGCACATAGTAAGTGCTTAACAAATGACATTATTATTATTATTGTTATTATTATTCGAGGGGGGGACGGCTTGGAGAGCGGCCACACTGTCCCCCTTCCCCCCTCAGGCAAGACGTCCCTGGCGCACCAGTTTGTGGATGGAGAATTCCTGGAATGCTACGACCCCACGGTGGAGAGCAGTGAGTGGTGGGGAGGGGGACTTTGGGTACCTTATCTGACTTCCCAGGTGCCAAGGGCCTGATCTGATCAAACTTTGACCCCTGAACTTTGGCAACCCCCCTGGGTCGGGGGGGGGGGGGCAGAGTAGAGAGGGCCAGATCTGCAGTTGGAAGGATCAGGGGCGGCGGCGGTGGGGGGGTGTCGAGATGATTTGGGTCTAGGGACTGGTCCTGTTTCCCTGCACACAAACAAGCCATGCCTCAGTTTCCCTGCAGAGCCCTGGTTGGGGAGAGGGTTGGTGGGCTTGAACCTCACCCCTTGGTCTCTCTCTTTAAGCTTACAGCAAGACTCTGACCGTGGGCAAAGATGAGTTTCACCTGCAGCTGGTGGATACAGCGGGACAGGTATCAGCTGCTAGGTGTGGGGGGCTAGCTTGGCTCTGCAGTTCCTCTCACTGACTTCTCTGGGCCTCAGTTCCCTCATCTGGAAAATGGGGACTCAGACTGGGAGCCCCACGTGGGGTGGGGACTCTGTCCAACCTGACTAACTTGTATCTACCCCAGTGCTTAGAACAGTGCTTGGCACATAGTAAGCACATAGCAAGGACCATTATCATTAGTAGTCACTTTCAGGGGTGGAATAGTTGTGGGAGGGCAAACCCCCTTGACTCAATCATTCAATCAGTGGTGTCTATTAAGTGCAAAGCATGGTCTTAAGAGCGTGGGGAAGTTGAGCAGGCGTAAAACAGCCTCCCAGCCCACAAGTGTATAATCTAATCAAGTCATCAAGTCGCTTCTGGTTAAGGAAGCGGCGGGGGGTGAGGAGGAAATCCCTCCCTTGGGGCCCTCACCAACCCCCCCCCCCCCCCCGCCCTTGCACCAGGATGAATACAGCATTCTCCCCCACTCCTTCGTCATCGGCGTCCATGGTTACGTCTTGGTCTACTCTGTCACCTCCCTGCGCAGGTGAGCACGGTGGCAGAATGAGGTGGGCCAGGGGGAGGTGGGGGCCAGGGATTCACTTTTGCTTTTTCTCTCGACAGCTTCCAGGTTGTCAAGAGCCTGCACCACAAGCTCTATGAGAGCCGGGGGAAGACAAGGTGAGGCCTCAGGGATGGGGGATGGTTGTTCATAGCTGAATGAAGGAGGCTTGTGGTTTTACAAGTTTTTGTGTGTTGGGGTTTAAACAGCAACAACTTCTTTTTTTTTTTTTTTCCCTTCCCAGGATGCCTGTGGTGCTGGTGGGAAACAAGGCTGACCTCTCTCCCAAGAGGTGGGTGAAGGGCCCCTGTGCCTATCCCCCACGACCCACTCTGTCTCTCTTTTTCCTCCCCCCCACACTGGGTTATGGGCCTAGGACAGCAGCCTCACCTTCTCTTCCCCTACCCTGTTTACAGTAGAGAAGTGCGGACAGAAGAAGGGAAGAAGCTGGCGGAGTCCTGGGGTGCTACTTTCTTGGAGTCATCAGCCCGGGAGAGCCAGGTGTGTGGGCTGAACTTGGAGAGTAGGGAGTGGCTGGGTCGGGGGGGAGGGATCTGCCACTAAATTCCTACTCTCCTTCCTCTGGGGGTGCAATGGGGGTCTGTTTAAGCTGTTGCTTTCTGCAGGTGACGGAAAGCATCTTCACCAAGATCATTGAGGAGATCGCTCGGGTGGAGAATTCCTATGGGCAAGAGCGCTCCTGCAGCGTCATGTGAGGGCCTGGATGGGCCCAGGGTCACCGCCCAGCCCCTTCCCTCAAATCCCCCCACCCCTGTTGCTAGGGGAGGCCTTAGGCCTGCTCCTTCAGGGGTGGGGGCCCTTCTAGACTCTACGGGTATTTTGGTGCTGCTAGTGCCCCAGCCTACGTGGGTACAATTGGCACCGTTGCATTTGCACAGTCTCCCCAGGCCCACCTGCCTGGGCACCAATGTTTACAAAGGGGGCAAGGAGGACTATGGCTCCACGTTTGGGGGGGGTCCCCCCAACCTCCCCCGACCACCTCTCTACTTCCTGTTGCTGGGGAAGGAGCTATGTTACTGCCTGGAGTGAAGGTCCAGTGCGTGTGTCTGTCTCTCTCTCGCCAGGGGGGAGAGCAGGAAGCCAGCACCCTAGGCCAGGGGCTGTAGAGGGCTGGTTGCCCCTTCAGTGGCTGGGGCTGGCTTCCCTGGTTGGCAGTTTGCAAATAAAAATAAGAAGTTTCTTTTTTTTTTTCTCTCCCCCCTCTAGTCATTGTATGTGGGGTGAAGGAAGAGGTAAAATAGCCCAAGGTTCCTTGCAGGATTGTCCACAGGGCTCATCTATAATCCATGTGTAGTATTAATCCTTTATTATGTACTAAGCACCAGATCACCACTGCTGCTCCTCTCCCTCTTCCCCATAGGGCTCCCAATAGAAAACAGGTATTTGATCCTATTTGAAAGGAGGAAACTGAGGCACTGTGCCTCTTGCCCAAGGACACGCAGGAGGCAATGGCACCAGAGCTTGCAGGATTAGAAGCCAGGACCCCTGCCACCCAGGCCCTACTTCTCTTTATTCTGCCGCACTGTTTTTTCTGAAACGGGGGTGGGAGGTACCTCAGCCCCACCTAACCTGAGCTCTCCTGGACTGTGCTAATCTGACCTTGATGGTTGGAGGTGGGTGGGGAAGTCCTGTCCATGCTCCTCAGCACGGCTGGGTGGCGAATGAACTCAAAAACACAAAACTCATCTAATTTTCTCCCCGACCTCCCCACTGCCTTTTAGTGGGGTGTGAGGAATCTTATCCTTAGCCTTATTCCCTGCATTTAATCTGCAGAAATTGAGAGCTTCCTTACTCCTCAGAGGGCTGTAGATACCACTTTGTGCAGGTGCCTACAAGACTGCATGTCCCCATAGTAATAATTATACTATGTGTTAATGATGGAATTTATTAAGCACTTAGTATGGGTAAAGCACTGTTCTAAGCACTGGAGAGGTTACAAGATGATCAGGTTCTCCCGGGGGGGTGGGGGGGGGGCTCACAGTCTTAATCCCCACTTTACAGATGAGGTAACTGAGGCACAGAGAAGTTAAGAGACTTGCCCAAAGTCACACAGCTGACAACTGGTGGAGCTGGGATTTGAACCCATGACCTCTGACTCCAAAACCCATGCTCTTTCCACTCCACGCTGCTTCTCCCTAAAGCACTTACTATGCACCAGGCACTGTTCTAAGCACTGGGGTGGGTACAAGCAAATCAAGCTGGACACAGTCCCTGTCTCAGGTGGGGCTCACTGTCTCAATCCCCATTTTACAGAAGGGGTAACTGAGGCCCAGAGAAGGGAAGTCACTTGCCTGAGGTCACACAGCAGACAGGTGGGGGAGCTAGGATCAGAACATCATTATCATCATCAATCGTATTGAGCGCTTACTGTGTGCAGAGCACTGTACTAAGCGCTTGGGAAGTACAAATTGGCAACATATACAGTCCCTACCCAACAGTGGGCTCACAGTCTAAAAGCGGGAGACAAAACCAAACATACTAACAAAATAAAATAAATAGAATAGATATGTACAAGTAAAATACATACAGTAATAAATATGCACAAACATATATACAGGTGCTGTGGGGAAGGGAAGGAGGTAAGATGTGGGGGATGGAGAGGGGAACGAGGGGGAGAGGAAGGAAGGGGCTGAGTCTGGGAAGGCCTCCCCAAGCGCTTAGTCCAGTGCTCTGCACACAGGAAGCGCTCAATAAATACGATTGAATGAATGAACTTGTACTTCCCAAGCGCTTAGTCCAGTGCTCTGCACACAGTAAGTGTTTAATAAATACAATTGAATGAAGAACACATGACCTTTTGGCCTCCAGGCCCCCTGATCTATCCACTATGCAGTGTCCCAAGCTGGAGGGGATGGGGGGCTGAGGTGCCCCTAAATCTTCCAGATTGCCCCCCCACCCCCCCCCACAACGCTGCACCCCCCCCCAACGGCTGAAGTGCTGCCCTCTAGTGGTGCCTCTTCACTTCTCTGCAAACTCGTGGGAAGCAATTTGGGTGGGGGACAAGGGAGGGGAAAAAAAACCCACCTGCCCGGCACTTGGGACCATTACACCTTGGTGTTTCACCCGCTCTGCCACTTGTCTGCCGTTTGGGCAAGTCACTTCTCTGGGCTTTCTAGACTGTGAGCCGTGACCGTCTCTATATGTTGCCAACTTGGACTTCCCAAGCGCTTAGTACAGTGCTCTGCACACAGCACTCAATAAATATGAATGAATGAATGGGCTTCAGTGGCCTCATCTGTAAAATGGGGATTGAGACTATGAGCCCCAATTTGCTTAGTAGAGTGCTTGGTACCAGGTAAGTGCTTAATGAATATCATTATCAATCAGTCGTATTTATTGAGCGCTTACTGTGTGCAAAGCACTGTACTAAGCGCTGGGGAATTTACAAGGTGATCAGGTTGCCCCCCGCGGGGCTCACAGTCTTCATCCCCATTTTACAGATGGAACTGAGGCCCAGAGAAGTGAAGTGGCTTGCCCAAATCAATCAATCAATCGTATTCATTGGGCGCTTACTGTGTGCAGAGCACTGTACTAAGCGCTTGGGAAGTACAAGTTGGCAACATACAGAGACAGTCCCTACCCAACAGTGGGCTCACAGTCTAAAAGGGGGAGACAGAGAACAAAACCAAACATACTAACAAAATAAAATAGAATAGATATGTACAAGATAGAGTAATAAATATGTACAAACATATATACAGGTGCTGTGGGGAAGGGAAGGAGGTAATTATTGGGGTTGACAGAAAATCTCTCGAATGCTTCCATCCTTGCTCCCTTCTCCCCATAGAGGAGCTGCCTCAAAGTGCCTCACATGGCAGGTACTGTAATAAGTACTGGGGTTGGTATGGGCTAATCAGATTTGACACAGTTCATGATGCCCCATGTGGGGCTCGCTGTCTTAACCCCCATCTTACAGATGAGGTAACAGGCACAGAACTGACTTGTCCAAAGTCACACAGGTGACAAATGGCAGAGCCGGGATTAACCTGTTCCTTACCCAGGTGAGGGAAATGGTAGTCAGCTGATTGGCTGAGGCTGTCACTGCGGGGGGAACCTAGGAGCCCAGTGGCCTGAGGTCCTACTGGCATCCTACCTCTTGCCAGAAACTTCTACCCCCTATAAATTATTCTGTCCATTTTCATCTTCAAAAGGGTAGATATTGTACATATTTGTACATATTTATCACTCTATTTATTTATTTTACTTGTACATAGCTATTCTATTTATTCTATTTATTTTATTTTGTTAGTGTGTCTGGTTTTGTTCTCTGTCTCCCCCTTTTAGACTGTGAGCCCACTGTTGGGTAGGGACTGTCTCTATATGTTGCCAATTTGTACTTCCCAGGAGCTTAGTACAGTGCTCTGCACATAGTAAGCGCTCAATAAATACTATTGATGATGATGATGATGATAGATAATATCAGACCCAATCCCTGTTGCACATGGGGATAACAGCTGAAATCACACTTCCAAGCAGGCTTCCTTGATTGGTGTCTCCCCTCCCTAGATTATATCCCCCGCAACTACCACTTGAGCACTTCTGTGAATAATTGGCATACTTGTGTACTCACAATTCCATTCCCCAAAGCATTTCTGTACCCACTGTATGCTGTTACTTAAGCCCTGGCTCATAATACACATTCCCTTTTCCTTCTACCACGGTGCCTGTCTTGCCCTTTTAATGGTAAACTCCTTGAGGCCAAGGTTCACGTCCACCACCTTTATTGTGCTCATCCACGTCCCTGCACCTGAGATGTGTCCAATAATGACTACTGGGTGATGGATGATTGAGCAAGGAGGGAATCCAAGCCATCTGCCACGGGGTTGAAGCAACCATGGGGCAGAAGGTCGCCAGGTGGACATAGGGACATGGGCAAAGAGGTGAGAGGGGTCCCTGTCAGCGAGGAAGCGGTGGCTTAAAGACTGGAGACTGAGGTAAAAGATCCAGCACTTAGTACAGTGCTTTTAGACTGTGAGCCCACTGTTGGGTAGGGACTGTCTCTATGTGATGCCAATTTGTACTTCCCAAGCACTTAGTACAGTGCTCTGCACATAGTAAGCGCTCAATAAATACGATTGATTGATTGATTGATTGTAGACTGTAAACACTCAAATTCATTCATTTTAAGCACTTACTGTGTGCAGGGCACTGTACTAAATGCTTGGGAAAGTACAATAAAACAATAAACTGACATTCCCTGCCCACAGCAAGCTCACAGTCTAGAGGCAGAGGAGACAGACATCAATACAATTGAATAAAACTACAGACATACAGACATAAGTGCTGTGGGGCTGGGAGTGGTGGGAGGGAAGAGGAAAAGGAGCAAGTTGGGCTGATGCAGAAGGGAGTGGAAGATGAGGAAAAGTGGGGCTTAGTCTGGAAAGGCCTCTTGGAGGAGATGTGCCTTCAACAAGGCTTTGAAGCAGGGGAGAGTGATTGTCGGATTTGAGGAGGGAGGGCATTCCAAGCCAGGGGTAGTGTGTAGGCCAAGGGTCTGCAGCAAGACAGGTGAAATGGAGGCACTTCTCCCCTGGCTGGGCACATGAGGAGAGGATGCCCCTTCCTGGGACATTGGGTTCACAAGCTGTGCCCACACGGGGCCATGAGGGGCAGCTCTAGAGTGCTGCTTGCCAGGGCAATTGCCCTGGCTAGACCTTGGGTTTTTTTTTCTTGATGGTATTTGTTAAGCCCTATGTGGGTGGAACAACCTAATTACCTTGTATCTATCCCAGGGCTTAGAACAGTGCTTGGCACATAGTAAGCACTTAACAAATACCATCATTATTTAGGTACGTATCCCCGTAGATGGAAAATTCCCTCTAGACGGTAAGGGAATGTGTTTGTTATAATGTCCTCTTCCTAGCGCTTGGTACAGTGCTCTGCACATAGTAAGTACTCAATAAATTCCACTGACTGACTGATATCATTGTACTACTCTACTATTAATGTGCCTATTTAACCATCTTTATCCATCTTCCTAATATTTCACCTCCTGCATGGGAATAATTTTGTACTTTTGTTAAGGGGTAAGCCCCTTACGGGCAGGGCTTGGATTCATTTATTCATTCAATCGTATTTATTGAGCGCTTACGGTGTGCAAAGCACTGTAATAATGATAATTGTGGTATTCGTTAAGCGTTTTGTATGTGCCAAGCACTGTTCTAAGCACTGGGGTAGATATAAGGTAATCAGGTTGTCCCACATGGGTCTCACAGACTTAATCCCCATTTTATAGATGAGGTAACTGAGGCACAGAGAAGTGAAGTGGCTTGCCCAAGGTCACACAGCAGACAAGTGGCGAAGCCGGGATTAGAACCCACGTCCTCTGATTCCCAAGCCGATGCTCTTGCCATGCTGCTTCTCTTACTTGTATTCTCCCAAGTGCTTAGTACAGTGCTCGGCCACACAGTAAGTGCTCAATAAATATGATTGAATGAATGAATACTCTACTATTAAAACACTTGTATCCAATCCAGCATTTAGTACAGTACCTGGAATATAGCAGGCCCTTAACAAATACCCCAATTATTATTATTATTAGGTAGGAGGCAATGTCAGGATTAGAACCCAGGTCCAAGCTCTTTCCACTACTTCATGCTGCTTCTCAGCTGAAGCATCTTTCTCATCTTTTGTCTCCTTAAATGGAAAGAATTTTGTTTTCTCCCATTAAAGCCTAAGACTCTTAGGGGTGGGTCTCGGATCTTTCGACCTCTATTGTATTCATTCAGTTCTTTCAATCGCATGCATTTACCGCTTACTGTGAGCGCTTATTGTAGTGTCCTGAGCCTTCAGTACGGTGCTCTGCACTCAGTGAGATGCTCAGTAAATACAACTGATTGATTGAATTGGTGGGGAAGCAAAGATTGCTGAGCTTGACCTCTACTGCTTCAGAGAAGCAGCGTGGCTCAGTGGAAAGAGCACGGGTTTTGGAGTCAGAGGTCACGGGTTCAAACCTCGGCTCCGCCAATTGTCAGCTGTGTGACTTTGGGCAAGTCACCTAACTTCTCTGTGCCTCAATACCTCATCTGTCAAATGGGGATTAAGACTGTGAGCCCCCCGTGGGACAACCTGATCACCTTGTAACCTCCCCATTGCTTAGAACAGTACTTTGCACACATCCCGACTGGATTACTGCATCAGCCTCCTCTCTGATCTCCCATCCTCCTGTCTCTCCCCACTTCAGTCTATACTTCACGCTGCTGCCCGGATCATCTTTGTGCAGAAACGCTCTGGGCATGTTAATCCCCTCCTCAAAAATCTCCAGTGGCTACCAGTCAACCTACGCATCAGGCAAAAGCTCCTCACTCTCGGCTTCAAGGCTGTCCATCACCTCGCCCCCTCCTACCTCACCTCCCTTCTCTCCTTCTCCAGCCCAGCCCGCACCCTCCGCTCCTCTGCCACCGCTAATCTCCTCACCGTTAGGCCTCGTTCTCGCCTGTCCCGTCGTCGACCCCCGGCCCACATCCTCCCCCTGGCCTGGAATACCCTCCCTCCGCACACCCGCCAAGCTAGCTCTCTTCCTCCCTTCAAAGCCCTACTGAGAGCTCACCTCCTCCAGGAGGCCTTCCCAGACTGAGCCCCCTTTTTCCTCTCCCCCTCCCCATCCCCCCTGGCCCTACCTCCTTCCCCTCCCCACAGCACCCGTATATATGTTTGTACAGATTTATTACTCTATTTTACTTGCACATATTTACTATTCTATTTATTTTATTTTGTTAATATGTTTTGTTGTCTGTCTCCCCCTTCTAGACTGTGAGCCCGTTGTTGGGTAGGGACCGTCTCTATATGTTGCCAACTTGTACTTCCCAAGCACTTAGTACAGTGCTCTGCACACAGTAAGCGCTCAATAAATACGATTGAATGAATGAAAGTGCTTAATAAATGGCATTATTATTATTATTATTTAGGTTTCCAAGCTTGTGGTGGGTTGGGGGCAATGTTCTCTTCCAGAATCCATTTACCCCGATCTTGCTGGGAAGCAGCATGACCCAGCGGAAAGAGCCCGGACCTGGGTTCTAATCCTCGCACTGCCTCCTACCTAATAATGACAATAATGATTGGGATATTTGTTAAGGGCTTACTGTGTGCCAGGTACTGTACTAAGCGCTGGGGCGCATACAGGCAAATCGGGTCGGACTTTGTCCCTGTCCCACGTGGGGCTCTAGAGGATAAAACACAGGTCTGGGAGTCAGAAGGACCTGGGTTCCAATCCAGACTTCACCACTTGTCTGCTGTGAGGCAAGTCATTTCACCTCTCTGGGCCCTAGTTACCTCATCTGTAAAATGGGGATTAAGACTGTGAGCCCATGTAGGACATGGACTGTGTCCAACCTGATTAGCTTGTATTCACCCCAGCACTTAGTCATTAAATCATATTTATTGAGTGCTTACTGTGTGCAGAGCACTGTTTTAAGTGCTTGGGAGAGTACACTGTAACAATCAACAGACACATTCCCTGCCATAATGAGCTGACAGTCTAGATGGGGAGACAGGCATTAATACGTGCAGGCACTTACTAGGAACCTGGCACATAGTGAGTGCTTAAGAAATACGATTATTATTATTAATATAATTAATAATAATAACAACAAGCATTCAATAAATACCATTGATGATCATTATTACTATTGGTATTATGGACTGATATTACCTCCACCGTGGGGGCTCCTGGGTTCTCCTGGAGGGATTATGGGCACCAAGGGATTATTCAAATTGGGGGAGGAAGGCACATGGTCAAGCTGATGTTGTTTCCCTCCAGATTAAATATCGCCCCGCCACCTCAGGTCCTGCCCCTCCCCACAGAAGAGGGAATAAAGGATTTGGAAAGGAGAAGCCACCCAAGCAGCTGGGCTAGGCCTGACAATGGCCTTCATGGCCTAATAATAATAATAATAATAATTATTATTATAATTATAGTAATTATAATAATAATAATTATTATGGTACTTTTTAAGCGCTTAATATGTGCCAAGCACTAAGCGCTGGGATAAATACAACTTAATCAGCTGGACACAGTCTCTATCCCACATGGGGTTCACACTTTAGCTTTAGCATTTAGCCTTAATTCTTTTTGTTCTGACGACTTGACACCTGTCCACATGTCCACATGTTTTGTTCTCTGTCTCCCCCTTCTAGACTGTGAGCCCGTTATTGGGTAGGGACCGTCTCTATATGTTTCCAACTTGTACTTCCCAAGCGCTTAGTACAGTGCTCTGCACACAGTAAGCGCTCAATAAATACAATTGAATGAATGAATGAATAAATGCACATCATTAGCAAAATACATAGAATAGTAAATATGTACAAGTAAAATAAATAAATCTGTACAAACGTATATACAGGTGCTGTGGGGAGGGGAAGGAGGTAGGGCAGGGGGGTTGGGGAGGAGGAGAGGAAAAAGGGGGCTCAGTCTGGGAAGTCCTCTTGGAGGAGGTGAGCTCTCAGTAGGGCTTTGAAGGGAGGAAGAGAGCTAGCTTGGCGGATGTATGGAGGGAGGGCATTCCAGGCCAGGTTCGGTACAGTGCCAGGCACCTAGTAAGAGTTTAACAAATACCATAATTATTATGAATTATTATTATTGAGTCCCCATTTTGCAGACGAGGGAGCTGAGCCGCAGAGAAGGTAAGTGACTTGCCCAAAGTCACACAGCAAAGAGGTGAGCCGGAATTAGAATCCAGGCTCTCTGACTCCCGGGCCCTTGGTCTTTCCACTAGGTCTTTCATGCTGACCCAAGAGAACCAGGTCTGAAATCGGGGGTTTCCATCCAGGAGCATCCACTTTCCCACCCCCATTTTGGATTCTGGATACCTGGGTCCCAGAGTGGCTTGATTATCCCAAGTTGGGGGATTGCATTTTTTTGGTGGGGGGGTCTTTTGGGAACAATCTGCAGGGGGCTAACCCCTCATTGTAGCATGGCCAAATAGGGTGGAGCCTGTGGAGCTGGCCAAGTTGGGTGGGCGAGCTAGAGCCCCCGCCTCCTTCCATGGCGGGCTTCAGCTTCTTCTAGACTGTAAGCTCGTTGTGGGCAGGAAATAGGCCTATCAACTCTATATATGTATATATGTTTGGACGCATTTATTACTCTATTTAATTTGTACATATTTATTCTATTTATTATATTTTGTTAATATGTTTTGTTTTGTTGTCTGTCTCCCCCTTCTAGACTGTGAGCCCGCTGTTGGGTAGGGACCATCTCTATGTGTTGCCAACTTGTACTTCCCAAGCGCTTAGTACAGTGCTCTGCACACAGTAAGCGCTCAATAAATATGACTGAATGAATGAATGAACTCTGTTCTGTTGCATTTTCCCAAGTACTTAGTACAGTGCTCTGCACACAGTAAGCACTCAATACCATTGATTGATTAATCGATCTTTCTGGATTCCAGTTTTCAGGACGAGGAGCATAATTTATTCATTTATATTAATGGCGGTCTCCCTCTCTGCACTGTAAGCTTGTTGTGGGCAGGGAATGTTATACTGTTGTGGTGTACTCTCCCAAGCACTTAGTACAGTGCCCTGCACGAAACACTCGATAGGTAGCATTGATTGATTGAGTGATTGATCTTTTGTGATCCCGGACAAGGAGCCCAACTTCTTTCTAGTATACTGCGCTCTAGTCCGTAATCTCACTGTGGGCAGGGAATGTGTCTGTTTAATGTTATATCGTATTCTCCCCAGCACTTAAACCAGTGCTGTGCACACAGTAAGCCCTCAATAAATACCACTGATTGATTGATTATTCTTTGGGGATTCCAGTTTCCAGGACAAGGTGCCTAATTTATTTATTTATATTAATGTCTATCTTCGCCTCTAATCTATAAACTCACTGTGGGCATAAGGTCATAAATTCTATTTCTGGCCCTGCCACTTGTCTCTTGTGTGACCTTGGGCAAGTCACGTCACTTCTCTGGGCCTCAGTTGTCTCCCCCTTCTAGACTGTGAGCCCGTTATTGGGTAGGGACTGTCTCTATATGTTGCCGACTTGTACTTCCCAAGTGCTTAGTACAGTGCTCTGCACAAAGTAAGTGCTCAATAAATACGATTGAATGAACGAATGAATCTATAAAATGAGGATTGAGACTGTGAGCCCCACATGGGACAGGGACTGAGTCCGACCCAATTTCCAACCCCAGCACTTAGTACAGTGTGTGGCATAGAGTAAGCGCTTAATAAATAACATTTATTATTATTGCAGTGCCTGCACTTAGTAAGTGCTCAGTCAGTACAATTGACTGAAGAGCTTAGTACAGTGCCCTGCATGTAGTAATAATGATGATATTTGTTAAGCATCATCATCATCATCATCAATCGTATTTATTGAGCACTTACTGTGTGCAGAGCACTGTACTAAGCGCTTGGGAAGTACAAATTGGCAACATATAGAGACAGTCCCTGCCCAACAGTGGGCTCACAGTCTAAAAGGGGGAGACAGAGAACAAAACCAAACATACTAACAAAATAAAATAAATAGAATAGATATGTACAAGTAAAATAAATAAATAAATAGAGTAATAAATATGTACAAACATATATACATATATACAGGTGCTGTGGGGAAGGCCAAGCTCTGTTCTAAGTAGCAAGGGCTCAATCAATACGATTGACTAAAAGGCTTAGTAAAGTACCCTGCACGCGTGGCTCAGTGGAAAGAGCCCGGGTTTGGGGGTCAGAGGTCATGGGTTCTCATCCCGGCTCTGCCACTTGTCAACTGTGTGACTTTGCGCAAGTCCCTTCACTTCTCTGTGCCTCAGTTACCTCATCTGTAAAATGGGAATTAAGACTGTGAGCCCCACGCGGGACAACCTGATGACCTCCTATCTCCCCAGTGCTTAGAACAATGCTTTGCACATAGTAAGTGCTTAATAAATGCCATCACTATTATTATTCTCTGTGCCTCAGTTCCCTCGTCTGTAAAATGGGGATTGAGACTGTGAGCCGCCTGTGGGACAACCCGATGACCTCGTATCCCCCCCAGTGCTTAGAACAGTGCTTTGCACATAGTAAGCGTTTAATAAATGCCATCATTATTATTATTATTCTCTGTGCCTCAGTTCCCTCATCTGTAAGAGACTGTGAGCCCCACGTGGGACAACCTGATGACCTTGTATCCCCCCCAGGGCTTAGAACAATGCTTGGCACATGGTAAGCGTTTAACAAATACCATCATCATTATTATTAGTAGTAGTCGTAATAAATTCTAGACTGTGAGCCCGTTGTTGGGTAGGGACCGTCTCTATATGTTGCCCACTTGTACTTCCCAAGCGCTTAGTCTGGTGTTCTGTACCCAGAAAGTGCTCAATAAATGCAACTGAATGAATGAATAAGCACTGTGGCTCAGTGGAAAAGAGGACGGGCTTTGGAGTCAGAGGTCGTGGGTTCAAATTCCGGCTCCACCAATTGTCAGCTGGGTGACTTTGGGCAAGTCACTTCACTTCTCTGGGCCTCAGTTCCCTCATCTGCAAAATGGGGATGAAGACTGTGAGCCCCCCGTGGGACAACCCCATCACCTTGTTACCTCCCCAGCGCTTAGAACAGTGCTTTGCACATAGCGCTTAATAAATGTCAGTATCATTATTGTTAGTAGTACAGTGCTCTGCATCATCATCATCAATCGTATTTATTGAACACAATAAATGTCATTATCATTATTATTATTAGTACAGTGTTCTGCATCATCATCATCATTTGTAAATAATAATAATAATGACATTTATTAAGCACTTACTATGTGCAAAGCACTGCTCTAAGCACTGGGGGGATACAAGGTGATCAGGATGTCCCACGTGGGGCTCACAGTCTTAATCTCCATTTTACAGATAAGGGAACTGAGGCACAGAGAATAATAATAATAATAACAATGGCATTTATTAAGCACTTACTATATGCAAAGCACTGTTCTAAGTGCTGGGGGGATACAAGGTGATCAGGTTGTCCCACATGGGGCTCACAGTCTTAATCCCCATTTTACAAATGAGGGAACTGAGGCACAGAGAAGTTAAGTGACTTGCCCAAAGTCACACAGCTGACGATTGGTGGAGCCGGGATTTGAACCCATGACCTCTGACTCCAAAACCCATGTGCTTTCCACTGAGCCACTTACTGTGTGCAGAGCACAGTACTAAGTGCTTGGGAAGTCCAAGTTGGCAACATAGAGAGACGGTCCCTACCCAACAGTGGGCTCACGGTCTAAAAGGGGGAGACAGAGAACAAAACCAGTAAGCGCTCAATAAATATGACTGATTGATTGATTGACCCTGAGCGAGGGTGGGAGGCCGGACAGTCTTTTAGACTGTGAGCCCACTGTTGGGTAGGGACTGTCTCTATATATTGCCAATTTGTACTTCCCAAGCGCTTAGTCCAGTGCTCCGCACACAGTAAGCGCTCAATAAATACGATTGATGATGACCGGACGCCCCTCTTCCGGGGCCAGAGTGTGAGTGTGTGTGAGTGTGTGTGGAGTCAGAGGTCATGGGTTCAAGTCCCGGCTCTGCCAATGGCCAGCTGTGTGGCTTTGGGCAAGTCACTTCACTTCTCTGGGCCTCAGTTCCCTCATCTGTAAAATGGGTATTGAGACTGTGAGCCCCATGTGGGACAACCTGATCACCTTGTAACCTCCCCAGCGCTTAGAACAGTGCTTTGCACAGAGTAAGCGCTTAATAAATGCAAGAAAAAGAAAAAGTCCCTTCGCTTCTCTGGGCCTCAGTGACCTCATCTGGAAAATGGGGATGAAGACTGTGGACAATCTATATGTTGCCAACTTGTACTTCCCAAGCGCTTAGTCCAGTGCCCCGCACACAGTAAGCGCTCAATAAATACGATTGATGATGACCGGACGCCCTGCTTCTGGGGCCAGAGTGTGAGTGTGTGTGAGTGTGTGTGGAGTCAGAGGTCATGGGTTCAAGTGCCGGCTCTGCCAATGGCCAGCTGTGTGGCTTTGCAGAACAGTGCTCTGCACATAGTAAGCGCTTAACAAATGCCATTATTATTATTATCATTATTATTATTATTATTATTATTTGGGCAAGTCCCTTTGCTTCTCTGGGCCTCAGTGACCTCATCTGGAAAATGGGGATGAAGACTGGGAGCCTCCCAGCGGGGCAATCTATATGTTGCCAACTTGGACTTCCCAAGCGCTTAGTCCAGTGCTCCGCACACAGTAAGCACTCAATAAATATGATTGATGATGACCAGACGCCCCGCTTCCGGGGCCAGAGTGTGAGTGTGTGTGAGTGTGTGTGGAGTCAGAGGTCATGGGTTCAAATCCTGGCTCTGCCAATGGCCAGCTGTGTGGCTTTGGGCAAGTCACTTGCCCAAAGCAAGTGAAGCAGCGTGGCTCAGTGGAGAAGAGCCTGGGCTTTGGAGTCAGAGGTCCTGGGTTCAAACCCCGGCTGCGCCAATTGTCAGCTGTGTGACTTTGGGCAAGTCACTTCACTTCTCTGGGCCTCAGTTCCCTCATCTGTAAAATGGGTATTGAGACTGTGAGCCCCCCGTGGGACAACCTGATCACCTTGTAACCTCCCCAGCGCTTAGAACAGTGCTTTGCACAGAGTAAGCGCTTAATAAATGCAAGAAAAAGAAACAGTCCCTTTGCTTCTCTGGGCCTCAGTGACCTCATCTGGAAAATGGGGATGAAGACTGTGGACAATCTATATGTTGCCAACTTGTACTTCCCAAGCGCTTAGTCCAGTGCCCCGCACACAGTAAGCGCTCAATAAATACGATTGATGATGACCAGACGCCCCGCTTCCGGGGCCAGAGTGTGAGTGTGTGTGAGTGTGTGTGGAGTCAGAGGTCATGGGTTCAAGTGCCGGCTCTGCCAATGGCCAGCTGTGTGGCTTTGGGCAAGTCACTTGCCCAAAGCAAGTGAAGCAGCGTGGCTCAGTGGAGAAGAGCCCGGGCTTTGGAGTCAGAGGTCCTGGGTTCAAAACCCAGCTCTTCCAATTGTCAGCTGTGTGACTTTGGGCAAGTCACTTCACTTCTCCGGGCCTCAGTTCCCTCATCTGTAAAATGGGTATTGAGACTGTGAGCCCCACGTGGGACAACCTCATCACCTTGTAACCTCCCCAGCGCTTAGAACAGTGCTTTGCACATAGTAAGCGCTTAATAAATGCAAGAAAAAGAAAAAGTCCCTTTGCTTCTCTGGGCCTCAGTGACCTCATCTGGAAAATGGGGATGAAGACTGTGGACGATCTATATGTTGCCAACTTGGCCTTCCCAAGCGCTTAGCCCAGCGGCCCGCACACAGTAAGCGCTCAATAAATACGATTGATTGATTGATTGATGGATTGTGTGTTCCGGTCCCGCCGGGCTCCCCACGTGCCCGCCCCTCCGGGGAGGTGGAGCCCGCCCCGGCGCTCCGGGGGTTAACCGGAGGCGGAGGGATCCGTCGGCGAGTGCGTAGATCTGCAGAGTCACAGCCCTCCCCCCTGCGCCGCCCAGGGCCGTGTCCTTCCGCCGGCCGGGGCCGACGCGAAATAGGGCCTCGCCTTTCTCCCGTTCCCGAGCGGGCCCGGGCAGCGCGGCCCCTCCCCCCGCCCCCCGGCCCGGACCCCCCCGATCGGCGACCCCCCGCTCCCGCCCCGGGCGGAGGCAGAGGCGGCGGAGGAGGGAGAAGAGGCCCGGGCCCGGGCCCGGTCCCGGTGCCAGCCCCCCCCCCGCCCCTCCCGCCGCTCGCAGGAGCCACCGTCGCGGCCGAGCAGGAGCCGGAGCAACCGCCGTAGCACCGCTGTCGCCGCCGCCGCCGTCGTGCACTTCTTCCTCTCCGGTTGCAAATGGCTGCCCGGGTGCCCACTTTGCGCCCAGTTTGCTGACCGCCCCCCTTTTTCCCCCCGGCACCGGGAGCCGGGCCCGGGCCATGCCCCTCTAGAGCCCCCGCAGCCGGTGCAACCGGCCGGGCGGCCGCGTTGGGGCCCGGCCCGGCCCGGGGCGGGGACAGCTCCGAGCGCGGCCGGGGACGGGCCCCGGAGCGGGCACGGTTGCCCCCCCCCCCGCCCCTTCCTCCTCCTCCTCCTCCTCCCTTCCACCGGGAGGAGTTCCCGGAGCGGCGGCGGGGACGAGGGACCCCCCCGAGGGGAGCGCTCGCTTTCGACCCCCGCGGGCCCGGGGAGGCCTCGGCTCGATGCCCACCGACGGACCGACCGACTGACCCGGCGGGAGCCGTCGCCAGCCCCGGCCGGACAACTTGCGGACTTTCGGGAGGGAGGCGGCCCGACATCAAAGTCACCGGGGCTCCCTTTGTGTCCGCCGCTCCGGGGCCTGGCCTGCACGTCGGAGCCGCCGGACGGCGGCCCCCCCCCACTCTCCAGCTCCTTTTTTTGATCTTTTTTTCCCCCCCTCCCCCCCTTTTTTTTTCCCGGGAGGAGGGGGCCGCTCCGCCCTGGATTTACCGGCCCCTCCGGGCCCCCCCCGGGCGGCTTGGGGGGCGGTCGGGGAGCGGCCGGACCGCTGGCCATGTCACCGGGTGAGGATTTGGGGATCGCCCCGTGAAGAGGTGAGTGCGGCCCGGGCCGCCCAAACGCCAGGGCGAGGAGGGGGGCGAGAGGCCGAGGGCTGCAGCCTGAGGGCGGGTACCTATGTTTGTGTACGTATGGATGTATATAGGGGAGGGGGTCGGATTGCAGTGGTGCGGCTGAACAGGGCCTGATTGGCACGGGGATGCCCGGGGCACCCCTTCCCCGCTGCAGGCTTGCCAACGCAGAGGTGGGACGGGAACCGGGTGGCCGAGCCCCCGGTCTCCCGGCGTGCAAATATGGGGAAGGGGGCAACGTTGCCCCCCCCATCTCCATCCCCTCTCTCCCCCCAGTACCCACCCTCGGGGGGCTCAGGGGGTGCCGCCCCGGTTTGACCTCAGGAGACCCCGTCGGGGGCAGAGGCCGGACTGGAGGGCAGGCGGGCCCCCCGGCGCCGGCCCGAAAGTCTCCCCGTCCCCAGCCAGTTGACCCCGGAGAGGCCTAGTCGCCGCCTGCCCCCTTCCCCGGGAACATAATCCCCGGGGGATTATGGACGGGCCCGAGGAGGGGCGGGGGACGGGGAGCGCCCGTGGCTCCCCCCCCACAACGGGGCCCGGAACCATGGCTTTGTCTCCGGCTTTCCCGGGACCCGGCCTCGGCCTTCCCGCGCGGCCCCCCGAAGGCCCGGGAGGCTCAGCTGGCCCCGGCCGGGGGGGGGGTCCGGGGTTCGGGACGGGAAAGGGGGGAGCAGAGCCCCGGTCCCTCCCCCCGCACCTGTTGCGATGGCGCCCGAATTTGGTCCCCGCGCCCGGGGTGGGGTGTCCCCGGGCGCGCCCCCCTTGGAGCCACCCCCGCCGCGGAGGCCTCCGCCCTGTTATGTTGGGGAGTGGGAGGGCACAGCGCTGGCCCGGGCCCGGGGCCGGGGGGGAGAGCGGGGCCCGGGTTCCGGGACGGCTACCTGCCGGGCCCGGGGCCCGCCCGGGGGACATCGCCCCAAAAACGGGAGAGGCGGGGCGGAGAGGTGGGGCCTGAGTGGCGGGCCGGGAACCAGGAAGTCCTCGTCAAGAGAGAGACGACATCGACCTCTCTCTCTCTCTCTCCTCTCTCTTTTTTTTTCCTCCCTCCCTCTCCTTGGGCGAGGGCCGCCCCCCCAACCCCGGACCTCCATTTCCCCCTCCACGCCGGCCGGGAAGATGGGGCTCAGAGCCCGGGTTGGCGGCGGGCAGGGAGAGGGAGGGAAGGCCGGGTGGCTGCCCTAAGTGATGCCATTGCCCGACCCTGGGCCTTGGAAGCCTAGGCACCCACCCCCCCTGCCCTCATCCACTCATTCTTCACTGCTTATATGCTGGTTTTAACCTTTCGACACCCACAGTTCGTGCAGAGAGGGGAAGGGGGTCCGGGAGGGTCTGGCCCAGGTGAGAGTGGGCAGGGACTGCTTGGTGAAACGGCCCTGTGCAGAGGGGAAACTTTAAATCCCTGCTCCCTACCCGTCCCGTCCGTACCCCTGGCCGCTCCTTTCTCCCTTCCCCACCGTCGGGTTGAGATGGCCCTGGGGTTGAGAACGGGGGTTTCTTCCCAGGATAAATTTAGGGGCTCCAGGGGTTTGACTCTGAGCAAGAGCGGGGCTGGGGTGGAAAGAATAATCACCGTAAATGTGGTGTCTGGTAAGTGCTTACTCTGTGCCACGCACTGTGGTAAGTGCTGGGGTAGATACACCCTATTCAGATCAGGTGCAGTCCCTGCCCCACATGGGGCTCTCAGTCAAGGAGACAGGGAAGAAAGTGGGGCAGGGGAAGGTTGAGGGGGCTTCTGAGATGGGCTCAGGCCTCCTACCCCACGTTACTCGTTTGACTTGCCCGGAGGAGAGAGGGGTGGAGAACAGGACTGGGAGTCGGGACTCCTGAGGCCTTGAAGGGTCTTGTCCCTCCACTGCCACTGTTGCAGAACTCGGAGGTTTGACAGGCAGTTGGAGATGCTGGCTCCCATCCATCCTTCCTGAATCTCTGGACCCCACCCCCCCCCCCCGCCACTGGCCTACTGTTGGGTCGGGGTTAGCCCAGACCTGGGGAGAAGCTGGGAAGGCTGGACAGTCACTCTTTCTCCAGCCCTGGCTTCCCGCCCCCCGCCCCCCTACCTCAGCGGCACCCGGGCTTCTTGCCGGCGGGGCTGGGGGAGGGCACAGGAATTTGCCCCGTTGGCGGCTCCCTCCCACCCGCTCTTCTCGGACTCGGGTTTTATTTCGATGGGTCTGCGGCTCCCTTGGGCCAAGGTTCGAGTGAGAGTGGGCAGGGACTCCATGGTGAGACGGTCCTGCATGCAGAGGGGAAACTTTAAAGCCCTGCGCCCTACCCGTCCTTACCCCCGGCCGCTCCTCTCTCCCATCCCCACTGTTGGGGTTGAGGTGGCCGGAGGGAAGGGTGACGCTGACAAGCTTCCTGCTCCCGGCAAGAATCGAGGTTCTTCATGGCATCTCCTCCCCAAACTCTCATCCCTGTATGTCCCAATTCTCTGAAGCTCCAGGGTGATGTGGTTGGGTTGCTGCAATCGGGGGGCCAGTGGGGTTAATTCAGTCATATTTATTGAGTGCTGATTGTGGGCAGAGCACCGTCCCAAGCGCTTGGGAGAGGACAGTGTAACAATAAACAGGCACGCCGGGCTTGGGCGGGAGTTGGGGGCTTACTCCATGGCCAACTTTCAGGGGCTTTCTGGAGGCAAGTGGCAGGGGTTTGAGGAGAAGGAGAGAGTTGGGGCACTGAGAGCAGTGGAGGTCCCTCACCCAGAGGAGGGTCCCCGGGTGCCGGGGATGGTCCCTTCTCCATCCTGAGCTCACCACAGCGTGTGAGAGAAGCCAGATCTAGAGAGAGGCAGGCTGTGTTGGTGATGCAGTTGCTTGGGGTCCATTCCTCAAGGAACCCCCATGTCTCCTGACTCCATTTTGGGGGTGCTTCTTGGCTCCAGGCACGGGGTCCAGCCCTCCCCACCCCCATGCACTCACCCCCTTGTAATCAGGCCTTGGGCCCGTGTCCTTGTTGGACCCTGGGCCCGGATGACCGTCATGTTCAACGGTGATCAGGCCCGAGCTCCCTGTCCCCATGGGCTTGGACTGTACAATGTCCCCTAAGAGTTGTGGCGGGGGGTGTGTGTGTGTGTGTGCAGAATTGTGCCTCCCCACCTTCCCCTGGGGCTTCGGTGGGGCAGAGCAGCTTGTACCCCAAAGTAGCCAGGTAAGCCTGCCAAAAGCCAATCTCCTCCCACTCTCTTCCGCTTGCCTCCTCCTCCTTCCACCCCACCATCCATGGGGCAGAAGGGGAAAACAGCCGCAACAGCATCAGGGGGTGGTGTGCTTCCAGGGACTACAACTCCCAGCATGCCCAGAGCTCGGCCCGCCTGCACATGCTCAGTTGCTCCCAGGGCCCAGTTGTTCCGGGGGCATCCGAGGAGGAAGGGGGTTAGCGTTGCTAGGGGCGACAGTGATTGCTTGGAGGTCCCAGGCCGCGTGCGACTCCCAGGACTTCTGTGTGCAGAGATGGCGCGTCTGGAGGGTCGGGGGCCCTGGAGGCAGGGGGAAGGTGTGGAATGGGGCTTTACCTGGAACCAGGAGGGTATTCGCCCCTCCCCATCCTGGGGGTTCCCCTGGAGGGGCAGGGGAGGGATTGTGGTCAGTTAGGGCAGCTGGGCTCGGGCAGTGCTGCCCCTGGGTATTTTCCCACCTCCCTCTCCACCCTCTTCCGCTCGAGGGGACTGTGACCCCCCCAGCCCACCCCCGGGAGGAGGGAAGGGACGAGGGCAGCGGGAGCTTCGTTGTCGGCACTCAACCGGTCAGGACGGCTCCTCCCAGCCCGCCGAGGGGCCCTGGGTGCCCACTCAAGCCAGAGGGCAGCGGGCATCGCCTCATGCTGACCACCCCCTTTTGGTGCCAGCAGGTCTCCCCGGGAGGGCATTGCCCAGTTGGAGGCCAGAATGGCTGACCAGAAGCCGCCCGGTGAGGACAAAGGCTCGGAGCCGGCGGGTGAGTGGAGCTGGGGCCGGGCTCGGCCAAGGCTGTGGTTGTGACACCCTCCCCGAGGCTCGGGGGGTGGGAATGAGCCCCCTGGGAGGAGGAGTGGAAGGGCCCGGGGCCCTGTCCTGTGGACCAGAACCGGCAGCGGAAACTCTCCCTCCACTCCCACTTGGGGATCTGTGAGTCCTTGCTGGGAAGGGGGGTCGGGGGCCCCCCTCCAGACTGGTGGGTGACGCCCTGTTTGTATGTCCAGCCGACGGCCCAGCGGCTTCAGAAGAGCCGGGTCCGGCCGAGCCGGATCCCCCCAAACCGCCTTTAGCGGGGAACTCTCCCCCTGGCCCGGGGAGTCCCAAGCCCCAGGAACCCCCGCAAGAGAGCAGGTACCAAACCCAGGGAGGGCTCGGCGGGAGGAAGGGGCCTGATGGGATTTGGGGCAGGAGGGGAGGCGGGCGGGGAACCCGGGGGACAAGTGGGACTGGGGAAGCGAGGGAGAGCGGGGAGGCGGGATCGCTGACGGCCATCCGTGTGCCTGCCGCAGAGGCCCGGCCCGGCACTGCGCGCTCTGTAACTGCGGGGAGCGGAGCCTCCACGGGCAGCGCGAGCTCCGTCGCTTCGAGCTGCCCCCTGACTGGCCACGGGGCCCCCCCGCTCCACCTGGGGGCCCCGGGCCCGGCGAGCCACCCCCACTGCCGGGCGACGACCTCTCTAGGATCGGCTTCCCCGAGGGCCTGACGCCCGCTCAGCTGGGAGAGCCGGGGGGTGAGTGTCGGGGCCGGGGTGGGTGGCAGGGGGCGCCGGGCGCGGTCCGGGTTGGGGCCCGGTCCTCCCCACTAATCGGTCCTCTCGTCCCCGCCGTGACGCCAGGGCATTGCTGGGCTCACCATTGGTGTGCGGCCTGGTCGGCGGGGGTCCAGGGGCAGCAGGGGCCCGACCTGCAGGGAGTGGACAAGGCCGTCTTCTCCGGGACCTCCCAGGTGGGGCCGGGGGCTGCCGGGGAGGGAGGTGGGGGCAGGGCCGGGGGGGGTGGGGCCCGGCAGGGGCTGGAACTGAGGTGGCTGGTTGCCCATAGCGCTGCTCCCACTGCGCCCGGCTCGGTGCCTCCATCCCCTGCCGCTCACCCGGCTGCCTACGGCTCTACCACTTTCCCTGCGCGGCCGCCAGCGGCTCCTTCCAGTCCATGAAAACGCTGCAGCTCCTGTGCCCCGAGCATGGGGCTGAGGCCGTGCCCCTGGGTGAGCCTGCCCGCGTGCCCTCCCCGCCCCCAAATACCCAGGACTCTTTGGGGTGGCTGGGCTGGTGCCGGGAGGGTGGGACACCCCAGGCTGGGCCCCGGGGTGAGCCTGTCCTCCTGCTTCCTGTTCCCCTCTCCTTCCACCCCGCCCTGGGCTCACCCTCCCTCTCCCCAGTGAGACCTGGGCGTTGACTGGGCTGCAGTTTTGGGGGAGATGGGAGGGCACCAGGCCGTGCCCCTGGGTGAGTGCTTAGTATAATGCTTCGCACACAGTAAGTGCTCAATAAATACAGTTGAATGAATATACGAATGAGCCCTCCCCTCTGCTTCTCCTCTTCTCCCTTTCTTCCCCTGGGTTCACCCTCCCTCTCCCCAGCAGGACTCGGGGGTTGGCTGGGCTGGAGCTTGAGGGGAGATGGGGGGACTCCAGGTTGTGCCCCTGGGTGAGCCCTCCCCCACCCCTTCTCTCGGGTTCACCCCCCTCCACCCTTCTCCCCAGCAGGACTTGGGGGTTGGCTGGCCATAGCTTGGGGGGGATTGGAGGCCCCAGGCCTTGTCCCTGGATGAGCCCTCCCCCTCTCCAATGGAACCTGGGGCAGGATCGGGGAGCCCGGGCTGTGGCCCCTTGGGCACCCTCCCCCCCACCTCCCCGTGGCGGTGACCTGGCTGTCCCCTGCCCCTCCAGAGGATGCCCGCTGCGTGGTGTGTGATGGGCTGGGGGAGCTGCGGGACCTCCTGTTTTGTACCAGCTGCGGCCATCACTACCACGGCGCCTGCCTGGACACCGTCCTGACCGCCCGCAAGCGTGCCGGCTGGCAGTGCCCCGACTGCAAAGTGTGCCAAACCTGCAGGTGGGAGGCCTGTGCCGGGTGGGGCCGGTGGCGGGGCAGGAAGGTGGGGTCTCGGACCGAGCCCGGTGTCCTCTGCCGCTCGCAGGAGGCCTGGGGACGACTCCAAGATGCTGGTCTGTGAGACCTGTGACAAAGGCTACCACACCTTCTGCCTGACTCCGGCTGTCTGCAGCCTGCCCCCCGAGTCCTGGAAGTGCCGGGTAAGCACCTCTTTCCCCACCCCCTGGCAGCCTCCGGCCCTTGGGTCCTCGCCCTCCAGGCGCCGTTCGTCCCACATCTCCATGGCAGCTTCCGGCCTGGGACCCTCAGCCTTCCGGCTCCCCGTAGGCGCAGCCTGCCCTGGTTCCTCTCGACTCCCGGCCCGCTCCCCGCTTCCCGATGCCCACTGGTCTTTCCCTTCCCTCCCAAAGACGTGCCGGCAGTGCCGGGTGTGCGGATCGGGCCCGACCGAGCTGGGGCCCGACTGTCGGTGGTTCGAGAACTACTCGCTGTGCGAGCGCTGCCAGGAGCGACAACGGCAGCCACCCTCGCCACAGCCGCTGTCCGGTGCCCAGGATCTCCCCGACCCCCCCGAACCCAGGCCGCCCACTCCTGACTGCAGCAGCAAGTGAGTGGGGGAGACCGGGATGGGTGCAGAGCTGGTGGGAGGGCAATGCAGGAAGGGAGAGGAGGACTGAGGCATGGGGGGCAGACTTCGGGCACAGGGCGGGCCCACTTGGGCACGGGGGTTGGCATCGGGTGGAACCTATGGGCCTCTGAGCGGTCCCGCCTGTTGCTCTCTCCTTAAATGGGGCAGGCGATTTAGAGGATCTGTGTGCCCTTCCTGCAGATCCTCCCCTGAAGCCGGTGGTGGTGCCCAGGCTGCCGCCCCTGCCGACCCCCCTACCCCGGACCCTGTGTGTCTGCAGCCGCCGGAGGCCTTGGCCGCCACCCCTCCCGAAGAGTTGGGGCATCCGCAAGAGGAGGACACCCCTCCCGGTAAGTTCCACTTCCTCCCCCTCCTCCCCGGGGCCGTCTTCCCCTGTCCCCCAGAGAGGGCACCCCACTAGACGAGGCTCTGTTCGGGGGCTTCCTCTCTCCCCAACCTCCAAGTCTTCTGCGTTGTCTCCCCCCCACCCCCCGCCTCTGCCCCGCCACCGTGCCCTGAGGGCTCGCCAGAGCTCCAGGGAAGCTGGGCTCAGTTGGTGGTGCCCACAGGGGACGCGGGGGGCCTGGCCGACCCCCCTTCAGAGCCCACCCCCCAAGAGGAGGAGATGCCACTGGAGGTTCTGCCCCGAGCCGAGGAGCCACCCCCTCTGCCTCAGCTCACTCAGCCAGGTGAGGATGTGGGCGTAGGGCCTTGGCCCTCGTCCCTGGTCGACTCGGCGGACCAGGCCCTGCCACCCTCTGCGACTGGCTGTTTCAGAGGGCCCGTCTACTTCTCCTTTACAGATCCTCCTCCTCCACCCCTCTCCCCTGCTGTGCGTGCGGGCACTCCTCCCGTGGCCCCACCTGCCCTATCCCCCCCAGCGGAGCAGATGGAGCTCCTGGAGGCCGAAGAAGCCAGGGAGCCTGGAACCCCGCCGCCCGCCCCCATCCTGGACACTCCCATCAGCCCGCCACCTGCCATCCGCAGCCCCGAGCCCGAGCCCCTGGTCCCTGCTGCCCTGACCCCTTCCCCTTCCCCTTCCCCGTCCCCGCCCTCACCTGCACCCGCCCCCGCTCCCTCGCTCTTGGAGCTGGCCTCTCCGTCCCCACCCAAGCCCCCCACCCCGCAGCGGTCCCCTCCACCAGCCCCCTCCCCGCCGGACCTTTTGGAGCCGGAGCCCCGGTCTCCCGAACGGCCTGGAGTCCAGGAGGCGGCCCCGGCGATGGAGCCGGAGATGGAGATGGAACTGGAGCACCCAGCCCCGGAGCCCGCTGGGACTAGCCCCAGCCCGGCCTCCCCGGGCTCCCCGGCCCCCAGCCCCGCCCCGGGCCAGGGGGCCGCCCACCTGACCGGGGCGGCGGAAGAAGAGGAGGAGGAGGAGGAGGAGGAGGAGACGGCAGTGGTAGCGGCTGAGCCCAGCAGCTCCGCGGAGCCTGAGGCCGGCGAGCCCCGGGCGTCCCCCGGGCCGGATGCCGAGGAGCCCAGGACACCCGTGGACGTGGACGGTGGTGCGGCAGCAGAGCCCGAGGAGCCTGGCCCGGTGCCCGCTCGCACCCCACCCGCTCTCATCAAGTCAGACATCGTCAACGAGATCTCCAACCTGAGCCAGGGTGACGCCAGCGCCAGCTTCCCCGGCTCGGAGCCCCTGCTGGGCTCGCCGGACCCCGAGGGCGGCGGCTCACTGTCCATGGAACTGGGTGCCTCCACAGACGCCAGCCTGGCGCGGGACGAGGGCTCCGGGCGCCTCTGCACCGACTCGCTGCCCGAGACAGACGACTCGCTTCCCGCCGAAGGCCCGGGATCAGGGGCGGGCGGCAAGGCCGACGGCGATAGGGGCAGCCGCCGCCGCAGTTCCCCTGCCCGTTCCCGTGTCAAGCAGGTGAGTGGGGACCCCGGCAGACTGGATGTCTCTCTGTCCCTCCATCGCGCCCGCTCCCCCCCACCTCTCGGCCCGCTCTGGGGAGGGTCAGTGGAGCCTTGGCTCCGCCCCCTGCCCCACCCCTCTCTCCCCCGGCCCACCCTGCCCCCCGCCCCTCCCCGGTAACCCTTGCCTTCCCTCGCCCAGGGCCGCAGCAGCAGCTTCCCGGGAAGACGTCGCCCCCGGGGAGGCGCCCACAGCGGACGGGGCAGAGGACGCGCCCGGCTCAAGTCCACAGCGTCCTCCGTGGAGACTCTGGTAGTAAGGAGCGGCCCCGGCCCACCGCAGCCCCGCCCCTGCCCCCAAGTCAGCTGTCCCCTCTTTTGGGCCCTGGGGGCCAACAGGCCCCCTCTCCCTCGCCTGGCTCCCCTAAACCGGTCGGCAGTTGGGGCGCCGGCCCCGCAGTGCGGTCCCTGTGTCTGAGCCGCTGCCCATGTTCCCTGCTGCAGGTGGCCGACACGGACAGCTCCCCCAGCAAGGAGGAGGAGGACGATGATGATGACACCATGCAGAACACCGTCGTCCTCTTCTCCAACACGGACAAGTTCGTCCTCATGCAGGTACCGGCCCTGCGGGCCGAGCGTGGGACGTTCATTCGAGTGCGTGTGTGCGTGTGTGTGTTTTGGAGTGGGATTGGGGTTGGCATACATAACCTCTCTTGGCTGTTTCTGGGGTCAGAGCAGGAGGTCTGGTGGCTAGAGCACGGGCCTGGGATTCGGAAGGACCTGGGGTCTAATTCTGGCCCGTCATTTGCTTGCTTTGTGGCCTGGGGCAAGTCACTTCTCTTTGCCTAAGTTACCTGGAAAAAGATCCCACGTGGGACATGGACTCTGTCCAACCTGATTATCTTGTGTCTACCTCAGTGCTTAGTACAGTGCCTAACTCCTAGTAAGCGCTTGACAAATACCAGGAAAAAAAAAAGGTTATAGGCATTTCCTTTCTCTCTTTTTCTTCCCTACCCTTTCATCTTCATTTCCTGTCTTCTCTTTTCTCTGCCTTTGCTGTCAGAGTTCCTTACCCTGCCCTCCCCTAGGGAGTCCTCATGGGCTTAAACCAGCTCTGGCCACTAGGCCTGTTGGGTGGGGGGAAAAGAAGAAGGGAGAGCGGAGAAGAGAGTGGGGGTGGCGGGGAGAGAAGAGGGTGGGGGCTGACCGCCCATGGCGCCGTGTCTGCACCCCAGGACATGTGTGTCGTGTGCGGCAGCTTCGGCCGTGGGGCCGAGGGTCACCTGCTGGCGTGTTCCCAGTGTTCCCAGTGTTACCACCCGTACTGCGTCAACAGCAAGGTGGGTGGGGCCGGCCGCTTCCCCAGGGGTGGGCTGGGGGCCCCTACCCAGGTCCTGATGAACAAACCCCCTCCCACCCCTCTAACCCACTTAAGGGCATCTCCTTCCCCACCCCAGGGGTACCCCCCCCCCCCCCCCCCCCCCCCCCACTCCAGGACCTCTCTGGCCTCTGCGGGTCCAGACTAATGCGTGGGTGTCAGTCAGTCCTTCCCTACGCTTGTCCGTCCCCAGGTCACGAAGGTGATGCTGCTGAAGGGCTGGCGCTGCGTGGAGTGCATCGTGTGCGAGGTGTGCGGCCAGGCCTCCGACCCGTCCCGCCTGCTGCTCTGCGATGACTGTGACATCAGCTATCACACCTACTGCCTGGACCCTCCGCTGCATAATGTGCCCAAGGGTGGCTGGAAGTGCAAGTGGTGAGCCCGGGGGGCAGGGGTTGGCAGCCGCGGGGTGACCGGGCCTCTCCAGAGGGTGCTGCGCTTAGAAGTGTCTGTGGGGACCTGGTGGGGGGTGGTCCCAGGCGGGGCCGGCCGGGGTGCCGAGAGTCCCAATCGGAGGGAGCGGCTGATTCTGACCCCATGCTCTCTCCTCTGCCCGGCCCAGGTGTGTGTGCTGTGTGCAGTGCGGGGCTGCCTCGCCCGGGTTTCATTGCGAGTGGCAGAACAGCTACACCCACTGTGGCCCCTGTGCCAGCCTGGCCACCTGCCCGGTCTGCCGCGCCCCTTACGTGGAGGGGGACCTGCTGATCCAGTGCCGACACTGTGACCGGTAAGGGGGCCCCTTCTTTTCCCGACTCCTCAACACTCTCCCGGCCCCTTTGCCCCGTGCCCCAGCAACCCCATACTACAGACTCCTTGTCACGTTGCTTCCTCCGTGCCCACCCGGTCGAGTCCCGGACCCCTTCCCCGGCCTGATGTCCCCTCGGCCCCACAGGTGGATGCACGCCAGCTGTGAGAGCCTGCTCACTGAGGAGGAGGTGGAACAAGCAGCTGACGACGGCTTTGACTGTGGCTCCTGCCAGCCCTACGTGGTGAAGCCCGTGGGTGAGCGTCCGGCCCGTCGTGGGTGGCGGAGGCGAGGGGACGTCCTGGGCACAGCGTGGGCAAGCTGTTCACCTGTCTCCCCTCCCTTTGCCCCTAGTGCCCGTTACACCCCCTGAACTGGTGCCCATGAAGGTGAAGGAGCCAGGTGAGTTCTGTAGGCCAGGCTCAGGGTAGGGGCCTGCTGGAGGGGCGGCCGAGGCTGACCCCTCCCCCTCGCCCCCAGAGCCCCAATACTTCCGCCTGGAGGGCGTGTGGCTGACCGAGACGGGCAGGGCCGTCCTGCGGAACCTGGCCATGTCGCCCCTGCACAAGCGACGCCAGCGGCGTGGTCGACCGGGCACCCTGGGCGATGGGGGGCTGGATGGGCCTGAGCCCCCCGACCTCCCGGACCCCTCTGGGCCCGACGACAAGAAGGACTGTGACTTGGACAGTGAGGAGCTGCTCAAGGCGGAAGGTGTGTGGGGTGAGGAGGAGGTCCAAAGGGGCTGATCCTGGGGGGCTGGGGCTTGGGGCGGACTCTTGCTTTGGCCCGGCCCTCCCCCATCCCCGTTTGGCTCCATCCCTCCCTGCCTACAGGGGCCACAGTGGAGCATATGGAGTGCGAGATCAAGCTGGAGGCTCTGGCCAGCCCCGACGGGGACCCAGGCAAGGAGGAGATTGATGATGTCAAGAAACGCAAGCGGAAGCCCTATCGCCCCGGTGAGAGGGGATGGGGACGGGGGCAGAGCCGGAGACGCTGGTGGGAGCGGGAGGAGGGCCTCTGGTGAGGGGGTGTGGTGGTTGAGGGGGGGCCCTCTGTCATATCCGCACCTCCATCATCTCCCGCCCTCCTAGGCATCGGTGGTTTCATGGTCCGGCAGCGCAAGTCCCACACGCGGCTAAAGAAGGGGCCGGCGGCCCTCGCGGAAGTGCTCAGCGTGGAGGCTCAGCCTGATGAGGGTGAGCGTGCGGGCGGCCTGGGGAGGGGGCAAGGCGTGGTCCACGGGAGGAGCAGACACACGGCCTCCGTCCCGAGACCTGGGTGACACCTCGTGCCTCGCCACTCGCCCTCCCCAGCCATGGCCGCCGACCTGCCTGTGGAAGGCGCCGCGGAGCAGAGCGCGGCCGAGGGAGACGAGAAGAAGAAGCGGCGAGGGCGGAAGAAAAGCAAACTGGAGGACATGTTCCCCGCCTACCTGCAGGTGATCCGGGGTGGACCGGGAAGATGGTGATGCCTGGGCTCAGGCTGGCCGCACTCTATCTTGGGCCACTTCAGGGCTGTAAGCCTGGGTAGTCCCGGGAGGTCCCACCCCCGGGTCGGTCGTCCTGGGAGACCCCGAGAAGGTTGCAAAATGTGGGAAAGTGTCTGCATATCTAGCTCTGCTTGTAGGCCCATCCACCTTGAGCGAAAGTTTCGCAGGCCTGGGCTGTGGCCCCACATACCTGGGGCCTGATTTGGGCTGCCTCAGGTCCTGGCCCTGGGCTCCCGGGTGTGGATCCGGGCACGGGACTGGGACTCGGCAGACAGTGATGCCCGCCTGCCGCCCTTGCAGGAAGCTTTCTTCGGGAAGGCCCTGCTGGACCTGAGTCGGAAGGCCCTGCAGGTCGCCGGGGAAGGGCGGCCCGGTTTTGGGCCCGGCGGCCCCAAGGCCAGAGGTGACACTGGTCCCGACGGGAAGGAGACCCCCGCCGCCCAGAAGGGTGAGTTGGGGACAGGAGGGAAGGGGCTGGGGGGAGCAGAAGTCCAGTCCTGAGTCGGGTGAGGGAGGCAAGGTGTGATCTTGGGATCTTGTGACCGGGCTGGGGACCTACCTCCCCTCTGCAGGAGAAGACGGAGTTGATGGCCCAGACGAGGAGACCAGGGGTCCTGACGTGCAGGCCGAGACCCCAGGTGCTGGCCCCAGGGGTGGGAAAGGGTCCGGGCTGGGAGTCCGCTGGGGCAGCCTGGACTGCTGGGTCTCGGTGGGCTCGGTGTTTCTCGTGGCCGTCCCCTAAAACGGACTGTGACCGATCAGCCGTCCTCCCCATAGGGCCGGATGATGGAGGCCTCAAGGCTTCGCCGGCTCCAAGCGACACGGAAAAGCCCGGCTCGCCAGGGGATGGGGAGGGGCCTCTCAGCTCTGACCTGGACCGGATCCCCACCGAAGGTGAGAGAGAATGCTGGGCTTGGCCCAAACTCTGGTCCCCTCCGCCCCTCGGCTGGGTCCGGAGTATCACACCCTGGACCGCCCTCCCCGCTTCCCTCCCTCCCGCCCGGCGTGCCCCAGTTGTCCCCCCAGCGGCGTGCCCTAGTTCTCCCCCCCCGGCGTGCCCCAGATTTCCCCCCACCCTCTCCAGAGCTGCCCAAGATGGAGTCGAAGGACCTGCAGCAGCTGTTCAAGGACGTGCTGGGCTCTGAGCGGGAGCAGCAGCTCGGTGGCAGCGGCGGAGGTGGGGGCGGCGGTGGTCCTAGCCTGGATGGCAACCGCACTCCCCTGCAGCAGAGGCCCTTCTTGCAAAGTGAGTTGCGGGGGGCCGGGAGGCCGGGCCTGGGGGTTGGGACGAGACTCACCCCCGGCTCTCTTATTCTGCCCGGCTGTCTCCTCCCACAGCTGGGCTTCCGCTGGGCACCCCTGGCTCCATGGACTCTTACCCGGGGCTCTGCCAGTCCCCGTTCCTTGATAGCAGGTGGGTATCTCAGCCTCCTTTGCCACCCCCCAGGTGCCTCCATCTAATCTTGCTTGGGCTGGCTGCTGTGCCCTGCTCCCTCATCCCTGCTCCCGCCCCAACCCCATGCTTTCATCCTCACTTGCACCTGCAGTTACCCCAGCCCCCTGCTCTCCCGTTTCCCCCTGCCCTCCCCTCCCGTCCCATCCCCCCAACCTCAGCCATTAATGGGGGTGGGAGTCTCGCTGCTCAGGACCAGGGCTGCGGATGGGAGGCTCGGAACCACCGCCTCCCCCGTGACCCTCTGCCCCTGCGCCCCAGGGAGCGCGGGGGCTTCTTTAGCCCGGAGCCCGGAGAGCCAGACAGCCCCTGGACGGGCTCAGGGGGCACCACGCCCTCGACGCCCACCACGCCCACCACGGAGAGCGAGGGCGACAGCCTCTCCTACAACCAGCGCAGCCTGCAGCGCTGGGAGAAGGACGAAGAGCTGGGCCAGCTGGCCACCATCTCCCCCGTGCTCTACGCCAACCTCAACTTCCCCAACCTCCGGCAGGATTACCCAGGTAACCGCTGAGGCGGGCGGGGGTGGAGGATGGGTGGGCATGGCCGGGCCGGGGTGGGGGGCTCACTCTGTCCTCTGTCCTCCAGACTGGTCCAGCCGCTGCAAGCAGATCATGAAGCTTTGGAGAAAGGTCCCAGCCACGGACAAAGCCCCCTACCTGGTGAGGGGCGGGGTCCCAGCAGCTGGGGTGGCCGGGGGGCTGAGCATGAGATGGCTCCGCCGCTTGTCTGCTTTGTGGCCTTGGGCAAGCCACTTCACTTCTCTGGGCCTCAGTTCCCTCATCTGCAAAAATGGGTATTCAGTACCTGTTCTCCCTCGTACTTAGACTGTGAGCCCCATGTGAGACAGGGACTGTCTCCCACCTGGTGGTCTTGTATCCACCCCAACGCTTAGTGCGGTACTTGACACATAGTAAGCATTTAACAAATACCCCAATCACGAGGCGGAGGTGGGCGAGTAAGCTCCCTGAAGGCAAGGGTCACGTCTACCTACTCGTCATTATGATGGTGGAGTTTAAGCGCTTTCTCTGTGCCAAGAACAGTGCTAAGCACTGGGGGACATAAGATATAAGGTCGTAAGATAATCAAGACATAAGATAATCAGGTCAGGCTCCAAACCAGTCCTAGATGGGGTTCACGGTGTAAGTAGGAGGGAGAACTCTCCCAGGTGCTCAGTACAGTGCCCTGCATCCAGTAGACACTCAGTGAATATCAGTGATGGATGGGGTGGGGAGGGTTTGAGTGCCCTGCATCTTGTAGGTACTCAATGAATACCATTAATAGATTGGGTGGGGAGGGTTTGAGTTGGGGCTGGGGGACTGGCTTGCGGGGATGGTGGGATTTTAGCTGTGGCCTCCAGGGTTGATAAAACCTGGTTTTACTTTCCCAGCAAAAGGCCAAAGATAACCGGGCAGCTCATCGGATCAGCAAGGTGCAGAAGGTCAGTGAGGAGGCCCCGGGTGTGCTCTTGGAGGGGAGACACCTGAGAGTGTCGGGGGCGAGAGGAGGAGGGCCGCCAGGGGAGCAGGGCTCCCGGGCCCATCGGGTCTGACACCTCGCCCCTCTCCCCTCGCCCGCCCTTGTCCCCTGTAGCAGGCAGAGAGCCAGATCAGCAAGCAGAGCAAGGCGGGGGAGGTGGTCCGCAAGGGGGAGCGGCCAACCCTGCACCTGCGTATGCCGCCCCAGCCCGGGGTGCTGGCCAGTTCGCCCCCGGACCCCGGACCCCTCGCCGCCGCCGGCACCGGCCTCCCTACCTCCTCGGACGGGTTCCTGAAGCCGCCGGCGGGCGCGGGGCCCGGCCCCGAATCCCCCGAGCTCTTCCTCAAACTCCCACCCCAGCTGTCTGCTCAAGTGCCTTCGCAGGACCCCTTCGGCCTGGCCCCCCAAGCCTTTGGCCCGGAGCCCCGCTTCCCGCCGGCCTATCCCCCCTGCCCCGGCCCCACGCCCGCCGGCACCCCCGGACAGCCTCCTCCCCTGGGGGGTGTCCTCCGCTCAGCCGGCCCCCACCCCGCCGACTTCCACCCCACCCCGCCGGGCACCCCTCACCCCCACCTTCTCCAGCCCCACCCCCAGTCGGTCCCAGGTGACCCCTTCCTCAAGCCCCGCTGCCCCTCCCTGGACAACTTGGTGGGGCCTGGCAGCCCCAGGGGGGCTGAGCCCCTGCGCTCGCCCCCACCCTTTGGGGAGCCCCGCCGGGCCCCCGAAGTCAAGAAGGAGGAACTGGGCGCAGTTTCCCCGGGCTATGGGCCACCCGGCCTGGCCTTCGCGGACTCACCCTCTTCCTCCTCCTCCTCCTCCGGCCCCGCCCTGGGTGGGCCAGAGCTCAAGGTCCCCGATGTCTTCAAAGCCCCGCTGACCCCCCGGGCGTCTCAGGTAGAGCCCCAGAGCCCGGGCCTGGGTCTGAGGCCTCCGGAGCAGGCCCCGGCCCCCCTCGCCCCCCGGCCACGCTGACCCCTACCGCCCGGCCCCCTCCGGGCCCTACCCGGCAGACCCCTACGCCCAGCCCCCGCTCACGCCCCGGCCCCCACCGACCGAGGGCTGCTGTGCTCTGCCGCCCCGCTCCTTGCCCTCTGACCCCTTCTCCCGCGTGCCCGCCAGCCCCCAGTCGCAGTCCAGCTCACAGTCGCCCCTGACCCCAAGGCCCCTGTCGGCCGAGGCTTTTTGCCCATCGCCCGTCACCCCTCGCTTTCAGTCCCCGGACCCCTACTCGCGCCCGCCTTCTCGGCCTCACTCGCGGGACCCCTTCGCCCCCTTGCACAAGCCCCCCCCGGCCCCAGCCAGACCCCTCCGCCGGGCCCGCCTTCAAACCCGGGCCCCTCTCCCACACCCCGCTGGCGGCCGGCTCCTTCCCGCCTGGCCTGCTGCCCGGCGAGCCCCAGGCTAAGGGCCCTGGGGGTTCCGCCCCAGCCTTTGCCCGCTCCCCCGGGGCTGGGGTCTTCCCGGGGGGTCCTGCGCCCATGCGTTTCACCTTCCCCCAGGCCGCGGGTGAACCCCCGCTGAGGGCCCCCGTCCTCCCTCCCCCTCCTCACGGGATTAACAGCCATTTTGCCCCCGCCCCGAGCAAGCCCCAGAGCGCCAGCTACCCGGGGACGGCCTCGTGCGGCTTTCACCCGGCGGGCGGGCCCCTGGGGCCGGGCGAAGGCTATGGGCCGGGCCCCCCGCGCCCACCCTCGGTCCTGCCCACGCCCGACGTGTCCCTGCCCTACCTGTCCCACGGCGCCCCGCCGCGGCCGGGCCTGGCATCGCCAGCCGATAAGCGGGAGGAGCCGGTGGCCGGGCTGGGCAGCCCCCTGGCAGGCCCCGAACTGCCCTCGGTGGGCCAGGATCCCAGCCTGGCCGGCATGAGCCAGACGGAGTTGGAGAAGCAGCGCCAGGTGAGCAGACGGGAAGGCCGGTAGCTGGGCGCCCCCCACCCCCGGTCCTGGTGGGGCTGCTGACCCCCTCCATGTGCTCCCCTGCCCCCCAGCGCCAGCGGTTGCGGGAGCTGCTGATCCGGCAGCAGATGCAGCGGAATAGCCTGAGGCAGGAGAAGGAGACGGCGGCGGCGGCTGCGGCGGCGGCAGTGGCAGCGGGCGGCTGGGGCCCTGAACCGGGCAACCCAGCCTTCGAACAGCTGGGCCGTGGTCCCGCCCCCTACCCCGGGGTGCAGGTGAGCCTGCCGAGCAAACACCCCCAGCCCCCCCTGGGGGTGGTGGGCAGCGGTTGAGGGGTGGTGAAGTGGCAGGGGGTGGGGACGGCCTCCTCCCTGCTCCCCTGACTCCTCTCTCCTGGCCACAGGATAAGGGCAGCCTCGGGCCACTGGCCCCTGGCAAGTTGGGCAGCTCGGTGTTGGGGGCTCCGGGCTTCAGCCCCGACGAGCGCCTGGGCCGCCCGGCCCCCCCAGCCACACCTTCCGCCCTGGACATGAACAGCAGGTGAGCCGAGCCGGCGTCCCCTTACGGCCCTATCTTCCCTCTCCCTCCTCAACCCCGGCCCCCATCCCAGCCGTGGGCGTTCCCTCCGCTGACTGTTTCCCTTCCTCCACCCGGGCCCCTGAGGCCTAACCATCACTTGCTGTCCAGGCAACTGGTCGGTGGCTCCCAGAGCTTCTATTCGCGGGCAACCTACCCGGGCTCCCTGGCCCAGCAGCAGCAGCAACGGCAACAGCAGCTTTGGCAGCAGCAGCAACAGCAGCAACAGTCCGTGGCCTCCATGCGTCTCGCCATGCCCAGTCGCTTCACCCAGCCGCCCGGCCCCGAGCTGGGCCGCCCAACTCAGGGCGACCCCTTGGTGGGAATCCCGGCCCGCCCACCCGGCTGCGGGGACCCGGCGCCCGGTCCGTCCGGCCCCGCCCAGTTCATCGAGCTGCGGCACAATGTGCAGAAGGGGCCGGGGCTGGGGGGTGCCCCCTACGCCCTGCAGGGCCCCATGCCGCGAGCCCGCTTCTTCCCTGGGGGCGAGGAGCCGCCTCGCCTGCCTCCCGATGGGCTGCGGACCTTGGCGCTGCCCGGCCCGTTGCCCCCGAGGCCCCCGGCTCCTCCCGCCCCGCCCTCGGCCGAGCCTGCCCCCAACCTGCGCCCGCCGGCCCCCACCCCGCCCGCGGGCCCAGACCCCGGTCGCCCGCCATTGGTGTTGGAGGCCGGGCGGCTGCCCTGTGAGGAGTCTGAGCTGGAGGATGACTTTGATGCCCATAAGGCCCTGGAGGACGACGAGGAGCTGGCCCAGCTGGGCCTGGGCGTGGATGTGGCCAAGGGGGATGATGACCTGGGGACCCTGGGGACCCTGGGGAACCTGGAGACCAACGACCCGCACCTGGATGACCTGCTGAATGGTGACGAGTTCGACCTGCTGGCCTACACCGACCCCGAGCTGGACACTGGTGACAAGAAAGACATCTTCAACGAGCACTTGCGGCTGGTGGAGTCAGCCAACGAGAAGGCGGAGCGCGAGGCCCTGCTGCGGGGCGCCCCCCCCCACCCCACCCGCCCCCGAGGAACGGCCACCCGAGTCCCGCCGCCCGGCCCCACCCCCGCCGCCCTCCCAGGTGCAACCCAAGCTTGAGGAAGGCGGGCCCCAGGCCTCCCCGTGCCAGTTCACCACCACGGCCGCCCCCAGGCCCGACCCCCCCGCCTCGACCCCGGCCCCCTCCCCACTGGCCCTGGGGCTGAAGCCCAGCCAGAGCCTCCTGGGGGCCCGGGACAACCAGCTGGGCACGGGCGGCTATGCCAACCATGGGCCCGCAGGCGCCCCCCCGGCCCGGCTGCTCCCGCCGAGTCCCCTGGGCACCCCGCTGGGGGGCCCTTCCCTGCTGGAGAAGTTTGAGCTGGAGAGCGGGGCCCTGGGGCTCCCGGGCGGGCCCCCAGAGACGGGGGACGAGTTGGACAAGATGGACAGCTCGCTGGTGGCCAGTGAGCTGCCGCTCCTCATCGAGGACCTGTTGGAACATGAGAAGAAGGAGCTGCAGAAGAAGCAGCAGCTCTCTGCCCAGCTGCAGCCCCCACCCCCGCTGCTGGCGGCCCCCGGCCCTGCCCAGCCCCTGCCCTTGCCACCGGAGGGCCCGGCCCCAGGCCTGGCTGGTCCCCCCCAGCAGCTCCCACTGGGCTTGGCAGCTCGGCAGCCCGGGCTGGCAGCCCCGATGATGGCCGGCCAACCGCCCCCACATCCCCTGCAGCAGCGCCTGGCGCCCCCCATGACTCTGGGACCCCCCGCCCAGGCGCACCTGCTGGGCGGGCAGCACGGGGGCCCGGCGGGCCTGGCGCCCCAGCAGAGCGCACAGCCGGCATTGGCCCAGAAGCCCCTAGGCTCGGTGCCCCCCTCGATGGGCATGAAGCCGCAGCAGCTGGCCATGCAGCAGCAACTGGCCAACAGCTTCTTCCCTGACACAGGTACCCTCTGGCTGAACCGGGGACTCTAATGCCCGGACTCTTACGGGGCAGGGACCGGACCGGTGGGACGGGTGGCAGGGAGTGTGGGGGTGGGGGAGGTCGAGCCTAGCTTCTAATCTCCCGCCTTCCCCACTAGACTTGGACAAGTTTGCTGCCGAAGACATCATCGACCCCATTGCCAAGGCCAAGATGGTGGCCCTGAAGGGCATCAAGAAGGTGATGGCGCAGGGCAGCATCGGCGTGGCGCCCGGCATGAGCAGGTACCGGGGTGTGACACCCGCAGTCATTCACACAAATGAACCCATGACCTCATTCTCCACGTCGCCTCATTCCATCCCATCTCCGCCCTCATCCTCGCTCTCTGGGTCCTTCCCACTTCCAGGCAACAGGTGTCCCTCCTGGCTCAGCGGCTGTCAGGGGCCCCAGTCGGCACCGATCTGCAAAACCACGTGGCGGCTGGTAGCGGGCAGGTGAGCAGGCCCGGGAATACCCACTCGGGTCAGGGAGTGCCAGGCCTGGAGCCAAGGAGCCCAGGGGTGGGGTCGGGGGCAGCCTCGGGGTGGGAGACGGGGCGGGCGCGGTCGACTTCTGAGTGGCTTTTCCCCGGGCAGGAGCGCAGCGGTGGAGATCCTTCCCAGGGTCGTCCGACCCCACCCACCTTTGCGCAGGGCGTCATCAGTAAGTGGCAGGGAGCTGGAGGGGCGGGGGCTGGCAAGAAGTGTGTGTGTGTGCCAGCTCTGACCCTCTCCCTCTCTACCCCCACGCAGACGAGGCCGACCAGCGCCAGTATGAGGAGTGGCTGTTCCACACGCAACAGCTACTGCAGATGCAGCTGAAGGTGCTGGAGGAGCAGATCGGGGTGCACCGCAAATCGCGCAAGGCGCTGTGTGCCAAGCAGCGCACCGCCAAGAAGGCCGGGCGGGAGTTTCCCGAGGCCGACGCTGAGAAGCTGAAGCTGGTCACTGAGCAGCAGAGCAAGATCCAGAAGCAGCTGGACCAGGTGAGCCGGGGCAGGGGATCCCCTCCACCGCTGTCCTCCCCGCCCTTCGGCCTTCATCCAACCCCGCTCAGCCCCTGCTGTCTCCCCTCTAAACCCTCCTTTCTCTAAATGGGAAGCTCATTGTGGGATAGGAATGCGTCTGTTGTATCGTCCTCTCCAAAGCGCGCAGTACAGTGCTCTGCACACAGTAAGTACGATCGATTGCTTCCTTCCACTCATCTCGATGTACCGTGAAGCGCTGACTGTCTGCAAGGTACTGAGGATGGTGGATTAGTAGGCACAATTCCCGCCTCAAGGACTTTACAGTCTATTCTCTGTTTCCTCCCTGCCTCCCCCAATCTGTCCACTCGGCCCCCTCGTTCCCCAGCGCCGCCTCCCTGCTCAATTCGAGCTGAGGCGAGGGACGGGTGGGAGAGGCCGATGAGGATGATAATACTGATCGTGGTACTTGTTAAGCACTTACTATGGCCCAGGCACCGTACTAAGCACTAGGATGGCTACAAGTGAATCTAGTTGGACACAGTCTCTGGACTCGGGGTTCACAGAGGAGAGACGAGCAGTTTCAACTTGACCTGCCCCTGCACTGTCCCCCTCCAGGTCCGGAAGCAGCAGAAGGAGCACACGAACCTGATGGCCGAGTATCGGAACAAGCAGCAGCAACAGCAGCAGCAGCAACAGGCCGCCCTGGCCCCCGGCCCCTCCCAGAGCCCCCGCATGCTGACCAAGCTCCCGAGCCAGCTCCTCCCCGGCCCCGGGCTGCAGCCCCCGCCGCAGGGACCCCCTGGAGGTGGGCAGGCGGGCGGCTTGCGCTTGCCCCCCGGGGGACTGACTCTCCCCGGCCAGCCTGGCGGGCCCTTCCTCAGCGCGGCCCTAGCCCAACAGCAGCAGCAGCAGCAGCACCTGCAGCAGCAGCAGCACCTGCAGCAGCAGCAGCACCTGCAGCAACAGCAGCACCAGCACCAGGCAGCTCACATGAGCGGAGCGCTGGCCGGCCCTTCGGGCACCTTCTTCCCAGGGAACCCGGCTCTGCGTGGCTTGGGGGCTGACGGGCGGCTACTGCAGGAGCGGCAGATGCAGATGCAGCAGCAGCGCATGCAGCTGGCCCAGAAACTGCAGCACCAGCAGCAGCAACAGCAACAACTCCTCCTGAACCAGGTGGCCCTACAGCAGCAGCAGCAGCAGCAACAGCAGCAGCAACAGGGCCTTGTGGGCCAGACCCTGGGTCCTAAGCCGCAAGGACTCTTGCCCCCGGGCAGCCACCAGGGCCTCCTGGTACAGCAGCTGTCCCCCCAGCCACCCCCTACCCCCACGGGCATGCTGGGCCCAGCCCAGGTGGCAGCGTTGCAACAACAACAGCAGCAGCAGCAGCAACAGCCGCATACCGGAGGACTGGGTGCTCAGAGGCATGTGTTACTGGCTCCCCCTCAGCCTCGGGGGTTGGGATCCCCTCAGCTGGTGCAGCAGGCCCAGAGCCTCATGAGCCATCGGCTGGTTCTGACCCAGCAGCAGCAGCAGCAGCAGCAGCAGCAGCAGCAGGGGGCCTTGGGTAGCCTCGCCCACCTGCAGCAGGGACTGGCACCTCTAGGCGGGCAGCCCAAACTGGGACCGCAGCAGCAGCCGCCGCAGCAGCCGCCACCGCAGGGCCTCTCGGGCCAGAGCCGGACTCTGCTGCCCCCGCAGCAACAGCAGCTCCTGCCCCCGCCACCCACCCACGCCCTCCCTCAGCAGTCCTTGCCCCAACCCCCACAGCCGGCCCAGCCGGCCCACCTGGGCCCTGCCAAGCCGCTCCAGCACTTTCCCGTCCCCGGAGCCGTGGTCCCGGGCCTCCTCCTGGGGCTTACGGGCAAGGAGCAGGCTGGGACTGAGGTGCCACCAGGCCCCGAGGGCAGTGAGGGACCCCAGCAGGCCCCGGGCACCGCCCCGGGTCCCCTGGCCCCGGAGCCGGCCGAACTGAAGCCCCCGCTCCCGGCCGACGCTCATCTCCTCCTGCCCCCGGCCCAGCCCAGCCCCCTACAGATGCAGACCCAGCCCCCACCAAGGGTCCCGGGGTTACATCCACCCGCTGAGACCCCACCCCACCTTCTGGCCCCGGGCCCCTTGGGGGAGCAGCCCCCAGGCCCTCCCCGGCCTCTACAGCCTCCCAAGCCTCAGCCAGCCCCCGGACTGGGCCTGATGGGGCCAGGAGGTGGACTGGCTGCAGGGCAGCAGCTGCGGGCCCAGCTGCAGGGCGTGCTGGCCAGAAACCCCCAACTGCGGCACCTGAGCCCCCAGCAGCAGCAGCAGCTCCAGGCCTTACTCCTGCAGCGGCAGTTGCAGCAGCAACAGCAGCAGCAGCAGCAGAGTCAGGGCCCATGCCCACCTGCCGCACCCAGTCCGGCCTTGCTGCCGCCCGGGGGTTTCCCTGGGGCCCAGCCTGGACCCCCTCCGGAAGCACGATCTCCCAGGCTCCCCACCCCACAAGGAGCCTCCCCCGGGGGTCCAGTTGTGGGCTTTCCACTCGTGCCCAGCCCTCAAGAGCCAAAGAGACCCTCCCCCCAGCCGCCTCCCCCCAGCCCCCAGCTGCCTCCCCCGGGCCAGCCCGAGCCCCAAAAGGCCCCAGGGCCGTCACCCCTGGAGCTCTCAGCGGGGACCGCCCTGCCCCCTTCACCTGCCGGACCTCAGCTCCAGGGGTCCCGGGACAATGTGGAGCCCCCAGCCGGGGAGGCGGGTCCGGCCGGTGGCCGGGGCGGCCCGGAGCCGCTGCGCTTCACCATCAAGCAGGAGCCGCGGGAGGAGCCATGCGCCCTGGGGGCCCAGGCACTTAAGCGGGAAGCCAACGGGGAGCCCGTGGGGGCCGCTCACCCTGGGCTGCTGGCCGGCGCCCGGTCCGAGGCCGGCCACCTGCTCCTGCAGAAGCTGCTGCGGGCCAAGAACGGGCAGCCGGCTCCGGGCCGCGGGGCCGAGGGGCTGCGGGCGGATATCAACGGGCACCCGGAAGCCAAGGGGGCCGGCCTGGAGTCCAGACTGTTGGTCATCCCGGGCAGCAAGGAGGTGAGTGGAGCCATGGCAGGGGGTGATTGGGAAGGCCCAGGGCTGGGGCCGCCCCATTGGGGTGGGGGATAACCCTGACCATGGGCATGCTTGGCACAGGACATGGTGGCAAGGAAGCCAGGGACACCCAAACCCAAGCGGGTCCAGAAGGTGGGTGACAGGGTGGCCAGCTCTCGCAAGAAGCTGCGCAAAGAGGACAGCGGCATGGCCCGGTCCGGCGAGGCCCTGCTAAGGCAGCTTAAACAGGTGACCCCCTCCTTTGGACCCTCCCAAGAAGCCCCCTGCCCAAGACTCTTATCCTGAACTCATCAGAAATCTCCCCTAACTCCCTTTCCTGAGACCACCCCGCCCTCCTAGAAGCCCTCCCGTTCCCTGTGCCAGGGGCGGGGTCCAAGATGCCCTAGCCATCTGAGCCTGCCCTCCTCCCCACCCCACCCCAGGAGCTGTCTCTGCTGCCACTGTCAGAGCCGGCCATCACTGCCAACTTCAGCCTCTTCGCGCCCTTTGGCAGCGGCTGCCCCGTCAGCGGGCACAGCCAGCTCCGGGGTGCGTTTGGCAGTGCCGCCCTGGCCTCCGGTCCCGACTACTACTCCCAGCTGCTCACCAAGGTGAGGGGGCCGAGGGTGCTGGGCAGGTGGAGGGTGGGGCGCGGGGAGGGCGACCCTCCCTCTGGACATCTGGGGAGCCCCGACGGCTGCCAGAGTCCCTGCTACTTCCCCGTCTCACAGAACAACCTCAGCAACCCACCCACGCCCCCTTCCTCGCTGCCACCCACCCCGCCTCCTTCGGTGCAGCAGAAGCTGGTGAACGGCGTCACGTCGGGCGAGGAGCTGGGGGAGCAGCCAAAGGACGGGGCTCCGGCCCCGGAACCGGATGGGGCGCCTGGTGGTGAGTAGGGGCCCCTGGCTAGGGGTGGGAGGACGGTGGCTCAGACCAGAGTCGCCCTGACCTGTGCCCCGCCCCCGCTTCCGTTCCCCAGGCGCTCCCGAAGTGAAGAACCTGGACCTGCTGGCGGCCCTGCCCACTCCCCCCCACAACCAGACCGAGGACGTCAGGTGGGGGTCCGTCCTCTTTAGGGAGGCGGTGGGGCCTGGAGCTCTCGATGCCCCCGAGTTGTGCACTGTGGCCCAAGGGGGTGTTCAAGGTGCAGGGGACTCTGGGGATCCAGTAACATTCCCTGCCCCCGCCACCACTCTGCTTTCTCCGCCCAATTCCAGGATGGAGAGTGACGAGGAGAGCGATTCCCCCGACAGCATCGTCCCAGCCTCGTCCCCCGAGAGCGTCCTGGGCGAGGAGGCTCCCCGCTTCCCTCCGCTGGGCCCCAGTCGCAGGGATGGGGAGGAGCGAGCGCTGTCCCCCGTCATTCCCATCATCCCCCGGGCCAGCATCCCAGGTAGGGGGAAAGGGCTCGATGCAGTCGGGCCATGCCGGGTAGGGGAGGGACGAGTGGAATTCTGGTTCTGGACCTCCCAGAGATGACCCTTGACCCCTCATTTCCACCGTGTCCCAACTACATCACCCCCCCGCCCCTTTCCCAGCATCTCTCCCTTCCCCACCAATCAGTGGGAACAGACCGCCCAAGGAAGGCGTGGTCTCCCCAGCCCCACACATCTTGGACAAGAGCAGTGGCCAAATGTCTTCCTCGGGCGGTGTTGCCATCTGCTTGTCTTGATACTGGGGCCTGGACCAGTTGACCCCAGGAGGTCCCTTCCAGCTCTGGGATTCAAGGCCCTCCCCTTCCCCAGTGCCTGATTCTCCTCTCCCCCTCCCCCCCACATCCAGTCTTCCCAGATGCCAAGCCGTTCGGGCCCCTGGAGCCAGAGTCGGCGGGGAAGCTGGCGGGGGCCACCGGTGCCGCCTGGGAAAAGAGCAAAGGGAGGGAGGTGTCCGTCATGCTGACCGTCTCCGCCGCTGCTGCCAAGGTGCGAGCCTGGGCGTACAGTGGGTGTTGGGGGGGAGGGGGACCTGGCGAGAGGGGACCAGGGGCTGACGTGGCCCCTGCCCCGCCCAGAACCTGAATGGGGTGATGGTGGCCGTGGCCGAGCTGCTGAGCATGAAGATCCCCAACTCGTATGAGGTGCTGTTCCCGGATGCGCCCGGCCGGGGCCCCGAGCCACAGAAGGGGGACGCCGAGGGGGCCGGTGAGAAACCGGGGGGCGGGGCGGGTGTGTTTGGAAGGGAGAGCCGGTGGGGTTAAGCCTGGTCTAGTAATAATAATAACGATGCCATTTGTTAAGCGCTTACTATGTGCAAAGCACTGTTCTAAGCGCTGGGGGGGATACAATGTGATCAGGTTGTCCCACATGGGGCTCACAGTCTTAATCCCCATTTTTACAGATGAGGTAACTGAGGCTCAGAGAAGTTAAGTGACTTGCCCAAGATCGCAAAGCAGACTTGTGGTGGAGCCGGGATTCAAACCCATGACCTCTGACTCCAAAGCCCATGTTCTTTCCACTGAGCCACGCTGCTTCTCTAGCGGATAAGGCCTGGGCCTGGGGGGCTTCTAATCCCAGTTCTGCTACTTGTCTGCTGTGTGATCTTGGGCAAGCCACTTCTTCTCGGGGCTTCGGTTCCCTCATCTGCAAAACGGAGACGAAGACCATGAGCCCCATGTGGGACAGGGGACTGTGTCCAACCCAATTATCTTGTATCTTGACACCTGACCACATGTTTTGTTTTGTTGTCTGTCTGCCCCTTCTAGACTGTGAGCCTGTTGTTGGGTAGGGACCGTCTCTATGTGTTGCCAACTTGTACTTCCCAAGCGTTTAGTACAGTGCTCTGCACACAGCGCTTAATAAATACAATTGACAAGAATGAATGAGAGTATCTACCTCAGCACTTAAAACGGTGCTTGGCACATAGTAAGCGCTTAACAGATACCATAAAAAAAGCTGGTGGGGGAGGGGGAGGTCGTGGAGCTGGGAGGGAAGGGAGGGCCAGGGAGATGGGGGCTAGGACCCTGACGCTCCCTCCCCCCACAACAGGGAAAGAAAAGGGTTCTGGGGGGCAGCCCCCCGAAGGCGGCAGCGACTGGCTGAAGCAGTTTGATGCCATCCTGCCCGGCTACGCCCTCCGCAGTCCTCTGGACATCTTGAGGCTCCTCAAGGAGGTAAGCGGCGTGGCAGGGGGGTAGAGGGGAGGAGGAGGGGGACCTACGGATAGAGGAGACCCAGGGCTGACGGCCCCCTGGCCCTGCCGCCCCCAGGAGAGCCCGGCCCCAGACCTGCCCGCCCAGCACAGCTACGCCCTCAACGTCTCCAACCTGGACGTCCGGCAGCTGTCGGCCCCGCCCCCCGACGGGCCCTCACCTCCCCCCTCGCCTTCCGCCCCCTCGCCCGCGAGCCCCCCGGCTGCCGAACTCCCGGCCCCTTCGCCCCCGCCCGCCGTCCCGACCCCCTCGCCCCCCGGGCCCGAAGTGGCCCGCCCCAAGCCCCGGGCCCGGCCCCCTGAGGAGCCACCCCCTGAGGACCCCCGCCTGCCACGCCTGAAGAAGTGGAAGGGCCTACGCTGGAAGCGGCTGCGGCTGCTGCTCACCATCCAGAAGGCTGGCGGGGGCGGCGGGCGGCCGGAGGGCGGCAGCGAGCGGGAGGTGGCGGAGTTCATGGAGCAACTGGGCAGCGCCCTGCGCCCCGCCAAGCCCCCCCGCGATCTGCGGCGCTGCTGTTTCTGCCACGAGGAGGGGGACGGGGCCACGGACGGGCCGGCCCGCCTTCTGAACCTGGACCTGGACCTGTGGGTGCACCTGAACTGTGCCCTGTGGTCCACGGAGGTGTACGAGACGCAGGGCGGAGCCCTGATGAACGTGGAGGGGGCACTGCACCGCGGGCTCCTGACCCGCTGCTCCCTCTGCCAGCGCAGCGGGGCCACCGGCAGCTGCAACCGGCTGCGCTGCCCCAGTGTCTACCACTTCGCCTGCGCCATCCGGGCCAAGTGCATGTTCTTCAAGGACAAGACCATGCTGTGCCCGCTGCACAAGGTCAAGGGCCCCTGCGAGCAGGAGCTGGGCACCTTCGCCGTCTTCCGGCGCGTCTACATTGAGCGGGACGAGGTGAAGCAGATCGCCAGCATCATCCAGCGCGGCGAGCGGCTCCACATGTTTCGCGTGGGCGGGCTCGTCTTCCACGCCATCGGCCAGCTGCTGCCCCACCAGCTGGCCGACTTCCACAGCGCCACGGCCCTCTACCCCGTGGGCTACGAGGCCACGCGCTTCTACTGGAGCCTGCGCACCAACAACCGGCGCTGCTGCTACCGTTGCTCCATCGGCGAGAGCGCCGGCCGCCCCGAGTTTGTAGTGCAGGTCACGGAGCAGGGCCTGGAGGACCTGGTCTTCACTGACTCCTCGCCCCAGGGTGAGCCCAGCCCCCCAGCCCCAGCTTCTCCCAAACCGCCACCCGGAGTGGACAGGGAATCCCGAGCGGAGGGACCCAGCGACAGAGTCATTTGCTAGAGGCCGGAGCGAGCGGGCGGGCGGGGAGTGGGTCGTATTTGTTGAACACTTACTGTGTGCGGAGCACTGTACTAAGCCCAGGGAAGAGTACAGTATAACAATATTTAGTTCCCTCAGTTGTATTTATTGAGCGCTTACTGTGTACAGAGCACAGTGCCAAGTGCTTGGGAGAGTAGAGTAGAACAATGAACAGACACATTCCTTGCCCATAACGAGCTTATGTTGGAAGGGTCTCGGGGAGAGAAGCGGCGAAGAGAACTGCCGAGGTGATGGGGGGGATCAAGAGCCCAACCGGATCTCGCTCTCCTCCTGCCCTTGGAGGCATTCCTCCCCGGTTCCCCCCAACCCCCGAGTCAGGGGGCTGTACCTTCTCTGCCCAAAACTGGTCCATCCCGCCCGAACACCTGCTGGCTTCGGCCCCTCCCCTCGGTCCCTTGCTGCCCTTTTGGCTTTTCCCGATGCCCAGGCCTGCTGGGGCCCTTGGGAGACGGGAGGGGAGGTCAGACAGAGAGGATGTTGGCCCCGTGGAGATGCTGGAAGGCGGGCACTGGGAAGAAGATGGGGGTGCCTGGAGGGGCCAGGGCGGAACCCCTGACGGCAACGCCCTCCCTTGCTTCCCACAGCCGTGTGGGACCGAATCATCGGGCCGGTGGCGGCCATGCGCCAGGAGGCGGGCATGCTACGCCTCTTCCCCGAGTACTTGAAGGGCGAGGAGCTGTTCGGGCTGACGGTGCACGCCGTGCTGCGCATCGCCGAGTCGGTATGCTAGGGGGCTGCGGTGGGGGCGGGGTTCGGGGCGGGGTGGGGGGCGCATGGACCGACCAGACAGGTGACCCCTGTGCCCCCAGCTGCCTGGTGTGGAGAGCTGCCACAACTACCTGTTCCGCTACGGCCGCCACCCGCTCATGGAGCTGCCCCTCATGATCAACCCCACCGGCTGTGCCCGCTCCGAACCCAAGATCCTCACCCACTACAAACGGTCTGCCTGGGGGAGGGGGCAGCGTCGCAGGAGCCCAGAGCGGGTGGGGGGCGGCTGGGTGGTCTCTCCCTCCCGATGCACCCGCTTTCCGATCCTGGGGGGAGGGAAACTGAGGCACGGTGTCCTCCCTGGGGCTTCCTTATCATCGTTGGGGTCCCCTGAGCACCTCCCCGGGTTGCGGTGGTGGGCTAAACCCTCAGAAGAGTCTGACGGGAAGAGAGGGTCGCCTGTTTCCAGGCCAGCGGTGGCAGGGACTGACCGGCGCGTGCACACACGGGTCCCTGTCCCCAGGCCACACACGCTCAACAGCACCAGCATGTCCAAGGCGTACCAGAGCACCTTCACCGGAGAGACCAACACGCCGTACAGCAAGCAGTTCGTGCACTCCAAGTCGTCGCAGTACCGCCGCCTGCGCACCGAGTGGAAGAACAACGTGTACTTGGCGCGCTCGAGGATCCAGGGCCTGGGACTGTATGCGGCCAAGGACCTGGAGAAGCACACCATGGTCATCGAGTACATCGGCACCATCATCCGCAACGAGGTGGCCAACCGGCGGGAGAAGATCTATGAGGAGCAGGTGCGGCCTGCCCCCCCGTTTCCCCCCACCCCAATTCCTGCCCCGGCACCCCGGGGCCCCTGGCTGGCTGGGGGATGGAGGGCGGGCATACGTCACGGCGACGGACAGTATGTGCCCGCGGGCCTGAAACCTGCCTTCCCTCCCTCTGCCCCCATCCAGAATCGTGGCATCTACATGTTCCGGATCAACAACGAACACGTGATCGATGCCACGCTGACTGGTGGTCCTGCCAGGTGAGGGTCCTCGCTGTGCCCAGGAGGAGCTAGAGGATTTACCAGCCACCCACTCGGGGCTGAGTGCTGTACTGAGCATCAAGAGAGGATTCAGGGCATAACACTATACTGAACTCGGGGCTGAGTGCTGTACTGAGCATCAAGAGAGGATTCAGGGCATAACACTATACTGAACTCGGGGCTGAGTGCTGTACTGAGCATCAAGAGATGATTCAGGGCATAACACTATACTGAACTCTGGCAGGGGATACAGGACAAGACACTGTACTGAACCCTGGGAGAAGATACGAGGTAGAACACTGTACTAGGCGCTGAGACAGGATACAGGGGAAGAGCCGGTTGGCAGAAGACCCAGGTTCTTAGCTGCCGCTGGGTGACATAAGACTAGTCAATTCACTTCTCTGGGCCTCAGTTTCCTCATCTGTAGAATGTGGAATCGGTGCCTGTCCTCCATCTCTCTTATGCTGGGAGCCCCAGGAGGGTCAGAGAACGTGTCCGCTCTGATTATTCTTGATCTATCCAAGTGCTAGGCACAGTGCTTGGCATGTTGTCAGCACTTAACCAATGCCACAGTTACTGTTACTATTCTAAATGGTCTCTCCCTGAAGAGGCCTCCTATAAAAGAATGGGGGTGGGGTGCGAGGATATAACTGGTAACAGGTACATAAAGAAAAACGAAACAAGAGGAACCCAAAACCATAAAGGTCGAGGAGAGTGCCAGTAATCAAAAGTGCCTAATATGTGCCAAGCGCTGTGCTTACTGCTGGAACGATTGTGATTGATGACAATAATGGTGTTTGTTAAGCCCTTACTATGTGCCAAGGTACAAGGTAATCGGTTCAGACACGATGTCTGTCCCACATAGGGATCACAGTTGAAGTGGGAGGGAGAACAGGTAATTAATTCCCATTTTACAGATGAGGAACCTGAGGCTCAGAGGATTTCAGAGGCTTGCCCGGAGTCACCCAAGCAGGCTTAGAACCTTCAGGATTAGAACCTAGGTCTTCTGACCCCTAGGTCCAGGCTCTTTCCACTAAGCCATTCTGATTATTATTATGATTATCATTATTATTACTACGACTACTTTGTGTGCCAAGCACTGTTCTAAGTGCTGGGGAAGACACAGGTTAATCAGTTTGGATACAACTTCTGTCCTTCAAGGGGCTCAAAGTCTGAGGAGGCAAGAGGATTTAATTGCAGCGTGGCTCAGTGGAAAGAGCACGGTCTTGGAGTCAGAGGTCATGGGTTCGGATCCCAACTCCGCCACATGTCTGCTGTGTGACCTTGGGCAAGTCGCTTAACTTCTCTGAGCCTCAGTTACCTCATCTGTAAAATGGGGATTAAGACTGTGAGCCCCACGTGGGTCAACTTGATCACCTTGTATTCCCCCCCCAGCGCTTAGAACAGTGCTCTGTACATAGCGCTTAACAAATGCCATTAAAAAAAAGAAAAACTGCCACGTCCTCGCGGGTACATGACGAGGTAACAGGCACAGAGAAGTAAAGTGACTTGCCCAAGGTCATACAGCAGATGCGTGGCAGAGCCTTGACTAGAACCCAGGTCCTCTGACTCCCAATTGAGGCTCTTTCCACTAGGCCAACGTAAAGATAAGCAGTGATTAATTCAGTAAGGGTAGTGGGGCCCAGGAGCTAGAGTGTGGGGTCGGGGCTTCTCAAAGCTCGGGGTCTAACCCTGCCCATGCCACCCGTGGCTGTGCCCCCCCGCCCGCCCCCCAGGTACATCAACCACTCGTGTGCCCCCAACTGTGTGGCCGAGGTGGTGACGTTTGACAAGGAGGACAAGATCATCATCATCTCCAGTCGGCGCATCCCCAAGGGAGAGGAGGTGAGGGCGTGGGGGAGGTGGGCAGCAGACCTCAGCTGCCCCCGAGGCCTGGGCGATCTTGGGGCGGGGGGAGTGGCCCGTGCGATGACAGTCCCCTTGAGTGACACCCCCCCCCCCGCCCTCTCGCCTTCTCCCAGCTGACCTACGACTATCAGTTTGACTTCGAGGACGATCAGCACAAGATCCCATGTCACTGCGGAGCTTGGAACTGCCGCAAGTGGATGAACTGAGCACCCCCTCGTCCGAGGGATCGGGGGCGGGCAGGCGGCCGGCCCGGGAGTGGAGCCGGCGCCTGGATCGGAGGCAGGCGGTCCCGGCCCTCCGGCCCTCCCCTCTGCCCCGGCGTGGGCAGGGGCCGCCCGGGCCCCGGACAGAAGCAGCCACTGGGCATCTCAGGTTTGGGGTGGGGACGCGGGCCGGGGGAGGCCCAGCCCCGGCCGGGGGGGGGAGGGGGCCGGAGAGATGGGGAGCCCCCAACCCCTACCCCCGCTGCCCCCCACCCTCCCCCAGCCAACTGCAAGGCTTCAAAGAGACTTGACTAAGCTTGACAATCCCAAAGGCCAAGCCACTTTGCCCACTGGGCCCTGCCCCGCTTCCTCCCTCCATTTCTCTTTCTCTTTTTCTCTCTCTCCCCTCTCTTTCTCTGCATCTGTCTCCTCTCCGTGTCCGTCTCCCTTTCCGTCGCATTTCCCCGTTTCCTCTCCGGCCAACGCAACGCAAACGGGAAAGAGATGTGCCCGGGGCGGGGAGGGGGAAGGCTGGCGGGCGGGCGGGCGGGCGGGCAGGCGGGGTGAGCAAACCAGGCCGGGCAACGGGACCCGCCCCCACACCTACCTCATTTAAATGTTGGAATTTTTGCTGTTTTGAAATGTGAGCCCCCCCCCCTCCCCCCACCCCACATCTTCTTACCCTTCCCTCTCCAGTCTGAGCGAGAAAAAGGAAAAACTAAAAAATATATATAGACATAGATATATATAAATATCTTTGTTTTTAGCCACAAGCCGGGGTGGCAGTGGGGGACAGGGGAGAGCGGGGGGGGGGGGGGACACCTGAGTCTTGAGGGGGGGTCCCAAAGCGGGAGGTCTCCCTCCTTCCCCACTCAACCTCCTGCCCCCCCTGCCCCCTCTAGCCTCTCCTTTGGGGAGGGGTCAGCTCGCCCCACCCCACACGCCACCTAACTGCTGCTGGTCTGGCGGGGAAGGGAAGGGGCAGAGGGTGGGAGCGGTGCGGGGTGGGGGAGGGGGGTATTTATCTATTTATACGCGGGATTGTACATAGTCGCGCAGGCCCGGGAGGGGTGGGAGGGGGGCGGCCGGCGGCAAGACCCTCCACCCTCACTCCTGGGGAAAGCAAATGTAAAACTACTAATTTTTGTGCTTTATATATTCTATATAAATATATCTATTTTCTTTTTACAAAACCAGTTTATAAATGGGGGGGGGGGCGGGGCAGAGGCCACACCTGTGTCCATCACCTCCCCTAAACCCCTTCCCCCCCTCCCCCCCCACCCCAGGCCGGGGCCTCGACTGCTGTAAGGTGAGGTGGGGGGAGGTGCGAGGTGGGGGGCCGAGGCTGGGCGCCTCCCATCCCCGCTGTATAGTTGGACTCTGTTATAACGCACAAAAGCAAAACAGCCCCCGAGCTCGTTCTCCAGGCGAACGGCTTCCCCTGAGCAGCCCCCCCCCCCATACACACACACCCCGCTCCCTCTCGGGGGGCTGGAACCCTGGAGCCAGAGGTCAAGGCTCTTGGGGCCGGGGGTCAAGGGCATTTTGTAATTATTATTTTAAAGAAGCATTTGGAACGGGCTGGGGGTGGGGGCACGGGCTCCATTCGGTTCTGTTTGTTTTCGGTTTGGGTTTTATTGGCCGGTCGGGGGGTGCGGGGGGCTTGGGGGGGGGGGGGCACACGCCATGAACGACAAACGTAAACTTCAAATGCTGCTTCCTGTTCTCTTCCTCACTGTATCGGGCCCGGTCGCCACCCCTAGGCCCACCAGACCCCAGAGCAAAGCTGTAAATAGAGCAGCGGTCCTCACCGGAGGAGCCCCGGCCCTGCTGCCATGGAAACCACTGGACAGTCTGAGCGGGAGACCGAGCGAGTCGGCAGGGCAGGCCGGGGGGCATTGGTGGGGCCCCGGGCAGCAAAGCGCTAGGTATCCGCTAGTCCTTGTAGCCTTTAGTGAAGAAACCTTATACAGTTTTTAATTTTTCTATAAACTCTAACACAGCCCCCACATCCCCTCCCTGCCCCCTGTGTGCGGCCTGGTGGGTCTGGGTTCGTGTTTTCTAAGTTCCCTCGCGCCTGTATAACTGCTCCCACCACCCCGTGTTTGTATTGGGTTGGTCTCCACTTGCACATACTCAAATCTTCAGTTCTCCATTTTACAACCTACGTGCCCCCCCATCCTCCTCTTCCTCCCTCCTTTTCTAAAGAGACATGCCCCCCACCCCCCCCACCCCGGGGTGACCCCGTAGGGGGCTTCTGTGTTGTGTGTATCCTGTACAGCGAGATTTGTCCCGGTAACAGCCCAGTACATGGTCCCCTTCCCCGACCCCGTCCGTGGCATGTTTTGTATCAGAAACCATCCAGAACTGTACATAATTTATGTTGCGAGAGGCAAAGGGCAAGTTTTGGATTTTGCTTCTTCCAAGTTTGTTTTTAAAGGACAAATAAAAAAAAAGCATTTTAAATATGAGCACTCTCCTTTTGCTTGCATCTGCCATGCCCAGGGGGTGAAGGATTGAGTTGGAGGGGAGACTGAGGTGTGGAGAGAGGTGGTATAAGAAGCAGCATGGTTTAGTGGGTACAGTGCAGGCATCAATCAATCAATCAATCAATCAATCAATCGTATTTATTGAGCGCTTACTGTGTGCAGAGCACTGTACTAAGTACTTGGCAAGTACAAGTTGGCAACACATAGAGACAGTCCCTACCCAACAGTGGGTTCACAGTCTAGAAGGGGGTGACAGAGAACAAAACCAAAGGTCCTGGGTTCTAGTCCTGACCCTGCCACATGTCTGCTATGTGACCCTGGGCAAGTTGGGCAAGTCATTTCACTTCCCTGGGCCTCAGTTTCCTCATCTGTAAAATGGAGATAGAGTGCAAGCCCCATGTGGGACAGGGACTGTGTCCAACCAACCTGATTAACTTGTAGCTTACCCCAGTGCTTAGAACAGTGCTTGGCACGTAGTAAATGCATAACAAGTACCATACTTATTATTTGGTGGGGAGACTGGGATAGGAGAGAGATGGTATGAGGTTGTGGGAGGGGGGACTGGGATATACAGAGAGATGGAGTAGGATTTGGGGCCTCAGTTACCTCATCTGTAAAATGGGGATTAAGACTGTGAGACCTATGTGGGACAACCTGATCACCTTGTATTCCCCCTGCCCCCCTATGCTTAGAACAGTGCTTTGCACATAGCGCTTAATAAATGTCATTATTATTATTATTTGAGGGGAGGACTAGGATGGGGGACTCTACCCCTTCTAGACTGTGAGCCCATTGCCGGGTAGGGACCGTCTCTATACGTTGCCGACTTGTACTTCCCAAACGCTTAGTACAGTGCTCTGCACACACAACAAAACATATTAACAAAATAAGATAAATGGAATAAATATGTACAAATAAAATAGAGTAGTAAATACGTACAAACATATATACATATATACAGGGGCTGTGGGAAGGGGAAGGAGGTAAGGCAGGGGGGATGGGGGACAGAGGAAGGAGGGGGCTCTGTCTGGGAAGGCCTCCTGGAGGAGAGGCCTTGGGCAAGTCACTTAACTTATCTGTGCCTCAGTTACCTCATCTGGAAAATAAGGAGTAAGTCTGTGAGCCCCACGTGGGACAACTTTATTACCTTGCCTCTTCCCCAGCGCTTAGAACAGTGCTTTGCACATAGTAAGCGCTTAATAAATGCCATCATCATCATCACACAGTAAGCGCTCAATAAGTACGACTGAATAAATGGGGGAGACTGGGATGGGAGGACTTGGGGCTGGGGAGGAGATTGGGATAATAATAATAATAATAATGATGGCATTTGTTAAGCGCTTACTATGTGCCAAGCACTGTTCTAAGCGCTGGGGGGATACAAGGTGATCAAGTTGTCCCACGTGGGGCTCACAGTCTTCATCCCCATTTTTACAGATGAGGTCACTGAGGCTCAGAGGAGTTAAGTGACTTGCCCAAGGTCACACAGCAGACTTGCGGTGGAGCCGGGATTCGAACCCGCCGCGAGGGTAGGGGGAAGAAATAGGGTGAGGTGTGAGATTGGCGTGGAGGGGCCGGTAATTTAGCGGGGGGCGGCCTGAGGAGGCAGACCCTGTCTCCCTCCATCTTTCCCCTCCATGTTCCCGCCCCGCCTCCCCTCAGGCCGCCCGTCGACGTCGCGGACGGAAGTGAGAGCGTGCGCGCGCCCGCGCTGCACCGGAAGTGAAGGCGCGCGGGCGATGGGCGGGGCCGGGCGAGGGAGGAAGCGGCCTGCAGCCAGCCGGCGGACCTGCTGCCCGGCGCCATGGAGACGGTGAGGGGCCGTGGGGGGGCGCTGTGGGGCCGGGACTGGATCGGACCGGATCGGACCGGACCGGACCGGCGCGGGCGGGCGCGCGCGCGCGCGCTCTGGCCCCCTGCTGCGTGGTCACCCGCTCTCCTCAGCCCAACTTCGGGCCTGGGTCAATCAATCAATCAATCAATCGTATTGATTGAGCGCTTACCGTGTGCAGAGCACTGGACTAAGCGCTTGGGAACTACAAATTGGCAACGTAGAGAGACAGGGTCCTTCTCCCCGGCCTGGCATCGGCCCCTCGCCTTCCTGTGCCATTCTCAATCAATCAATCAATCAAGCAATCAATCGTATTGATTGAGCGCTTACTGTGTGCGGAGCACTGGACTAAGCGCTTGGGAAGTCCAAGTTGGCAACATAGAGAGACAGGGTCCTTCTCCCCGGCCTGGCATCGGCCCCTCGCCTTCCTGTGCCATTCTCAATCAATCAATCAGTCGTATTGATTAAGCGATTACTGTGTGCAGAGCACTGTACTAAGCGCTTGGGAAGTCCAAGTTGGCAACATAGAGAGACAGGGTCCTTCTCCCCGGCCTGGCATCGGCCCCTCGCCTTCCTGTGCCATTCTCAATCAATCAATCAGTCGTATTGATTGAGCGCTTACTGTGTGCAGAGCACTGGACTAAGCGCTTGGGAACTACAAGTTGGCAACATAGAGAGACAGGGTCCTTCTCCCCGGCCTGGCATCGGCTCCTCGCCTTCCTGTGCCATTCTCAATCAATCAATCAGTCGTATTGATTGAGCGCTTACTGTGTGCAGAGTACTGGACTAAGCGCTTGGGAACTACAGGTTGGCAACATAGAGAGACAGGGTCCTTCTCCCCGGCCTGGCATTGGCCCCTCGCCTTCCTGTGCCATTCTCAATCAATCAATCAATCGTATTTATTGAGCGCTTACTGTGTGCAGAGCACTGTACTAAGCGCTTGGGAAGTACAAGCTGGCAACATATATTCTCCTTCCTTCTACTTTTGGGCCTCTACTTAGGGCCTCCCCCTCGTCCCCCTCTCCATCCCCCCCATCTTACCTCCTTCCCTTCCCCACTGCACCTGTATATATGTTTGTACATATTTGTTACTCTATTTATGTTGCTTGTACATATCTATTCTATTTATTTTATTTTGTTAGTATGTTTGGTTTTGTTCCCTGTCTCCCCCTTTTAGACTGTGAGCCCACTGTTGGGTAGGGACTGTCTCTATATGTTGCCAACTTGGACTTCCCAAGCGCTTAGTACAGTGCTCTGCACACAGTAAGGGCTCAATAAATACGAATGAATGAATGACAAGGTGCCAGCTGCATCGGGTCACCCACCACTGAGTGTTGGGGGGAAGGGAGGGGGTGCAACCGGACCTCGGGATGTCAGCCCACTCCGGGGGTCCCCGGGTCAGCCCAGGGAGGCTGGAGAGCCGTTTACTGTTGCCGCCTTCCCGTGAAGCCCCCAATCCAGCCCCCCATTGACCGCTCAACCTGCCAATCTTCGGCTCCCTGGGCCTTCCTGCTGGACCCCCCACGGCGGGTTTAGGGGTAGGGGCGGCCCGGCCTTCCACAGAGCATCCCCAAGTTAGGAGCAGTTCCTTCAACTGCTCCTTGGAGAAGCAGCGTGGATCAGTGGAAAGAGCACAGGCTTAGGAGTCAGAGGTCATGGGTTCTAATCCTGGCCCTGCCACCTGTCAGCTGTGTGGCTTTGGGTGAGTCACTTAACTTCTCTGCGCCTCAGTTCCCTCATCTGTCAAATGGGGATTAAGACTGTGAGTCCCAAGTGGGACAACCCCCCAGCGCTTTAGAACAGTGCTTGGCACATAGTAAGTGCTTAACAAATACCATCATTATTATTATTATTCAAACAATGAATTGATTGAAGCAGCGTGTCTCAGTGGTAAGAGCACGGGCTTTGGAGTCAGAGGTCATGGGTTCAAATCCCAGCTCCTCCAAGTGTCAGCTTTGTGACTTTGGGCAAGTCGCTTCACTTCTCTGGGCCTCAGTTACCTCATCTGTAAAATGGGGATTAAGACTGTGAGCCCCCCGTGGGACAATCTGATCACCTTGTAACCTCCCCAGCGCTTAGAACAGTGCATTGCAAATAGTAAGCGCTTAATAAATGCCATCATCGTCATCATCATTGAGGAATTGAAACAGCATGACCTAAGGGACAGAGCCTGGTCCTGGGAGTCAAAAGGACCTGGGTTCTAATCCTACCTCCGCCACTTGGGTGTTGTGTGACCTTGGGCAAGTCACTTCATGCCTCCTGGGCCTCAGTTACCTCATCTGCAATATGATGGTAGTAATTCATTCATTCAGTCATATTTATTGAGCAGTTACTGTGTGCAGAGCACTGTACTTAGTGCTTGGGAGAGTACATTGTAACAGTAAAAAGACACATTCCCTGCTCACACAAAGCTTAAATAATTATAATATGGGAGGAGGCTGTGCTTGACAGGGAGAGAGCAGGGAAAAGCCACCCAGCCAATGGTCCTGAGGGGAGCAGCATGGACTGCTTAGTACAGTCCAAGCGCTTAGTACAGTGCTCTGCACATAGTAAGCGCTCAATAAATACGATTGATGATGACTGTGGATTGGAAGCTGGGTGGGGGGAGGCCATCACGGAGGCTGAGAAAATAGTCCAACCAGGACACAACAAAAGCTTGGACCAAGTAGGTGACTGTCTGGGTGGAGAGGAACAGGCGGAGGTGGGAAATGCAAAATGCAAACCGGCAAGATATAGCAGTAACACAAATGTGAGAATTGACCCCATTTTGGGGTTGGGTTCCTGGGTCTGGGACAAAGGTGGTGTCATTGACAAAAATGGGAAAGCCGGGAGGAGGAGCGGGCTGAGGCGGGAAGAAGAGTACGTCGGTTTTGTACGAGCAGCAGGACATCCAAATAATAATAATAATGGTATTTGTTAAGCGCTTACTATGAGTCAAGCATTGGGGTAGATACAAGTTCAAGGTCAGACACAGTCCCTGTCCCATCTGGGGCTCACACTTTTAATTAGGAGGGAGAATAATAATAATAACGATTATGGTACTTGTTAAGCACGTACTATGTGCCAAGCACTGTTCTAAGCACCGGGGTAGATACCTAGGTAATGAGGTTGTCCCACGTGGGGCTCACAGTCTTAACCCCCATTTTACAGATGAGGGAGCTGAGGCACCGAGAAGTTAAGTGACTTGCCCAAGGTCACCCAGCAGACAAGTAGCGGAGTTGGGATTAGAACCCACGTCCTCTGTCTCCCAAGCCCATGCCCTTTCCACTAAGCCATTCTGCTTGAATCCCCATTTTATACATGAGGAAAAGTGAGGCACAGAGAAGTTAAGTGACTTGCCCAAGGTCGCACAACAGGCAATAATAATAATAATAATAATTATGGTATTTTTTAAGCACTTACTATATGCCGGGCACTGTTCTAAGCGCTGGGATGGATGCAAGCAAACGGCTTGGACACATTCCCTGTCCCACAAGGGGCTCACAGTCTCAATCCTCATTTTACAGATGAGGTCACTGAGGCCCAGAGAAGTGAAGTGACTTGCCCAAGGTCACACAGCAGATAAGTGGCAGAACCGGGGTTAGACCCATAACCTTCTGACTCTCAGGCCCAGGCTCTATCTACTACGCTTTGCTGCTTCTCCTTTTTAATAATAATAATAATAATAATGGCACTTATTAAGCGCTTACTATGTGCAAAGCACTGTTCTAAGCGCTGGGGAGGTTACAAGGTGATCAGGTGTCCCACATGGGGCTCACAGTCTTCATCCCCATTTTCCAGATGAGGTCACTGAGGCACAGATAAGTGACTTGCCCAAAGTCACACAGCTGACAAGTGGCGGAGCTGGGATTTGAACCCATGACCTCTGACTCCAAAGCCCGGGCTCTTTCCACTGAGAAGGCAAGTGGCGGAGCTGGGATTAGAATCCAACCAAGGCCTGTTTCAGGGTGGAGCCGTGGATTGTAATAACTCTGCCAGTTGGAAAACCCTTCCACTGATGGCAGGGATCATGTCTACCAACTCTGTTCTATTGTATCCTCTCAAGCACTTAGTACAGTGCTCTGCACCCAGTAAGCTCTCAGTAAGTCACATTGGTTGATTGTAAGCTCTGCACACAGTAAACTTTCAGTAAAGCTCTCCCCCCACTCCCCCTCTCCTCCTCCTCCCCCTCTCCATCCCCCCCACCTTACCTCCTTCCCTTCCCCACAGCACCTGTATGTATGTATATATGTTTGTACGTATTTATTACTCCATTTTACTTGTACATCATCATCATCATCAGTCGTATTTATTGAGCGCTTACTGTGTGCAGAGCACTGTACTAAGCGCTTGGGAAGTACAAACTGGCAACATATAGAGACAGTCCCTGCCCAACAGTGGGCTCACAGTCTAAAATATTTATTCTGTCTATTTTATTCTGTTAATATGTTTTGTTTTGTTCTCTGTCTTCCCCTTCTAGACTGTGAGCCCACTGTTGGGTAGGGACCGTCTCTATATGTTGCCAAATTGTACTTCCCAAGCGCTTAGTACAGTGCTCTGCACACAGTAAGCGCTCAATAAATACGATTGAATGAATAAATGAATGAAATCACATTGGTTGACTGTAAGCTCCTTCACTAGTTTGCAAGGGAGGCCAGGGAGCGTATAGACCAACTCTGTTGAATTGTCTTCTCCCTGCCCACAAGAAGCGCCTAACAAATATCATTGCTTGATTGAGGAGGGAGCATCCACAGTGTTGAGGGGTCAAGGAAGGTTAGAACAGAGAAGAGCCCGTCAGACCTGGCTACAAAGAGGCCGACAGTGACCAGAGAGAGTTCAGTTTCAGTGGAACGCAGGGGTCGGAAACCCGATTGCAGTGTGCCCGAAAGAGAGCTGGGAAAGAGGAAAGGTGGGCACTGCGGATACTGCAGAACCCAGACCGAAACCTTGGATGGGACGGGGATCCTGAAGATGGGGTGTGAGGTGGTGGAGAGAGGGCCACCTTAGATCTGAGGAGACTTGGGTATGCTTGAAGACTGAGTGGAGGGAGCTGACAGCATGAGGGAGGGGAAAGAAGCAGTGAGTAGAGATGGGCCTGGGAGTTAGAAGGGCATGGATTCCAATCCCGGCTCTTCCAGTTGTCTGCTGCGTGGCCGTGGTCAAGTCACTTCACTTCTCTGGGCCTCAGTTACCTCATCTGTAAAATGGGGATTAAGCCTGTGAGCCCTACGCCGGACGGGCGACCCGATTTGCCTGTATCCACCCCAACACTTAGTAGAGCAGCAGCCGTGGCTCAGTGGAAAGAGCACGGGCTTTGGAGTCGGAGGTCGTGGGTTCGAATCCTGACTCCACCACATGTCTGCTGTGTGACCTTGGGCAAGTCACTTAACTTCTCTGGGCCTCAGTTACCTCATCTGTAAAATGGGGATTAAGACTGTGAGCCCCACATGGGACAACCTGATCACCCTGTATCCTCCCCAGCGCTTAGAACAGTGCATTGCACATAGTAAGCGCTTAACAAATGCCAATTATTATTATTATTATTATTATTACAGTGCCTGGCACATAAGTGCTTAACAAATACCATAATAATAATAATAATAATAATAATGAGCAAGGGCTTGTGGGAAGTGGGAGGGAACGGGGTCAGAAGAGCAGGCAGAGGGAGTGGGTTTAGGTAGCAATCAATCAATCAATCGTATGTATTGAGCGCTTACTGTGTGCAGAGCACTGTACTAAGCGCTTGGGAAGTACAAGTTGGCAACATATAGAGACAGTCCCTACCCAACATTGGGCTCACAGTCTAAAAGGGGAAGACAGAGAACGAAACCAAACATACTAACAAAATAAAATAAATAGAATAGATATGTACAGGTAAAATAAATAAATAAATAGAGTAATATTATAAAATAATATTAAATAAATAGAGTAGCAAGAAGGTGACCTTGAGGAACAGCAGGAGACGCATGAGAAGCAGCATCTAGTGGATAGAGCACAGGCCTGGGACTCAGAAGGAACCGGGTTCTAATTCTGGTTCTTCCACGTGTCTGCCATGTGACCTTGGGTAAGTCACTTCACTTCTCTGGGTCTCAGTTCTGTCATCTGTAAAATGGGAATTAAGAGTGTGAGCCGTATGTGGGAGAGGGACTGTGTTTAACCTGATCAGTTTGTATCTATCCCAGTGCTTAGAATAGTGCTTGACGCATAGAAAGTGCTTAACAAATACCACAGTTGTTGTTATTGTTATGAGGAGGAGGGTCTACATGACGGCACTTTGCCGTCACGTGTGTATTTTTGGGCGAATCTCTGAGTGCATACCTCTGTGTGTGGGTGAGTGTGTACATGCACAGTTCCTCATAAGTGTGCCTGGGGGTGCCCACAGGAATGCCAGCCTCTGCCTAGGCCCCAGTGCGAATGAGGAGCAGTCATAATTCCTGGGAATTTGCAGGGTCTTTATTGTCAAGTGCTGTTCATTCAATTCAATCGTACTTATTGGGCACTTTGTGCAAAGCACCGTACTAAGCGCTGTGGGCTCCGTTTCCCTCCCCACCAGTCCAGGGGTGAGGATGACACAAGAGAACGATCAAGTCCAGAAAGGGCCAGGGACGAGCCTTGGTTTCCATAGTCAGCAGTGTGGGCACGTGTGTGGGTGTGCACATGCGTATGTGTGTGTGAGCTCATGCCTGTTTCTCAGCCCCCGGAGCCTATGGGCCTCTGCCCAGCTGACTTCCGTTTTTTTCCCACCCCTCCAGGCCCCGGTTCCCGAGAGCGACATGGAGAAGGCTACCCTGACCTCGGAAGGTGAGAGCCCCTCCGGGAAGGGCCTCTGGAAGCCGGGCCGAAATTCAGCTCGACCTCTCGCTCTTCCAGGGGGCGGGGGGGGGGGGGGGAGGAGTTAGGGGAGGGGGAGGTACCGGCCGTCCTCCAAACATACCTCATCCGAGTTGGCTTGTGTGCTTGGCCGGCCAGAGCCACCTCGGTCACTTGGCCAGGCCCAGCACTAAAATTAGCCTTTGTGCCGCCTGGTTGTCAGGCTGGCAACTGGCCCTGGCGAGAGCACCCACTCCCTCCCGCCGGCCTGCCTTCCTTCCTTCCTCCCTCCCTTCCTTCTTTCCCTTCCGTACTTCCTTCCCTCTCTCCCTCTCATCTGCTCTCCCTCCCCCACCAAAAAGATATTCAGGAGATGTTAGCCAGGAGAGGAAGCCAGTGGCAGGTGGCCAGCCCAGTGACCTCTCCCACCATCCCTGCCCGAGGGGTAGAAAGGGAGTTGGTTGGGCTGGGGGTGTCTGGGGGAGAGAAGACCTCCACCTCAGGGACTTGCAGACATATCGGCTCGGGGTGGAGGGCCTGCGGGTTGGGGAGGAGATTAGAAATCAGCAGAGCAGGATGCGGCAGAGGGGAGAGCATGCAGACAGTGTCCGGAACTAGCCCAATGGGGTGGGGCTGGCTGGGTGAAAATTCAGCAGAAGAGGATCCGGGGGGTCCTAGTGACCCCTCCCATGGATGAACAAGGGGCTGCTGCCAAAGCAAGGGTGGATGGCATTCCTGGGCACCACTGCCAGGGTGGGCTGTGAACTTCATAGCCAACCCAACAACGAGTGCCCCCACTTCAGGGGAAAACAAAGATGCTCCGAGAGGTGGAATGGGCTGGGAGTTTGGAGCCAAGAGGGTGGGCGGAGAAGGATCCCGGATTGGGTTCTTGCTTCCCTTGCCTTCCACCCGCCCCTCTGCCCGCCTCCTGCCCTATTTTTTCCTGGTCCCAGCACAATCCCAGCTGAGAGCATCCCCAGCCTGCACCCCAGTCTCTATTCCCTGGTGTGGGCTGCTCCCTGGACAACCAAGCCTCATCTCTGATGAACTCAGAACAAGGGGAGACTGGTGCTGCAGCAGGAAGGAATGAAGTTAGACATCAGGAAGAACCTCCTGATCGGAACAAGCAACTGAAGAAGGCTATGGGCCTCTTTCCTGGAGAAGAGCTCCTTTCTCTCCCCCACCCCGATCTTTTGGGGGTTGAATAAATGCCACCCTGAGGCCTGGACCTGTTGGACCTCTGACCTAAGTCTGCTCCCCCGAGATGGAGCTGGGTTGGGTGGGCTGGGCGGAAGGAGTGGGGAGGAATTCCCAGGACTCTGCCACTCACTCACTCTGACCCCATCCACTCCCCGCTCTCCCCCGACCCCCGTTACCCACAGAGACCCTTGAGGCTAACGACGGTGTGTACACCTGCTTCATGAAGTCCCACCGCTGCTACGACCTGATCCCCACCAGCTCCAAACTGGTCGTCTTCGACACCTCCCTGCAGGTCAGCAAGGCCTGAACCCCCTTCCACCTACCCAGCCCTCCCCAGGCCCCGAGGCTCCCTCCCCCACCCTTTCCCGTTTCACCCAGGGACCGCCCCCCTCCACTCTCTGCCCCCTCCCTGCCCGTCTTCCTTCCTCCTCCCAGTCAGACGGTCTGTACCCACCCCCCGCAGGTGAAGAAAGCCTTCTTTGCACTGGTCACGAATGGGGTGCGGGCCGCTCCGCTCTGGGACAGCAAGAAACAGAGCTTTGTGGGTAGGTGGGGCTCCCTGCCTCTGGCAGGCATGGGGTGGCTGAGTCACACAGGGGACGTTGGAGAAGGCGGACACCCAGGGCCCCCAATGAGAGACGGTTTGCTGAGCCAGTGGTCTCTGTCTGCAGGCATGCTGACCATCACGGACTTCATCAACATCCTGCACCGCTACTACAAGTCGGCCTTGGTGAGGCACCCTGGAACCCCGCCCCCCAAAGGACCCTACCCTCAGGCACCCTGCCCCCAGGACTCCGGCCAGCCCCAACCCCCATCGACCTCCAACCACCATCATCATCTCTACCTCTCCTTTCAGGTGCAGATCTACGAGCTGGAGGAGCACAAGATTGAAACCTGGAGAGGTGGGGGGGGCCGGGGGGTGGGGTGTTGTGGGGAAGGGGGTGGGGGGGAGTTGCAGGGAGGGTAAGGAAGCGGGTTGGGGGGAGGGGGAAGTGGGTGGGGATAGGCGGGAGCAGGAGGCATGAGAGGGAGGCAGATGCATCGGAAGAATTTGGTCCCTTGGTGTCTTGCGGTGTGTAAGTTCTGCCTATGCCTCCTCCTGTTTGCTCCCCTCCCCCGTTCCCTCGGCTCCCTGCTTTCCCCCTCTCCCCCTTCCCCGGCCCCCCGCAGAAGTGTACCTGCAGGACTCCTTCAAGCCACTTGTCTTCATCTCTCCAAATGCCAGGTGAGCCCCTGCCGGCCACCCTCTTGGCCGAGGGGGAGGTGGGTGGGAGAAGGGGAGGAGCTGCCTTCCTAGCTCGGCAGCCGCTCTCCGGGAGGGTCACCCCCCGCCACCCGAGGCCAGCCTGACACCCACCCCACCTCCCACCCCCCAACCCCGCCCCAGCCTGTTTGACGCCGTCTCCTCGCTGATCCGGAACAAGATCCACCGGCTGCCGGTGATCGACCCCGACTCCGGAAACACGCTCTACATACTCACTCACAAGCGCATCCTCAAGTTCCTCAAGCTCTTCGTGAGTGGTGGGGGTGGGGTCGGGGGCATGGGGCACGGAGGGACACGTAAGGGTGGGGGCCGCCGTGGGAGGAAAATTCATCGTGGACTTCCCCGGCCCTGCGCGAGCAGAAGGCCAGTCATCACCCTTCACCCTTCTGTAGCGTGGCTCAGCCCAGACCCCCAGTCCTGCACCTGCCGGGGGGTGGTCAGCTGGACAGGACCTGACCCCAGCCCCTCCTCTCGTGCCCCGGTGCAGATCGCCGAGTTCCCCAAGCCAGAGTTCATGGGCAAATCCCTGGGGGAGCTGCAGATCGGCACCTACGCCAACATCGCCATGGTGCGCACCACCACACCCGTCTACGTGGCACTGGGCATCTTCGTGCAGCATCGGGTCTCCGCCCTGCCCGTGGTGGACGAGAAGGGTGAGGGCGTGGGGCAGGGGCCAGGTGGGGGGCAGGGGGCGGGTAGGGGAACCTGGGGCTCCTGCTGAGCCACCCCTCCTCCCGGCAGGCCGCGTGGTGGACATCTATTCCAAGTTTGATGTCATCGTGAGTGTCCAGGGAAGGGGGCGGGGCGGGGGGACAAGACGGGGTGGGCTCTCCCTGTGATGGGGAAGGCTGGGAGGTCCCAGGGAACAGGGGGACAGAGCCCCGCCAGGCAGGTGCATGTCGTGGGTGGGTGGGTGTGGGGCAGAGCCACAGCCGCCGCTCCCTCCCCTCCGGCCTCCCAGCAGCCTCCGGGCCCTCCCCTCTCCCTCCCCTGCCCCCCGCCGCCCCGCAGAACCTGGCCGCTGAGAAGACCTACAACAACCTGGACGTGTCCGTGACCAAGGCCCTGAAGCATCGCTCGCACTACTTTGAGGGCGTCCTCAAGTGCTACTGCCATGAGACGCTGGAGACCATCATCAACCGGCTGGTGGAGGCCGAGGTTGGGGAGGACCAGAGGGGATCTGGTGGGGGGTTGAAGGGGGAGACCCGGGGAGGAGGAGGAGATGGGCTGGCACGCCCAGGCAGCCGCCGACCTCTCCCCTCCTGCGGGCCCCGGGCCAGGTTCACCGGCTGGTGGTGGTGGACGAGCACGACGTGGTGAAGGGCATCGTGTCGCTGTCGGACATCCTTCAGGCCTTGGTGCTCAGGGGCGCCGGGGAGCCCTGAGACGGGGGAGCGGCGGCGGCCCCTCCAGACGGACTGGCCCGTGGACGACTGACCCGCGGGGCCTTGGGCTCTTTTCCCAGGTGCCTGTCCCCCTGCCCCCTCCACCCTCCATCCCCACCCAGTCACACTTCCCTTGCCCACCCCTGAGGTCAGCCCAGCTGTGAGCTGGATCACCCCCCCCCCCCCCATCTCCCCCACCACCCAAATCCTCTCCTCAGGCTAGTGGGTTCTGATCTCTGAGAGATCACCAGCCCCCCCAGGCCCCCGACACGGGTCCGGGAAATGCTTTGTAAAAATATTTTTATTCTTCTTAGTGCAAAATGTGTATTTCGGAACCCGGGGGGGCGGGATTGGGGAGGGCAAGTGGAGGTGAAGCAAGTAATTAAAGTGAGTGAAACCTCCCAGCCGCCATCTCTTGTTTGCTTTGGTCTGTCATCACTGGACACCCCCACCCCCCGCAAGTCCAGTTCCCAACCACCCCCGTGCCTTCTTCCTCCCCGTTGGGCCCCTCCCTATCTTGCCCTCATCCACCATGCTCTCCCTCCCCTATTCCTCCCACCCCACCCCCCCATTCCCACCACTTACGCAAGCTCCGATCCTGCTGAGCGGGCACTGCTGATGGGTCCTGCCGAGGCTGAGCAGTAAATCCCTGTTAGTGCCGCCGCTGCCTCTCCTCAAAGGCAGAAGTGGGCCCGGGGTTCCCAGGGTGGGGGCGGAGCCAGGATCCTCCCTCTTGCCTTGGCAGGGCCAAGGAGACCCTGACTGAGTTGTGGGTGAAGGGGCCTGAGGGCTGTGGGGACAAGGAGAGGCCCCCAGAGGAGGCCCGTTGACCCCCCACCCCCACCGGGGCCCCCAGGCTGCCTCGGTCTCCAGATCCTTGGGGGAGGAGTGACCCTGCCAGCCCCACCCTTCCCCAGGCTCCACGCAGCACATTCCTGCTGAAGGGGGAGGCTTCCCGGGCATCCATGGGTGAGGGAGGGCGGGCCTGGGGGGGCACAGCATCCTCAGGGAAGGAGGGGGCAGAGGCTTCAAAAGCCTCCAAGGTCCAGCTGGTGGGGTCCAGAGCCTCTGCACTCAAGGCCCTTTGCTCCCGCCAGCCAGGTGGGTACCTGGGGGTCCCGGAGGGCCAGCAGCCTCCACCCGGGGCAGGAGGCAGGGGGCTGACAAGCCTTCAGCCACCCCACTTCCCTGCCCCCTCCTCTTGCTTGGTGCCAGACTCTGTCTTGGAGCCTCTCTATCGGCCTCCCCCAGCACCTGCCCAGGGAAGCGGGGAAGCCGGGAGCCCCTGCCTCAGGATCTTGGGGTAAAATAGGGCTTTTCTGTTTGCTGTTGGTGTGGGGGGAGGGGGGTGTCCAAGCCAGCCACCCCCAGGCCCTGGCCTGACTGGGTTTCCTGGGGTGACGGAGGGTGAAAGGGAAGGCTGCCCCCAGATTTTAGCCCCTGCCCACTTCCCCAGCCCCAAGTGAAGTTGACAGCAGCAGGGGGTGGGGGTGCCAGGAGAAAGCAGCCCCTCCCTTCCCTCCCCGCCACTGCCGCTCGGTTGCCATGCCTCGTTGCTAAGTCTCCCTCAGAGTGGTGGGGTTGGCGTGGGCTCCTCTCTGTGCTGGCATTGCCATGGTGAAGGCGGGGGCACCTGGCGCGGGCCTGGGCGAAGGGGGAGCTCAGCCTCTCCCTCCCCCACAAGCCCCACTAGCAGGGTCTCCGGTCCCCTTGGAGGGGGTTCCTCCCTGCCCCCCACCCTCTTCCCCTCAACCACTGCCGGCTCTGGGGGCAGGCGTGGCCCCCAGGATCCCGGCATCCCCATCCTCGCCCCACCGGGCCGGGAGCCTCGGTCCTGGGGGGCAGCTTTGACGCAGGGAGCCCCCTCCCCGCCCCCCCACCCCCATTGTCTCTGCCGGCTCCTCCTCCCCCCAGCTCCGTCGCCGCCAAAAATAGACCCACGGGCTCCTGTCCTTCCCTCTCCCGAAGCTCCGTGGGTGTCCCACCCCGCGGGGGAAACTGAGGCCGGGGGGGGTGCAAAGCGGGGACAGAATCGGGGCTCCCGGGAGGGAAGGGGTTAGGGGAGGGTGAGTGGCCGCCCCCTCCTCCCTCTTCCCATCCCCAATTCGAGGCCCCCACGGGGGGCTGCCGTGGGCACGGGGGCGGCAGCTCCGTGTCACATGGGCGCACATACCCAGGCACGCGCGCGCACAGGCAAGGACTGGCACACACACACGTACACACACACTGACACCCCCACCCCCGTCCATCCAGGCGCACACACGTGCTCGGGCGTCGGTGTCTGTGTGTGTCTGTGTGTGCGTGTGTGTGTGTATATATAGCTGCCGGTCCTTGGGCCCAGCGCTGCGCCGCGGCTGATCCCGGCTCCCGGGCCTGGGGGGTGGGTGGGGGGGTGGGCGACCCCGGGGGTGGGTGGGGCTGGGGGTGGGCAGGATGCTGGCGGGCCCGCTGCCGCCCCGGGGCCCGGGCAGCCCGTCGGGGATCCGGGAGGGCGACCCCCGGGCCGCGGAGCCGAGCGGCTGCCTGTGGGTGCAGGAGAAGTCGCGGCTGGTGCTCATCGAGGTGAAGACGGTGTCCTGTCACTTCGGTCGCCGCGCTCCCCCGAGGCCCCCCATGGACCCCCGAGCCGGACAGCGACCCCGCCGCCCCGACGACTGCCCGTGAGTGCGGGGGAAGGGGCGGGCCCGGACCCCGGGACCCCGCGGCCGGGGCGCGGGAGGGAGGGTCTCCCCGCTTCCCAGCGGCTCAGCCGGGTCCTCCTTGCCTCCCCCAGGTTCGGGCCGGGCCCGGGGTCCCCGGGGTCCCCGGAGTCCCCGGCGCCTCGGGCCTGGGGTCCCCGCGTGCTGCGGGAGGCGACCAACCGGGGGGCGGGACCCCCGGCCCAGCCGCGGCCCCGGGAGCAGGAGAAGCGCAAGGCCGCCTCGCAGGAGCGGGAGGTCAAGGACACCGAGAGGAAGCGACGCAAGGCCGGGGTCGGCGGCCGGAGCCCCCCGGCCCGCCCCGAGCCCCCCGGCCCCGAGCCCCCGGGCCCCGGCTGGGCCCCCTGGCGCCTGGCCTGGCCCCGTCCGTCCGGGCGCACGCCCCGTCCTTCGGCCGTCCAGCCCCGCGGGGGCCCGGGGGCCTGGGGCTGGGGGCGGCCGCCGGGGCCCCCCAGCTACGAAGCCCACCTGCTGCTGCGGGGCCCCGCGGGCCCCCCGCCCCGCCGCCGCCGCCCGCCCCGCCCGGACCGGCCCCCGCCCTACGTGCCCCCGCCGTCCTACCACGGCCCCCACCGGACCCTGGCCGGCCCCCCGAGGAAGCCGGACCCCCGCCTCTCCCGGGACGGGCTGGGGGCCGGGACCGGTCGCCCGCGGGTGGGCCCCAAGCCCCCCGCCCCGGGGGACCCCGCCCCCGCCCGGCGGGACCGTCCCGGGGCTGAGCCCGGCGCCCGCCGCGGAGGAGGAGGAGGAGGGTCCGGGGTCCCGCCGCGCCCCCTCCCCCGAGCCCGGCCCGGCCCCGCCGACCGGGGCAGGGCGGCCCGGCCCCCTCGGGCCTGGGCTCCGGGCCCCGGCGGGCGGCCCCCGCGCTACAGCCAGACGCTGCCGCGGCCCTGGGCCCCGGGGGGCACCGGGGGCCCCGGCGGGCCCCGCGGGAGGGAGCCCCGCCGCCCGCACACCCTGCCCCGCGCCCCGGGCCGCCCCCGCGGGCCCGACGGGGTCTTCGTCATCGACGCCACCTGCGTGGTCATCCGGGCCCAGTACATCCCCCCTCCCCGCGCCCGCCGCATCCCCCCGCCAGGGCCCCCCCGGACCCCCGGACCCCCGGAGCCCGCGGCCCGAAGGCCGCCCCGCACGGAAGAGGCCGAGGCGGGACCGGCGGGCGAGGCGGGAGCGGCCTTCCCGTCCCCCGGCCCGAGGCCGCTGCAGAGCGGCCGGCCGCCGCGCCCCGCCGGAGGGGGCTGCTGCCCGGAGGGCTGCCCGGCGGAGGCGGCGCCGGCGGAGCGCGCCGCCCGCCCCTCGGGGCTCCCCGCCGGGCCCGGGCGGCGGCTGCCGGGGCCGGGCCCTTACGGCGGGGCCCTGCGGGAGGCCGTGTCCCGCATCCGCCGCCACACCGCCCCGGACTCGGATTCGGACGAGGGGCCCGAGCGGGCGGCCCCGGGAAACTCCTCGGACGGCAGCGACACGGAGCCCGCCGGGCGAGGAACCGGGGACACCGAAGCCAGGGGCGGCCACATCCCCCACGGGCTCAGCCGGACCGAGGAGGGCTGCTTAGGGCCTGCAGCCGCCGGACCGGCCCCGGAGGGACGAGGGAAGCCACACTGAGGGGCAGGGGGGTCGGCGGGGAGGGGGGGGTCCTCGCTCCTCCCCCTCCCCTCTCCATCCTCTCCTCCTCCCCTCCTGAGCCCCTCCCACCCCACCCCTGGACAGGCCCGGCCTTTCTCTCCCTTCCCAAAGAAACGAGATGGACAAACAGCCGCCTGCCCTTTCATCATCATTATTATTATTATTCTTTGAATTCCTTTCGGAGGTGGGACGGGAGGGGATGAATTCGTCCATCCACTCCAGGCAGGGGACCCGGAGGAGGAGGCGGACTTGGCTTGAAGGTTGAAAAGGGGAGAAGCTTGAATGGGCTTCAAATGGGGCGGGGGAGGGGGTTGCTCCAGATGGAGAGGAAGGAGCTAGAGGGAGGAGACGGCAGTGGGAGGCGGGGATCTGAGGTAAACTGGAGGGGAGGGAGAGAGGGTACAGTACTCGGGGAAGGCTACCCTCCTAAGGCCGAGCATGGAGGAGGGTAGGCGAGGGCAGAGGGAGCATTAGTACCGTGGCCTAGGGGAAAGATTAAGAACCTGGATTCTAATCCTGAATCCACCATTTGTCCGCCGAGTGACCCTGGGTAAATCACTTCTCTGTGCCTCAGTTACCTCATCTGCAAAATGGGGATTAAGGTTGTAGCCCAAGGTGGGACAGGGACCGTTTCCGACCCGATTATCTTGTATCTACCCAGGCGCTTGGTGTAGTGCCTAGCACATAATAAAGGCCTAACAAATACCGTAAATTATCAGCGGCCCAGTGCAGCACCCAATACTAGCCACCCTGGGGCCTTTGGGAAGAGGTAGGGAGCTAGGGGTGAGGTCCTCTCTGCCCTCAAGGGCAGACGTACACGGGACGCGAGAAGAGTGAAAACGCAAAACGCTGGAGAAATACATCGCTTCCAAATAAATAGAGAAGTAAGACTGGTGGGGTGACAGGGTGGCAAGACCAGCGTAGTCAGAGAAGACCTCCTGGAAGAGGTTCAGCATTGAGGGTAGGGGGGAGCGTTCGTTCATTAATTTAATCGTATTTAATGAGCGCTTACTGTATGCAGAGTACTGTGCTAAGCGCTCGGGAAGTACAAGTCGGCAACACACAGAGATGGTCCCTACCGGACAACGGGCTCATTCGAGACCTAGAAGTGAGGGACGAGGAAAAGCCATAAGAGAAGGAGGAAAGAGACAAGGTTGGGGTCAGAGAGATGTTGGGAGGGCTTAGGGTCAGAAGGGGGAAGTTGTGGACCGGAAAGTGGAAAGGGATTAATGTCTTAATGCGGGCTAAACTGGAAAGCGGAAGAGGAAGAGAAGCGGAGAGAAAGTAGGCGTTACTCAAGCTCGGGGATCGGACTCGATACACTGAGAAGGGGCCAGGGGAGGGCTAGAGCTGGAGGGGGAGCCAGGCAGACTCAGAGAAAGTTTTTCAGGCAAAGGAGGGCCTGGCCGGGAGACGCGGAAGAAGCCTGAGCTGGGAAAAGGGGCAAGGGAGAGGGCGGGGATAGATTAGGGGTTTGGAAAAGAGGGTTAGGGCGGGCCCGGTGATTTGGGAGAACAGAGAGGATGAAGTAGCAGAAAATCGGAAAATAGGGATTCAGCGCGACAGATGCAAGAGGGAAGAGGCCTTGGGGGCGCGTAGTCTCAGCTGGACCCTCTTCCCGGGGGCCGAATTAGGACTCAGGTGTCCAGGCTCCGAAAAAGGCCCACCCCGCCACCGTCAGAGCCTCCCTGGTGTTGCTGAGCGGCTGCCGAGCCCCCCCATTCCTCCCCACATATCGGGCTGCAGGTCCCGACACCCTCTCTCTTCCCAGGTCTGCAGGTCCCGGCCCCCTCTGTTCCCATTCCCTCGTGGAGCTGAACCCAGGGCGGGGAGGGGAAACCACAAACCAACCGAAAGCCAAAGGTTAGAGAGGTCGGGTGCGCTTCCCCTGGGTGGCCACAGGAGGGCGCGCCCGCACCGTGCATGTCAGCGGCGCCGAGCCGAGCTGGAGACCGGCGACCGCTGGCCAGGCCCGAGCTGGCCAGGCCCAAATCGTCCCGGTCCAAACTGTCCCCATCCGTGCTGTCCCTGCCCGAGCTGTCCCGACCCGTCAGCTCCTCTCTCTTCTTCCCAAACTGGCAGGGCCAGTGACAGCACGGGATCAGGGCACCTGGATTCCTGATCCTCTTTTGACCCCCGTGTTGTCCTTAAGGATAGGTGGGAGGGGTCAGTGCCCCTAAGGTTTTTCGGGGAGGGGGGGAAATGACCGGAGACTGACCTATGATCCCTCCCGGTATTGTACTTGTCAATCCGGGCTCCTGCGGGGTCGGGCCACTTCTTGGGGGAATCAGAAAGCAGAGGGGAGGGGGCGCCGAGGGGGACTCCTGTGGAGGGCTTCAGGCCTAAGGCCCTAACACCCACTTCCCGTCCTTTTTTTTTTTTTTAATGGTATTTGTTAAGCTCTTATTAGGTGCCAGGTACTGTTCTAAGTGCTGAAGTAGATTCATTCATTCATTCAATCGTATTTATTGAGCGCTTACTGTGTGCAGAGCACTGTACTAAGCGCTTGAGAAGTACAAGTTAGCAACATATAGAGATGGTCCCTACCCAACAGTGGGCTCACAGTCCAGAAGGGGGAGCTCAGTTATCTGCCAGAGCCTGAATCTAGTAATCAGGGTGGACACAGTGCCAGGTACTGTTCTAAGCGCTGAAGTAGATACAAAGTAATCAGGGTGGACACAGTCCAGGACCCATATGGGGCTCGCGGTCTCAATCCCCATTTTACAGATGAGGTCACTGAGGCCCAGAGAAGTTACGTGACTTGCCCAAGATCACACAACAGACAAGTGGCCGATTCAGGATTAGAACTCAGGTCCCTCTGACTCCCAAGCCTGTGCTTTCTCCACAAGGCCACACTGGTTCACTGTCCTCTCCCCAAAGAGCTCACCAGCCCCTGCCCTTCTCACCGGTCCCTGCCCCTGATAATAACAATAATAAATGTAGTATTTGTTAAGTTCTTACTATGTGCCTGGCAGGTAAGTTCACTAAACTCCGAGGTAGATACAAGGTAATTGAGTTAGACACAGTCCTACACAGGGCTCCCAGTCTTAATCTCCATTTTACAGATGAGGTAACTGAGTCCCAGAGAAGTTAAGTGACTTGCCCAAGGTCACACGGCAAAAAAGGGGCAGACTCGGGAATAGAACCCAGGTCCTTCTGACTCCCAAGCTTGTGGTGTCTCCATAAGGTCATGCTGCTTCACTGTCCTCCTCTCCCCCAGTGCCCCCGGCCCCTTCCCCTATGTTCATTCATTCATTCATTCATTCATTCATTCAATTGTATTTATTGAGCGCTTACTGTGTGCAGAGCACTGTACTAAGCGCTTGGGAAGTCCAAGTTGGCAACATATAGAGACGGTCCCTACCCAACAGTGGGCTCACAGTCTAGAAAGGGGAGACAGACAACAAAAGAAAGCATATTAATAAAATAAAATAAATAGAATAAATATGTACAAATAAAATAGAGTAATAAATACATACAAACATACATACATATATACAGGTGCTGTGGGGAGGGGAAGGAGGTGAGGCAGGGGAGATGGAGAGGGGAGGAAGGAAGGGGCTCAGTGTGGGAAGGCCTCCTGGAGGAAGTGAGCTCTCAGTAGGGCCTTGAAAGGAAGAAGAGAGCTAGCTTGGCAGATGATCTTCCCCATATTATTAGTGAAGCAGTGTGGCCTAATGGATAGAGTGTGGGACTGGCAGTCGAAGGTCCTGGGTTCTACTTTTCTGCTATGACCCTATGTCCACACCTTTTTTTGGGGGGGGGGGGGGCCTCTTCCTCTTTCCCCAGGCCCTCCCTCTCTCCCTCCAGCCCCTGTCACCCTGGGCCCACAGGAACCCAGCCGGTGCTTCCCTCTGCTCCCAGCTCAGCTGGCCTCTATCCAGATGAACTCTCCTTGCTCCGCTGCCCGGAGCCCCCCAAGGTCACCCCGCTGTCCTCCACGCTCCCCTCTCCTCTCCCCCCATTCCGGGCAGCGGGGCTGACTCAGCGCAGGTAAATTTAGCGGCCGTGGCGGGGGCTCCGCCCCTGCCCCCCGGGCCCAGCCGGCTCCGCCCCCGTCTCCCCTCTGGGCCCAACCGGCCCCTCCCCCGGTCCTTCCCCTCGCCGCCCCCGCCCCAAACCGCTTGTGGTTTTGGGCTCAAATTATGGCCTCGTCCCTCGCCCCGGCCGGGGGCACCCGGGAGCCCGAGTCGACGGGGGGCGGGGGGCGCCGGGGTCCGCAGGGGCACCGGGGGTCGGGAGCGGAACGGGCAGAGAGCCTGGGTGGCACCTCCGAGGGCCCAACTTATACTTCCCAATAATAATAATAATAATAATAATAATAATGACATTCATTAAGCGCTTACTATGTGCAGAGCACTGCTCTAAGCTCTGGGGAGGTTACAAGGAGCTCAGGTTGTCCCACGGGGGGCTCACAGTCTTAATTCCCCTTTTCCAGATGAGGGAACTGAGGACCAGAGAAGTGAAGTGACTTGCCCAAAGTCACCCAGCTGACAAGTGGCGGAGTTGGGATTTGAACCCATGACCTCTGGCTCCAAAGCCCGAGCTCGTTCCACTGAGCCACGCTGGCCACAAGCGCTTAGAACAGTGCTCTGCACACAGTAAGCGCTCAATAAATACTTCTAGACAGTGAGCCCACTGTTGGGTAGGGACCATCTCTAGATGTTGCCAACTTGTACTTCCCAAGCGCTTAGTACAGTGCTCTGCACACAGTAAGCGCACAATAAATACGATTGATTGATTGAATGAATGAGGGCAGCCTCGCTCTGGTTGGCAGAGGGGGCGGGGCTTCGCCCAGGAGCGGTCAAAGGGCAAAGAGGCCATGCCCCTGCCGCCCGGATCCCACCAGAGTGAGACTAATAATGAGGGTATTTGTTAAGCACTTACTACTAGGCGCTGGGGTAGATGATAACAAACCGATCATGTTGGATACAGTCCCCATCCCATGTCTACATGTTTTGTTTTGTCGTCTGTCTCCCCCTTCTAGACTGTGAGCCCATTGTTGGGAAGGGACCGTCCTCTATATGTTGCCAACTTGTACTTCCCAAGCGCTTAGTGCAGTGCTCTGCACACAGTAAGCACTCAATAAATACGATTGAATGAATGAATGAATGACTCACGGTCTTAATCCCCATTTTACAGATGAGGTGACTGAGGCCCAGAGAAGTGAAGTGACTTGCCCAAGGTCACCCAGCAGACAAGGGGCAGAGCCGGGATTAGAACCCGTGATCTTCTGAGTCCCGGGACCTTGCTCTATCCACTACGCCGTGCTGCTTCTACAGGAGAAGCAGCCAGCAGGGTTTCAAGTGAGTGCTTTTGGCCACCACTGGACCACCACTGGGGCCACTAGGGCTCTTCTGGGCTTAGCAGGGGGAGGGAGGCACCAGGATCCCAGTTGGGAGCATCCAGAAGCTACTTTTCCTCCTCATCCTCATGGGTCTTGCTCCAGGGTCTGGATCTGGGGAATAATAATAATAACTGGGGTATTTGTTAAGTGCTTACTGTAGAAGCAGCGTGGCACAATGGAAAGAGCACGGGCTTGGGAGTCAGGTCATCATCATCATCATCAATCATATTTATTGAGCGCTTACTGTGTGCAGAGCACTGTACTAAGCGCTTGTACTAAGCACTGTACTAAGGTCACGAGTTCTAATCTTGGCTCCACCACTTGTCAGCTGTGTGACTTTGGGCAAGTCACTTAACTTCTCGGTGCCTCAGTTACCTCATCTGTAAAATGGGGATTAAGACTGTAAGCCCCACGTGGGACAAACTGCTGATCACCTTGTATTCCCCAGCACTTAGACCAGTGCTTAACACATAGTAAGTGCTTAACAAATACCATTATTATTATTATTATCATTATTATTATGTGTCGAGCACTGCTGTAAGCACTGGGGTAGATACAAGGTAATCAGGTCAGACTCAGTCCCTGTCCCACTTGGGGCTCAAGGTCTCAATCCCCATTTTACAGATGAGGTAACTGAGGCACAGGAAAGTGAAATGACTTGCCCACGGTCACACAGCAGACAAGTGGCAAAGCCAGGATTCGAACCCAGATCCTTCTGACTCCCCGGCTCGTGCTCTATCATTCATTCAATCATACTTATCGAGGGCTTACTGTGTGCAGAGCACTGTATTAAGTGCTTGGGAGAGTACAATAGAACAATAAACAGACATATTTGCTTCCCACAATGAGTTTACAGTCTGCGGGGGGGCAGATATTAATATAAATAAATAAATGACAGATATGTACATAATAATAATGGCATTTATTAAGCGCTTACTATGTGCAAAGCACTGTTCTAAGCGCTGGGGAGGTTACAAGGTGATCAGGTTGTCCCACGGGGGGCTCATGGTCTTAATCCCCATTTTACAGATGAGGTAACTGAGGCACAGAGAAGTTAAGTGACTTGCCCAAAGTCACACAGCTGACAATTGCCAGAGTCAGGATTTGAACCCATGACCTCTGACTCCAAAACCCATTCTCTTTCCACTGAGCCACGTTGTTGCTGGCTGGGAAGGGGGATGAATAAAGGGAGCAAGCAAGTTAGGGTGATGCAGAAGGGAGTGGGGGCCTTAGGGAGAGGAAAGGGAAGAAAGAGGAAAGGGGGACTTAGGGAAGTCATCTTGGAGGAGAAGTGCCTTCATTAAGGTTTTGAAGAGGGGGAGAGTCACTGTCCCATATGAGGAGGGAGGGCGTGGGCAAGGGGAGGTGGCGGTGGCGAGATAGACTAGAGATGGAGGTACAGTGAGAAGCTTGGCATTAGAGGCAAGAAGTGAGCCCGCTGTTGGGTAGTCACCGTCTCTATATGTTGCCGACTTGGACTTCCCAAGCGCTTTGTACAGTGCTCTGCGCACATAAATTTATTTTATTTTGTTAGTATGTTTGGTTTTGTTCTCTGTCTCCCCCTTTTAGACTGTGAGCCCACTGTTGGGTAGGGACTGTCTCTAGATGTTGCCAACTTGTACTTCCCAAGCGCTTAGTACAGTGCTCTGCACATAGTAAGTGCTCAATAAATACGATTGATGATGATGAAGAAGTGTGTGGGTTGGGTTGTAACTAGGAGAGTAACAAGGCGAGGAAGCAAGGTGATTGGCCAGAGACCAGAGGCTCAGAAGAATGAGAGAACAAGAGAGAAGCCACCGGCCCTCGGGAGAAGGGAGTTGTGGGGGACAGTTCCCTGCCAAGAAAACAATTTCCAAATCCAGGGGGCCCATGACTCAAGGGCCCGTGGGAAGTCTTCCAGGAGGGCAGGAGTCAGGACAGATGGCCTGGGGGCGCTGGAGCCTGGAGGGAGTTTTTGTGAGAGGACCAGTGGTCTAGAGGTTAGGACTTCTGGGCTTAATTAATAATTAATTGTGGTATTTGTTAGGCATTTACTTAACAAAGAAGCAGCATGGCCTAGTGAAAAGAACATGGGCCTGGAAGTTAGAGGACCTGGGTACTAATCCTGGCTCTAACACTTGCTTGCTGTGTGGCCTTGGGCAAGTCACTTCACTTCTCCTTGCCTCACTTACCTCATCTGTAAAATGGGTATTGAATACCTATTCTCCCTCCTCCTTAAACTGTGAGTCCCATGTACACATGGGGGACTGTGTTCAACCTGATTAATTTGAATCTTCCCCTGTGCTTAGAACACATAGTAAGTGCTTAATTAATACCACCATCATCACTTACTATGTGCTAAACCCTGTACTAGAGTAGATATAAGATTATCAGGCCACATGCAGCCCCTGTCCCACTTGAGGCTTCACTGTCTAAATAGGAGAGAGAAGAGGTATTTAATCCCCATTTCACAGTTGAAGAAACTGAGACACTTAGAGGTTGTGACTTACCCCCCAACCCCCCTTCCCTCTGGCTTCTGGCTTATCTTGTGGGGGCTGGGTTAGGGGGCCAGGGCATGGGATTCCTTGGGATTCTGGTGGCAGAAACCTGGTGGGGAACCAGAGTGAGGCCCTAGGGAGAGGTAGTATTGATGCCTGTTTACTTGTTTTGATGCCTGCTTCCCCGCTTCTAGACTGTGAGCCTGTTGTGGGCAGGGTTTGTCTCTAGTTTTTGTTGAATTGTATTTTCCAAGCACTTAGTACGGTGCTCTGCACACAGTAAGTGCTCAATAAATATGATTGAATGAATGAAAGGGAGAGTTGTGAGTTGAGTGAGGAATTCTCTCGGGGTTTGGCTGGGGAGGAGGGGACAGGGAAGACTTCCCAACCTCAGAGGAATAGGGTTTGAGTCGGGGGTGCCTGGGGAGTATTTGGGCCTGAAGGGGATGCTGAGAGGGATAATTTGCACTGGGGTGTGTGTGGGTTTGTGGGGGTTTCCTGGAGTATTGGCTGACGGCAGGGGGTAGGGGTGGGGCTGAGTGGGGTCACAGCCAGGTTGGGTTTGGGAATGTTGCAACCTCTTTCCACTGGATGGGAGGAAGCAGAGAAATTGGGAGTGGGAATGGGGGCATGGCAGGAGGAGTCAGGCCATCAGTCAATGCTATTTATTGAGCATTTACTGTGTGCAGAGCACTATACTAAGTTCTCAGGAGGGTACAGTACAACACTATAGCAGGCATATTTCCTGCCAACAATGAGTTTACAGTCTAGAGAGGGAGAGACATTAATATAAATAAATTAATTGCGGTTATGGAAATAAGTGCTCTGGAGATGGGATGGGGGATGAATAAAGGATGCAAGTCAGGGCGATGCAGAAGAAAAGGAAAAGAGGGGTTAGTCAGGGAAGGCCTCTTGGAGGAGGTGGGCCTTCAATAAGGCTTTGAAGTGGGGGAGAGTAATTGTCTGTTGAATATGAGGAGGGAGGGCGTTCCAGGCCAGAAGCAGGACGTGGGCAAGAGGTTGGCGGTGAGATAGACAAGATCGAGGTACAGTGAGAAGGTTGGCATTAGAGGAGCGAAGTGTGCGGAGAGGAGGGGGAATGCAGTCTCAGAGAGGGGGTGGGTTCCGGAGTGAACATACGTACATGTGGGTGTGCCTGGGAGCGAGAATGTGCAGTAGGGAGATAAACAAGTCTGGACACATGATTCTAGAGCTGGAGCATATGGGCCCATGTGGAAACCCCGCAAGGAACAAGAGCCTCCACCCCACAAAGTGCTAACTCTCTCCTGTGGCCCTCTGTCAGCTCAGTGCAGCAGGTTTAAAACAAAACCAGCAAAGTAATCAATGGTATTTATCAATGGTATTGATCAATAGAAGAAGCGAAGCTCTTCTTCCCCAGAGCACGGAATCCATTCCTGGAGGAGGCTTTGCAGCTGGATTAAGTGGAAGCAGCGTGGGCTAGTGGTCAGAGAAGCAGCGTGGCTAAGTGGAAACAGCCCGAGCTTTGGGGTCAGGGCTCATGGGTTCAAATCCCGGCTCCGCCACTTGTCAGCTATGTGACTTTGGGCAAGTCACTTAACTTCTCTGGGCCTCAGTTCCCTCACCTGTAAAATGGGGATTAAGACTGTGAGCCCCCTTGGGACAACCTGATCACCTTGTAACCCCCCCAGCGCTTAGAACAGTGCTTTGCACATAGTAAGCGCTTAATAAATGCTATTATTATTATTATTATTAGAGCCCGGGCCTGGGAGTCAGAAGGACCTGGGTCCTAATCCTGGCTCCGCCACTTGACTGCTGTGTGATTTTGTGCAAGCGACTTCACTTCTCTGGGCCTCAGTGACCTTGTCAGTAAAATGGGAATTAAGACTGTGAGCCCCCCATGTGGGACATGGACTGTGTTGAACCTGATTACCTTGTACCTACCTCCATAATAATTGTGGTATTTGTTATGTGTTTACTATGCCAGGCACTGTACTAAGCATTGGGGTAAATACAAGGTAATTGCGTTGGACACACGGTCACGCAGCAGACAAATGGCGGAGCTGCAATTAGAACCCTGGTCCTTCAGACTCCCAGCCCTGTGCTTTATCTATGAAGACACGCCGCTTCCCTGGTAACCACCTAGGCACACATGCATGTGCGCACACACACACACACACACACACACACACACATACTTGCGTCTTTGAGATCCCCAGGGTTGGCGGGACATCCTGGTGAGACACTTGATTAGGACCCTGTCACCTTCCCATGGTGCTTCTATCAATCAATCAGTGGGATCAATCTGGTTGTGGAGGGGGAGACAGACTTGAAAATAAATTATTGATAGGGGGAGCAGCAGGGTATAAGGAACTGGGTCCTGCCCTGAGGGGACAGGCAGAGGGAGAGGCAGGACAGACAAAAAGACAATCCTGCCCATATAGAGACACAGGTCCCGTGACCTCAGCAGCGAGTTAAAAGGGGAGGCAAAGGGATAGCTGTTGGGGGTGAGGGAAAGACATGGGCAACCCCCCCTCCACCCCACAACAGAGTGAGCTATGGGGGTTCTACCCCCCTCACCCTCCTGCTAGTGTGAGCAACCTCTGGCCCCTGACAGGTGCCCTCCTCTCCCTGGCATTCATTCATTCATTCATTCAATCGTATTTATTGAGCGCTTACTGTGTGCAGAGCACTGTACTAAGCGCCTGGGAAGTACAAGGCACCATATAGAGACGGTCCCCACCCAACAACGGGCTCACAGTCTAGACCTCTTCTGAAGCACTTAGACAGTGCTTAGCACAAAATAAGTGTTCAAAGAATACCATTAATGGATAGATTGGCCCTGATTTACGGTGCTTAATTAGTCACTAGCATTTAGTACTGTATCATCTTTACACTTGGATCTGTGCGTGGCTCAGTGGAAAGAGCACGGGCTTTGGAGTCAGAGTTCATGGGTTATTATTATTACATGCTTACTGTGTACAAGATACTCAGGTTGATCACAGTTCCTGCCCCACATGGAGCTCACAGTCTAGGTAAAAGGGGGAAAAAGAGTGTAAGCTTATTACGGATAATGTTGGTGTCCACCATCTCAATTGTACTGCACTTTCCTTAGCACTTAGTTCTCTTTAACATAGTGAGGGCTTAATAAATTCCACTGATTGATTGATTGATTCTCATGTAATCCCTATCCTAAAAAGCCCCTCTCTTGACCCCCATGGCTCCCTCCAGTTATCACCTCATCTCCCTCCTACCATTCCTCTCCAAACTCCTCGAGCAAGTTGTCTACACCCGCTGTTTCAAGTTCCTCTCCTCTAATTCTCTCCTTGACCCCCTCTAATCTGGCTTCCATCACCTTCACTCCACAGAAACCACCTTCTCAGAGGTCACCAATGATCTCCTTCTTGCCAAATCCAACGGACTTTTGCTCCATCCTCGTCCTCCTCCACCTCTCGGCTGCCTTTGACACCGCCGACCAACCCCTTTTCCTGGAAACATTATCCAATTTAGGCTTCACTGACACTGTCCTCTCCTGGTTCTCCTCCTATCTCTCCACTAATTTACAGCCTCTTTCGTGGGATCCTCCTCTGCCTCCCAACTTCTAACTGTAGGAGCCCCTCAAGGCTCAATTCTAGGTCCCCTTCTATTCTCCATCAATAACCACTCCTTTGGAGAGCTCATTCGCTCCCACTACTTCAATTACCATCTCTTTGCGGGTGATTCCCAAATCTACCTCTCCAGCTCTGTCCTCTCTCCTTCCTTCTACCTGGATGCCCCACCAACAACTCAAACTTAACATGTTCAAAATGGAACTCTTCATCTTCCCACCCAAACCGTGCTCACCCCCTGACTTTCCCATCCTTGTCGACAGGACCACCATCCTCCCTATCTCACAAGCCTGTAACTTTGGCATTATCCTTGACTCGTCTCTCATTCCACCCACATGTTAAATCTGTCACCGAATCCTCTTGGTTCACAACATTGCTAAAATCCACCCTGTCCATCCAAACTGCTCCTACACTGATCCAACCACTTATCCTATCCTGACTCGACTACCACATCAGCCTTCCCTGCCTTCTGCCTCTCCCCATTCCAGTCCTTACTTCATTTTGCTGCCTGGATCATTTATCTAAAAAACCGCTCAGAAGCAGCATGGCCTAGTGTATAGAGCGTGGGCCTGGGAGTACAAAGAATCTGGGCTCTAATCCTGGCTCCGCCACTTGTCTGCTGTGTGATCTTGGGCAAGTCACTTCACTTCTCTGGGCCTCAGTTACTTCATCTGTAAAATGGGGATTAAGACTGTGAGCCCCATAAGGGACAGGGGCTGATGCAACTTGATTACCTTGTTTTATTTATTTATTTATTTATGGTATTTGTTAAGCCCTCACTATGTGCCAGGCTAACCCAGTGCTCAGAACAGTGCTTGGCACATAGTAAGCACTTAACAAATATCATTACTGTTATTATTATATTATGAGAAGCAGTGTGGCTATGAGAAGCAGCGTGGCTCAGTGGAAAGAGCACGGGCTTTGGAGTCAGAGGTCAGGGATTCAAATACTGGCTCCACCAATTGTCAGCTGTGTGACTGTGGGCAAGTCACGTAACTTCTCTGTGCCTCAGTTACCTCATCTGTAAAATGGGGATTAAGACCGTGAGCCCCCTGTGGGACAACCTGATCACCTTGTAACCTCCCCAGCGCTTAGAACAGTGCTTTGCACACAGTAAGCACTTTATAAATGCCATTGTTATTATTATTATTGTTATCATTATCAATAATAGTAATAAAAACGTTCAAGTCCAATCTCCCCACTCCTCAGGAACCTACAGTGGTTTCCCATTAACCTCCACTTCAAACGGAAACACCTTACTCCTTAGGCTTTAAAGTACTTAATCCCCTTGCCCCCTCCTACCTTACCTCACCGATTTCGTACTACAAACCAGCCTGCACACTTTGCTTTGCTTCGCCAACACAAACCTACTCATTGTACCTAGAACCCATCTCTCTCACCACCAACCCCTTGTCTATATCCTCTCTGTGGCTTGCAACTCCCTCCCACTTCATGCGCAACAGACTACCACACTCCTCATCTTCTAAGCCTTATTAAGCTCCTATCTCCTTCGAGGGGCCTTCTCTGACTAAGCCCTCATTTCACTTCCTCCTTCTCCCTTCTGCAATGCCTGAGCACTTGGATCTGTATCCTTTAAGCATTTGATGTTCACCGCATCACCAGCCCCACAGCTCTCGTGTATTTAATCCATAATTTATATTGTCGGTCTCCCCTTCTAAACTGTCAACCCCTGGTGGGCAGGGAACGTGCCTACCAACTCTGTAGCATCGTACTCTCTCAAACACTTAGTACAATACTCTGCACAAAGTAAGCGCTCAGTGAATACCATTGATTGATTGGTTGAGGTATTGAATCCCCATTTTAAAGATGAATAAATGGAGTCAGTCAGTCGATCGTATTTATGAAGGGCTACTGTGTGCAGAGCACTGTACTAAGCACTTGGGAGAGTACAATATAACAATTATCGGACATATTCCCTGCCCACGATGAGCTTACAGTCTAGAGTCGGGGACAGACATTAATATAAATAAATCAGTGACAGACATGTACATAAGTGCTGTGGGGCTGAGAGGGGGATGAATAAAGGAAGCAAGTCAGGGTGATGCAGAAGAGAGTGGGAGAAGACGAATGGAGGATTTAGTCAGGGAAGGCCTCTTGGAGGAGATGTGCCTTCAATAAGCTTTTAAATGAGGGGAGAGTAGTTGTCTGTTGGCTAAGAGGAGGTAGGGCGTTCCAGGCCAGAGGCAGGATGTAGGCAAAGGGTCGGCGGCGAGAAAGATGAGATCGAGGTACAGTGAGAAGGTTGGCATTAGAGGAGCCAAGTGTGTGGGCTGGGCTGTAGTAGGAGAGTAGCGGGGTGACGTAGGAGGGGGCAAGATGATTGAGTGCTTTAAAGTGAGTGAGAAGTTTCTGATGCAGAGGTAGATGGACAACCACTGGAGGTTCTTGAGAAGTAGGGAAACATGGCCTGAACGTTTTTGTAGCAAAATAATCTGGGCAGCAGACTGAAATATGGACTGGAGTGGGGAGAGACAGAAGGCTGGGAAGTCAGCAAGGACGTTGATGCAGTAATCAAGGCGGGATAGGATAAGTGACTGGATTAACATGGTAGCAGTTTGGAAGAGAAGGTGAGTTGCTTGCCCAAGGTCACCAAGCAGACAAGTAGTAGGCTGAGATCAGAACCCAGATCCTTTGACTCCTAGTCCCGTGACGATGGAGCAGTGGAGGGGGAAAGGGAGGGCAGTGTCCATTCCTTGTGGCCACTCTCAACTCTGGGATAGGATTGAGGGCATGAGCCCGGGGCTAGTATGGGTTCTGTTTGAAGCTGGGTCTACAACTGTCCCCCCTGCTTACACATACACACACACACAAACACACACACACATAGGGGTGAGGCCTGCAAGGGGCTCCACACAGATGCGGTCAGTGAATGTTTGTGTGTGTGTGTGCACGCGCGCACCGGTGTGTGGCCTCCAAGTGTGTGCCTATGGCAGGAGAGTGAACATACCAGGGGTGGTTGCGTTCCAGGTGTGTTCACAAGGCCGGGTGAATCCACGTGTGCACACATGTGAAGTCAGCGAGGTGCACAAGTGGGGATGGGATGTCTGGGAGTGTGAACCCACGTGTGACCTCATGGAGGGTGCACATACCAGCCCGTCTCGTGGGTGTGATGTTCTCAAGTGGTCACCACCTTCCTCAGGTTCCCGGTTCCTTCCCTCCCTCGGCCTGTCCCGTGCCAGACCCAGGGAGGCCCAGTGGGACCCCAGAGAGACGCACTAACCAGTGAGGAGGAGGAGGAGCCACGGCCTAACGGTGTGGATGCCCATGCTCCTCAGTGGCCTCCGTGGCCTGCCCGGTGGCCTGCCCGGCCCGAACTCCCGGCCACAGAATCCGGCCTTCTTCTGGCCCTGGGAGACGACCATGGGCTCCAGCTGGCACCCTCCAGGCCAGCCACCCCCGCCAACCCCTTCTCCTTCCTCCCTGGGCAGAGAGGCCACCCCAGCCCCACCCTGGTCCTCCGGTGGCCAAACAAGAGCCGGATGTACTGGGTGACCTGGCCCGCTCTCCCATGATGCTCCTGGTCCGTGGCGGGTTGAGGGGGGCGGTGGGAGCGCCCGACTCGAAGTCGGGGGAGAGAATGCCCCATTGTCGACGGGGCCCCGAGTCACAGATAATTACCTCAATTAGTGACAATGGGACAGTAATAAATACAGGCTTAGTGTCTCCTATCCCACCAGGGCTCCTCAGATTAATCCCGCCGCGCCGGCCGGGCCTGAAAGGCGTGATGGACAACTCATTAAACTCCCCAAATGCCACACAACCTAGGCGTGAAGGGCCGTGTTAGCCCCCCGCGGCCACCAGCTTTGTCCCGATTGTGTGTCTGAGCCGCCGGGGGGCTGAGCGTCCACCGTGCAGCCAGGAGGTGAGTGGGGCTCCCCCAGGCCACGCCCGGCGCAGGGGGGATTAGAACCGCAGTCTAACCGTGGTTGCCCCAGTGCCCCGGCCCCGCCGGCCTGGAATGTCCCCCCGGGGGAGCAGGAGAAGCGGAGGGGCGGGGCCGACAAGGTGGGGTAAGGGGGAGTTAATTAGAAGGCGGCCGGAGCGAGGGGGCCGGGATGGGGGGTGGGGGGGGCACCCGGGATGGCCTGATTGCTTCCGAGGATTAGGGGGGGACGGGGTCCCCGAGAGACCTCTCTCCCTCCCCAGGAGGGCCCGGGGACCCGAAGTGGCCTTTGGGACCGGTCATTCCCCCAAAATAGGCCCTGGCCAAGCAAGACCCCCTAGGGAGGTGTGTTGGTGGTGTCTCATTCAATCGATCGCATTTATTGAGCACTTATTGTTGGCCAAGCACTGTACTGAGCACTTGGGAGAGTGCAATATCATCATCATCATCAATCGTATTTATTGAGCGCTTACTATGTGCAGAGCACTGTACTAAGCGCTTGGGAAGTACAAATTGGCAACATGACAATAAAGAGACAAGTTCCCTGCCCATAACAAGCTCCTTGACCTACCTCAGTTCCCCCCCAGGAGAGGAGGCAAGGTCGGGAGGGATAAGGGCCTGTTGGTCCTAGGGGGCCTTGGGGAAAGGCCCGGGGGGAACAGAGCCAGGACCAGGGCCTGGGAAGTTCATTCATTCATTCAATCGTATTTATTGAGCGCTTACTGTGTGCAGAGCACTGTACTAAGCGCTTGGGAAGTACAAGTTGGCAACATATAGAGACGGCCCCTACCCAACAACGGGCTCACCGTCTAGAAACGGGCTAGCAGTCTAGAAGTTCCCAGCTGTCTGTCCACTCTGACGTTCAACTGGACAGGAGGCTCTGGGAAGCATGAGAAGTGATCCGGGAACACGTGTGTGAGTGTGTGTGTGTGTGTGTGTGTGTGTGTGCGTGCGTGCTTGTCTGTAAATGAGGATGAGCGTGGGAGCAAACGTGTGGGTCCATGTGCCTGACATACATCCATGCGTGGGTTCTCTGTGCACAACCGTGGACTTACATATATATCTGTCTGCAATATATATAGTGTATGTATGTATTCGTAGTATATTTATTGATTTATTGTAATGTCTGACTCCCCTTCTAGACCGTGAGCTCCTTGTGGGCAGGGAATGTGTCAGTTATATCGCAATACTGTACTCCCCCGTACCGTACTACTGTACTTGTGCTGTTATATTGTACTCTCACAAGGGCTTAGTACAGTGCTTCTACACACAGTAAGTGTTCAATAAATACGACCGAATGAATGAGGGGTTGCAAGGGGTTCTGTGGGTGTGAGCCCTTGCACGCCTGTGCCCGTGTGCCCGGGGAAGGTGTGTGCTTGCAGGTGGGCACTCTGATGTGTGTGTGTGTGTGTGTGTGTGTGTGTGTGTGTGTGTGTGTGGAGGGGTGTCTCTGGCGAACTCAATTGCCCCCTCCCAGCCCCCTGGGGTCTCCCCGCCAGCGTGGTGGGGAGGGGTCGGGTGGCCCAAGGGCCGGGGGCACGTTGGAGGATGACAGGACCGGCGGCCGCTGGCCCTGGGAGGCTCTCCCGGACTATTTATAACCCGGCGGCCGGCGCTCCCCCGGGTGCTGCTTTTAGCCCAGACGGGGACGGGGGTGGGGGGCCCCCGCTCTGTGTGTGTGTGTGTATGTGTGTGTGTGTATGGGTGTATGTGTGTGTATGCGTGTGCAGGTGTGTGTGTGTCTCTTTCTCCCTGTCTCTGTCTCTAGGCCCTGGGCGCTCCTGCCGTGGAAAGAGTGAGTAACCCGACTGCGTGACGGGAAGAGCCCATTAGGGATATTCCGGCTCCGCCACCACAGCCAAACAGCTCATTTTCTCCTGGTTTTGTTATTCTTCGCTCCAGGCAGGCCGGGCAGGCAGGCCGGCCCCACGGACGCCGGGCAGAATTTAGCCGGCGCGGGCCGCAGGGCCGGGGGAGGCCAGGCCTGGGGGAGGGGAGGGGAGGCCCACGCTCAGGGGTCCCGGGGGTTCGCAGGTGTGGGTGTGGGCGAGGGGACTGGCTCCCCCCACAACCAGGGTGGGGGGACCCCCGGCCCAACGCCACCTTCCCACTCCCCGGCGGCCCAGCCTTTCCGCTCAGGGCTTTCCCCAAGCCAGTCCGAAGGGAGCGGCCTCCGCCCCAACCCCTCCCCATCCTGGCTCCGACCCCAGCCCTGACACCTCCCAGACTCCTCCCGATCCCAGCCTTGACACCTTCTAGACCCCTCCCCATCCTGGCTCCAACCCTAGCCTTGACACTTCCAAGACCCCTACACTAGCCTTGACACTTCCAAGACCCCTCCCCATGTTGGCCCGACCCCAGCCCTGACATCTCCCCAGACCCCACTTCATCCCCTCCCCGTCCCTGGCCCCTCTGCTGCTTCCTCCAACTCCCCCTCTCCCACCCATACGTGGGTCAACCCTTTCCAGCACCTTCTTCCAATTACTGGTATTTACTGAGCACTTACTGTGTTCCGTGCACTGTACTAAGCGCTTGGGAAACTACTGAAGCACCGAGGCCTCGTGGAAAGAGCACGGGCCTGGGATTTAGAAGGTCATAGGTTCTAATCCCGGCTTTACCACTTGTCAATCAATCAATCAATCGTATTTATTGAGCGCTTACTGTGTGCAGAGCACTGTACTAAGCGCTTGGGAAGTACAAGGCGGCAACACATATAGACAGTCCCTACTCAACAGTGGGCTCACAGTCTAGAAGTCTTGTCTGCTGTGTGACCTTGGGCAAATCACTTAACTTCTCTAGGCCTCATTCACCTCACCTGGAAAATGGGGATTGAGACTCTGAGCCCCACGTGATTTGCTTATATCCACCCCAGCGCTTAATACAGTGACTGCACATAGTAAGCACTTAACAAATACTGTTATTATTATTATTATCATGCAATGCAGTTAGTAGACACGATTACTGAGTTTATCTAGTCTTCCCCTATCCTCAGCCCTCCCCAACTTACTCCAGGCCCTAGCGCTTCCCTAGCATGGCTCAGTGGAAAGAGCACGGGCTTGGGAGTCAGAGGTCATGGGTTCAAATGCAGACTCTGCCTCTTGTCAGCTGTGTGACTTTGGGCAAGTCACTTAACTTCTCTGTGCCTCAATTACCTCATCTGTAAAATGGGGATTAAGATTGTGAGCCCCACATGGGACAACCTGATCACCTTGTATCCTCCGCAGCGCTTAGAACAGTGCATTGCACATAGTAAGCGCTTAACAAATACCAAAATTATTATTATTATTATTACTCCCTTGGCTTTTTTAAATGATATTTGTAAAGTGCTTACCTTGTGCCAAACATGCTATGCACTGTGGTAGATGCAAGATAATCAGGCCAGACACAGTCCCTGTCCCACATGAGGCTCCTAGTCTAAGTAGGAGGGAGTAAGATTTAATCCTTTTTGCCATTGGGTACCACCCCCTCCTCGGTCTTTTCCCCCTTCACTTCTTCAAGCCGCTGGAAGATCACAGAATAATAATAATAATAATAATAATAATAATAATAATAATCGTGGTATTTAAGCACGTACTCTGTGCAAGTTATTTAACTTCTCCGTGCCTCAGTTATCTCAGTTGTAAAATGAGTATTAAAACTGTGAACCCCATGTGGAACAGGAACTGTGTCCAGCCTGAATAGCTTGTACCTACCCCAGGGCTTAGTACAGTGCTTGGCACATAGTAAGCGCTTAACAAATGTCATTTTTAAAAAAAGAGGTGGGGGAATGGACTGATGGATGGACAGGTCTTTTCTTGGGAAAGGAAAGACTCCTGGAAGGGACCAGGACTCAGGATCAGGTGGTTAAAGGCGGTGGTCTCCTCCACCACGCTGAGGAGGGATTGCGGGGTGGGGGCGGGAGGGGTGTTTCCACTAGGACAGGCTATTGTGGAGCTAGATCACGGTTGGCGGAGGGTAAATGGTTATCCATTAGGGTCAGAGTTAGGGCTAAGGTTCGATTCAAGGAACTGAGTTAGTGGCTATACGTTGGGATTGAGTTTAGGATTGGTAGGGTCTATTCTGGAATAAGGTTAGGGCTAAGGTGAGAGTTAGGAATGTTGTCAGAGTTGAGAATGGGAATAAATAGGGTTAATAATAGTAATAATAATAATAATAATGGCATTTATTAAGCGCTTACTATGTGCAAAGCACTGTTCTAAGCGCTGGGGTGGTTACAAGGTGATCAGATTGTCCCAGGGGGGGCTCACAGTCTTCATCTCCATTTTACAGATGAGGTAACTGAGGCACAGAGAAGTTAAGTGACTTGCCCAAAGTCACACAGCTGACAATTGGCGGAGCCGGCATTTGAACCCATGACCTCTGACTCCAAAGCCCATACTCTTAGTGTTGTGAGAGTTTTGTTTGGGTTGAATTAAGGTTAGAGCGAAGGATAGGGTTAGGGATGAAGGTGAGAATGGATGAACTGGTTGGGATTAGATTCGGCTTGGTAAAATAAAGCCTGAGCCAGGCCTGGGGCTATGATCGGGGCTTAAGCTATGACCAGAGCTGGAGCGATGACCGGGGCTGGGGCTATGGCCATTGCTGGGGCTGTGACCAAAGCTGGGGCTATTACAAGACCTGGGGCTATGACCAGGCCTGAGGCTATGACCAGTGGTAGGTCGATGACCAGGGCTGGGGCTATGGCCAGTGCTGGGGCTATGATGAAAGCTGGGGCTATTACAAGACCCGGGGCTATGACCAGGCCCGAGGCTATGACCAGGGGTGGGTGTATGACCAGGCCTGAGGCTATGACCAGGGGTGGGGCTGTGACCGGGCCTGAGGCTATGATCAGGGGTGGGGCTGTGACCAGAGCTTAGGGTTTTGACCAGAGCTGGAGTTGTGACCAGAGCTCGAACTATGACCAGGGTTGTAGTGGTGCTCAGCACTAGGGCTATGATCAAGGCTGAAGCTATGGTAAAGGTTGACATTTGGGCTCGGTGGATTATATCAGTAAGGGCTGAAATAGGACTTGGTATGCGTTAGGGTCTGGTTAGCATTAGGGTCTGGTTAGGGTTATAGTTGGGGTTTGATTAGGGGTTGATTAGGCTCTGGATTAGGGATTGGTTAGGTTTGGTTAGGGTCTGGGTTAGAGGTTGGTTAGGATTTGGTTGGAGTCTGGGTTAAGGTTTGGTTAGGGTTCCACTAAGAGATCAGTTAGAGTTTGGGTAAGGGTCACAATTAGGGCTTGTTCAGATTTTGTTTGGGGTTGATGTTGGGTTTGGGTTGATCCTATTATGGTTAGGGGTTGGCCGGGGTTAGGGATTGGGTAGGTTTGGGTTAGTATTATGGTTGGAGATTGGTTAAGTTTGGGTTAGTATTATGGTTAGAGATTGGTTAGGTCTGGGTGAGTATCTTGGTTAGGAATTGGTTAGGTTGCAGTTGGTGATTGGCTAGGGATTGGTTAGGTTTTTGGTTTAGACTTATGGTTAGGGATTGTTTAGATTTTGACTAATATTATGGTTAGGGATCGGTTAAGGTTGCCCTTTGGGATTGGTTAGGGTTACTGTTGGGGTTTTATTAGAGTCCCAGCTGGGGTGGAGTTGCACTTTTCTTACTTTACACTTAAGAATTGACAGCAAACCCTCTCATCCCTCTCTCGGTCCCTTGTCAACTTTCCCTCGGAGCCTGTCAGGACCGCGCCTGTGATGGACAGTTCCCAAGAGCCTCCAGCCGCGTCGGCCACACCGGTGTCGGCCACGGCCACGTCGCCCTGGCGATGGACGAGGGGAGAGTGGCAAGGGGAGGGTGGGGGGGGGGGGCTGAGGGCAACGGAGTGAAATGCTTCTTAGTGCTGCAGGCAGACCCGAGCAGAGCCGGCCTGGTTCTAAGCATTCCACACATTACCTGGGCCTGGGTCTGCCCCTCTTCTGGGCCGACAGAATCTGGAATGGTTGGGATTCTAGAAGGATGGAAACGAGATGGGTGGGGAGAGACAGGAGAAAAGACCAGGATCAGGAACTAAAGGGGAGGGGACGGTGTATAGGACGGTCAGTGCTGGCGGGGTCAGGATCCTGAGCTCACCAAAGCTGATCAGGGCTCTGCCCAGTAATCTGAGGGCTAAACTGGCCACTGACCCGTCCTCCCTCAGCTCATCCGGCCTCCCCTCCTTCCACAGGCCCTGGAGATGTAAAGGCAGCAGGGGGTCTGTGCGGGTTGAGGTGGGTCGCGGGGGCTGGATGGAGGGCGGGCGGGGGTGGGTGCCCAGAGACAGACAGTGGGCTTCAAGGAGAAGCTGAGAGATCATTGATAAAAAATAGACTTTATTCTGCCGTGGCTTTGCTCTACAGGACAATCATAACTTGAGCCAGGGGACCGGCAGCCCGGAGGCAGGGCTGGAGTGGAGAGAAATGGCCAGGGGCAATATTCATTCCCACGGCTCCAGGTGTCGGTGAGGACAGAAGGAAAGACGCGGAGGGGAGGCGGGCGGGAGATAGGCCGAAGGGGGCCCCGGGGACCGTGGGTGGCGCGCAGAGACCGGCGCAATAAATAGTTTTTATTTACAACAACCAAACCCGTGGCTCTGCATCCATATTTCAGTGCAAATTATTTCCACACTGAGGCGGGGAGGGGGGAGGGCGGGGAGGTCGCAAGGGAGCGTGGAGGCAGCCGTTCCGTGGCCCTGGGGGACGGGGCGCTGTGAATCCGTATCACATACACACACACACGCACGTCACTACAGCTGCCCCCTCCCCGGAGGGGGGCTGCTGCTGGCGAGGTGGGAGGGGGTGCCTGGGGCTTGGAGTCACGGGGGCGGGGGCAAGAACGCAAAGGAGCCGTCGGAGGAGGGGGGGAGGGAGGGCGAGGGTCTCCTCCGGGGTGGGCCTGGGGCGGGGGGGGGGGGTGTCCGGCCCTCACAAGCACTCGTGCAACACGTGGGTGTGGGTGCAGTTGAGGCAGCTGACGTGGCAGCACCAGTGGAAGGTACAGTTGCAGCGCTCGGTGACGCGCTGCGTGCGGGTACGGTGCCCGCGGCCGCAGCACAGCAGTTCGCAGCCGTCGAGGGCGGGCGAGGAGCTGTTGCACGTGCGGCCGGTGGTGCCCGCGCTGCCCGTCTTGCCGCTGTAGGTGCAGAAGTTGGGCGACTTCTCGAAGTAGACGAGGTCGCGGGGCGAGGGCGGCTTGTGGGCCGGGTTCTCGGGCTCCAGGTGACGCAGCTCGGCCCGCGAGGCCCGGTTGCTGCCCGTGTTCCCGTAGACCACGCGGGACGCGCCGTCGAAGCGGTCCTTCAGCACGTCGCCCACGGCCCGCAGCGTGGGCAGCCGCATCCAGCACGTGCGCACGGTGCACGACCCCGACATGCCGTGGCACTTGCACTCCTGCCGCATCTCCGACAGCACCGTCTGAAGGGAGAGGGGAGGAGGGGGGTCACACGCGGGGTCCCACGCCGCCCCTTCCCTGGCACGACCACCCCCCGCACCCTCCTCCGCTCTCGTCTCCGCCGTTCCTGGGGCCCCGGGGGAGCAGCGTGGCTCAGTGGAAAGAGCCCGGGCTTGAGAGTCCCTGGTCGTGGGTTCTAATTCCGGCTCCGCCACTTAGCAGCTATGTGCCTGTGGGCAAGTCACGTCACTTCTCTGCGCCTCTGTTCCCTCATCCGTCAGATGGGGAGGAAGACCATGGTAGCTCCACGTGGGACAACCTGATGACTTGGCGTCTCCCCCAGCGCTTAGAAAAGTGCTTGGCATGTAGTAAGCGCTTCACAAATAATAATAATAATGATGGCATTTATTAAGCGGTTACTATGTTCCAAGCACTGTTCTATGAGCTGGGGAGGTTACAAGGTGATCAGGTTGTCCCAAGGGGGGCTCACAGTCTGAATCCCCATTTTACAGATGAGGTAACTGAGGCACAAAGAAGTTAAGTGACTTGCCCAAAGTCACCCAGCTGACAACTGGGATTTGAACCCATGACCTCTGACTCCAAAGCCCGTGCTCTTTCCACTGAGCCACACTGCTTCTCTTCCATCATCCTCCTCAGACTCTGGCCCCTCGCCCCGGCTCCCTCACCGCGCGGCCCGCCTCGTTGTTGTGCAGGTTCATGAGGAAGCGCAGGTCGCGACCCTTCTCCCCGGAGTCCACGAACTCGCGGCCGAAGAGGCGCCCGAAGTCTATGTTGTCGCTGCAGCCTCCCCAGTGCCAGTCGGGGCCACCCGGGCCTCGCCGCCCGTAGTCGCACGTGCACGATTCGATGGAGCCCTCGGAGCAGGAGCGGGCCACCGAGTGCGTCACCCCCGCCGAAGTGATGGCGAAGATGAAGGCCGTCTCCCTGCAGCCTGGACGGCGCGGACACGGGAGGAGGAGGAGGAAGAGGAGGACGACGAGGAGGGTACTCGGTTAGCGCTTACTCTATGCCAAGCACAGCGTTCTAAGCGCTGGGGTAGAGACGAGGCAATCGACTTGTCCCACGTGGGCCTCGCGGGCTTAATCCCCGGTTTACGGACGAGGTAAGTGAGGGACAGACACGTGAAAGTCCCACAGTTGACAAGTGGCGGAGCCGGGATTAGACCTCTGATTCCCGAGCCCATGTTCTTGCCACTAAGCCACGGACGGGACGGGACGGGGGCGAGGGGCATCAGCCGGGGCCGGACTGGGGGAGCGGCCCGAGGGCTGAGGGTCCCGGGGGTGGGGGGGAGAGCACTCCTCCCCACCCCGCCCCCTACACCCACCTCCCCGCTCCTCTGCTGCCCTTCTCCTTCTCGAGCAGCTGTAAGCCCACTGTTGGGTAGGGACTGTCTCTATATGTTGCCAATTTGTACTTCCCAAGCGCTTAGTACAGTGCTCTGCACATAGTAAGCGCTCAATAAATACGATTGATGATGATGATGATGAGGGGAGACTGAGGCGGGCAAGGGAAAGGGGCAGGTTCGCCCGTCCGTGATGGGCGGCTCCGGGGCTCAGAGAAATCCCCCGGGCTGGGGGCGTCGTCGGGGCAAGAGGTGAAGCCACCTGTCGGCCTCAACGGTTCCTCTGCCATCTCCAGAGGCGGGACCATATTGGAGGGAGGGGGGAGAGGGTGTGTGTGTGTGTGTGTGTGTGTGTGTGTGTGTTTGTGTGTGTTGATTGTGGGGGCGCTTTGGACCTCTTCCCACTCCTCCCCTGGGGTCGCCTCTCTTTAGCGTGGGAACGGCGCTCGACTCCCTCCGACTCCCGGCCCTCGGCCCCAACTGTCCCCCGGCCCTGCGTCCCCCGACCCTCGACTCCCGGCCTCTCAAGCCCCGGCCCTCCGACCCCCAACCCTCGACCCCCGGTCCCTCAACACCTGCCCCGGCCCCCCGATCCTCGACCCCCGGCCTCCCCGCCCCCCCGTCGCCGGGCCCACCTCGGTTGACGATCTTTCCGAAGACGTGGGGTCCGGTGGCCGTGGGGCAGTTCCAGCGACGGTTCCGGAACTGCCACTTGCACTCGCGCACGGCGCCCTGCAGCCCGTCGCTGACGCTGTGCAGGACGCCCGGGTTCTGGCGGATGAGGCGCCGCTGCTTGCGGCTCAGCAGCTGCAGGCTCGGCTCCAGGACCAGCTGCAGGCTCTGCGAGTCCGTCAGCAGGTTGGACGAGGACGACGCCGCGTTCACGATGCCCCTGCAGCGGGCCGAGCAACAGAGGGTGAGCGGAGGGCCCCGGGACCCCCACGCGGAGGTGGACGAGGGGTCGCAGGAGGCGGAGAAAGCCCCGGGGGGCCCGGGCCGGGAAAGGAAGCAAGGGCCCTCCCCCTCCGGCCCTGGGCACGCGTGGGCAGCTGAGAGAGGAGACCCGCGGGGAGGGGCAGCAGGGAGGAGGGGCCGGGAACGGCTGTCCAGGCGCGGGCGGGGGCGGGCTGCCCGCCGGACGCATCTGCTTGACCGGAGCCCAGACTCCCCTCCCACGGGGCGGGAGGTGGGGAGGCCCCGCGGGAGTCGTGACCCGCGTGGGCCCCGGGCGGGGTCGAGCTGGGGACCCTTCCCGCCGCCCCTCCACCTCCAGCCTCGGACCCCCCGAGCCCGAACCCCGGGAGGAGGAGGAGGAGGAGAAGGAGGAGTGGGGAGGAGGAGGATTGGGAGCCCGTTGTTGGGTAGGGGCCGCCTCTCTCTGTCGCCGATTTGTACTTTCCAAGCGCTTAGTCCAGTGCTCTGCACACAGGGAGCGCTCAATAAATACGATTGAAAGAATAAATGAAGGAGGAGGAAGAGGAAGAGGAGGAGGAGTGGGGAGGAGGAGGACTGGGAGCCCGTTGTTGGGTAGGGACCGTCTCTCTCTGTTGCCGATCTGTACTCAGGCGCTTAGTCCAGTGCTCTGCACACAGGGAACGCTCAATAAATATGATTGAATGAATGAAGGAAGGAGGAGGAGGAGGAGGAGGAGGAGGAGGAGGAGGAGGAGGAGGAGGAGGAGGAGGAGGAGGAGGAGGAGCTCCGGACCGTCGGACAGCTCCCTCCAGCCGCGGACAGCTCCCTCCGGCCCTGCGGCGGGGGCTCCGGACCCCGGGCTCCGTCCCGCTGCGGGCCTCCGCTCCTCCCGCGCTCCTCCCGCGCTCCTCGCAGTCTCCCGAGGGGCAGAGGTCCGGGGATGCCCGGGGGCGGGGGCGCGCGGGGATGCCCGGGGGCGGGGGCGCGCGGGGATGCCCGGGGGCGGGGGCGCGCGGGGATGCCCGCCTCCCAAGGCGCGGAGCCCCCGCGCCCAGAAACGCGCGTGTCAGAGACGGAGACGGTCCGAGACGGAGAGAGACGAGAGGGAGAGAGAGGGAGAGGGGGAGAGGAAGAAGGAGAGGGGGAGAGGGGGGGTCCCAGGCTGCCCGGGGCCCGCACTCACTCACCACCACTTCCCGCTGCTGTTGGCGGCCAGTGCCCGGGGCAGAGCCGAGGGGGCCAGCAGCGCCAGCAGCGCCAGCAGCGCCAGCGGCGCGGCGGCCCGGCCCCGGAGCAGCGCGGCCGGGCGCATGGCGGGGCCCGGCTCCGCTCCTCACTGCCCTCGACGGCGCGGGACGGGGAGGCCCCGGCCAGCCGGCCCCGACCTACAGCCCCCGGGGGCGGAGGGCGGGGGGCGGCATGGCGGGCGGGAGGGCGGGCGGGCTGCGGACCTGGCGGCGCCGTCTCTTATAGCGGCGGGCAGAGGCCAGGAGGGTGCCCCCGGGGCCGGGCAGGGGCCGGACGGGGCCGGGGGCGCGGGCAGTGGCGGCGGGCCCGCGGCTCCCGCCCGTCTGCGCCGAGGGCTGGCGGGCGGGCGGACAGGCCGTCCATCGGGGCGCGCCCCCCCGCCCCCCGGCCCCCGGCCCCCGCCCCCCGGGCCCCCGGCTCCCCCGACCCCTCCCCTCGGGATTCCCTCCCACGCGCGCCCGCCGCGGAGCCCCCCGCCCCATCCCGCCCCATCCCGCCCCAAATGGCGGAGCTGAGCTTAGAACCCAAGTCCTCTGACTCCCTGGATTCTGCTCCGCACACACCCGGCCCACACCCTCCGCCCCTCTGCCGCCGCTAATCTCCTCACCGTTAGGCCTCCTTCTCCCCTGTCCCGCCGTCGACCCCCAGCCCACGTCATCCCCCGGGCCCGGAATGCTCTCCCTCCGCACATCCGCTAGCTCTCTTCCTCCCTTCAAGGCCCTTCTGAGAGCTCACCTCCTCCAGGAGGCCTTCCCAGACAGAGCCCCTTCCTTCCTCTTCCCCTCGTCCCCCTCTCCATCCCCCCATCTTACCTCCTTCCCTTCCCCACAGCACCTGTACATATTTATTACTCTATTTATTTATTTATTTATTTTACTTGTACATATCTATTCTATTTATTTTATTTTGTTAGTACGTTTGGTTTTGTTCTCTGTCTCCCCCTTTTAGACTGTGAGCCCACTGTTGGGTAGGGACTGTCTCTGTATGTTGCCAACTTGTACTTCCCAAGCGCTTAGTACAGTGCTCTGCACACAGTAAGGGCTCCATAAATACGATTGATGATGATGATCCGCCCAGCTAGCTCTGCTTCTTCCCTTCAAAGCCCTACTGAGAGCTCACCTCCTCCAGGAGGCCTTCCCAGACTGAGCCCCATCCTTCCTCTCCCCCTCCTCCCCTCCCCACCCCCCCGCCTTACCTCCTTCCCCTCCCCACACCACCTGTATATATGTTTGTACGTATTTATTACTTTGTTTAATTTCTACATATTCATTCTATTTATTTTATTTTGTTAATATGTTTTGTTTTGTTGTCTGTCTCCCCCTTCTAGACTGTGAGCCCGTTGTTGGGTAGGGACCGTCTCTATATGTTGCCAACTCGGACTTCCCAAGCGCTTAGTACAGTGCCCTGCACACAGTAAGCGCTCAATAAATACGATCGAATGAATGAATGAATGAATCCCACCCCATTCCGCTCCCCGACACCGCCGGGGCCGCCAGCAGGGGGCGCAGCGGGGGGGACCCCCCACCCCCCACCCCGGGCCCGCCACCAGGGGGCGCAACGATTTTGACACCTGTCTCCATGTTTTGTTTTGCTGTCTGTCTCCCCCTTCTAGACTGTGAGCCCGTTGTTGGGTAGGGACCGTCTCTCTATGTTGCCGACTTGTACTTCCCAAGCGCTTAGTACAGTGCTCTGCACACAGTAAGCGCTCAATAAATACGATTGAATGAATGACACCCCCACACACACCCGGGACCGCCAGCAGGGGGCGCAGCGGGGGACTCCCGGGCCCGCTGCCCACGCCGCTCCCGCCCGGCCCGGCCTGGGACCTCCTCATCATCATCGTCAATCGTATTTATTGAGCGCTTACTGTGTGCAGAGCACTGTACTAAGCGCTTGGGAAGTCCAAGTTGGCAACATATAGAGACAGTCCCTACCCAACAGTGGGCTCAGAGTCTAAAAGACCTCGACGTCACCGGGGCCTTAACCGGGCCTGGGGAGACACCGACCCGCCCGCCACGCCCACGGTCGGGGCCCGCACCAGCCGGGACGTCAGGGAGAACAGGAGCAGGAGCAGGAGGAAAGGGAGGGTTGGGGAGGGGGATCCCGCCCAGAGGTGCGGCCTAGTTGAGTGGGCAGAGAGACAGAGCACTCCGACTCACAACGAAAGAGACCCAAAGTGTGGGTGAGTGTGTGTGTGTGTCAGTCTGTGACACAGCGTGATTGGGGAGGCAGGACGCCAAGCCCCGGGCCGGAAGGACCATTGGCCTGGCCCGGGAATAGCACAGCTGGACGGTCAAGGTGTGACGGGGTTAGAAGCAGCGTGGTCTAGTGGATACAAGCCAGGCCGGGGAATCGGAAGGACCTGGGTTCTAATCCCGGCCCCGCCACCTGTCTGCTGGGAACCTTCGGGCAAGTCACACCACTTCTCTGGGCCTCATCTGTAAAATGGGGATTAGAGTGTGAGCCCCATGTGGGACAGGGACCGTGTCCAACCTGATTAACTTAGGACAGCTTTTAGAACAGTGCTTGGCACATAGTAAACACTTAAGAAGCACTGTTATTATTATTATCATGGAAATGTATGGTGCAGTGTGATCAAATGTGTGCTGGTGTGCCAATGGAGGGCGGGCTAAGGGGCTGTGTGATCCTGCATGAGCACATGTGACTGTGTGACAACATGTGTGCTTGGGACACTCCAACCATGTGGGTATAGGGGTGAGTGTGATTGTTTCTGTGCGGGGTGTGTGTGCCTGTATGACTGCCACAGTGGTAGTAGGACGGATGGTGACTGTGTGTCTGGAGGCTGTGTTTTCTACTTCTAGCAGTTGTGACAGTGTAAGCCTGAGTGTGACTAGGTGTGGCACTGTATGTGGGTAAACTAAGAAGCTGTGAAGGACAAGAAGGGTGAGAGCAGGAGAGACGGGGAGCCCGAAGTGGGAGGGGTAGGGGGTTCCGGTGGTAGGGAAAAGTCAGAGATGGGGTCGACCTGGCCTCCCGTCAGAGGGGGGTCGACCTGGCCTCCCATCAGAGAGGGGTCGACCTGGCCTCCCGGCTGGTCCTGGGATTGAGTCTGTGAAAGAAAATCCGCTCTCCTTGATCTCTCTGAGTCTTTTCCAGATTTCATTCAATCATTCATTCATTCGTATTTATTGAGCACTTACTGTGTGCAGAGCACTGTTTTAAGCGCTTGGGAGAGTACAATACAACAATAAACAGACACATTCCCTGCCTTAAACTAGCCTACAGTCTATAGCGGGGAAGACAGACATTAATAGAAATAAATACGTTACAGATGTGCGTGGCTCAGTGGAAAGAGCACGGGCTTTGGAGTCAGGGGTCATGGGTTCGAATCCCCACTCTGCCAATTGTCAGCTGTGTGACTTTGGGCAAGTCACTTAACTTCTCTGTGCCTCAGTTACCTCATCTGTAAAATGGGGATTAAGACTGTGAGCCCACCGTGGGACAACCTGATCTCCTTGTAACCTCCCCAGAGCTTAGAACAGTGCTTTGCACATAGTAAGCACTTAATAAACGCCATTATTATTATTATTATTATAAATGTTGTGGGGCTGGGAGGGGAGAAGAACAAAGGGAGAAAGGGTGACACAGAAGGGAGTGGGAGAAGAGGAAATGGGGGGCTTAGTCAGGGAAGGCCTACTGGAGAAGATGTGCCTTCAATAAGGCTTTGAAGTAGGGGAGAGTCATTGTCTGTCGGATTTGAGGAGGGAGGGAGTTCCAGGCCAGAGGCAGGACACGGACCAGGGGTCAGAGGTGAGACAGGAGAGATTGAGGCACAGTGAGAAGGTGAACATTAGAGGAGCCAAGTGTGCGGGCTGGGTTGGAGTAGGAGGGTAGCGAGGTGAGGTAGGAGTGGGCAAGGTGATGGACTGCTTTAAAGCCAATTTTTTTAATGGCATTTATTAAGCTCTTACTATGTGCAAAGCACTGTTCTAAGCGCTGGGGAGGTTACAAGGTACTCAGGTTGTCCCACGGGGGGCTCACAGCCTTAATCCCCATTTTACAGATGAGGGAACTGAAGCACAGAGAAGTTAAGTGACTTGCTCAAAGTCACACAGCAGCTGATTGGCAGAGCCGGAATAATAATAATAATGATGATGGCATTTATTAAGCACTTACTACGTGCAAAGCACAGTTCTAAATGCAGGGGAGGTTACAAGGTGACCAGGTTGTCCCACGGGGGGCTCACAGTCAATCCCCATTTTACAGATGAGGGAACTGAGGCACAGAGAAGTGAAGTGACTTGCCCATAGCCACACAACTGACAATTGGTGAGGAGGTTTTGTTTGATACGGAGGTGGATGAGAAACCACTGGAGTTTTTTGAGGATTAGGGTAAAATGTCCTGAACGCTTTTGTAGAAAAATGATCCAGGTAGCACAGTGAAATATGATGATGATGATGATGATGATGATGATAGCATTTGTTAAGTGCTCACTATGTGCCAAGCACTGTTCTAAGAGCTGGGGGGATACAAGGTAATCAGGATGTCCCACGTGGGGCTCACAGTATTAATCCCCATTTTCCAGATGAGGTAAACTGAGGCACAGAGAAGTGAAGTGACTTGTCCAAAGTCACACAGCTGACAAGTGGCAGAGCCAGGATTAGAACCCACGACCCCTGAATCTCAAGCCCGCGCTCTTTCCACTGAGCCACGCTGCTTCTCATATATGGACTGGAGTCCGTATATGGAAATATGGATTGGAGTGGGGAGAGGCAGGAGGCTGGGAGGTCAGCAAGGAGGCTGATGCAGTAATCCAGGCCGGATAGGATGAGAGATATTGGATTAGCGTGGTAGAAGTTCGGATGGAGAGGAAAGGGCAGATTTTAGCAATGTTGTGAAAGTGGGACCCACATTCATTCATTCATTCGTATTTATTGAGCGCTTACTGTGTGCAGAGCACTGTACTAAGCGCTTGTGAAGTACAAATTGGCAAAATAAAGAGACAGTCCCTACCCAACAATGGGCTTACAGTCTAGAAGGGGGAAACAGACAACAAAACAAAACAAGTAGATGGGTATCAATAGAATCAGAATAAATAGAATTATAGTCATATACACATAATTAACGAAATAGAGTAATAAATATGTACAAATATACACAAGTGCTGTGGGGAGGGAAAGGGGGTAGGGCAGAGGGAGGGAGGGGGGTGATAGGGGAAGAGGAGGAGAGGGAAAGTGTGGGGGGCTCAGTCTGGGAAGGCCTCCTGGAGGAGGTGAGCTCTCAGTAGGGCTTTGAAGGGAGAAAGAGAGCTAGTTTGGCAGATGTGTGGAGGGAGGGGGACAGTCCTCTCATTGGAACTGCCTTGCATATCTCTAACTTCCACAGAAGGGACCTTGGCGTATCTGCTAGGCATTGCTCCCAGGGGAATGGGAGGCAAGTGTCAAGACTGAGAGGGGATGAGTGTGTGTGTGTGTTTCTCTGTCTATCTGTCTTTCTGTCTCTAAGGTCTTGAAGCCTCGAGCCTGAGCCTTTGTAGGGAGCATAGAAAGATGTGGTTCTGGGCACTGCAGGCCTTGCCACTCCCCTGTTTAGTCTGCCATTACATTGGAGACCTCTTGCCCTTTGAGTCCAGCTCTCTCTCTCATTCTGGAAGTGTGGGGATCAAATGGCAGGGGTAGGGAAGAGTGGAGAATCCAGGGTGTCAGTGACTGGCCTCCCATGTATTTGAACAATAGGTTGATTTGGGGTGGGTGGAGCAATGTCCCTATTTTGGAGAAACTGCGTTCTTTGCATCTCCTCCCATTTGCTTCTCAACTTTCAGGAGCACTAACAGATCACTCATGCCAGGGAGCACGATTGGAGGGAATCCAGGCACTAGGCCCCCCTCAACCATCTCACAGCTGGTGAGAATGAATTTAACTTTGTGCTCAGCCAAAAAGATTCCCCTCCCTCGTTGACTCCCATGCCTATTTCCTTCATCCTCTGTTCTAGACTTTCAGCTAGTGTCAAAGGAAGAGCAACAGCAACTTTCTCCCTCAACCCCCTCCTTGTCATGGAGGCAACTGGCAGTGCTTAACCTGTGCTCTGTTGCTACTATTATTATTACTACTACTATGCCATTACTATCACCAAAGATTCTAGTAACTGAAGCCACTGGATTTGCCTGTCCCTAAATTTTCCTCATCCTTCCCAGCGGTCTCTCATCTGCCTGATTTCAAAATCAGTTCCCTCAAACTTGGCCTCTAATTTATCTTGCTTCTCACTGCCTGAACACTTCCACCCACTTTTCTTGCCTTCCTGATGACCAGTTAAACCAGTCCCTCTGCTGAATCAACTCCTTCCCCGCGGCTTTTCACACATGCACACACTTCAGCTAGTCTTAAGCAAAAAAAAAAAGAACCTGCCCTGTACCCCATAATGCCACCACACTGCTCACTCCATACCCTTCCTACCGTTCTTGACCAAAACTCTAGAATGGGTCGGCTGTGCCAGCTGCCTCTTGTTCCTTTTCAATCCCTCTAAAATGGAGCTCCACTCATTTGAGAGTGCATATTTCCTCCTCATACTTATCTTTGTCCTCTTTTACATCCATAATAGAATTATTAATAATAATGATGGTTTTTACTAAGTGCTTATGCTCTTGTCAAGCACGGTTCTAAGCACAGGGGTAGATAGAAGCTAATCAGATTGGACACAGTCCCTGTCCTCACTCTCTTTGCCTGGATAACTAAGGGGATGGAGTCACTGGCTGTTCAAGACACCTCCACGGTCTGAAGTCCTACTGTCATGCAGTGAGGCCATGCATGTTCAGATCTGGGGAGCAAGGGAGACCCCTGTCCCCATGGCAAGAAGGAGCTGAACTGCCACCCCAAAGAGAAGGATTGTTTGTGTAGGTGTGTGCATTCAAGTGAACAGTGGGGTTAAGTTTGAGGGGAAGAAGGATTAAGTGGAAGCTGGTTCTGGAAATGAGAGCCTGAGGTTTTGCACAGGCTGCTGCCTCAGTTTGACGTGACTGTGGTACCCAGAAGACCCAGGGCCATTAATTCTATGGATGGGTCCTTCCTTCCTTCATCCACAGTCCTGTCAGCGAGGTCACCCTGCACACCCTCAGCCCCCAAAGAAGGGACAGTCTGGGCCTGCCCATCGTGGCTTCTGGGGGGTCTGGTGTCAGGAGTAGGACAATTAGAAATAGGAGTAGGAGTAGGACCCACAGGATTTCGTGATGGATTGAAAATGTGGGTTGAATGAGAGAGGAGTCAAGGATATAGCCAAGGTTTGTGAGACAGGAAGGATAGTGGTGCCATCTACAGAGATGGGAATGTCAGGGGGAGGACAGGGCTTGGGTGAGAAGATAAGGAGCTTTGCTTTGGACGTGTTAAGCTTGAGATAGTGGGAAGACATCCAAGTAGGGATGTCTTGAAGGCAAGAGGAAATGTGAGACTGGAGAGAGGGAGAGAGATCAGGGCTGGAGATATAGATTTGGGTATCATTCGCATAGAGGTAGTAGTTGAAGTCATAGGAGTGAATAAACTCTCCAAGGTAGTGAATGTAGATGGAGAATAAAAGGGGCCCAGAACTGAATCTTGAGGGACCCTCACAATTAGGGGGTGGGAGGCAGAGGAGGAACCCGAGAAGAAGACTGAGACTGAACGGCCAGAGGGATAAGAGGAGAACCAGGAGAGGACAGAGTCAGCGAAGCCAAGGTGGGATAACATTTACTATTATGATAGTGTGGCTCAGTGGAAAGAGCACGGGCTTGGGAGCCGGAGGTCATGGGTTCTAATCCCAGCTCCACCACTTGTCAGCTGTGTGACTTTGGGCAAGTTACTTAACTTCTCTGTGCCTCAGTTACCTCATCTGTAAAATGTGGATTAAGACTGTGAGCCCCACGTGGGACAACCTGATCACCTTGTATCTCCGTATGAATGTATCTCCGTATCACCTTGTATGAAGGCTGTGAGCCCCGCGTGGGATGACCTTGTGCCTACCTCAGCGCTTAGAACAGTGCTTTGCACATCGTATGCGCTTAACAAATGCCATCATCATTATTATTATTTGTTTAGCGCTTACTATGTGCCAAGCACTGTTCTAAGCGCTGAGGTAGGCACAAGGTCATCCCACGCGGGGCTCACAGCCTTCATCCCCATTTTACAGATGAGGTCACTGAGGCCCAGAGAAGTGAAGCGACTTGCCCAAGGTCACACAGCAGACAAGTGGCAGAGTCGGGATTAGAACTCCCAAGCCCGGGCTTTTTCCACTAAACCACGCTGCCTCTCGGGGGTGGTCCACAGTGTCGAAGGCAACTGGGAGGTCGAGGGGGATTAGGATTCTGTCTCTCCCCGGGTCTCTATATCTCTCCCCGGGTCTCTATGTCTCCCCCGGGGGCCGAGCTCTCTCTCCCCTGGTTTCTCCGCTGTCTTTCGCTGCCGGAAGCCCTCAGGCGATTGGCCCCCAAATAACCCCCTTCTCTCCCAGGAGGGAACTATCTGGCTTGACTGCGACTGTGAGCCCACTGTTGGGTAGGGACTGTCTCTATATGTTGCCAACTTGTACTTCCCAAGCGCTTAGTACAGTGCTCTTCAGGGAGGCAGGATATCAGGACTGGAGGCTAAGTTGCAGAGAGTGGAACCGGTCTGTCAGTCAGCCAATCAGTGGTATTTATATGTATATATATGGTATATATGTATATATGTTTGTACATATTTATTACTCTATTTATTTATTTTACTTGTACATATCTATTCTATTTATTTTATTTTGTTAGTAGGTTTGGTTTTGTTCTCTGTCTCCCCCTTTTAGACTGTGAGCCCACTGCTGGGTAGGGACTGTCTCTATATGTTGCCAACTTGTACTTCCCAAGCGCTTAGTACAGTGCCCTGCACACAGTGAGCGCTCGATAAATACGATTGATGATGATGAGCCCCTTCCTTCCTCTCCCCCTCGTCCCCCTCTCCATCCCCCCATCTTACCTCCTTCCCTTCCCCACAGCACCTGTATATATGTATATATGTTTGTACATATTTATTACTCTATTTATTTATTTATTTTACTTGTACGTATCCTATTTATTTTATTTTGTTAGTATGTTTGGTTTTGTTCTCTGTCTCCCCCTTTTAGACTGTGAGCCCGCTGTTGGGTAGGGACTGTCTCTATATGTTGCCAACTTGTACTTCCCAAGCGCTTAGTACAGTGCTCTGCACACAGTAAGCGCTCAATAAGTACGATTGATGATGATGATGATGATGATGATGATGATTACAGTAAGAGCTCAATAAATACGATTGATTGATTGATTGATTGTGGCCTCCGTCAGTCTGGGGCGAGGAGTTGGGCTGCGGTTCCTGATTTTTCCGCCAGGGGCCGATGCTGACTCAATGATCGGCGCTTAGCTGTGGGCACCCAGGTGTTTAACCACGCACTCTTAAAGTCTTCACAGGCCCGCACAAAAAAAAAAACAAAACCCTCGGAAACGGGTGGAGATGATACTCCGAATCCACACCGAGATATATTCGGAAACTCAAATACAAAAGGGGCAGAGACCCATCCAGACTCACCCTGAAACATTCACCAGCGTGACCCACAGAAACACAGACAGAAGGAGGCATAAAAACAAAACACAGGCAGGCAGGCATCAGACTCACCACATCATCACACAGTTGGACTCACACAGATACATTAGTCTGATACTCTTAGTCAGATCCATCCGGACAGCTCACCTCCAAACACCCACATACCTTGTCCCTTTCTTCTTTCTTTTTCTCTCTCTTTTATATATAGATACATAGCTGTCACTGGTGGTGAAGTTCACTTATGACGGAAAAAGGTCAATGCTGAGACCACAGTCCCGACCACACCTTTTAGACACACACACACACACACACACACACACACACACACAGAGTCCTTTGTTATGCTTTCCTGAGGGATTCTGCACAAAAAGAGCCAGTCCTTCCTTGATACACCTAACCCTCCCTGCACACAAAAATATATAAGCATTTTTGCACATGCAGACCCTCATCTGCACACAATAAGCGCTCAATAAATACGATTGATTGGTTGATTGAGAGATACACATTACCATCGTCTTTATCGTCAATGGTATGTATTGAGCATCTACTAACGAATCAGTGATCTTTTGAGCACTTACTCTGGGAAGAGCACTGTACTAAGCACTTGGGAGAGTGAAATAAAGTAAGTAGGTGCGATTCCCTGCCCTCAACAGACTATAACCTCATTGTGGTCAGAGAACGTGTCTACCAACTCTATTATATTGTACTTTTCCAAGCGCTTAGTACAGTGCTCTGCACGCAGTAAGCACTCAATAAGTGCCATTGATTGATCGACTGATTGATTGATTGCCGGCTAGTCGGGGAGACTGTAGCTAAGTGCTGCGGGGGAGGGGACTCAAGTGCATAGATAATGCAGTAGGAAGGAAAAATAGGATGGCGAGATGAGAGATTAGTCAGGAAAGTCTTCCTGGAGGAGATGTGATTTTACTAAGCTTTGAAAATGGGGGAGAGTGGTGATCTGCTAGATGTGAAGGGGGAGGGGATTGTGAAACATTGCAATTTAGCACTTGGGAGAGTACAAAAAGATACACATTCCCTAACCTTCAGTAGTTTACAATGTAATAATAAAAAATTATGCTGCTTGTTAAATGCTTTCTATGTGCTAAGCACATAGAAGCAGCATGGCTCAGTGGAAAGAGCTTGGGCTTTGGAGTCAGAGGCCATGGGTTCAAATCCCGGCTCCACCAGTTGTCAGCTGTGTGACTTTGGACAAGTCACTTAACTTCTCTGGGCCTCAGTTACCTCATCTGTAAAATGGGGATGAAGACTGTGAGCCCCATGTCGGGAAATGGACTGTGTCCGACCTGACTATCTTGTACCTACCCAGCGCTTATAACAGCGTCTGGCACATCATAAGTGCTTAAGAAAAACCATATTTTTTTAAAAAAAAAGAATCGAGGGATGAAAGGTGTCTATTCCTTTCCTAGATCCTCTCACAAGCCATACATCCACACACAAACGTGTCACAAAATTCGGTGGAAGGGTATTTATTTATTTATTTTACTTGTACATATCTATTCTTTTTATTTTATTTTGTTAGTATGTTTGTTTTTGTTGTCTGTCTCCCCCTTTTAGACTGTGAGCCCACTGTTGGGTAGGGACTGTCTCTATATGTTGCCAACTTGTACTTCCCAAGCGCTTAGTACAGTGCTCTGAACACAGTAAGCACTCAATAAATACGATTGATTGATTGATTGATTGATTGGGAGCTGGGGACCTCTGGGTCCCCTCCCCGCGGGCACCAGAAGCTGCTGAACCGGGGAAGCGATGGTTACTCTCCTAAGCGCTTAGTACAGTGCTCTGCACACAGTAAGCAGAGAAGCAGCGTGGCTCAGTGGAAAGAGCCCGGGCTTTGGAGTCAGAGGTCGTGGGTTCAAATCCCGGCTCTGCCAATAGCCAGCTGTGTGACTTTGGGCAAGTCACTTAACTTCTCTGGGCCTCAGTTACCTCATCTGTAAAATGGGGATTAAGACTGTGAGCCCCCTGTGGGGCAACCTGATCACCTTGTAACCTCCCCAGCGCTTAGAACAGTGCTTTGCACATAGTAAGCGCTTAATAAATGCTATTATTATTATTAAGCGCTCAATAAATCCGATTGACCGTTCGACCGACTGATCCTCGCTGGCCGGGGGAGAGGTCTCTGCTGCCCTCTCGTGGTCGATCGGGGCGGCGCAGGCGCGGCGCAGCAATGATATGGGAGAGAAGGGAGAGCGGAGCTGTCCGCTCACAGCATTGCCCGCCCTCATAATAATAATAAATAATAATTTTAAACGTTTACTATGTGCCAGAAACTGTACTTAGCTCTGGGGTGGATACAAGCAAATCAAGTTGGACACAGTCCCTGGCTCATGTGGGGTTCTAGACTGCGAGCCCGTTGTGGGCAGGGGTGTTCTCTCTACATCGCCCAATTCTGCTTCCTAAGCGCATAGTACAGCGCTCTGCACACAGTCAGCGCTCAATAAATACGATTGAATGAATGGATGGGTTCACAGTGTCAAGCACCATTTTACATATGAGGTAACTGAGGCACAGAGAAGTGAAATGACTTGCCGAGGGTCACGCAGAAGATATGTGGGTTGTTGGGATTAGTACCCACGACCTTCTGTCTCCCAGGCCCGCGGTCTATCCACTACGCTGTGCTGCTTCTCCCTCCTTTCCTTTCCTTCTCTCTCCCTCCCTCCCCTCCTTTCCCTCCCTCTTTCCGGCCTCCCTCAGTACCTCCCTCGGTCCGTCGGTCCCTCCCGGGCCTATAATTTGGGTTCCCCGCGCCCTGGCCGGGCCTATCAGAGGAGGATGAGTCACCCGATCCTGGGGCCAAGAAAAACACTGCAGGCGGAGAGGCCCCGGCCCGGTCACGGTCACCGCCTGCCTCCCACCTCCCCTCCCTCCAAGAGACCCCCCGCCCCTCTGTCCCCCTCCCCCAGAAACCATCTGTCTCCCCGCCTCCTTCATCCAAGACCCCCCCTCCCCGCCCGCCCCCCACCTGCCTCCCGTTCCCTCCTCCTTCGCCCCCCTCCTCCCTCCCCTCCGAGATGCCCCTCGGCCCAGGGGCGTCCAGTCCAGTCCTCCTCTCCGCCTCATCCCGCCCCACCCGCCGCCGCCGTTCCTGCGGAGCCTCGCTGCGTGCTTGGGGCCTTAGACAATGGGCGTGGGGCCGTGCCGAGCCGAGCAGGGCCCCGAACGGGCCCCGACCGGAGACTCGGGAAACCGAGGCCAGAGGGTCCTCGCCCAAGCGCTTAGTTCAGCGGTCTGCGCACCGCAAGCGATTAATAAAAGCGATTGATTGATTAGCCACGACAGGAGGAGCCTGGCCCCGGCCTGACCCAAGGCAGAGACCCAAGAAGCGACAGAAAGGCGGAGAACAGTGAGAGCGAGGCCAGGGAGATAGAGATAATAATAATACATATTTTGTACATATTTACTCTTGTATTTATTTTGTTAATGATGCGCATGTAGCTTTAATTCTATTTGTTCTGACGACTCTGACACCTGTCTACATGTTTTGTTTTGTTGTCTGTCTCCCCCTTCTAGACTGTGAGCCCGTTGTTGGATAGGGACCGTCTCTAGATGTTGCCGACTTGTACTTCCCAAGCGCTTAGTCTAGTGCTCTGCACACAGTAAGCGCTCAATAAATACGACTGAATGAATGAATAATAATAATGGCATTTGTTACACGTTTACTATGTGCCAGGCACTTTACTGAGCGCTGGGGTGGATGAAGGCAAATCCGGTTGGACACAGAACCTGTCCCATGTGGGGCTCACAGTCTCAATCCCCATTTTACGGATGAGGGAACTGAGGCCCAGAGAAGTGAAGTGACTTGAGCGCTGGGGTGGATACAAGCAAATCCGGCTGGACTCAGTCCCTGTCCCGTGTGGGGCTCACAGTCTCAATCCCCATTTTCTGGATGAGGGAACTGAGGCCCAGAGAAGTGAAGTGACTTGATCAAGGTCACACAGCAGACACGTGACAGAGGCGAGATTAGGACCCATGACCTTCTGACCCCCAGGCCCGGGCTCTATCCATGGTGACAGGCTGTTTAGAGACGGAGCGGCCGGCCGGGGGAGCGAGGGCGGTAGAAACAGTGAGATGGAGAGACCCAAGAAGGGGCCGTGATGGAGACCCGAGAGGGGGCAAGGAAAGGCCGGGACAGGTGAATCAATCAATCAATCAATCGTATTTATTGAGCGCTTACTGTGTGCAGGGCACTGTACTAAGCGCTTGGGAAGTCCAAGTTGGCAACATATAGAGACAGTCCCTACCCAACAGTGGGCTCACGGTCTAGAAGGGGGAGACAGAGAACAGAGACGGACAAGGGGAAAGGGCGACGTCCGGGGGGACTCGTGCTGCTCGTGGGCGAGACCTCGGGGGTCGAGGAGGAGAGAGATGTAGAGTCCGCTCCCCTCGCCCGCCCCCCGCCCCTGACCCCCTACTCTCTCCGGGCAGCGGCCCGGGCTCCGTGCTGCCGTCGATGGTGGGCGATGCCCCGGGGGTGGGCGAGGCCAGAGGGCCAAGCAGCGTGGCATAGTGGAAAAGAGCCCGGGTTTGGGAGTCCGAGGTTGTGGGTTCGAATCCCGCCTCCGCCACTCATCGCCTGTGTGCCTCTGGGCAAGTCACTTCACTTCTCTGAGCCTCAGTGCCCTCATCTGTCAAATGGGGATGAAGACTGTGAGCCCCACGTGGGACAACCTGATGACCTTGTCTCTCCCCCAGCGCTTAGAACAGGGCTCGGCAGATGGTGAGCGCTTACCGGATGCCGTCGTTATTTATTATTTATTGATAACCGGGACTCCCGGGTCCCGCGGGACGGAAAGTGTCCGGCGGGAGTGGGATGGGGGGGCGGGGCAGGGACAGGCAGCTGGGCCTGGGGAGGAGCGGCGCGGAGCCCCGGCGGCCGGGGGAGTCACCGAGGAGGCGGAGGCGGTGGGCCGGGGCCCGGGGCCCGGGGCCGGCGGGCCGGTTCCCCCACGGTCCCCGGAGCTAACCGGCGTCTGACTCAACGGGCGGCGGGGCGCGGGCCCCGGCTGGGCCCCGGGCTGCGGTCTGGCCGGGGCCTGGTCTGGGGCCTGGGCCCGGGGCTGGGTCCGGGGCCCCCCTCGCCGGCAAAAATAGCCACGGTGGTTAGAGCCGGGAGGGTGAGTCAGGCGGGAGGGCGGCGCCTTAACCCCTTGGCTGCCTTCGGCCCCCCGGGACAGGAGAGGCCGGGCCTGCCCTGCCGGCCCCGGGGGCGGGGCGAGGACCTGGGGCGAAGCCGGGGCCGGACCCCGGGGTCGCTCTGGGGTCAGGGGGCGGGGTGGGGGGGTCCCTTGGCCCCAGGCGATCCCTCGCCGGCCCCGGAAGCGGCCGTGAGCGTGACCCGACGGCGACCCCCGTCGCCTCCGCAGGAGAGGACCGGCCCGGCCCGGGGAGCTCCGGGGGGGAGGGCGGGGCCGCTCCCACCCACCCCCGACCCCCCAGCCCCCGGGAGGACGCTCCTCGGGGGGCTGGGGGAGGGAAGGGACCCAGGGGACCCCACCTCGAGATGCCCGGGGCGCAGGTGACTGCCGGGGCGCGGCCCTTTCACCCTTGCAGCAGGGTCGGGGGGCTTGGGGCGGGGGGGACCCCGGGGAGAGGCCGCGGGTTGCCAGGTTGCAGCGGGGGAGGGATGCCCCGAGCGTGGGGAGGGGCCTGACTCCGACACAGCCGCCTCCGACAGCGGCGGGAGCGGAGCCCCAGGCCCCGACCTCCCTCCCGGCCGCGGAGCACAGAGACCCGCGAAGGATGCGGAGGCGCCGAGCGCTCCGACCGGGCCCCCGGCCCCGACCCCGGAGTCCCACGCTCTAGGAGAACGGCAGACCGGAGCCCACCGGCCCACCGGAGCCCAGGGAGGTAACGCCAACCGGGAGGGAGGACAGAAGACAGAGGCAGAAGCGCAGACGGAGAGAGAGACACTGGGACACGGAGATGGGGGGCGAAGGGGAAAGGGCAGAGATGCAGAGGGACACACAGAGACAGAGAGAGTCAGTCAGGGACCCAGAGAGACAAGAGACGTCGCAGGTTGAGACCCGGGAGGGGGGGGAGGGCGGGGGTCATCATCAATCGTATTTATTGAGCGCTTTACTGTGTGCAGAGCACTGGACTAAGCGCTTGGGAAGTACAAATTGACAACATACAGAGACAGTCCCTACCCAACAGTGGGCTCACAGTCTAAAAGGGGGAGACAAAACCAAACATACTAACAAAATAAAATAAATAGAATAGATATGGACAAGCAAAATAAATAAATAGAGCAATAAATATGTACAAACATATATACATATATACAGGTGCTGTAGGGAAGGGAAGGAGGTAAGATGGGGGGGATGGAGAGGGGGATGAGGGGGAGAGGAAGGAAGGGGCTCAGTCTGGGAAGGCCTCCTGGAGGAGCCCACTCTTTTAGACTGTGAGCCCACTGTTGGGTAGGGACTGTCTCGATATGTTGCCAATTTGTACTTCCCAAGCACTTAGTACAGTGCTCTGCACATAGTAAGCGCTCAATAAATACGATTGATGATGATGAGGAGGAGGTGAGCTCTCAGTAGGACGGAGAAACGCCTCCGGGGGGCGGGGCGTGAGCCGGACAGGAGCCAAAAGAGGAGATGGAGGCCGGGACCGGCCTGGGGGAGGGAGGAGGAGGAGGAGGAGGAGCAGGTGGCCGGCGGACCGCGGGGAGGACTGCCCCGATGGGGTGGGAAGGGCGGTGGGAAAGGTGCGAAATCCCGGCGGTCCCTTTAAGGAGACCCTCCCCCTTTGCGGTGGAGGTACCTGGATTCGGGGGGTGACCCCGAGACCTCGTGGGAGGGGAGAGGAGGGCAGTCGCGTCCCGACCCTCGCCCCTTTCCATCCCGCAAGAGGGGGAAGCCGAGGACCCAGGCGCCCTCCCGCCCCTCCTGCTTCCTGCGGGGAACCCCCGCCTCTCCGGGTCCTCCCTGCGGGAGACCCCAGACCCCGGCCGCTCCCGGAGGCGGAGACTCAGGTGGGCGACGGCTGCCTTTCGCCACAGCAGAGCCAGGACCGGCCGGGGCCCAGGGGACCCCCGTGTGTGTGAGTGTGTGTGGGTGTGGGTGGGTGGGTGGGCACACACATACGTACGTGAGACTGTCAGCATGTTAGGGAGACTGTGCCTGATTGTGTGTCTGTGAAGTGTCAAGTCGGAGTGTGTGATTATGTGTTTTTTGTGTGTGTGTACACACAGGGCTCTGTCTCGGAGAGAAAGGGAGATTGTGTGATTGATCGTGTGTCTGTGGGGTGTCTGAGGACAGAGTGTGTGTGATTGTGTGTTTGTGTGTGTGTACACGCAGGATCTGTCTCAGCGTGAGAGGGAGATTGTGCGAGCGATCGTATGCCTGTGGGGTGTCTGAGGACGGAGTGTGGGTGATGATGTGTAGACGCGTACGCAGGACTCTGTCTCGGCGTGTACGGGAGACTGGGTGTCTGCGATGTGTCTGAGGTCGGAGCGTGTGTGTGTGTGTGTGTGTCTGGGTGGGTTTCTGTGTGGTCCCGTCCCTCCCCACCCGTCTCCTCGCCCCGACCTGGCCGCTGAGGGTCAGCGCTAGGGGACCTCCTTGCCCCGCTGGGGGTCAGCATCCGCGGCCCCCCCCGGACCCAGGCGAAGGGGGCTCGGGGGCAGGGCCGGGCTCTGAGCCAAACCGGGCCCCCTCCGTCCCCGCAGATCGAGCCCGCCCCGCCCTCCCTGCCCGACACCGTCACCGGAGCCGCCCGGCCCAGGCAGGACATGACCGGAAAATCGCCGCCCCACCTGCGCCCTCGGCCTCGGCCCCTGGGCCTCGCCGGCCTCCTGTTCCTCTCCTTCAGCAGCCGGTAAACCGGGAGATGGCGGGCCGGTGGGCCACGGGACCATGCCGGGTGGAGGAGGGCCCCACAGCACTTATACCCCTAGCTCTCATTTATTCATCTCTCCTGCTGTCCGTCTCCCCCTCTAGACTGTAAGCCCCGTCGTGGGCAGGGAATGATGATGATGATGGGATTTGCTAAGCGCTTACTTTGTGCCCAGCACTGTTCTAAGCACTGGGATAGGTCATCAGGCTGTCCCACGTAGGGCTCACAGATTTTACGGATGAGGTCACTGAAGCCACGAGGAATGAAGTGACTTACCCAAGGTCACCCAGCTGAGAAGTGGCGGAGCCTGGATTAGAACCCACGACCTCTGACTCCCAAGCCGGGGCTCTTGCCACTAATCAATCAATCGATTTATTTATCGTATTTATTTTACCGTGTGCAGAGCACTGTACTAAGGGCTTATAACAATAATGATGGCATTTATTAAGCGCTTACTGTGTGCAAAGCACTGTTCTAAGCGCTGGGGAGGTTACAAGGCGATCAGGTTGTCCCACAGGGGGGCTCACAGTCTTAATCCCCATTTTACAGATGAGGTAAGTGAGGCCCAGAGAAGTGAAGTGACTTACCCAAAGTCACCCAGCTGACAATTGGCGGAGCGGCATTTGAACCCATGACCTCTGACTCCAAAGCCCGGGCTCTTTCCACTGAGCCACGCTGCTTCCCTGTGCTCTTCTGTTGTTCTCTGGTCTTCTTCATCATGGTCCTCTCCCCAGCGCTCAGGCCGGCGCTCACTAAATCCGACGGCTTCGGAGGGGAGGTGCGGGGCGGCTCCCCGTGCACAGCCGGGCCTGTCATCAATCGTATTTATTGAGCGCTTACTGTGTGCAGGGCACTGTACTAAGCGCTTGGGAAGTACAAAATTGGCAACATACAGAGACAGTCCCTACCCAACAGTGGGCTCACAGTCTAAAAGACTCCCCCTCCCCCGCAGGACCCTGGCCAACGAGATCCTGGGGCTGAAGCTGCCCGGGGAGCCCTCTCTGAGCCCCAACGCCGTGTGCCTGACTCTGCCCGGGCTGAGCAAGCGGCAGTTGGGCCTGTGCCTGCGGAGCCCGGACGGGACGGCCGCCGCGCTCCTGGGCCTGCGCCTGGCCGTCCACGAGTGTCAGCACCAGCTGCGTGACCAGCGCTGGAACTGCTCCACCCTCGAGGCCGGTGGCAACCGCCTGCCCCATCACAGCGCGATCCTCAAGCGCGGTAAGAATCCGACTTGGGGCTCGCTCCGTACCCAACGTCGGGCTGGACCACCAGGTAACCGGGCTGGGCACCGTCCTTGGCCCTCGTGGGGATCGCCGTCTTCCTCCCCCTTTGACAGGTGGGGTAACTGAGACACGGGGAAGAATCATCATCATCATCATCATCATCATGGTATTTGTCAAGCGCTTACTGCGTGTCAGGCACTGTACTAAGCGCTCGGGTAGATACAAACGAATCGGGGTGGACACAGTCCCTGTCGCATGTGGGGCTCACAGTCCCAATCTCCATTGTACGGATGAGGGAACTGAGGCGCAGAGAATAATAATAATGATGGTATTTGTTAAGCGCTTATGATGTGCAAAGCACTGTTCTAAGCGCTGGGGGGATACAAGGTGATCAGGTTGTCCCACATGGGGCTCACAGTCTTCATCCCCGTTTTATCATCATCATCATCAATCGTATTTATTGAGCGCTTACTATGTGCAGAGCACTGTACTAAGCGCTTGGGAAGTACAAATTGGCAACATATGGAGACAGTCCCTACCCAACAGTGGGCTCACAGTCTAAAAGGGGAAGGTTTTACAGATGAGGTCACTGAGGCCCAGAGAAGTGAAGTGACTTGCCCAAAGTCACGCAGCTGACACTTGGCAAAGCCGGGATTTGAACCCATGACTTCTGAGTCCAAAGCCCGGGCTCTTTCCACTGAGCCACGTTGCTTCTCTAAAGAAGTAAAGTGACTTGCCCAAGGTCACACGGCAGACGTGTGGCAGAGGTGGCCGGGAGCCGTGAGGGGTCAACGGGGCCGCGGCCTTATTATTATTATTATCATCATCATTATTATTGTAGTTGTAAGCGCTTACTATGTGTCAAGCACTGTTCGAAGCGCTGGGGTAGATGGAAGATAATCAAATCAGATTTCCATCGCTGTCCCACATGAGTCTTTTCTCCCCCCCACCTCCCTGCCGGGCATTCCCCCTCACCCCCCCAGCCGTATGGACTGGACGAGCCGTCCATCGATGGCGCTGATCGAAGGCCTACTCCGTGCAGAGCCCTGCCCTAAGCGCTGAGGCCTCCCAACCTCCCCCCCCATTCATTCATTCATTCAATGGTATTTATTGAGCGCTTACTGTGTGCAGCGCACTGTACTAAGCGCTTGGGAAGTACAATTCGGCAACAGAGGCAATCCCTACCCAGCAACGGGCTCACAGTCCAGAAGGGGGGGACACAGACAACAAAGCAAAGCAAGTAGACAGGCATCAGTAGCATCAAAATAGATAAACAGAATTATAGATGGATACACATCATTAATAAAATAAATAGAATAATAAATATGTACAAATATACACAAGTGCTGTGGGGCGGAGCTGAGAGTTTCCGAGCAGGTGACAGGATGTTTGGTTTTGTTCTCTGTCTCCCCCTTTTAGACTGTGAGCCCACTGTTGGGTAGGGACTGTCTCTATATGTTGCCAACTTGTACTTCCCAAGCGCTTAGTACAGTGCACTGCACACAGTAAGCGCTCAATAAATACGATTGATTGATTGATTGATTGATCCCCCCCCCCGCCTTACTCCTCGCGGATGAGGATTTTTGGGTCCGTTACCTCCGCCCAAGCCCCTCGGTCCTTCCCTCGGAGTCCCGCCCACCCCCCACTCCTTTTAATAATAATAATAATAATGATAATAATGGCATTTGTTAAGCGCTTACTATGTGCAGAGCACTGTTCTAAGCGCTGAGGGGGATACAAAGTGATTAAATTGTTCCACGTGGGGCTCACAGTCTTAATTCCCATTTTACAGATGAGGTAACTGAGGCTCAGAGAGGTTAAGTGACTAGCCCAAGGTCACACAGCAGACATGTGGTGGAGTCGGGATTCGAACCCATGACCTCTGACTCCGAAGCTTTTGGGGTGCCTACGGACGCCGGGATCGCCCCTCGGCCTCTAGGCCCCTCAGGATGCCCGCGATTGGAGGCGGGAAGGGAAGGGAAGGGGGAAGGGGAGCGGGGGAGCCCCGCGTGGGAATTCCCCCGGGAATTCCGCCTCGTCTGAGCCCCAGCGTCGCGCCGCGACCCTCCCCATCCACCTGCGCGCTCCCGGCGAGGCAGCTGGCCGGGCTGGGCCGGGCCCAAACCTGCACCTGTGCGCGGGGAGGGAGCCGCCCCCGGCCCTGACAGCTTCAAACGCCATCTAGCCCCCCTCCCCTTCCCTCCACACCCCCTCTGCCCCCGTCTGGGACAAGCCCGGGCCGCGCCCCCCGCAGCAGGGGAGGGGCGAGGCGCCACCCCGGCAGTGAAAGGGTTAAACCCGTCCCCCTCCCCTCCTCCCCTCTCCAAAAATTGCCGGGGAACAAAGAGCCGGGAGCCCCTCCCCGGACTCGGGGAGGAGGGCGGGAGGGAGGGATGGGGGGGGGGAGAATCCCGGGTTGAACGGCGGGGAGGAGAGGGTTAAAAGACAGCTGCGTCGCCGGGGGAATTCCCGGGACAAGTGGCAACAACTTCACCCCTTCAAGGGGGCGAAAAAAGAGGGGAACCGCAGCCCAGTCCCCCAACCGGAGGCGAGTCCGGCCTTGCCCTCACCATGACCCAGAGGGCAGCCTGGGCGGGTGGGCGGCCCGGGACCCCCCTCGCTGTGGTCCCCCTCTCTGCCCAATTCCCTCACCGTCTATCCGCCCCCTTGCCCCCCACGCAGGTTTCCGGGAGAGCGCCTTCTCTTTCTCTCTGCTGGCCGCAGGGGTCATGCACGCCGTGGCCACGGCCTGTAGCCTGGGCCGGCTGGGGAGCTGCGGGTGCGGCGGGCCGGAGCCCGAGAGGATGCCAGCCCAGCTGGTCCAGCTGCAGGCGCTGGCCCAAGGGAAGGGCTTCCCCTCGGCCCTGCCCGGCCCGGGCCCCGGCCCGCAGGACACCTGGGAGTGGGGCGGCTGCAGCCACGACCTGGATTTCGGGGAGAAGTTTTCCCAGGACTTCCTGGACTCGCGAGAGACTCCTCGGGACATCCAGGCCAGGATGCGGATCCATAACAACCGCGTGGGGCGACAGGTACGGCCAGGGGCAACGGGCACCGGGGCCTGTTGTGCTTGGAACCACCATCACAAGAATTGTGGCATTCGTTTCCAGTGCTCAGCGCTTAGAACAGTGCCTGGCACCGCTTAGAACTCTGCGCAGAGTAAGCACTTAACGAGTACCACAATTATTATTATTTAGCCCTTACTAGGTGCCCATCATCGTACTAAGCGCTGGAGAGATACGAGATCATCAAGCCTGTCCAACACGGGACTGGCGATCTAAGTGGGGGGGAGAAGAGGTACCTAATCCCCATTTTACAGATGAAGAAACTGAAACCTAGAGAGGTCACTCCCCCCGAATCACACGGCAGACAAGTGGCAGTGCCCAGATTAGAACCCAAGTTTAGAGGTTTGTGCTCTTCCCATGAGGTCACGCCACTTCTCACCTCCCCCCCACCGCAATTTAGTGTTCTGATTTCCCCCCACCCAATCACCTCAGGGCCTGGTGGATGGCAGAAAAGGGAGGGTGGAGCAGGACTCAATTAATGACTCAATTATTTAGTGAGCTCCAGCTCAGCACTGAACACTGTACTAAGCACTTGGAAGAGTATGATAGAATTATAAGACATGATCCCTGCTCTCAAGGAGCTTAGGAGTAATAATAATTATCATAATAGGGGTATTTGTTCAATGCTTATGTGCCAAGCATGGAACTAAACACTGGAGTAGATTCAAGATAATCAGTTTAGACACAGCCCCTGACCCACATGAGGATCCTAGTCCAAGTAGGAGGGAGAACAGGAATTTAATCCCCATGTGCAGCTGAGGAAACTGAGGCCCAGAGAAGTTGAAGTGACTTGACACTGTGCAAGTCACCTGGCAGGCTAGTGGTGGAGCTGGGATTAGAACCCAGGTCATCATCATCATCAATCGTATTTATTGAGCGCTTACTATGTGCAGAGCACTGTACTAAGCGCTTGGGAAGTACAAATTGGCAATATATAGAGACAGTCCCTACCCAACAGTGGGCTCACAGTCTAAAATGTCCTGGCTCTTCCACCAGTAGTATTAGTATTTATTAAGCTCTGACTGTGAGCAGAGCACTGTGCTAAATTCTGGGAGAAACTACACAGGTGGGAATTAAACATGATCCCTGCCCCTCCTGGGACTCCCAATCTACAAGCTTCTCCAAGTTTTTTTTTTTAATGATACCAGCTGTCCCACTTGGGGCTCACACTCTTAATCCCCTTCTACAGATGAGATCACTGAGGCACAGAGAAGTGACTTGCCCAAGATCGCATACCAGACAAGAGGAGGAGCTGGATTAGAACCCAGGTCCTTCTGATTCCCAGGCCCATGCTGTAACCACTTGACCACACTGCTTCCAGTCCAAGTCCACAACACTGGCCCAGCCACCCCAGCCTGAGACGGATGGTTTACAGGCCCCTTGCTAATCAGGAAGCAGCGTGGCCTGGTGGATAAGAGCACAGGCCTGGGAATCAGAAGGATGTGAGTTCTAATTCTGGCTCTGCCACTTGTCTGTTGTGTGATCTGGGGCAAGTCACTTCTCTGTGCTTCAGTTCCCTCATCTGTAAAATGGGGAGGAAGCCAGGGACAGGGACTGTGTCCAGCCTGATTTGCTTGATCCCAGCCCTTAGAACAGTGCCTGGCACATAGTAAGTGTTTACCAGGTACCATCATTATTAACCATCTCCTTCTCCACCTCCCTCGACCTTCCCCCTACTACTTTCCCCTCCTGTCCCCCGATCCCCTCACCACCTCTTTCCTTTCATTCATTCATTCATTCAATCATATTTATTGAGCACTTACTGCCTGCCCGCTTCTCTCTAGGTGGTGACGGAGAACCTGAAGCAGAAATGTAAATGCCACGGCCCTTCGGGCAGCTGCCAGTTCAAGACCTGCTGGCGGGCGGCACCGGAGTTCCGGGCAGTCGGTGCGGCCCTGCGGGACCGCCTGTCCCGCGCCGTCTTCATCGACGCCCACAACCGCAACTCGGGGGCCTTCCGGCCTCGCCTGCGGCCCCGCCAGCTGGCCGGCGAGCTCGTGTACTTTGAGAAGTCGCCCGATTTCTGCGAGCGGGAGCCGGCCCTGGGGTCCCCTGGCACGGGTGGCCGGGCCTGCAACAAGACCAGCGGCCTGATGGACGGCTGCGGGAGCCTCTGCTGCGGCCGCGGCCACAACGTCCTGCGCCAGACCCGCAGCGAGCGCTGCCGCTGCCGCTTCCACTGGTGCTGCTACGTGCTCTGCGAGGAGTGTCGGGTCACTGAGTGGGTCAACGTCTGCAAGTGACCCTTCGCCCCTCACCTCCACCGGCCCGGCTGGCTGGACGCTCCTCCCTCCCGGGACCCCGGGGAGGGGAGGTCTCTTCTCTGCACTGTTCTTCCCAACCACTGGAGAGTCCCTCCCTGACCCCTCCCCACAAAGATTTCGGTGGACTCTGATGAAATGTACTGTATTTCCCCTCCCTCTCCCCCTCCACTCGGGGGAGAGCTCACCCTTTTCCATAGAGCCTGGGAGAGCGGGCCCAGAGGTTGGGGGGTCGGGGATGGTGTGGACCTCAGACCCCAAAGGGAAGGGCCCCCCTCATCCTGGGGCAGGAGACTGGGTAGGGCAGCACCCCGGAATGGAAGCTCCTGAGACCCCAAGACCCCCCACCTCCGTCTCCAAAGGGAAAAGGGGGAGCATATCTCGCAGGGGCCCAGGGGCCAGGGACCCGGTCTTTCCTGAGCTCGGGGCGGTGGGGATGGCTAACTTATTGTGCTGAGGCTTGATCTTGGTTTCTCATTGTCATTAAATTAAACTAAATTAAGATCAAGTTGCCGGGCTGAAGCACCATCCCCACTTCTGCTACTCAATCGGACCCAGACCCTGCCCCACAGAGCGCTCGTAATCTAGAGGGGAGGGAGAATAAGAATTGAATCCCCATTTTATCGATGAGGAAACTGAGGCCCAGAGAAGTTGCAACTGGCCTAAGGTCACCCAGCAGGCAAGTGACAGAGCCGGGATTAGAACCCAGGTCTCAGGTCCATGCTCTTTCCAGGAGACCAGGCTGCTTCTGCAAGTTAATAATTGTGATATTCATTTAGCACTTACTATGTGTCAAGCAGTGGGGCAGATAGAACATGAGCAAATCAGACATAATCCCTGTTCCATACGAGGCTGACAGTCTATGGAAGAGAGGGAAAACTGGTATCTTCTCCCTATCTGATCCCCATTTTTATAGATGAGGAAACTGAGGCACAGAGAACCCGTGACTTGCTCCAGTTCATGCTGCTGGCCAAAGTAACACGGCCTGGATTAGAACTTGGGTCTCCTCTCTCCCAGTCCCGTGCTCTCTCTAAGGCCATGCTGCTTCTCAATTCTTCTATCTTTAAGGAGATGGAAGCAGAGTGGTAAAGGAGGCAGAAAGAGAGCAGAAAGAGAACTGAACGGAGCTGGGACAAGTGGAATAGTCTGTTTCCCTTCCTGGTCTGGTCTCTTTAAAGATAAACAATTATGTCACTAAGCCTGAATGCAGAAAAGTAAATCTCACTGCATAGCTCTATCAGGGTGAGCCTTGCAGGTGGCTGAGACTGTGGGGTCCTCACGCCCCCCTCAATCCTCCTGGCTCCTAACACTTAGGCGATCCAACTGGCTGGCCCCCTCTTTGCTGGAGATTGTGAAGAAACCGTTGGCACTGGGAAATGAGAGAAATTGGATCCTTGCATACCATCTCCCCTACTCCTCTTGTGGCAGGGCTGTGGTGAATCCCCCCGAGGGGCACCTCATGGGCTCCCGCTCGCCCCTCTATTCCTCACCAATCTGAGCCATCCGTCATTCCCTAGCTAGGAAGCTACTCCCTCTCTCTCTCTCTCTTTGGGGCTCTCTCCCTCCCTCCTCCAGACACACTTTGTGGCAGAGACAACCCAAACCGCAACCTTGAGAAATTCCAAGTGAATTTTGTCAGCCAGGCCACCGCCTCCCACCCTCTCCACCCTCCCCTCTCCGCCCCCCCCCGCTCCCTTGGGCCCCCCCAGGAACCCGGCACACGCGCTGGGCTCCAGCCCAGGCCTGGGGTCAGAGGTAGGAGCTGGGAGGGGCAGTGTACAGGGCCAGAGGCTTGTGACTGCAGCTTCAGTTCTGATGTGGGCCAGGAAGGATGTGGGGGTGGTATATATGTGCGTGCATGTGTGTGTGTGTGTGTGTGTGTATGGGGGGGGCGGATAGCACGGTGGAGCTGGGAGGTTGGAATGGATGGGAACGGCTACCCCACCCTGGGCTGAGGGCGAGAAAACTGGAGAGACAGTGGGGAGGGAAGCCAGCAGCTCCTCGGCAGATGGAGCCTGGAGCAGTACAACCGCGGCCTGCAAGCCGGCCCACTTCAGCTTCCCTCTACTCCCCACTCCCACCCCCCGGGGGATTCCCAGAAGTGAGGGCAGAGGAATTGGGGGGCTGGGGTCTCAGCCTGATCCTCCCCATCCGTTCTGGCCTGAGGGGCATCATTCATTCAATCGTATTTATTGAGTGCTTACTGCGAGCAGAGCACTGTACTAAGCACTTGCAAGAGTACAATACTTAGGGACCTTTGGGGCGGGGAGGAGTGGGGAGAGCCAGTCTTGTATACAACCTGGGGAGCTGAGAGGAGGGATCGAATTGCTTGAGGACAGTGGTCTGCACTCAGTAGGTGCATAATACCCTCAATAATAATAATAATGATAGCATTTATTAAGCACTTACTATCAGAGCACTGTTCTAAGCGCTGGGGAGGTTACAAGGTAATCAGGTTGTCCCACGCAGGGCTCACAGTCTTTATTCCCATTTTACAGATGAGGTAACTGAGGCCCAGAGAAGTGAAGTGACTTGCCCAAGGTCACACAGCTGGCAATTGGCAGAGCCGGGATTTGAACCCATGTCCTCTGACTCCAAAGCCCAGGCTCTTTCCACTGAGCCACGCTGCTTCTCAACATTTTGAATGATGATTGATTGAGGCCGAAGTAGACGTGAGCCAGGGAAAGGTGGAGCAAAGAGGTCCAGTGATGATGATGGGGGGTGGAGGGGGGCCTTTTAAATAATAATAATAATAATTGTGATATTTGCTAAGTGCTTACTATGTGCCAAGCACTGTTCTGGTGGGGGATACAAGGTGATCAGGTTGTCCCACGTGGGGCCCACAATCTAATTCCCATTTTACAGATGAGGGAACTCAGGCCCAGAGAAGTTAAGTGACTCGCCCAAAGTCACACAGCTGATGTGGCAGAGCTGGAATTAGAACCCACGACCTCTGACTCCCAAGCCCGTGCTCTTTCCACTGAGCCATGCTGCTTCTTTTTCATCCCAGACTCAGGCCTTCACTCCATCCCCATAGTCAATCGTATTTATTGAGCTTTTACCGTGTGCAGAGGACTGTACTAAAATGCTTGGGAGAGTACAACAATATACTAGACCCACTCCAGCGCTGATTACAGTGCCTGGCACATAGTAAGCGCTTAACAAACACCATCATTATCATTCCTTCCTCACATCGAGCTTCAGGGTCCCACCCCTTGGATCACTGGGTCTAACCGCCCGGGAGGGTGGTGGGGTCAATCTAGGCCCATGGCTCGGCACCCCACATCATGAGAAGCAGTGTGGCTCAATGGAAAGAGCCCGGGCTTGGGAGTCAGAAGTCATGGGTTCAAATCCCAACTCTGCCAATTGTCAGCTCTGTGTCCTTGGGCAAGTCGCTTAACTTCTCTGGGCCTCAGTTACCTCATCTGTAAAATGGGAATGAAGACTGTGAGCCCCACATGGGACAACCCGATCACCTTGTATCTACCCCAACGCTTAGAACAGTGCTTTGCACGTAGTAAGCGCTTAACAAATGCCATTATTATTATCATTATGAGAAGGAGCACAGTGTAGTGGATACAGCACGGGACCGGTAGTCAGAAGGTTATGGGATCTAATCTCAGCTCCGCCACTTGTCCGCTGTGTGACCTTGGGTAAATCACTTCACTTCTCTGGGCCTCAGTTACCTCATCTGTAAAATGGGGATGAAGACTGTGAGCCCCACGTGGGACAACCTGATCACCTTGTATCTACCCCAGCACTTAGAACAGTGCTTTGCACGTAGTAAGTGCTTAAAAATGCCATCGTTATTATTATTATTATTATGAGAAGCAGCATAGCGTAGTGGATACAGCACGGGACCGGGAGTCAGAAGGTTATGGGGTCTAATCCCAGCTCCAAGACTTGTCCGCTGTGTGACCTTGGGCAAATCACTTCACTTCTCTGGGCCTCAGTGACCACATCTGTAAAATGGGGATGAAGGCTGTGAGCCCCACGTGGGACAACCCGATCACCTTGTATCTACCCCAGCACTTAGAACACTGCTTTGCACGTAGTAAGTGCTTAACAAATGCCATTATTATCATTATTATTATTATTATGAGAAGCAGCATAGCGTAGTGGATACAGCACGGGATCGGGAGTCAGAAGGTTATGGGATCTAATCCCTGCTCCAAGACTTGTCCACTGTGTCACCTTGGGCAAATCACTTCACTTCTCTGTGCCTCAGTGACCTCATCTGTAAAATGGGGATGAAGACTGTGAGCCCCACGTGGGACAACCTGATCACGTTGTATCTACCCCAGCACTTAGAACTGTGCTTTGCACATAGTAAGTGCTTAACAAATGCCATTATATGCCACTGTAGAGAAGCAGTGTGGCTTGGCGGGAAGAGCCCGGGCTTTGGGGTCAGAGGTCATGGGTTCAAATCCCAGCTCCGCCAATTGTCAGCTGTGTGACTTTGGGACTTTACAAATACCATTATTATTATTATTACAGCACGGGACCGGGAGTCATTAGGTTATGGGATCTAATCCCAACTCCGCCACTTGTCCGCTGTGTGACCTTGGGTAAATCACTTTTTTTTAAATGGCATTTGTTAAGCGCTTACTATGTGCAAAGCACTTTTCTAAGCGCTGGGGGGATACAAGGTGATCAGGTTGTTCCACATGGGGCTCACAGTCATCATCCCCATTTTACAGATGAGGTAACTGAGGCTCTGAGAAGTGAAGTGACTTGCCCAAGGTCACACAGCAGACATGTGGCGGAGCCGGGATGCGAACCCATGACCTCTGACTCCAAAGCCCGGGCTCTTGCCACTGAGCCACGCTGCACTTCCCTTCTCTGGGCCTCAGTGACCTCATCTGGAAAATGGGGATGAAGACTGTGAGCCCCACGTGGGACCACCTGATCACCTTGTATCTACCCCATTGTTAATATGTTTGGTTTTGTTCTCTGTCTCCCCCTTCTAGACTGTGAGCCCACTGTTGGGTAGGGACCGTCTCTATATGTTGCCAACTTGTACTTCCCAAGCGCTTAGTACAGTGCTCTGCACACAGTAAGCGCTCAATAAATACGATTGAATGAATGAATGTTGCCAACTTGCACTTCCCAAGCGCTTAGTACAGTGCTCTGCACACAGTAAGTGCTCAATAAATGCGATTGATTGATTGATTACCCCAGCGCTTAGAATAATAATAATAATAGCATTTATTAAGCACTTACTATGTGCAAAGCACTGTTCTAAGTGCTGGGGAGATTACAGGGTGATCAGGTTGTCCCACGGGGGGCTCACAGTCTTCATCCTCAGTGGAAAGAGCATGGGCTTTGGAGTCAGAGGTCATGGGTTCGAATTTCGGCTCCGCCATATGTCTGCTGTGTGACCTTGGGCAAGTCACTTAACTTCTCTGAGCTTCAGTTACCTCATCTGTCAAATGGGGATTAAAACTGTGAGCCCCACATGGGACAACCTGATCACTTTGTATCCCCCCCCAGCACTTAGAACAGTGCTTTGCACATAGTAAGCGCTTAACAAATGCCAACATTCTTATTATTATTATTATCCCCATTTTACAGATGAGGGAACTGAGGCCCAGAGAATCAATCAATCAATCAATCAATCGTATTTATTGAGCGCTTACTGTGTGCAGAGCTCTGTACTAAGTGCTTGGGAAGTACAAGTTGGCAACATAAAGAGACAGTCCCTACCCAACAGTGGGCTCACAGTCTAGAAGGGGGAGACAGAGAATCAATCAATCAATTGTATTTATGGAGCGCTTACTGTGTGCACAGCACTGTACTAAGCACTTGGGAAGTCCAAGTTGGCAACGCACAGAGACAGTCCCTGCCCAACAGTGGGCTCACAGTCTAGAAGGGGGAGACAGAGAACAAAACCATACATATTAACAATGGGGTAGATACAAGGTGATCAGGTGGCCCCACGTGGGGCTCACAGTCTTCATCCCCATTTTCCAGATGAGGTCACTGAGGCCCAGAGAAGGGAAGTGCAGCGTGGCTCAGTGGAAAGAGCATGGGCTTTGGAGTCAGAGGTCATGGGTTCGCATCCTGGCTCCGCCACATGTCTGCTGTGTGACCTTGGGCAAGTCACTTAACTTCTCGGAGCCTCAGTTATGATGATGATGATGATCAATCAATCAATCAATCAATCGTATTTATTGAGCGCTTACTATGTGCAGAGCACTGTACTAAGCGCTTGGGAAGCACAAATTGGCAACATACAGAGACAGTCCCTACCCAACAGTGGGCTCACAGTCTAAAAGGGGGAGACAGAGAACAGAACCAAACATACTAACAAAATAAAATAAATAGAATAGATATGTACAAATATAATAAATACATAAATAGAGTAATAAATATGTGCAAACATATATACAGGTGCTGTGGGGAAGGGAAGGAGGTAAGAAGGGGGGATGGAGAGGGGGACGAGGGGGAGAGGAAGGAAGGGGCTCAGCCTGGGAAGGCCTCTTGGAGGAGGTGAGCTCTCAGCAGGGCCTTGAAGGGAGGAAGAGAGCTAGCTTGGCGGATGGGCGGATGATAGAAGGGGGAGACAGAGAATCAATCAATCAATCGAATTTATTGAGCGCTTACTGCGTGCAGAGCACTGGACTATGCGCTTGGGAAGTCCAAGTTGGCAACACATAGAGACGGTCCCTACCCAACAGTGGGCTTACAGTCTAGAAGGGGGAGACAGAGAAGAAAACCAAACATATTAACAAAATAAAACAGAACAGCGCTTTGCACGTAGTAAGTGCTTAACAGATACTAAAATGATGACTGTTATTATTACTATCTGAGGGAGGGCGGGCGCCTCGCGCCCTTCTCCTCGCCCTTTCCACCCCCGCTTCCCGCCCTTCGCTCGGTCGCCGGGCCCGGGCTGCTGCAGCCGCTGCCATGGCGACGCGTCTCGCGAGAGCTGCGGGGCGGCGGGCGGCGGTTCTCGCGAGGTCTGGGGCTCGCGGGCGGGTGGGAGGGGAGGGGGGGAGGGGAATCTCCTCAGAGCCGCCGCCGCCGCCGCTTCCGGTGCGAGGTGGTGGGGCCCGGGGGGGGAGGGAGGGGGGCGGTTGGCCGGCCGCGGGAGAAGCGGCTGAGGGAAACCCCACGGAAACCGGAGCAGGAGCAGGTGAAGGGCCCGCCTTCCCCTCTATTTATTTTACTTGGACATATTTATTCTATTTATTTCATTCTGTTAATATGCCTTGTTTTGTTCCTCTGTCTCCCCCTTCTAGACTCCTCCTCCAGGAGGCCTTCCCAGATTGAGCCCCTTCCTTCCTCTCCCCCTCGTCCCCCTCTCCATCCCCCCATCTTACCTCCTTCCCTACAGCACCTGCATATATGTCTGTACATATTTATTACTCTGATTTACTTGTACATATCTATTCTATTTTTTTATTTTGTTAATATGCTTGGTTTTGTTCTCTGTCTCCCCCTTCTAGACCGTGAGCCCACTGTTGGGTAGGGACTGTCTCTAGATGTTGCCAACTTGGACTGAGTCTCCCCCTCTCCATCCCCCCATCTTACCTCCTTCCCTTCCCCACAGCACCTGTATATATGTCTGTACATATTTATTACTCTGTTTATTTTACTTGTACATATCTATTCTATTTATTTTATTTTGTTAGTATGTTTGGTTTTGTTGTCTGTGTCCCCCTTCTAGACTGTAAGCCCACTGTTGGGTAGGGACGGTCTCTAGATGTTGCCCACTTGGACTGAGCCCCTTCCTTCCTCTCCCCCTCGCCCCCCCTCCATCCCCCCATCTTACCTCCTTCCCTTCCCCACAGCACCTGTATATATGTCTGTACGTATTTATTACTCTATTTATTTTACTTGTACATATCTATTCTATTTATTTTGTTAATATGCTTGGTTTTGTTCTCTCTCTCTCCCCCTTCTAGACTGTAAGCCCACTGTTGGGTAGGGACCGTCTCTAGATGTTGCCCACTTGGACTGAGCCCCTTCCTTCCTCTCCCCCTCGTCCCCCTCTCCATCCCGCCCATCTTACCTCCTTCCCTTCCCCACAGCACCTGTATATATGTTTGTACACATTTATTACTCCATTTATTTTACTTGTACATATCTATTCTATTTATTTTATTTTGTTAGTATGCTTGGTTTTGTTCTCTGTCTCCCCCTTCTAGACTGTGAGCCCACTGTTGGGTAGGGACTGTCTCTATATGTTGCCAACTTGTACTTCCCAAGCGCTCAGTACGGTGCTCTGCACACAGTAAGCGCTCAATAAATACGATTGATTGATTGGACTTCCCAAGCGCTTAGTACGGTGCTCTACACACAGTAAGCGCTCAATAAATACGATTGAATGAATGAATGAACCCGGGGGCCGGTGTCCCCATCGGGGATGGAGGCAAAGAACGGGGGAGGGGGAGGACGACGGCTCTGCAACCCCTTCAATCAACCAATCAATCAATCAGTGGTATTTATTGAGCGCTTACTGTGTGCAGAGCACTGTACTAAGCGCTTGGGAAGTTCAAGTTGGCAACATATAGAGACGGTCCCTACCCAACAGTGGGCTCACAGTCTAGAAGGCCCTTCCTTCCCCCCGCTCTTGGGGAAGGGGCGAGAGACCCCCGGGAAGGCGGTCGAAGGGGAATCGCGGGGGCTGGACGGGCTGGACTGCAGGGGTGATGGGGGAAGGGCCCCCCACCCCCCGGTGGGACCGCCTGAACCCCTTGCAACCTCCCCATTCATTCATTCAGTCGTATTTATTGAGCGCTTACTGTGTGCGGAGCACTGTACTAAGCGCTTGGGAAGTACAAGTCAGTGCTTTGCACATAGCGCTTAATAAATGCCATTATTATTCTTACAAGTCGGCAACATATAGAGACGGTCCCTACCCAACAACGGGCGCACAGCGCCTAGAACAGTGCTGTGCACAGAGTAAGTGCTTAATAAATGCCTTCATTATTAAGGGGCCGGGGTGGAGGGGACCCCCTTCTCTCTCCTCCCCCACACGACCTTCCTTCGGCCCCTTTCCTTCTCCTCCCCGCTTTCCCCGAGCGAGGTGGGAAGCAGCCCGGATACCGGCCGGGATGCGCTCGGGATGCTGGGCACGGGTGGGGGGACCCCCTCCCCCCGTTTTGGAAGGAGCAAAAGCGCTCCCGAGCAGAAAATGGAGCCCTTGCTTACGCCAGCCGGGCGGGGGAGGGGGACGGGGAGGAGGAGGGAAGGGAGCGCTTCGGTAAAAGGGGCCTTGGATGGAGGGAAGCAGCTGCTGTTGTTGGTGGGGGGGATCCCGGGGTGTTTTGGGGGGAGCCTGCAAACCCCCACCCCCCCCATCCCAGCTCTTCTCGCCCCACCTCCATTCCCCGCAGACCCCCCTCCCCTCGCTGGAGAATGGAAGGGGCAGGGGTTGGGGTGAAGAGGATGGCAGCGATGGAGAGGGCACTGCGGCGATTCTAGCCAGGGGAGAAATAGAAAACGTGCCCCCCACCCCGCTCCAGCCGCTCCCTACCCCCTCCCTCCCTCCCCGGCTGCTTTTTGGACCCGGCCGGATCTGCGCCATGAAAGTTTTATTGGACAGGCAGGCTCTGGTTGCTGAACCTGTCAGGCCTGGGCCTCCACCTCAGCTCACCTTTCAGCCTCTCCTCCCCCTCCTCGGGCCACCGTCCCACGCCCTCTGGCCACCTCCCTTCGGAAGGCTCAGCCGTTTGAGTCCAAGGTGGCCCGTTGGGCAGGGGGCAGGGTGAAACCTAGGCCTTGGGCCGTGTGCTTGGGCCTGTTTGTGGTGTGTGTTGTGTGTGTCGGTGGGCCTGGAACCCATCTGCGAATTGCAGCATGTGCAATAAGAATAATTATGGTGATTGTTAAGCGCTTACTGTGGGCCAAGCACCGTTCTATGCCCTGGGGTAAATAGAAGTTAGTCAGGTTGGACGCAGCCCCTGTCCTACATGGGGTTCACATTCTTAATCCCCATTTTCCGGATGAGGGAACTGAGGTCACACAGCAGACATGTGGCGGAGCCGGGATTAGAACCCAGGTCCTCCTGACTCCCAGGCTCGGGCTCTGTCCGCTAGGCCACACTGCTTCCAGTTGTGCAGGGTAGCCCTTCAGCGCCTGGCGGAGAGGGAGTGTGCGCTTGGCCAGGAGGGAGTTAAGTAGCAGGAGCCTGAGCCTGAGACATGGCCAGCTTTCTCCTCTCGATGGCTCAGAATCTTCCCCAGTTCTTTTTGTGTGTCCCCTAGCACAGGCTTTGGAATCAGAGGTCATGAATTCAAATCCCGGCTCTGCCAATTGGCAGCTGTGTGACTTTGGGCAAGTCACTTCACTTCTCTGTGCCTCAGTTACTTCATCTGTAAAATGGGGATTAAGACTGTGAGCCCCCCGTGGGACAACTTGATCACCTTGTAACCTCCCCAGCGCTTAGAACGGTGCTTTGCACGTCATAAGTGCTAAATAAATGCTATCATTATTATTATTATTTTTATGACATCATCCCCAGGAAGAAAGGTCGGGGAGACCGAGACACAGAGTGAGGCCTCCCCATCCCAAACCTGGTTGAATTAGAACCCAAGGCTCTGGGCTCCAAAGTCCTTGTCAGTTCTGGTCGCCAAAGCGGCCGTGGATGAGGACGAGGCCATTGTTTGCCCTCGCTGGAGATCTGGGTGTCATAGTGGACTTCAAGCTGAACCAGAAGAGAAGAGCCGTGAAGATGATTAGAGGGCTGGGAAGCAGGATGTTTGAGGAAAGGAGGAAAGAATTTGGGCCTGGGGCTTGAGTTTGTACAAGAGATGATCAAAGGTCAATGTTACAGTCTTCAGGTCAGAACAGGATCACTAGATCAGCTCATTTCCTCTCTCCTCTGAGGTCTGATTAAGAGAGGATGCATTTAAAGAGAAGCAGCAGTGGCCTAATGAGAAGTAGCATGTCCTAATGGATAGATCCCGGGCTTGGGAGTCAGAAGACCTGAATTCTAATCCCAGCTGTGCCGTTTGTCTGCTGTGTGACCTTGGACAAGTCATTTAACTTCTCTGGGCCTCAGTTACCTCATTTGTAAGATGGGGATTAAGACTGCGAGCCCCATGTGGGTTGTGGACTGTGCCCAACCTGATTAGCTCAGATCTACCCCAGCACTTAGTACAGTGCCTGGCACAGAGTACACACTTAGCAAATACCATTTTAAAAAATTGCAGTAGGAGGGATTTAAGTTAGGAGAAGGAACTTCCTGCCAGACTTCAGAACTTATATAGATTGTAAGCCCCTTGTGGGCAGGGATCACATCTACCGACTCTTTTATTGTTCTTTCCCAAGCGCTTAGTACAGTGCCCTGCACGCAATAAATGCTCAATAAATACCACTGATGGATTGAGAGGATGGGGAATCTCTTTATGGAGAGAATCAGTGGACTGGAGGCAGGGGAGTAGCCAGAATGACCTCTTGAGGTCCTCTCCAGCTGGGACTTTCACACCAAGCCATCTTGGATGGATTAGCAGAAGATTTAACATAGGCTGTCCTTGTTTCTGCCTCACTTGGCTCCCAGGGTCAGTTTGGGGCTCCCTGATATGAGGGGAATGGGGAGAATTAGGAGAGGATTCAGCAACTCCAGAGAAATTAGAACTTGGGAACTGGGCAGTTCCAGGGACGAGGAGGCCAGGGGCAGTCTGTGAGGGTCCCTAGGGGGGTTAAATGGAGATGGGGCACCCTGGTCTCCGACTCCACTGTGGGCAGAACCCTATGGGGGTAGGCTTCCATTGCAGCAGGAGAGTCCAAGGGTAGACAGCAGGAAGGACTTCCAGGCCCGGGTGGCTGGATGAAGGACCCTCTCTGGCCTTCCTGCCTAGCGATCTTTGTGGACAGCATGCCCTGGGGAGAGCCAGTGACGTGGAGACAGGCAGAGGGAGGAGATGACCTTTGGCGGAACCCTCCAGATGTTGGGGTGCACTGAGTTTGGATAGTGGGGACTTGCGGGGTGGGGGTGCCCGCTGGAAGGTGTAACAGAGGAAAGGTGAGGTCCACTGCCCCCAAATACAGGCCTGCCCCTCCAGGTTCACCGGCCTCTCCGTGGCTCGATTTTCTCCTTCTCCACTGGGGCTCTGGGGTCAGTGGGGCGGGTGGAGGGGGAGGTGGGTGGGTGGGTGATGTCTGGCAGGACCCCAAGCTTAAGCCTGGCCCTACCTGCCCCCCGGGGCTTGGGCTGCCCTCTGGCCCCACCTGCTTCTGCTCCCCGCTGGAGCCTTTGAAGATCAATTGAGTGTTTGTTGTTGCCGGTTTGGAGGATCAAGTCCGAGCTGGTGAGAGTCTCCAAGAGCAGGGGGGTGGGGCGGTCCCCGGAAAGGGATGACCCCCCCCCACCCTTAACCCAATGCCGGCTGTGTCCACTCTGCCCCCCGAACCCATTGGTACCTGGTCCTTTGGGGGGAAGGAGGGAGTGTGTGTGTGTGTGTGTGTGTGTGTGTGTGTCCCTCTTCCAGGCCCCGTAGAGGGTGCCAGCAGCTGGCATATGGGAACTGCTGAATAAGCTACCCACTGACGCATGGCTCCAGTGGGCGGGCCTGGTGGCCCGGCTGGCACGGGCAGTTCTGGCTCCCCTCCTCCTTTCAAGGTGGTGCCAGCGGGGCGTCTTCCGGGGGCTTTTGGGACCCTCCCCAGTGCCTGCTGGGACTTAGCCCCCAGCCTGCACTTCTGGTTGCAAGGAGGGAGGCCGGACCAGCAAGGGTGGCGGAGGCCTGGGTGGGCTCGGGCTCGGACAGGTGGGGACCGCCTTGTTCTGGGTGTGGGAGAAGGTGAGCGGGGGTCTCTGCTCTGCCTGTTTCTTGGCTTCAGGGGGCTCGATGGGGAGGGGGGTGACTGGGAGGCGGGGCTGCCCCACCCATTCCAGGGAGCTTCCCGCGGGGGCATTGGAGCAAGAGGTTCAGGGTCCAGGAGGACAAGTGGCTCCGGGGTTCCCCCACTGCCCATCTCAGCCTGGACCACGCTTTCTCCCCGCCGGGGACCACATATCCCACTTCCCTCCCCACCGGGGCTGGACCACATTCCCCACTTCTCTCCCCACCGGGGCTGGACCACATTCTCCACTTGTCTCCCCACTAAGGCTGGACCATGCTCCCTGTTTTTCTCCCTCCCGCTTCTCTCCCGACGAGGGCTATACCGTGCTCCTCTCTCTCCCCACCGGGGCTGTACCACGGTCCCTGCTTCTCTTCCTACCGGAGCTGGACCGTGTTCCCCCATCCTTTCCCTGCCAGGATTGGACCACATTTCCCCCCTTCTCTCCCTGCTGGGGATGAACCATACTTTCCCCCACTTCTCTCCCCGCCAGGGCCGGATCGCCCTCCTCCCTTCCCTTCTGTCTCACCCCACAGGGCTAGAACCCATTTCCTCCCCTCCACAGGAATCAGTCCTCCACGCCAGAGACGCCTCTGCCCTCGCTGCTCACTCGGCCCTATCTCCACTCAGCGGCCCTCCCGGGACCGCCCCCTCCCTGCCGTGGCCATGGGGAACATCTTTGGGAACCTTCTCAAGAGCCTCATCGGGAAGAAGGAGATGCGCATTCTGATGGTGGGGCTGGATGCAGCCGGCAAGACCACCATTCTCTACAAGCTGAAGCTAGGAGAGATCGTCACCACCATCCCCACCATCGGTACGGGCAGTGGGCTGTTCTGCTTCGGGTGTCCCAAGATGCCCCCTGCCTCTCTGGGACCGCCGGGGTTGGGCCTCCTCCCCACCACCCTGGCCGCCATGGGTACTCTGGGGCCTCCCACTGCCCCGGGAACTCTGGGCCCTGGGGGTAGCAGCGAGAGGCTCTTCCCCTATTTAACTTCCCACCTCCACAGGGTTGGCTCCATGGTGCCCCCCTCCCCGGCCCCATGGCCCTTCCTATGCCAGCCTCTCAGTTGGTACAGATCATCTACTTTGGCAGGCTTGGAGTAGAGGAGGCCCGGGTTGACATGGGTGGGGCGGTGGGGCAGGATTTGGGGGTAGAGGGGCGAGGCCTCTCCCAGGTATTAGCTTTCACTGAGGCTGGGTTGGAGCTGTCTGTCCCTTGGAGGCATCTAGTGGGCCCTGGGGTTCTGGGCTGTCCTAGGGCAGCGCTAAGACCAGTGGGGTTGTAGGTGGGGTTCCCCCTGACTCCCTGATTTTTCTGGCCACCCCAGCCCAGCCCCAAGTCCTCATGTCAAGGCCACACTCTGTCTGGAAGTTTCCCTGCACCCCTGCCCCCCAGCTCCTGCCTGCACATCCCCCCTCTCCAATCTGCTCTCCCTGCTTCCCCACGCCTGGCTGCCCCTCACCCTACTTCTTCCTGCCCCCTCCTTCATTTATTGTATACCTCCAGGGTCTACCACCACCTCCTTCTCTTCCTCCTCCTCTTGAAGCCTTCCCTAATTCATCGCTGCCTCAGCCTCCAACCCACCCTCCTGTCCCAATTCCGACTCCCCCCGTCCCCTCAACTCACCCCAGCCACCCTCATCTTGACTCCCTCCTGACATTTCTGGTCCTGGTCTGGGTCTCGATGGAAGGCCCTGGACCACCTGTGCATCCTGTGTCGCCGGACGGGCTAGGAGCTCTGTGAGGGCCTGGTCCGGCCCAGACTGATTTCTGATTCTGTGCCTCCCTGCTCCCTGACTCCATAGGCTTCAACGTGGAGACGGTCGAGTACAAGAATATCAGTTTCACGGTGTGGGACGTGGGCGGCCAGGACAAGATCCGGCCCCTGTGGAGGCACTACTTCCAGAACACCCAGGGTACGGCAGACCAGGGGGAGAGTGGGAGGGGCGTCTCTGGGGGTGGGGATGGAGTTGGGGGGCATCCCCGAAGGATGGGGGATGTCCCTGGGGGAGTCTCCCTGGGGGATGGGGATTTATCCCTGGGGGCTGGGGGTCATCCTAGGAATTTGGGGGGGTATGCCTGAGGGGAGCTTCCCTGGGGAATGGGGGGCTGTCCCTGGGGCGGGTCCTTGGGGAGAGCATCCCCAGGGGATGGGGGTGTGTCCCTGGTGGGGCACCCCTACAGGGCCGTGGTGGGGGGGGGTGTCCCCGGAGGGGAAGTCCCCTGGGGTCTGGCCTGTGGGGGATGGGGGCACACTCCCTTGCCCCTGTCGCACCCCCGTTCAGTCAGTGCTCCGGGCCTGCAGGGTTAATCTTCGTGGTGGACAGCAATGACCGGGAACGGGTGAACGAGGCCCGAGAAGAGCTGATGCGGATGCTGGCTGAGGACGAGCTGAGGGACGCTGTGCTCCTTGTCTTCGCCAACAAGCAGGTGCGGGGCCACCACACCCCCATGCCCGCCGCCTGCTCCTAAACACCCAGGGTCGATCAGGGTGCACTGCTTTAGGGGCACAACCCAGCCAGGCCACCCTGTCCTCGAGGGCCCTGGTCCTCGGAGGGCCCACCCACCCGACCCCTCAGTCCCGGGGCGGCCAGGAGGGGAGAGGCCGGGAGAGTGATCTGGGGCCGGGACGGGTGTGGGGGGCTTCTTCTGCTGCAGTCTGGGCTTGGGAGGCCGAGGGAACTCCGGCTCCTGGTCTCCTCCCCCGATCCTCTCCTCTGCTTCTGGGCCAGTACTGCTCCTCCTCCCCCAGGTATAGGGACCCCTGACCGGGCCTCCTTCCCCACTGAACTCCCCCTTAGTCGATCGAGCCATGGTGTTGTGTGTGTTTGCGGGGGGGACCCGCTCCTTTGAGAACCAGAGTGCGAGGTTGGGGTGTGACTGTCTCCCTCTCCCGCACCCACCCTCTCCAGGACCTCCCCAACGCCATGAATGCCGCCGAGATCACAGACAAACTGGGCCTGCATTCCCTGCGCCACCGCAACTGGTACATCCAGGCCACCTGTGCCACCAGCGGCGACGGGCTCTACGAGGGTCTGGACTGGCTCGCCAACCAGCTCAAGAACAAGAAGTGAGCCTCAAGCCCCCTACTACCCCTTCCCCCCCAACCGTACCGGCCCCCCTCCCTACACCCTGATGGCCAGGGTGACCAGGGTCCCCCCAGCCCCCCCCAACCCCCACCCTGCACCTTGCTGAGATGGCAAGGCCGTTCCTCCAGTCGCTGTTGTGGTTTGGATGACAATTCACTCCGGTTTACTGAGTTTTTTGAACTCTAGTTTCTCAGCACCTCCCTTTTCTCCCCTCCCCCCAAAACTCCCCAGCTGCTGGGGCTCCCGGGGTGAGGGTCTGTCCCCAACCCTGCCCCCCTGCTTGGTTTGGCTCTGGTTGCTGTGCACTTGGCATCTGAGTCCCCACTCTGGGCCTCCCCCCACCCCCCCCACCCCCAGTCTCCCCATTTCCGGTCTACCTGGATATTGCACGGTCTCTGTGTGTGCGTGGGTGCGTGTGTGTGTGTGTGTGTGTGTGTTTGGGGAGAGAAAAAGGTGGAAGAGGGCAGGGGAAGCCAGGGTCAGGAGCTGGTGGGCCAGGGGAATGTGGCTAGCAGCCGAGGTCCAGGGCTCATCTGCTGCAGTCTGGGCTTGGGAGTCCAAGGAGCCCCCCGCTTTCTGTACTCCCCTCCCCCGTCCCTCTTCCCCCCAGCCTTGACTACTGCCTGGCGGGGGACGGGGCCGATCCTGGTCCCCTCCCCCGAGTCCCCTCTCTGCTTCCTGGCCAGGACCCCTCCTCGCTCCCAGCTGTAATCCTCCAGCTGAAGAGCCCACTGACAGAGCCAGCTCCCCGCCTCCCCCCGCCTGGCTCCCGACAAGCCAGTTGAGCTATGGCATGGGCGGGTGGTGGGGGCGGTACCCGCTCCTTTGAGAACTAGAGTTAGAGACTGGAGGCCTGTGGGATAGGGGGACAGGGCAGGGCTCTGGGCTGCTCCGTCCTTTCCCTGTCACCCCAACCCCCCAAAAGTGAATATCCAGTTCAGAAGCTGCTGCTACTCCCCTCACCGACCCTCAGGACCCCATCAGGCAACCTGAGGCCGAGGCAGGTGCACCCCCTCCCTTGGCCCGCAGCGGTTTCTGGGAAGCCGCGGCCGCTCCCTTGGGCTCCTGTGTGTGCTGGCTGCGCCCCGAGTCCCCGAGCGGTCCCAGCCCCCTTCCCCCTTCCCCGGTACCCCTCCCCCAGAGTGAGGGTTGGTGTATGTGTGTGGGGGGACACCCCATTCTGCCTCCCAAGGGTCCCCTTTCCTAGCAGAGAGGGAGGCCCTTTCTCCTGGCTGCCTCTCAGTGTCTCTCCCCAGGATCAACTGTGAAGCCCCCTCCCTTCCTCCCTCCCTCCCCGCCAAGCCAGAACTCATTCCTGCTGCTGCTTGGTTGTTGCATCTTGCTCTTTGGGTTTCTGTGTGCGCATGGATGCATGCATAGGTACGGGTGGGCGTGTGCATAGATGGGTGTCTGTGGGTGTGCGCACGTGTGTGTAGGCGCATGGGTGTGCGTGTGTGCCTGCACACGCATATAGAAGGGGGCGAAGGCTGGGTTTCAGGTTTTCACATTTTAATTTCACTCCCAACGTACCGCCCCCTTCCCCTCCCTGAGCTTCCCCTTCCGCCCCACGGCCCTGGGGTTCAGGCCGGTTTCTGCCCCTCTTACTGTCTCGTTCCTTCTGCCCCGGGGGAGGCTCTTACCCAGACTGACCCCAGTCTGTTCCACAGAGGGGTCTGCTGACCCCCAGCTGGGCTCCAAGGCAGCTTGGCCTCTCGGCACCCATGCTGCTCCAGAAGGGGCTGGCAAGGGGCGGTGCCTGTGCTTGTGTCATCTTCCTCCTGCTCTTCCTCTCCCTCTCCTCCTCTTCCTCCTCCTGCTGCCTCTGCCCCCCATTGTCGGCCGGGAGGGGAGCAGAGCGGCAGGGTTGTTAGTCCTGGGTATCTGTCAGGCACAGGATCAGACATTTTTATTCTGGGCCCCTGCCTTCCTTCCCCTTCTGCCTCCCCCAACCCTGTAGTGTGTGTGGTGTGTAGTGGTATCTGCAGTTCTGAGCTGGTTTCTCCCCCTCTTCGCCCCCCCGCCCCCCGGAATGTGTTCTCAGTTCCTGTGTAATGCCCCATTTCCACCCCCGCCCCTCCTTCCCAGGGACTGTGACCCTGGTTGGATATTAAACATGTTTTATGTAGCCCTGGCCCGGCCTCTTCTCTTGCCTGCTGCAGGAAGGGGAGGAAATAGGGCTGTCGGAGGGTGGGGGGGTGACCCGGGGCCCCACCTCGTAGGCCTCCGGACTGTAAGCTCGTTGTGGGTAGGGAACGTGTTTATTGTTCTATTGTACTCTCCGAAGCACTTAGTACAGTACTCTGCACGCAGGAAGCGCTCAGTAAATACGCTGGACTGACTGACCGATGCTCATTCCTAGCTGGAGTTTGGCCTGAACTCCCTCCGGGCCCCAGGACAAACTCCGGGAGGTTGGGGGGGCCCTGGAACTCCTGACCCAGCTGAGGCATGACCCGCGGGCAGCTAAACTGACCTGTCTTGGCTTCCATTGGTGGCATCTGGGCGGTGGACATGCACGGGCTGTTTCCCACGTGTCCACTGGCATATGTGGTACACTCATGTGGTATATACAAGTGATCATCACACCAGACTGGGCTCTCTGGTGCCAGCAGTCAGAGTCCGTTTCCTCCCCACCCACCAAGCGCTGACTGGGGCAGGGGGCACAGCAGACCCTCCCCAGCACCCTGGGCAGAGGATGGATGGGGTGGGGCCGCGTGCCTGGCAGAAGGATTGGTGCTAGATTATATGGTATTTGTTAAGCGCTTACTACGCGTCAGGCACTGGGGTAGATAATCGAGTTGGACACAGTCCCTGTCCCACACAGGGCTCACAGTCCTAATCCCCACTGTTCAAGATGAGGGAACAGAGAAATCAGCATCATCATCATCAATCGTATTTATTGAGCGCTTACTGCGTGCAGAGCACTGTACTAAGCGCTTGGGAAGTACAAATTGGCAACATATAGAGACAGTCCCTACCCAACAGTGGGCTCACAGTCTAAAAGGGGGAGACAGAGGACAAAACCAAACATACTGACAAAATAAAATAAAAAGAATAGATATGTACAAGTAAAATAGAGTAATAAATACGTACAAACATATATACATATATAGAGACAACTCCTCTCCCGCCCTTCGCCTCAGTTCCCTCATCTGTAAAATGGGGATTAAGACCGTGAGTCTCACGTGGGACAACCTTGTCCAAGGTCACACAGCAGACATGTGGTGGAGTTGGAATTAGAACTGAGGTCCTGCTGAATCCCAGGCCCGTGCTCTGTCCGCTAGGCCATGCTAGATTTCCATCAGGGGAGAGACCAGATCTACGAAAGCCACCGGACCCAATTCAGGATTGCCGGTCGCTCGTGCAGGGAGAGCGTGGGATGTGAGGAGAAGACAGGCTGACGGGATTGGGGTCCCTGAGGATGGAGAGGGAGGTCCAAGGTGGACAGAGAGCCCAAAGGGCCCCCTCGGTTCCTTTCGGAGACCCCTAAGTCCTGCACTTCCAGCCAGTCATTCAGCCTCAATCAATCTCTGTCCTAACCCGTCCCTCCTGCAAAACAACCAACCAATCAATGCTATTTATTGAGCGGTTACCAAGTGCAGTGAACTGTACTAAGCCCTTGGGATCATTCGATGGAATTTATTGAGCCCTTACTATGTGCAGAGCACCGTAGTAGGGCTTGGGAGAGTACAACAGAATGAACAGACATGTTCCCTGCCCATAATGAGTTTGTGGTCTAGAAGGGGAGACAGACATTAATATAAATAAATAACATAAGTTAAAGATACGTGCATGAGTGCTGTGGAGTTGGGGGCGGAACGAATATCAAATGACCAAAGGCCGCAGATCCAAAGTGGACTGATGACTCAGAAGGGAGAATGAGCCGGGAAAAGAAGGCATAATCCGGAAGGCTTCTTGGAGGAGATGTGACTTTAATAATGCTTTGAAGATGGGGAGAGTGGTGGTCTGGAGTATTTGGAGGGGGAGGGACATTTCTTCTCCCCTGTCTCTCCCTGACCACGGGGGCCCTTCAGGACCCCAGGGGGGCTTCTTTCTTCCTCTCCTCCCCTCCCTCAGCCCAGGGGTCTTGGGTTGGTGGCGTCCCTTCCTAGTGGCCCTAAGTATAGACAAGGAGGGACCGCAGTTGTGTGTGCGTTGAATCTAGGCCGAGTCTCGGGGCGGGGGCGTTTGGGAGAGAGGAGGAGGAGGAGGCAATTGTGCTGAGTCAATCAATCAATCAATCGTATTTATTGAGCGCTTACTGTGAGCAGAGCACTGTACTATGCGCTTAAGAAGTACAAGTTGGCAATATATAGAAACAGTCCCTACCCAACAGTGGGCTCACAGTCTAGAAGGGGGAGACAGAGAACAAAACCAAACATACTAACAAAATAAAATAAATCGAATAGATATGTACAAGTAAAATAAATAGAGTAATAAATATGTGCAAACGTATATACAGGTGCTGTGGGGAAGGGAAGGAGGTAAGACAGGGGGGATGGAGAGAGGGGCGAGGGGGAGAGGAAGGAAGGGGCTCAGTCCAAGTGGGCAACATCTAGAGAGGGTCCCTACCCAACAGCAGGCTCACAGTCTAGAAGGGGGAGACAGACAACAAAACCAAACATACTAACAAAATAAAATAAATAGAATAGATATGTACAAGTAAAATAAATGGAGTAATAAATACGTGCAAACATATATACAGGTGCTGTGGGGAAGGGAAGGAGGTAAGACGGGGTGGGGGGAGAGTAAGGAAGGGGCTCAGTCAAAGTGGGCAACATCTAGAGACGGTCCCTACCCAACAATGGGCTCACAGTCTAGAAGGGGGAGACAGAGAACAAAACCAAACATACTAACAAAATAAAATAAATAGAATAGATATGTACAAGTAAAATAGAGTAATAAATATGTACAAACATATATACAGGTGCTGTGGGGAAGGGAAGGAGGTAAGACGGGGGGGATGGAGAGGGGGACAAGGGGGAGAGGAAGGAAGGGGCTCAATCTGGGAAGGCCTCCTGGAGGAGGAGTCTAGAAGGGGGAAACAGAGAACAAAACAAGGCATTAACAGAATGAAATAGATAGAATAAATATGTATAAGTAAAATAAATCAATAAATAGAGGGGAAGCCGGGCCCTTCACCTGCTCCGTCTCCGGTTTCGTCGGGCTTCCCTCAGTCGCTCCCCCCCCGGGGCCCCACGACCTCGCACTGGGGGAAGGGGGCTCAAGGATCTTGGGGGTGCGGGCTGAGAGCAGAGGTGGGTGAGGAGGGGGTTGCAGGGGGTGTCAGCCACCTGGGGAGGCCCCCAGAAGCTGCAGGGGCCTGGGGGCCTGGGTGGGAGAGCACCTGGGCCGCTGTACAGAGGTCACAGGCCTCAAACACCTCCTTAGAGGAAATCTGTGCAAACATTATTATTAATTGTAATAATAATAACATCAATTGTATTTATTGAGCACTTACTTCGTGCAAACCACTATACTAAGTGCTCGGGAGAGTACACCATTCATTCATAGAGAAGGAGTGTGGCTCAGTGGAAAGAGCCCGGGCTTTGGATTCAGAGGTCATGGGTTTAAATCCCGGCTCCGCCACTTGTCAGCTGTGGGACTTGGGGCAAGTCGCTTAACTTCTCTGGGCCTCAGTTCCCTCATCTGCAAAATGGGGATGAAGACTGTGAGCCCCCCGTGGGACAACCTGATCTCCTTGTAACCTCCCCCAGCGCTTAGAACAGTGCTTTGCATATGGTAAGCGCTTAATAAATGCCATTATTATTATTATTATTCATTCATTCAATCGTATTTATTGAGCGCTTACTGTGTGCAGAGCACTGTACTAAGCACTTGGGAAGTACAAGTTGGCAACATAATAGAGATGGTCCCTAGCCAACAGTGGGCTCACAGTTTAGAAGGGGGAGACAGAGAACAAAACAAAACACATTAACACAATAAAATAAATAGAATAAATATGTACAAGTAAAATAGAGTAATAAATACGTACAAACATATATACATATATGCAGGTGCTGTGGGGAAGGGAAGGAGGTAAGGCGAGGGGGATGGAGAGGGGGAGAGGAAGGAGGGGGCTCAATCTGGGAAGGCCTCCTGGAGGAGGTGAGCTCCCAGTAGGGCCTTGAAGGGAGGAAGAGAGCGAGCTTGGCGGATGGGCAGAGGGAGGGCATTCCAGGCCAGGGGGATGACATGGGCCGGGGGTCGACAGTGGGACAGGTGAGAACGAGGCACGGTGAGGAGATTAGGGGCAGAGGAGCAGAGGGTGCGGGGTGGGCTGGAGAAGGAGGCTGGGCTGTAGATAACAGTAAACACACACCTGCAATAATAATTGTGGTATTAAGTGCTTACTATATGCCAGGCACTGTACTAAGCGCTAGGGTAGATACAAACTATAATCAGGTTGGGCACAATCCACGTCCTCCGTGGGGCTCCAGGCTTAATCCCCATTTTACAGGTGAGAGAATTGAGGCCCAGAGAAGTGACTTGCCCCAGGTCACCCAGCAGACAAGGGGCAGAGCTGGGAGTCCCGCGCTCTAAGCCACGCTGCTTCTCACCTGGCTTTGTCACCTGATCCAGTGGGAAGAGCGTGAGAGATCACGAGTCAGGTAACCGCTGTTCCCGTCCCAGCCCTGCCACTGGGTGACCTTGGGCAAGTCACTTATCTGTAAAATGGGGATAACATTGATTGTGAGCCCCACGTCGGGAAGGGACTATTTCCAATCTCATAGCCTTTGTTCTACCTTAGCAGTTAGCACATTGTCAGTGCTTAATACATGCCATCATTCTTTTTAATTATCATTAATTTGAATAATATTAAGAATATGAAAAACTTAGCAGCCTCTGCTGCTCCCTGCCACGTATGGCCCCTCTCCTTAGCAGTTAGCACATTGTCAGTGCTTAGTGCATGCCATCATTCTTTTTTATTAATTATCATTAATTTGAATAATATGAAGAATATGTAGAACTTAGCAGCCTCTGCTGCTCCCTGCCACGTATGGCCCCTCTCCTTAGCAGTTAGCACACTGTCAGTGCTTAATACACGCCATCATTTTTTTAATTAATTATCATTAATTCGAATAATATTAAGAATATGTAGAACTTAGCAGCCTCTGCTGCTCCCTGCCACGTATGGCCCCTCTCCTTAGTAGTTAGCACAGTGTCAATGCTTAATACATGCCATCATTTTTTTTAATTAATTATCATTAATTTGAATAATATTAAGAATATGAAAAACTTGGCAGCCTCTGCTGCTCCCTTCCACGTATGGCCCCTCTCATTCTCTCCTCCAGAGTTTTAATTCTGATGCTTCATCATCATCATCAATCGTATTTATTGAGCGCTTACTATGTGCAGAGCACTGTACCAAGCGCTTGGGAAGTACAAATTGGCAACATATAGAGACGGTCCCTACCCAACAGTGGGCTCACAGTCTCAAAGGGGGAGACAGAGAACAAAACCAAAGATACTAACAAAATAAAATAAATAGAATAGATATGTACAAGTAAAATAAATAAATAGAGTAATCATCATCAATCGTATTTATTGAGCGCTTACTATGTGCAGAGCACTGTACTAAGCGCTTGGGAAGTACAAATTGGCAACATCTAGAGACAGTCCCTACCCAACAGTGGGCTCACAGTCTAAAAGAGTAATAAATATGTACAAACATATATACATATATACATTCAATAAATGTGACAACGAAAGCGCCGGACTTCGGGGTCCCTAGAGAAGGAAGGTGGGAAGGGATGAGGCCCCACAAGCTCCCTAACCCCTTCCCTTGGGGCCACCAGTTGCCCCTCCCTCAATGTGGGCAGAATCCCCCCATTCCGTAAACCCTGCTAATGCTCCAGTAAGGACCTGTTGCCTCCCTGGAGAACCTGGACGGTAGAGAAGCAGTGTGGCTTAGTGGCTAGAGCCCGGTCCTGGGAGTCGGAAGGACCTGGGTTCTAGTTCTGACCCCTCCACTTGTCCGCTGTGTGACCTCGGGCAAGTCACTTCACTTCCCTTGGTGACCTCATTCGCTCCCACGGCTTCAACTATCATCTCTACGCTGATGACACCCAGATCTACATCTCTGCCCCTGCTCTCTCCCCCTCCCTCCAGGCTCGCATCTCCTCCTGCCTTCAGGACATCTCCATCTGGATGTCCGCCCGCCACCTAAAGCTCAACATGTCGAAGACTGAGCTCCTTGTCTTCCCTCCCAAACCTTGTCCTCTCCCTGACTTTCCCATCTCTGTTGACGGCACTACCATCCTTCCCGTCTCACAAGCCCGCAACCTTGGTGTCATCCTCGACTCCGCTCTCTCATTCACCCCTCACATCCAAGCCGTCACCAAAACCTGCCGGTCTCAGCTCCGCAACATTGCCAAGATCCGCCCTTTCCTCTCCATCCAAACCGCTACCCTGCTAATTCAAGCTCTCATCCTATCCCGTCTGGACTACTGCACTAGCCTTCTCTCTGATCTCCCATCCTCGTGTCTCTCTCCACTTCAATCCATACTTCATGCTGCTGCCCGAATTATCTTTGTCCAGAAACGCTCTGGACATATTACTCCCCTCCTCAAAAACCTCCAATGGCTACCGATCAATCTGCGCATCAAGCAGAAACTCCTCACCCTGGGCTTCAAGGCTCTCCATCACCTCGCCCCCTCCTACCTCACCTCCCTTCTCTCCTTCTACTGCCCAGCCCGCACCCTCCGCTCCTCCACCACTAATCTCCTCACTGTACCTCGCTCTCGCCTGTCCCGCCATCGACCCCCGGCCCACGTCATCCCCCGGGCCTGGAATGCCCTCCCTCTGCCCATCCGCCAAGCTAGCTCTCTTCCTCCCTTCAAGGCCCTGCTGAGAGCTCACCTCCTCCAGGAGGCCTTCCCAGACTGAGCCCCTTCTTTCCTCTCCCCCTCGTCCCCCTCTCCATCCCCCCGTCTTACCTCCTTCCCTTCCCCACAGCACCTGTATATATGTATATATGGTTGTACATATTTATTACTCTATTTATCTATTTATTTATTTATTTTACTTGTACATTTCTATCCTACTTATTTTATTTTGTTGGTATGTTTGGTTCTGTTCTCTGTCTCCCCCTTTTAGACTGTGAGCCCACTGTTGGGTAGGGACTGTCTCTATGTGATGCCAATTTGTACTTCCCAAGCGCTTAGTACAGTGCTCTGCACATAGTAAGCGCTCAATAAATACGATTGATTGATTGATTGATTGATTCTCTGGGCCTCCGTTCCCTCATCTGTAAAATGGGGATTGAGACCGTGAGCCCCACGTGGGACAGGGACTGTGTCCAACCTGATTGGCTTGTGTCTACCCCAGTGCTTAGAACAGTGCCTGGCACACAGTACAGTAAGTGCTTAACCAACTCCAGAATTATTGTTATTAGTCCTGGCTCTGCCACTTATCTGCTGGGTGACCTCGGGCAAGTCACTTCACTTCTCTGGGCCTCAGTTCCCTCATCTGTAAAATGGGGATTGAGACCGTGAGCCCCACGTGGGACAGGGACTGTGTCCAACCTGATTGGCTTGTGTCTACCCCAGTGCTTAGAACAGTGCCTGGCACACAGTAAGCGCTTAACCAACTCCAGAATTATTGTTATTAGTCCTGGCTCCGCCACTTATCTGCTGGGTGACCTCGGGCAAGTCACTTCACTTGTCTGGGCCTCTGTTCTCTCATCTGTAAAATGGGGATTGAGACCGTGAGCCCCACGTGGGACAGGGACTGTGTCCGACCTGATTGGCTTGTGTCTACCCCAGTGCTTAGAACAGTGCCTGGCACACAGTAAGCGCTTAACCAACTCCAGAATTATTGTTATTAGTCCTGGCTCCGCCACTTATCTGCTGGGTGACCTCGGGCAAGTCACTTCACTTCTCTGGGCCTCCGTTCCCTCATCTGTAAAATGGGGATTGAGACCGTGAGCCCCACGTGGGACAGGGGCTGTGTCCAACCTGATAGGCTTGTGTCTACCCCAGTGCTTAGAACAGTGCTTGGCACACAGTAAGCGCTTAACCAACTCCAGAATTATTGTTATTAGTCCTGGCTCCGCCACTTATCTGCTGGGTGACCTCGGGCAAGTCACTTCACTTGTCTGGGCCTCTGTTCTCTCATCTGTAAAATGGGGATTGAGACCGTGAGCCCCACGTGGGACAGGGACTGTGTCCGACCTGATTGGCTTGTGTCTACCCCAGTGCTTAGAACAGTGCCTGGCACACAGTAAGCGCTTAACCAACTCCAGAATTATTGTTATTAGTCCTGGCTCCGCCACTTATATGCTGGGTGACCTCGGGCAAGTCACTTCACTTCTCTGGGCCTCAGTTCCCTCATCTGTAAAATGGGGATTGAGGCCGTGAGCCCCATGTGGGACAGGGACTGTGTCCAACCTCATTAGCTTGTATCTCCCCCAATTCTTAGAACACTGCTTGACACATAATAAGCACTTAACAAGTACCATCATCACTGTCGTCCCTGTCATCATTCCCGGGCACCCATGGGCCTGGAGGGTGGCGAGGCTGGTGGGGCCCGTCTGGGTACAGGAGGGCGGACACGGGAGGGGTAAGGCGAGGCGTCCATGGACCGAGGGTTCAGCCCGAAGCGTTGAACCCTGGCGCCTCGCCCTGGCTCCCAGACAGCGGGCCGGCCGGACCGGTTCTCTCCCTCAGGCTGGGGGAGAGCGAGGGGTTTCCCAGGCGTAAGGCCTGGAGGCCGTCAGGGGGCAACTGCTGTGGGCACCGTGGAATAATAATAATAATAATAATAATAATAATGGCATTTATTAAGCGCTTTCTATGTGCAAAGCACTGTTCTAAGCGCTGGGGGGGATACAGCGTGATCAAGTTGTCCCACGTGGAGCTCACAGTCTTAATCCCCATTTTTACAGATGAGGTCACTGAGGCTCAGAGAAGTTAAGTGACTTGCCCAAGGTCACACAGCAGACTTGTGGTAGAGCCTGGGATTCGAACCCATGACCTCTGACTCCAAAGCCCGGGCTCTTTCCACTGAGCCACGCTGCTTCTCAGGCTCTGGACTGAGCCCAGTGTCCCCTCTCCCCCAACCCGGCGCCCCCAGCCCCTCCTGCGCTGAGCAGGGCCGAGAGGAACCAGGGGTAGCTTGGATGGTGGGGAGCAGAGGCCAAGCTGGTGGCCCAAGGGGTCTCCAGAGGGGACTGACCTGCTTCCTTCCTTCCTTCCTTCCTTCCTTCCTTCCTTCCATCGTATTTATTGAGCACTTACTGTGTGCAGAGCACTGAACTAAACGCTTGGGTGGGCAACATATAGAGACAGTCCCTAACAACGGGCTCACAGTCTAGAAGGGGGAGACAGACAACAAAACAAAACATGTAGACAAGTGTCAAAATCGTCAGAACAAATAGAATTATGGCCATTCATTCAATCGTATTTACTGAGCGCTTACTGTGTGCAGAGCACTGTACTAAATGCTTGGGAAGTACAAGTGGGCAACATAGAGAAACGGTCCCTACCCAACAACGGGCTCACGGTCTAGAAGGGGGAGACTAGACAACAAAACATGGAGACAGGTGTCAAAATCGTCAGCACAAATAGAATTATGGCCATTCATTCAATCATATTTATTGAGCACTTACTGTGTGCAGAGCAGTGTACTAAATGCTTGGGAAGTACAAGTGGGCAACATAGAGAAATGGTCCCTACCCAACAATGGGCTCACGGCCTAGAAGGGGGAGACTAGACAACAAAACGAAACAAAACACGGAGACAAGTGTCAAAATCGTCAGAACAAATAGTATTATGGCCATTCATTCAATCGTATTTATTGAGCGCTTACTGTGTGCAGAGCACTGTACTAAGCGCTTGGGAAGTACAGGTGGGCAACATAGAGAAACCGTCCCTACCCAACAACGGGCTCACAGTCTAGAAGGGGGAGACTAGATGACAAAACAAAACGTGGAGACGTGTCAAAATCGTCAGAACAAATAGGATTATGGCTATATGCACATCATTAACAAAATAAATAGAATAGGAAATATGTACAAGTAAAATAGAGTAATAAATGTGTACAAATAGATACAAGTGCTGTGGGAAGGGGAAGGAGGTAGGGCGGGGATGGGGAGGAGGAGAGGAAGCCAGATGACTTGGCCAGGCTAGCTCTCTTCCTCCCTTCAAAGCCCTACTGAGAGCTCACCTCCTCCAGGAGGCCTTCCCAGACTGAGCCCCCTCCTTCCTCTCCCCATCAACCCCCGCCTTACCTCCTTCCCCTCCCCACAGCACCTGTATATATGTATATATGTTTGTACGTATTTATTACTCTATTTATTTTATTTGTACATATCTATTCCATTTATTTTATTTTGTTAATATGTTTTGTTTTGTTGTCCGTCTCCCCTTTCTAGACTGTGAGCCCGCTGTTGGGCCGGGACCGTCTCTCGATGTTGCCAACTTGGACTTCCCAAGCGCTTAGTCCGAGAAGCAGCGTGGCTCAGTGGAAAGAGCCCGGGCTTTGGAGTCAGAGGTCATGGGTTCGAACCCCGGCTCCACCACGTGCCTGCTGTGTGACCTTGGGCGAGTCACTTAACTTCTCGGAGCCTCAGTTACCTCATCCGTAAAACGGGGATGAAGCCCGTGAGCCCCATGCGGGGCAACCTGATCACCTTGTATCCCCCCCAGCGCTTAGAACAGTGCTTTGCCTCATCATCATCATCAATTGTATTGATTGAGTGCTTACTATGTGCAGAGCACTGTACTAAGCGCTTGGGAAGTACAAATTGGCAACATAGAGAGACAGTCCCTACCCAACAGTGGGCTCACAGTCTAAAAGGGGGAGACAGAGAACGAAACCAAACATACTAACAAAATAAAATAAATAGAATAGATATGTACAAGTAAAATCAATCAATAGAGTAATAAATCTGTACAAACATATATACATATATACAGGTGCTGTGGGGGATGGAGAGGGGGACGAGGGGGAGAGGAAGGAAGGGGCTCAGTCTGGGAAGGCCTCCTGGAGGAGGTGAGCTCTCAGCAGGGCATATACTTAACAAATGCCATCATCATCATCATTAGTCCAGTGCCCCGCACACAGTAAGCGCTCAGTCAATACGATTGAATGAATGAATTCAGTGTGGGAAGGCCTCCTGGAGGAGGTGAGCTCTCAGTAGGGCTTTGAAGGGAGGAAGAGGGGCTGGGGGAGAGGCTGCCACCGAGCCCTCCCCCTTTGTCAGGGCTGGGCCCCGGCTGGGGGAGGGGCCCGGAGGAGGTCCCCGGGGCCGCCCCGCCCCTTCCACCCCCCAGCCCGGGCTGGTCGACGCTGGGGTGGACGCCCCCCGGCCCTGTCCGCGCGCCGCCATGGCCCCAGGCCCCCGGTTGGCGCTGGGGTGGACGCCCCTGCTCCCGGGGCTGCTGCTGCTGCTGCTGCTGGTGCTGCTGGGCGGGCCGGGGGGCCGGGCCCAGCCCGGGACCGGAACCCAGGACCCCCTCCGGACCCTCCAGCTGGAGACTCTGGTGAGGACGCCCCCGGACCCCTCCCCACCCACAGTGGGACCCGCGGGGAGGAGGAGGAGGAAGAGGAGGAGGAGGAGGAGGGGGGGCCCGGGGCCGGGAGAGAAGCAGCGTGGCCCAGTGGCAAGAGCCCGGCCTTTGGAGTCAGACATCATGGGTTCGAATACAAGTCAGCTGTGTGACCTTGGGCAAGTCACTTCGCTTCTCTGAGCCTCAGTTCCCTCATCTGTAAAAATGGGGATGAAGACTGTGAGCCCCACGTGGGACAACTTGATCACACTGGATCCCCCCCAGCGCTTAGAGCAGTGCTCTGCACGTAGTAAGCGCTTAACAAATGCCATCATCATTATTATTATTATTATTATTGTTCTCCTCCTCCCCCCGTCCATCCCCGTTGTGGGGCCTTAGGTGGAGCCCCCCGAGCCGTGCGCCGAGCCCGCCGCCCTGGGCGACACGCTGCACATCCACTACACGGTGAGCGCCGGGGGGGTCGGGGGACCGGGGACCGAAGGACACGTCAGCACCGGTGGCTGCGGAGGCCACGTGGCACGGGGTGGGCACCGTCTCGAGGGTGTCATCATCATCATCCCATCATCATCATCAATCGTATTTCTTGAGCGCCTACTGTGTGCAGAGCACTGTACTAAGCGCTTGGGAAGTACAAGTTGGCAACATGTGCCCCCCGACCCCCCCCCCCCAGGGCAGCCTGGCCGACGGGCGCATCATTGACACCTCTCTGACCCGGGACCCCCTGGTCATCGAGCTGGGGCAGAAGCAGGTCATCCCTGGTACGTCGCCCCTTCCCCACCCCCTCGCCCAAGATGCCACAGGTGGGCACCCGTCGCCCACCAGGGATGCCCCACGGCTGGGGAGAGATGGGGAGAAGGGAGGGGGTCGTAGCCCCCCACCCCCAACTCCTCTAGGGTTGGGGGGCGGGAGGACCCACGGAGCGGCGCGCTCAAACGGGCTCTTCTTATTTTGCCGCCGCCGTCCAGGCCTGGAGCAGAGTCTGCTGGACATGTGTGTAGGGTGAGTCCGGCGGTGGGGCTGGAGCTGGGGCCTGGACGGGGAGTTCATCGTCATCATCATCATCATCAATCGTATTTATTGAGCGCTTACTGTGTGCAGAGCACTGGACTGAGCGCTTGGGAAGTCCAAGTTGGCAACATCTAGAGACAGTCCCTACCCAACAGTGGGCTCACAGTCTAAAAGGGGGAGACGGAGAACAAAACCAAACATACTAACAAAATAAAATAAATAGAATAGATATGGACAAGTAAAATAAATAAATAGAGTAATAAATATGTACAAACATAGATACATATACACAGGTGCTGTGGGGAAGGGAAGGAGATAAGATGGGGGGATGGAGAGGAAGGAAGGGGCTCAGTGTGGGAAGGCCTCCTGGAGGAGGTGAGCTCTCAGTAGGGCCTTGAAGGGAGGAAGAGAGCTGGCTTGGCGGATGGGCAGAGAGGGAGGCCATTCCAGGCCCGGGGGATGACGTGGGCCGGGGCTCGATGGCGGGACAGGCGAGAACGAGGTACGGTGAGTTCATGCTGCCTCAGGACCCCCAGGGCCTGGGCAGCCAGACCTAGCTCCTAATAATAATAATTGTTGTGTTTGTTAAGGCCTTACTATGTGCCAGGCACTGTACTAAGCACTGGGGTGGATACATGGTAATTGGGTTGGACACAGTCCCAGTCAATCAATCAATCAATCGCATTTATTGAGTGCTTACTGTGTGCAGAGCACTGTACTAAGCGCTTGGGAAGTACAAGTTTTAATCCCCATTTTCCAGGTGAGGTAACTGAGGTCCAGAGAAGCAAAGTGACTTGCCCGAAGTCACACGGCAGATGAGTGGCAGAGCTGGGATTAGAACCCAGGTCCTCAGACTGTGAGCCCGCTATTGGGTAGGGACCGTCTCTATATGTTGCCAACTTGGACTTCCCAAGGGCTTAGTACAGTGCTGTGCACACAGTAAACACTCAATAAATACGATTGAATGAATGTTGCCAACATATACTTCCCAAGTGCTTAGTACAGTGCTCTGCACACAGTATGCGCTCAATAAATACGATTGAATGAATGACACCCAGGCTTTAGCCACTTGGCCACGAGGTCGCCCAGTGTGGGAGGGGGGATGAACAAAGGGAGTTAGGGTGACGCAGAAGGGAGTGGGAAAAGAGGTAAAGGAGGGGGTTTAGTCAGGGAAGGCCTCCTGGAGGAGATGTGCCTTCAATAAGGTTTTGAAGCGGGGGAGAGTAATTGAGAACTGGTTTGCTTCTCTCATGTGTTCTCCCCGTGCCCTCCAGGGAGAAGCGCAGGGCGACCATCCCCCCTCACCTGGCCTATGGGAAGAGAGGATTCCCTCCCTCCATTCCAGGTAATTTCCCAATGCGTCCATCCCTGAAACCTCCCCAACTTACCCAAGTGATACCCTTCCCCAATCTATCCATCCATCCATCTATCTCTCCATCTTACCTAGATGTTTTCCCCTCCACCCCCCTTCCTAGGCAGATAGATCCATCCACTTGGGCCTGATGGGCAAAGCTTTCTGGTCAATGAGTTTATTATTATTATGTAATAATAATTATAATATTAATATAATACAATATAATATAATAATAATAATTATTATTATGTAATGGTAATGGTGGTATTTATTAAGCACTTAGTAATAATAATAACTGTGGTATTTGTTAAGCGCTTGCTGTGTGTCAACACTGTACTAAGTGCTGGATTAGATACAAGGTAATTGGGTTGGACACAGTCCCTGTCCCACAGTCCCAGTCTCAGTGCCAATCGGCTCCGCCAATTGTCAGCTGTGTGACTTTGGGCAAGTCACTTAACTTCTCTGGGCCTCAGTTACCTCATCTGTAAAATGGGGATGAAGACTGTGAGCCCCCCCGTGGGACAACCTGATCACCTTGTAACCTCCCCAGTGCTTAGAACAGTGCTTTGCACATAGTAAGCGCTTAATGAGTGCCATTTTAAAAAATGCCCATTTTACAGATGAGGCAACTGAGGCACAGAGAAGTGAAGTGACTCGCCCAAGGTCATACCGTAGGCAAGTGGAGGAGCCGGGGTTAGAAGCCAGGTCCTCAGGCTCCCAGGCCCGTACGAGGCCCGTTCCACCCGCCCCCCAGCCTTGTTCCCTCCACCTTTCCTTCACCCTCTCCCGTTTGGTTGCTTTTCTGTTACCCAACTCCCACCAGTTTGCCCCTGTCTTGTTCTCCCTCCTCCTGCGGTCCCACTGGGCCTGCTGTCTGTAACCGGGGCTCAGGTCCAGACCCAGTAGCTGCCATCTCCCCCGCCACTGGGGCGGAGGGGCCCAGCCTGGACCCCCGCTCCCACTGCCCAAGCTTTGACCCCCAACCTTCCTCTCCTCTGCTGTCCCATCATTCGTTCATTCAATCATTTTAGACTGTGAGCCCACTGTTGGGTAGGGACTGTCTCTAGATGTTGCCAACTTGTACTTCCCAAGCGCTTAGTCCAGTGCTCTGCACACAGTAAGCGCTCAATAAATACGATTGATGATGATGATGATGATTCAATCGTATTATTGAGCGCTTACTGCGTGCAGAGCACTGTACCAAGCGACGTGCTCCAGCCCGCAATGGATCAGTTTCCCGGTCTGGTCCCCCCCCCCGCAGGGGGCCGTCTGCTTGCTCCATTGACCCCCACCCCCCCGGGACATCCGTGAGGGACGGAGAGTCCTCAAGGCCCATGGTGGCCTTGACCCCCGACCCCATCTGCCCCTCAGGGGATGCCGTGCTCCAGTTTGAGGTGGAGCTCATCGCCCTGGTCCGGGCCAGCTACTGGCAGAAAGTGGCCAAGAGGGTGCTGCCCCTGGTTGGCATCGGCCTGGTGCCAGCCCTCCTGGGCCTCATCGGCTACCACCTGTACCACAAAGCCAGCAGCCCCAAAGTATCCAAGAGGAAACTCAAGGAGGAGAAGAGAAGCAAAAGCAAAAAGAAATAAACCCTTCCATCTCCATCTCTCGCCGCGGTGCCTCTTGCCTTGCTTTGCGGGAGGGGCGTTGGGCCTGGGTAGCGGTGTCCAGGTGCTCGTTGGGTGCCTCGTTGCTTCCACGGGGCCCTTCCTCCCCCGGCTCCTGGTGTGTGAACCAATCTGCCCTGGCACTGCCCCTAGCCACCCTGGGGGCCCAGATCCCGCTGTGGGAGGGCGACAAGGGGCCTATCCTATGGAGGAAGGGAGAGAATGGGGAAGAGGTCATCTCAGTTCAGGCCAAGATGGGCCTGGAGGACATCAGAGCAGGTGGCAGGAGGGGGCCTGGCCCTGGATTCACTCATTTTTAGACTGTGAGCCCACTGTTGGGTAGGGACTGTCTCTATATGTTGCCGACTTGTACTTCCCAAGCGCTTAGTACAATGCTCTGCACACAGTAAGTGCTCAATAAATACGATTGATGATGATGATTCATCCATTCAATCATCTTTATTGAGCGCTTACTGTGTGCAGAAGGTAGCAAGTACCACGATGACTAGGAGAAACTTTAATCGGGCGTTCGGCGGGGGCACATCACAGGATCCGGGAGGCGATGTGGGCGGCCTCGATGACGTTGTGCACGGGCTCGGGGGCCGGGGCGGGCCGGGGGGCTGGGGCCGGTGGGCGTCTGGGCCCCCGGATGATGAGGAGCGAGTTCTCATGGCGGAGCACGTCCTCGTTGACGGAGATGCCGTTGAGGTAGCAGCGCAGGACCTCCCGCAGCTGCCCGTTGGCCACCAGCAGTTCCTCCCGCCGCTGCGCCAGGCTCAGCTGCTCCAGTTTCACCTTGTTGTAGCGCTGCCAGAACCGCTCCAGCCCGCTGTAGTCCTCCATCAGCTGTGGGGGATGGGGAGGGCACAGCTCTTCATTCATTCAGTTGTATCTACTGAGCGCTTACTGGGTGCAGAGCACTGTACTAAGCTCTTGGGAGAGGACAATAGAACAATAAAAAGACACATTCCCTGCCCGCGACTAGCTTACAGACTAGAGGGGGAGACAGTAATGGAAATAAATAAATGACAGATATGGACAGAAGTGCCGTGGGTCTGTGATGGAGGGTGAATAAAGGGAGCAAGTGAGGGTGATGCAGGAAGGAGTGGGAGAAGAGGGAAGGGGAGCTTAGGGAAGGCCTCTTGGAGGAAATGGGCCTTAATAAGGCTTTGAAGTGGGGGACAGCCATTGTTGGATATAATAATTATGGTATTTGTTAAGCGCTACTATGTGCCAAGCATTGTTCTAAACACTGGATATGAGGAGGGAGGGCGTTCCATCATCATCATCATCATCAATCGTATTTATTGAGCGCGTACTATGTGCAGAGCACTGTACTAAGCGCTTGGGAAGTACAAATTGGCAACACATAGAGACAGTTCCTACCCAACAGTGGGCTCACAGTCTAAAAGGGGGAGACAGAGAACAAAACCAAACATACCAACAAAATAAAATAGGATAGATATGTACAAGTAAAATAAATAAATAGAGTAATAAATATGTACAACCATATATACATATATACAGGTGCTGTGGGGAAGGGAAGGAGGTAAGATGGGGGGATGGAGAGGGGGACGAGGGGGAGAGGAAGGAAGGGGCTCAGTCTGGGAAGGCCTCCTGGAGGAGGTGAGCTCTCAGCAGGGCCTTGAAGGGAGGAAGAGAGCTAGCTTGGCGGATGGGCAGAGGGAGGGCATTCCAGGCCCGGGGGATGACGTGGGCCGGGGGTCGATGGCGGGACAGGCGAGAACGAGGTACGGTGAGGAGAACGAGGTATGGTGAGGTTCCAGGCCAGAGGCAGGATGTAGAAGAGGGGGCGGTGGCGAGATAGACGAGATGGAGGTACAGTGAGAAGGTTGGCAGAAGATGAGCGAAGTGTGCTGGCTGGGGTGTAGTAGGAGAGTAGCAAGGTGAGGTGGGAGCGGGGGAGATAGTTGAGTGCTTTAAAGCCAGTGGTGAGGAGTTTCTGTTTGACACGGAGATGGAGGGACAACCACGAGCATCCTCTGTGCCCGTCCCCGCGCTCCTGAGGGTCCTCACCTTGGTCAGCTCCAGCGAGGGCTGTTCCCAGACCTCTTGCTCCACCTCCTCCTGCTCCTCGGCGTTCAGCTGGGTGGTGTAGAAGGGCAGGACCTTCTCCTCTTCCGTCTCCAGCTTCCGGCACAGCTCGGCCAACCGCAGGATCAGGTCGCCCTGGGGGACGAGGGATGGGAAGCGGCTACCGTCCCTCCCTAGACCGTAAGCCCCTTGATGGCGGGGATCAAATTGTTATTAATGATTATGGTATTTAAGTGCTTACTATGAGCAAGGCAATGAACTAAGCACGGCCGAGGATACAAGCAAATCGGTTTGGACACAGTCCCCCTCCCATGTGGGGCTCTCAGTCTCAATCCCTGTTTTACAGATGAGGAGACAGGCCCAGAGAAGTAAAGTGACTTCCCCAAGTTCACCCAGCAGGCAAGGGACAGAATGAGGATTAGAACCCGTGACCTTCTGGCTCTGCTCCATCCACTTCGCCATGCTGCTCCCGTAAAGTTGGGGATGTGGGAATCGACCCCGCTTCCTCTAGCATGCTACGGGAGCGCGCTACCGTCTGAGCTAATTCCCCAGCATTAGTCACTAGTGAGGTAATTTGTCCAAGTTCACAGCAGACCAAGCGGCGAAGCGGGAATTAGAACCCAGGTGCTCTGATTCCCAGACACATGCTCTACCCACTAGGCCACAATGCTCTGCCAATTGTCAGCTGTGTAACTCTGGGCAAGTCACTTCACTTCTCTGGGCCTCAGTTCCCTCGTCTGTAAAATGGGGATGAAGACTGTGAGCCCCCACGTGGGACAACCTGATCACCTTGTAACCTCCCCAGTGCTTAGAACAGTGCTTTGCACGGAGTAAGCGCTTAATAAATGCCATTATTATTATTATTCTCACGGGGCTTGGGGGGGGGGTGGGTCTGATAAGGAAGGGAGATGGGGTGGGGCAGGCCCCACACCTTGGCGACCAGCTTCCTGAGCGCCTGGAGGGCGGCACTGCTCTCCAGGGTCAGCTTGGCCAGGGAGTTCCGGCCCTTCGCCCGGGCCTGGTTCATCTGGCTCTTGAGCCTCCTTAGCTGCCGGAGGACCATGTCCTTGTCCTCGCGGATGTGCCGGTTTTGCTCCTCGCACTCCCGCGTGTGCACCGCAATCTTGTTCTTCAGGATGGCGATGGAGTCCTGGGGGACAGTGGAGGGGCAGAGGTTTATTAGTATGATTATTTAGGGCTTTGGAGTCAGAGGTCACGGGTTCAAATCCCAGCTCCGCCAATTGCCAGCTGTGTGACTTTGGGCAAGTCACTTCACTTCTCTGTGCCTCTGTTACCTGATCTGTAAAATGACGATTAAGACTGTGGGCTCCCCCGTGGGACAACCTGATCACCTTGTAACCTCCCCAATCAATCGTATTTATTGAGCGCTTACTGTGTGCAGAGCACTGTACTAAGCGCTTGGGAAGTACAGGTTGGCAACATATGGAGACAGTCCCTACCCAACAGTGGGCTCACAGTCTAAAAGGGGAGACAGAGAAAAAAACCAAACATACTAACAAAATAAAACAGAAATGTAACAAAATAGAACAAATAGAACAAAATAGAACAGATATGTACAAGTAAAATGAATAGAGTAATAAATATGTACAAACATATATACATATATACAGGTGCTGTGGGGAAGGGAAGGAGGTAAGATGGGGGATGGAGAGCAATTAGAACAGTACTTTGCACATAGTAAGCGCTTAATAAATGCCATTATTATTATTATTATGGAGGGGATGGAGGCGGAAAAGCACCGGACCGCGGCGCCTTGGGGGGCCCCCTGGTGGCTAGCAGCGGAATGGCCGGTCCTCAGCGCCGTGGCGCCCCCTGGTGCCTGGCAGCGGAATGACAGGTCCCCAGCACCACGGGGCCCCCTGGTGGCTGAAAGCGGAATGGCCGGTCCCAGATCAATGGGGCCCCCTGGTGGCTAAAGGCGGAATGGCCGGTCCCCAGTTCCATCGGGCCCCCTGGTGGCTAAACAGCAGAATGGCCGATCGGGCCCGGTACCCATACATTTCATCAATCAATCAATCAATCGTATTTATTGAGCGCTTACTGTGTGCAGAGCACTGTACTAAGCGCTTGGGAAGTACAAGTTGGCAACATATAGAGCCAGTCCCTACCCAACAGTGGGCTCATAGTCTAAAAGGGGGAGACAGAGAACAAAACCAACCATACTAACAAAACAAAATAACAAAGTAAAATAATTTATTTTAAAAATTTCATCGTATTTGTTAAGCGCTTACCCGCGTCCAGCGACCTAGAAGACAAGGATGCCCGCTGGGGGTTTGGGCTCAGACCAGCTCTGATTTGGGGTGTATGAGTGCTGGGGGGGCCGGGGCCGCTCTGTGACCCTCATCCCCGGACCCACACTCCTTGACCAAAGAACAGGGTGTCACGCTGTGCCACCAAAGCATGAGTTTTGGAGTCAGAGGTCATGGGTTCAAATCCCGGCTCCGCCAATTTTCAGCTGTGTGACTTTGGGCAAGTCACTTCTCTGTGCCGCAGTTACCTCATCTGTGAAATAGGGATTGACGTGTGAGCCCTCCGTGGGACAACCTGATCACCTTGTAACTTCTCCAGCGCTTAGAACAGTGCTTGGCACATAGTAGCACTTAATAAATGCCATCATCATCATCATTATTGTTATTATTAGAACTACGCCAGGGAATAGCCGCTGAGCATTGGCGGATGGGCTTGGGGGGTGGGGAGGGGCGTCACTGTCTCCTGATGGGGCAGTTGCATCTGGGGGTAGCCCGGAGCATAAAGGGAGAGGACTGCTCCCCTTTTCCCCCATCCTAACACCCCCCACCCCGCCCTCCAACACCAACCTGGAGTTTCTGCAGCTTCTTCATCTGCATGTCGATCTCCCGGGAGCTCTTCTCATCTTTGACCTTGAGGGCTTCAAAGGCCATCTTGCGATCCTCAGTGGCATCGGTGTAGCTCTTGAGGGCCTGCTGGAACCTCCTCCACAGGTCCTCCACCACGTTCTCCAGCTGCATCCGCAGGTAATGCTTCTCCTCCACGTTCTGGGGGGGACAGGGGCCATTGCCCCGGGCCCAGGAGGAGGTGATTAGGAGGGGCAGAGCTGAGGGGACCTCCCTGGCTCCTTTCCCCGTGGGGCCCGGCGGCCTGAGGGGCAAGAGAGGGTGGGGAAGAGGCCGGGGTTCCCAAATGGAGGGCAGCGGGAGACTCACTTATTGAGGGGAGAGGCTGACTTTCCTGTATTACTGCCACTCGTCTGCTATGTGACCCTGGGCAAGTCATTTCATTTCTCTGGGCTTCAGTTATCTCATGTGTAAAATGAGGATCAATCAATCAATCGTATTTATTGAGCGCTTACTGTGTGCAGAGCACTGTACTAAGCGCTTGGGAAGTACAAGCTGGCAACATATAGAGACGGTCCCTACCCAACAGTGGGCTCACAGTCTAGAAGGGGGATTGAGGATTGAGGCTGTGAGCCCCACGTGGGACAGGGACTGTGTCCAACCTGATTTGCTTGGATCCACCCAGTGCTTAGTGCAGTGCCTGACTAGTAAGAACTTAGCAAATACCACAATTATTATTATGACCCCAGTCTCCTCATGCTGAATGACCGCTTCCAGTGGGCAGGGCCTTGGCTCCTCCTGTCCATCCCCCCGCCCCCTTTGAGACTGTCACCAGGTGCCCTCAGGGGGCTGGCCCTGAATTCTGGGGTCCTTTTGCCATTTCCTGACCTGATCCTCTTGTATTAACCCGATCACTTAGTACAGTGCTTAGCACAAAGTAAGCGCTTACCAAATAACACACGTGGTTTCCTCCACCCTGGCTTTGTTCCTCCTGATATTTCACCTTTACACAGTCTGTCACACCCTGGCTAGGTAGGGTGATTTCCTGGGGTGGGGACACAGCTGTGGAGGTGGGCTGCAGATGCCACAGACCACCACTCTACCCATCTTCAGAGCCCTCTAGAAATCACATCTCCTCCAGGAAGCCTTCCATGACTAACCTTATTCCTCCCTTCTGCATCCTCTGTGTACTTGGTATTCCCTCCACCACTGTCCCTAGGTCCATATCCTTATCCTGTGTTGCTTCCCCTACCTCTAATTTATTCTATCTGTCTCCCCTGGTAGACTGTAAGCTCCTTAAGGGCAGGGACTGTGCCTACCAACTCTAATGTACTGTCCTACGTGATGAACAAATGATAAATAATACGTTTGAGAATCGGCATAGCCTAGCGGAAAGAGCACGGTCCTGGGAGTCAGTGGGCCCGTGTTCTAATTTTGGCTCCACCACTTGTCTGACTTTGGGCAAGTATTAACTTCTCTGTGCCTCAGTTACCTCATCTGTAAAATGGGGATTAAGACAGGGAGCCCCACATGGGACAGGGACTGCATCCAACCTGATCACCTTGTATCTACCTCAGTGCTTAGAACGTTGCTTGGCATATAGTGAGCGCTTAACAAATGCCATCATCATTACTATTATTATATTAAATGCTTACTGAGCCCCTTCCTTCCTCTCCCCCTCATCCCCCTCTCCATCCCCCTCATTTTACCTCCTTCCCTTCCCCACAGCACCTGTATATATGTATATATGTTTGTACATATTTATTACTCTATTTGTTTATTTATTTTACTTGTACATATCTATTCTATTTATTTTATTTTCTTAATATGTTTGGTTTTGTTCTCTGTCTCCCCCTTTTAGACTGTGAGCCCACTGTTGGGTAGGGACTGTATATGTTGCCAACCTGTACTTCCCAAGCGCTTAGTCCAGTGCTCTGCACACAGTAAGCGCTCAATAAATACGATTGATTGATTGATGAAAAAAATAGCATTGCTTGATTGATGGCTGCTCCTATCCAAGGGTAGGGTCCAAGCCTGGAACGGAGGAAGGCCACCCTCCAGCAGGTCTTGTCTCTCCTCTCTGGACCCTCCCCAGTGCCCCTCATCCACAGCCCCTACCTTGTTTTTGAGGTCATCCCTCATGCTCTGGAACTCCAGTTTGCCTTCGTACTCGGTGTCGGTGAAGGTCTGCTCCATGGCCAGGAAGACGTCCTGGAGGTAACGGCTCTCCTTCTCGTGGTGGTCAATGATCATCTTCCTGGGGGCAGGGGAGGCCCAAGCAGGGGGTAAGGCGGGGGGAGCGTGCAGTACCCCAGGTTGGGACCGTTAGGGGAGCCTCTGCCATAGCCACCACGAACAGGGAGAACTTAAGACATCACAGGGCTGACTAGACCGGCCCCCCACCCCGGGGCCACTTAGCCCAGCCTCCGCTACCCCAATCCCAGCCCGGGCCAGGGGGGACACCTAACCTCTTCATAAGGTCCATCCCCTCCTTCTGCTTCCCATTTCAGCACCTAGCTAAGCTTAAATCCCTCCAGCTGCTGTTTTGGTCCATTTACTCTCACATGTTTAATAATAATAACAATAATAATAATAATTATTATTATTATTACCGTACCTTGTTCTCGCCTGTCCCACCATCGACCCCCGGCCCACGTCATCCCCCGGGCCTGGAATGCCCTCCCTCTGCCCATCCGCCAAGCTAGCTCTCTTCCTCCCTTCAAGGCCCTGATGAGAGCTCACCTCCTCCAGGAGGCCTTCCCAGACTGAGCCCCTTCCTTCCTCTCCCCCTCGTCCCCCTCTCCATCCCCCCATCTTACCTCCTTCCCTTTCCCACAGCACCTGTATATATGTATATATGTGTGTACATATTTATTACCCTATTTATTTATTTATTTATTTTACTTGTACATATCTATTCTATTTATTTTATTTTGTTAGTATGTTTGGTTTTGTTCTCTGTCTCCCCCATTTAGACTGTGAGCCCACTGTTGGGTAGGGACTGTCTCTATATGTTGCCAACTTGTACTTCCCAAGCGCTTAGTACAGTGCTCTGCACATAGTAAGTGCTCAATAAATACAATTGATGATGATGATGATGATAATAATAACAAGAGAGTGTTAGTGTTACAGAATCAGCATGGCCTAATTTAAGCTAAGCACCTAGCTTAAATCCCTCCAGCTGCTGTTTTGGTCCACTTACTCTCACATGTTTAACAATAATAACAATGATAATAATAATAAGAACAAGAGAGTGTTAGTATTACAGAATCAGCATGGCCTAATGGATAGAGCGTGGCTCTGGGAGTCAGAGGTCGTGGGTTCTAATCCCAACTCTGCCACTTGTCTGCTGTGTGACCTTAGACGAGTCACTTCCCTTCTCTGTGCCTCAGTTACCTCATCTGTAAAATGGGGACTAAGTCTGTGAGTCCCATGTGGGACAGGGACTGTGTCCAATCTGATTAGCTTGTATCTACTCCAGAGCTTAGAACAGTGCTCTAACAGTACTTTGAAGAACATTCATTCATTCAGTCACACTTGAGAAGCAGTGTGGCTCAGTGGAAAGAGCGTGGGCTTTGGCATCAGAGGTCATGGGTTCAAATCCCGGCTCCGCCAACTGTCAGCTGTGTGACTTTGGGCAAGTCACTTACACTTTTCTGTGCCTCAGTTACCTCATCTGTAAAATGGGGATTAAAACTGTGAGCCCCCCGTGGGACAACCTGATCACCTTGTAACCTCCCCAGCGCTTAGATCAGTGCTTTGCACATAGTAAGCACTTAACAAATACCATCATTATTATATTTATTGAGCGCTTACTGTGTGCAAAGCATTGTAAGCGCTTAACAAATACCACCACCACCTTCATCATCATCATTACTGATGGCCCTTCAGTTCCCTGCTCCCAGCCTCCCCATCCCCATGTTCAGCGCTTAGAACAGTGCTTTGCACATAGTAAGCGCTTAACAAATACCATCATCATCCCCCTTCACTCAGGATTTCCTTGAGGGTCCGTGGGCAGTGTGAGCTCACTGTGGATGGGGAACGTAACTGTTTATTGTTGTCTTGTAACAATAATAATAATATATGTATGTATGTTCGTACGTATTTATTACTCTATTTATTTATTTTACTTGTACATATCTATTCTATTTATTTTATTTTGTTAATATGTTTGGTTTTGTTCTCTGTCTCCCCCTTCTAGACTGGGAGCCCACTGTTGGGTAGGGACCGTCTCTATATGTTGCCAACTTGTACCTCCCAAGTGCTTAGTACAGTGCTCTGCACACAGTAAGCGCTCAATAAATACGATTGATTGATTGATTGAATGCCCTCCCTCCGCACATTTTATTTTGTTAACATGTTTTGTTTTGTTGTCTGTCTCCCCCTTCTAGACTGTGAGCCCGCTGTTGGGTAGGGACCGTCTCCATATGTTGCCAACTTGGACTTCCCAAGCGCTTAGTATCAATCGTATTTATTGAGCGCTTACTGTGTGCAGAGCAATGGACTAAGCGCTTGGGAAGTCCAAGTCGGCAACATATAGAGACAGTCCCTACCCAACAGTGGGCTCACAGTCTAAAAGGGGGAGACGGAGAACAAAACCAAACATACTAACAGAATAAAATAAATAGAATAGATATGTACAAGCAAAATAGAGTAATAAATATGTACAGACATATATACAGGTGCTGTGGGGAAGGAAAGGAGGTAAGATGCGGGGATGGAGAAGGGGACGAGGGGGAGAGGAAGGAAGGGGCTCAGTCTGGGAAGGCCTCCTGGAGGAGGTGAGCTCTCAGTAGGGCCTTGAAGGGAGGAAGAGAGCTAGCTTGGCGGATGGGCAGAGGGAGGGCATTCCAGGCCCGGGGGATGATGTGGACCGGGGGTCGATGGCGGGACAGGCGAGAACGAGGCCTAACGGTGAGGAGATTAGCGGTGGCAGAGGAGCGGAGGGTGCGGGCTGGGCTGGAGAAGGAGAGAAGGGAGGTGAGGTAGGAGGGGGCCAGGGGATGGACAGCCTTGAAGCCCAGGGTGAGGAGTTTCTGCCTGATGCGCAGAAGAGCAGATGACACAGAACTGGGAGTCAGGAAGTCTCCTGTCCTCCATCGTATTCAATAAATACGACTGAATGAATGACTCCAAAGCCCGTGCTTTTTCCAGTGAGCCATGCTGCTTCTCAGGGCTCTTTTCCTGTACCTTCCCAAGCGCTTAGGACAGTGCTAGGCTCATAGTAAGCGCCCAAGCAGTACGATAGACTGAGTGGAGGAGGGCCAGACCGAGCCCCACCTCTCGCGGTCGAACTCCCTGCTGAGGGCCTCCAGCTCCGACGCGTACGACTCCTCCAGGTAGGCCAGGCGGTGGCGCTGCAGGTCCAGCAGCTGGTCGATGTTGTGCAGGTGGCTGCGCAGCGCATGCGCGTACTGCTCCTCCGCTTCCGACAGGTCCTGGGCGAGGGACTGGGCGGGGCGGGAGAGGGAGGGGGAGGAGGGCGGGGCCTGGGCTCGCGCTCGCGCGGGCGGAGCATGCGCGCGGAGGGGGGGGGGCGCTGTGCGCGAGTGGGCGTGGCCTGTACGCGGAGGGGCGGGGCTGTGCGTAAGTGGGTGTGGCCTGTGCGTGGTCCCGCCCCCTCATCGTCCTCCCCGTGCCCCGACGGTGCGCACGGACAGGCCTCCAAGAAGCCTTCCCTGACTAACCCCCCGCCCTTGCCTCTTGTCCCACTCCCCTCTGAGTCGCCCTGACTTGCTCCCTTTGTTCATCATAATAATAATGATTAATAATAACGGTATTTGTTGAGCTCTTACTATGATAATAACAATGATAATGTTGGTATTTGTTAAGTGCTGACTATGTTTAAAGCACTGTTCTGAGCGCTGGGGTAGATACAAGATAATCAGGTTGTCCTGACTTGCTCCTTTTGTTCATAATAATTAATAATAATGGTATTTGTTGAGCGCTTACTATAATAATAATAATGATAATGTTGGTATTTGTTAAGTGCTGACTATGTGCAAAGCACTGTTCTAAGCGCTGGGGTAGATACAAGATAATCAGGTTGTCCTGACTTGCTCCTTTTGTTCATAATAATAATAATGGTATTTGTTGAGTGCTTACTATAATAATAGTAATGATAATGTTGGTATTTGTTAAGTGCTGACTATGTGCAGAGCATTGTTCTAAGCGCTGGGGTACATACAAGATAATCAGGTTGTCCTGACTTGCTCCTTTTGTTCATAATAATTAATAATAATGGTATTTGTTGAGCGCTTACTATAATAATAGTAATGATAATGTTGGTATTTGTTAAGCGCTTACTATGTGCAAAGGACTGTTCTAAGCGCTGGGGTACATACAAGGTAATCAGGTTGTCCTGACTTGTTCCTTTTGTTCATAATAATAATAATAATTAATAATAATGGTATTTGTTGAGCGCTTACTATAATAATAATAATGATAATATTGGTATTTGTTAAGCGCTTACTATGTGCAAAGCACTGTTCTAACCGCTGGGGTAGATACAAAGTAATCAGGTTGTCCTGACTTGCTCCTTTTGTTCATAATAATAATAATAATTAATAATAACGGTATTTGTTGAGTGCTTACTATAATAATAATAAAAATAATGTTGGTATTTGTTAAGCGCTTACTACATGTAAAGCACTATTCTAAGTGCTGGGATAAATACAAGGTAATCAGGTTGTCCCACGAGGAGCTCACAGTCTTCATCCCCATTTTACCGATGAGGGAACTGAGGCCCAGAGAAGTGAAGTGACTTGCCCAAAGTCACACAGCTGACAAGTGGCGGAGCCGGGATTTGAACCCATGACCTCTGACTCCAAAGCCCGGGCTCTTTCCACTGAGCCACGCTGCTTCCTACTATGTGCCAGGCACCATACTAAGCGCTGGAATAGATACAAGCAAATTGGGTTGGACACAGTCCCTGCCCCACATAGGGCTTAATCCTCATTAGAGAAGCAGCGTCGCTCAATGGAAAGAGCACAGGCTTGGGAGTCAGAGGTCATGGGTTCAAATCCCAGCTCCACCACTTGTCAGCTGTGTGACTTTGGGCAAGTCACTTCACTTCTCTGGGCCTCAGTTACCTCGCCTGTGAAATGGGGATTAAGATTGTGAGCCCTACGTGGGACAACCTTTCATTCATTCATTCAATCGTATTTATTGAGCGCTTTTTGTGTGCAGAGCACTGTACTAAGCGCTTGGGAAGTACAAGTTGGCAACATATAGAGACGGTCCCTACCCAACAGTGGGCTCACAGTCTAGAAGGGGGACCAAAATAATCACCTTATATCCTCCCCAGCGCTTAGAACCGTGCTTGGCACATAGTAACAAATGCCATCATTATTATTATTATTATTTTACAGATGAGGAAACTGAGGCCCAGAGAAGTGAAGTGACTTACCCAAGGCCACACAGCTGAGAAGCCTCCCAGCCCAACAGCGCTTAATATTATTATTACTATGGCATTTGTTAAGTACCAAGCACTGTTCTAAGCACTGGGGTAGATACCAGGTAAATAGGATGGACGCAGTCCCTGTTCCACTGGGGCTCACAGTCTTCATCTCCATTTTACAGATGAGGTAACAGGCACAGAGAAGTGAAGTGACTTGCTCAAGGTCACACAGCAGACTAGACTGTGAGCCCACTGTTGGGTAAGGACCGTCTCTATATGTTGCCAACTTGTACTTCCCAAGCACTTAGTACAGTGCTCTACACACAGTAAGTGCTCAATAAATACAATTGAATGAATGAATGAATGAATGAATGAAAGTGGCAGAGCTGAGATTAGAACCCAGGTCCTCTGACTCCCAAGCTCGTGATCTTGCCACGAGGCATGCACGTTTAAGCTTCTTCCCAATATACCTTCTTGAGGGTAGTGTACACATCCATTTCCACTTGTATTACGAAGTACTTGGGAGAGTACTATACATTAGAGCTGGTACACACCATCCTCACCCTCAAAGAGCTTACAAACTAGGGATGGACTCTCTGTGTGGGCAGGAAATATGTCACTCCTTCATTTGCACACAATAAGCACTCAGCAAATTCAACTGGCTGATGTCGTTGTCATTACCATCTTACCTCCTTCCCTCCCCCACAACACCTGTAAATATGTATATATGTTTGTACATATTTATTACTCTATTTATTTTACTTGTACCTATCTATTCTATTTATTTATTTTGTTAGTATGGTTATGTTCTCTGTCTCCCCCTTCTAGACTGTGAGCCCACTGTTGGGTAGGGACTGTCTCTATATGTTGCCAGCTTATACTTCCCAAGCGCTTAGTACAGTGCTCTGCACACAGTAAGCGCTCAATAAATACGATTGATTGATTGACTGATTTTCTTCCTTCCAAATGCCCGGTCAATCAATCAATCGTATTTCCCCCTTTTAGACTGTGAGCCCACTGTTGGGTAGGGACTGTCTCTATATGCTGCCAACTTGTACTTCCCAAGCACTTAGTACAGTGTTCACACAGTAAGCGCTCAATAAATACAATTGATTGATTGACTGATTGATTGATTGAGCACTTATTAAGTGCAGGGCCCTGGTCCTACCTTGGTAATAATTATGGTACTTTTTAAGGGCTTACTGTGTGCCTAGCACGTTCTAAGCACTGGGTTAGCTGCAAGAGAACCGGGTACCTTGATGACGCTGTCTTTGCAGTCGACCACCCGCTCGAACGTCTGGCACAGGATCTCGATGTCTTTGCGCAGCTCGGTGGCCTTAACCTCCCTCAGCACCGACCTCCACTGTGTGTTGATTTTATTGAGGTTCAGGGCGCTGTGGTGCTCCTCCTTCGCCAGCTTGTCCTGCGGGGTGAGATACACGGCCCCCACTCAATCCATCCGCCTTCAAGGCCTCACTAAACTCCCATCTCCCCCAAGAGACCTTCCCCTCATCTCCCCTCTTCATTCCATCATATTTATTGAGCGCTTACTGTGTGCAGAGCACTGTACTAAGCGCTTGGGAAGTACAAGTTGGCAACATATAGAGACGGTCCCTACCCAACAGCGGGCTCACAGTCTAGAAAGGGGTGACAGACTACAAAACAAATTAACAAAATAAAATAAATAGAATAGTAAATATGTACAAGCAAAATACAGTAGTAAATATGTACAAACATATATACAGGTGCTGTGGGGAGGGGAAGGAGGTGGGGGGAGAGGGGAAGGAGGGGGCTCAGTCTGGGAAGGCCTCCAGGAGGAGGTGAGCTCTCAGTAGGGCTTTGAAGGGAGGAAGAACCCAACTTTGCCACTTGCCTACCGTGTGACCTTAGACAAGTCACTTCACTTCTCTGGGCCTCAGTTTCCTCATCTGTAAAATGGGGATGAGGACTGTGAGCCCTATGTGAGATAGGGACTGTGTCCAACCTAATTATGTTGCATTTACCTCAGTGCTCAGAACAGTGCTTGGCACACCTTAAGTGCTTAGACCATTATTATTATTATGAGTCTCTCATCCTTCTCCCTCCAGCATCTCCTATGCACTTGGATCTTTCCCCTTAAGCATGTGATGTTCACTCCTCCCTCAGCCTCATAGCTCTTTATGTATTCATTGATTCAATCGTATTTATTGAGCGCTTACTGTGTGCAGAGCACTGTACTAAGTGCTTGGGAAGTACAAGTTGGCAACATATAGAGACGGTCCCCACCCAACAGCGGGCTCACAGTCTAGAAGGGGGAGACAGAAAACAAAACAAAACAAGTAGACAGGTGTCAATACCATCAGAATAAATCTGTAATTTGTTTTCACGTCTGCCTCCCCCTTTAGACTGTAAACTTGTTGTGGGCAGGGAATGTGGCTAACTCTATTGTACTGCATTCATTCATTCAATCGTATTTATTGAGCGCTTACTGTGTGCAGAGCACTGTACTAAGCGCTTGGGAAGTACAAGTTGGCAACATATAGAGACGGCTCCTACCCAACAGCGGGCTCACAGTCTAGATGGGGAGACACAACAAAACAAAGCAAGCAGACAGGTGTCAATACCATCAGAATAAATCTGTAATTTGTTTTCATGTCTGCCTCCCCCTTTAGACTGTAAGCTTGTTGTGGGCAGGTAGCCTGGCTACCAACTCTATTGTACTGTAATCTCCCAAACGCTTTGTGAAGTGCTCTGCGCTCAGTAAATACCATTGCTCGACTGAGTGAATGGAACTTATTGAGATTTCTGCAAGCAGAGCCCCGTTGTAAACTCTTGGGAGAGTAGAGTAATTGCCAAACACAGATTCCCTGCCCTCAGGGACCTTACAATCAATCAATTGTATTTATCGAGCGCTTACTGTGTGTAGAACACTATACTAAGCACTTGGGAGAGTACAGTATAACAGAGTTGGTATACACGTTTCCTGCCTATGACGAGTTTACAGTCTAGAGGGGGAGATAGATGATGTAAATAAATGCATTATGGATATGTACATGAGTGTTTGTACATGAGTACAAGCACTTAGTGAGTGCTCTGCACACAGTAAGTGCTCAATAAATACAATTTAATGAATGAGTGCTGTAGGGCTGAGGGAGAGTTGCAAATCCAAGTGCAAGGGTGACTAATAGGGTGTGGAGGAGAGACAAAACAAATTTACAAATGATGAGGGGAGGAGGAGGAAAAATACAGATTGATTCATTCAATCCTATTTATTGAACGCTTACTGTGTGCAGAGCACTGTACTAAGCACTTGGGAGAGAACACTAGAACACTGAACAGAGAAGCAGCGTGGCTCAATGGAAAGAGCACGGACTTTGGAGTCAGAGGTCATGGGTTCAAATCCCGGCTCCACCACTTGTCAGCTGTGTGACTTTGGGCAAGTCACTTAAAACTTCTCTGGACCTCAGTTACCTGTAAAATGGGGATGAAGACTGTGAGCCCCTTTGGGACAACCTGATCACCCTGTAACCTCCCCAGTGCTTAGAACAGTGCTTTGCACATAGTAAGTGCTTAATAAATGCCATTATTATTATTATTATTATAAAATGGTAGTGTGGACATGACACCAAGTGGACCATCACCCACTCCACACTTCCAACTCCCGGATGTTCTGAACAGCTGTCCATTCTCTGGGCACTTTAATTCCCTGAGGCTGCTTGGAGTGTATGTGGGTGTGGGGGGTAGAGGAGGGCAAGGGGAGTGCATGGTTTCCTGGGGAAGACAGAAACCAGAATGAGCTGAATCAATCAATCGTATTTATTAGAATTATTATTAGAATTATGATGGTATTGGTTAAGCGCTTACTATGTGCAAAGCACTGTTCTAAGCACTGGGGAGGTTACAAGGTGATCAGGTTGGCCCACGGTGGGCTCACACATTTTACAGAGGAGGTAACTGAGGCCCAGAGAAGTGAAGTGACTTGCCCGAAGTCACACCGCTGACAATTGGCGGAGCTGGGATTTGAACCCGTGACCTCTGACTCCAAAGCCCTTGCTCTTTCCACTGAGCTACAGCCCGGGCCTGGAAGTCGGAAGGTCATGGGTTCTAATCCTGGCTCCACCACTAGTCTGCTGGGTGACCTTGGGCAAGTCACTTATCCCCCTCATCTTACCTCCTTCCCTTCCCCACAGCACCTGTATATATGTTTGTACATATTTATTACTCTATTTATTTTACTTGTACATATCTATTCTATTTATTTTATTTTGTTAGTATGTTTGGTTTTGTTCTCTGTCTCCCCCTTTTAGACTGTGAGCCCACTGTTGGGTAGCGACTGTCTCTATACGTTGCCAACTTGTACTTCCCAAGCGCTTAGTCCAGCGCTCTGCACACAGTAAGCGCTCAATAAATACGATCGATGGATTGATTCTCTGGGCCTCGGTTACCCCATCTGTAAAACGGGGATTGAGACTGTGAGCCCCACATGGGGCAGGAACTCAATTTGCTTGTATCCAGCGCTTTGTACAGTGCCTGGCACGTAGTAAACGCTTTACAAATACCATCCTTAGTAGTTGAAGTCCAGCGCTCTGCACACAGTAAACGCTCAATAAATACGATCGATGGATTGATTCTCTGGGCCTCGGTTACCCCATCTGTAAAATGGGGATTGAGACTGTGAGCCCCACATGGGGCAGGAACTCAATTTGCTTGTATCCAGCGCTTCATACAGTGCCTGGCATGTAGTAAACGCTTCACAAATACCATCCTTAGTAGTGGAAGTCCAGCGCTCTGCACACAGTAAGTGCTCAATAAATACGACTGATTGATTGATTCTCTGGGCCTCGGTCACTCCATCTGTAAAATGGGGATTGAGACTGTGAGCCCCACATGGGGCAGGAACTCAATTTGCTTGTATCCAGCGCTTCGTACAGTGCCTGGCACGTAGTAAACGCTTCACAAATACCATCATTAGTAGTTGAAGTCCAGCGCTCTGCACACAGTAAAAGCTCAATAAATACGATTGACTGATTGATTGATTCTCTGGGCCTCGGTTACCCCATCTGTAAAATGGGGATTGAGACTGTGAGCCCCACATGGGGCAGGAACTCAATTTGCTTGTATCCAGCGCTTCGTACAGTGCCTGGCACGTAGTGAACGCTTCACAAATACCATCCTTAGTAGTAGAAGTCCAGCGCTCTGCACACAGTAAGCGCTCAATAAACACGATTGATTGACTGATTCTCTGGGCCTCGGTTACCCCATCTGTAAAACGGGGATTGAGACTGTGAGCCCCACATGGGGCAGGAACTCAATTTGCTTGTATCCAGCGCTTCGTACAGTGCCTGGCACGTAGTAAACGCTTCACAAATACCATCCTTAGTAGTTGAAGTCCAGCGCTCTGCACACAGTAAGCGCTCAATAAATATGATTGATTGATTCTCTGGGCCTCGGTTACCCCATCTGTAAAACGGGGATTGAGACTGTGAGCCCCACATGGGGCAGGAACTCAATTTGCTTGTATCCAGCGCTTCGTACAGTGCCTGGCACGTACTGAACGCTTCACAAATACCATCCTTAGTAGTTGAAGTCCAGCGCTCTGCACACAGTAAGTGCTCAATAAATACGACTGATTGATTGATTCTCTGGGCCTCAGTTACCCCATCTGTAAAATGGGGATTGAGACTGTGAGCCCCACATGGGGCAGGAACTCAATGTGCTTGTATCCAGCGCTTCATACAGTGCCTGGCACGTAGTGAACGCTTCACAAATACCATCCTTAGTAGTTGAAGTCCAGCGCTCTGCACACAGTAAGTGCTCAATAAATACGACTGATGGATTGATTCTCTGGGCCTCGGTTACCCCATCTGTAAAATGGGGATTGAGACTGAGCCCAACATGGGGCAGGAACTCAATTTGCTTGTATCCAGCGCTTCGTACAGTGCCTGGCACGTAGTGAACGCTTCACAAGTACCATCCTTAGTAGTTGAAGTCCAGCGCTCTGCACACAGTAAGCGCTCAATAAATACGATTGATGGATTGATTCTCTGGGTCTCGGTTACCCCATCTGTAAAACGGGGATTGAGACTGTGAGCCCCACATGGGGCAGGAACTCAATTTGCTTGTATCCAGCGCTTCGTACAGTGCCTGGCACGTAGTGAACGCTTCACAAATACCATCCTTAGTAGTTGAAGTCCAGCGCTCTGCACACAGTAAGTGCTCAATAAATACGACTGATGGATTGATTCTCTGGGCCTCGGTTACCCCATCTGTAAAATGGGGATTGAGACTGAGCCCCACATGGGGCAGGAACTCAATTTGCTTGTATCCAGCGCTTCGTACAGTGCCTGGCACGTAGTGAACGCTTCACAAGTACCATCCTTAGTAGTTGAAGTCCAGCGCTCTGCACACAGTAAGCGCTCAATAAATACGATTGTTTGATTGATTCTCTGGGCCTCGGTTACCCCATCTGTAAAATGGGGATTGAGACTGTGAGCCCCACATGGGGCAGGAACTCAATGTGCTTGTATCCAGCGCTTCATACAGTGCCTGGCACGTAGTAAACGCTTCACAAGTACCATCATTAGTAGTAGAAGCCCAGCGCTCAGCACACAGTAAGCGCTCAATAAATCCGATATACCTTGAGGAACTGGCTCAGCAGATCCTCCCTCTTCTTAACCCGTTCCTCCTCGGCCAGCAGCTGCTGCTGCAGCAGGAGGACCTTCTCCTCCTCACTGAGGGGGGCTTTGAGCTTCTTGCCTCTCCGGGGCATGCTCGGTGGTCGCGGGGGTTGTGGCCGAACTGACCCCTACCGACTGGCAGGACTGGCAAAGGCGACAGTAGCCCCCGGCCTCGCCTGGCACCTTAGGCGACGCTTCCACCTGTCACTAGGCCGCGTCCCCGTCTCCTAGCAACCCGCCGGGCCAGCGAGACGGCTCCCGGCAGGAAGGAGAGCAGAGCGCCCTCGGGGGTCTGCGCCCCCTGCCGTCAGGAGGACCGCATAGCGGGAGGAAATCGAACCCAACTGTTTTTTATGGTTCGTTCGTTCGTTCATTCATTCATTCATTCATTCATTTATTCAATCAATCAATCGTATTTATTCATTCATTCAATCGTATTTATTCACTCATTCAATCGTATTTATTGAGCGCTTACTGTATGCAGAGCACTGTACTAAGCGCTGGGGAAGTATGAGTTGGCAACATATTCATTTTTTATGGTGCTTTCGTTCGTTCATTCATTCGTTCGTTCATTCATTCATTCATTCAATCGTATTTATTCATTCATTCATTCAACCGTATTTATTCATTCAATCGTATTTATTGAGCGCTTACTGTGTGCAGAGCACTGTACTAAGCGCTGGGGAAGTACAAGTTGGCAACGTATTCATTTTTTATGGTTCGTTCATTCATTCGTTCGTTCGTTCATTCATTCAATCGTATTTATTCATTCATTCAATCGTATTTATTCATTCATTCATTCAATCGTATTTATTGAGCGCTTACTGTGTGCAGAGCACTGTACTAAGTGCTGGGGAAGTACAAGTTGGCAACATATTTATTCAGTCATTCATTCAATCGTATTCATTCATTCAATCGTATTTATTGAGCGCTTACTGTGTGCAGAGCACTGTACTCAGCGCTGGGGAAGTACAAGTTGGCAACATATTCATTCATTCATTCAATCGTATTTATTGAGCGCTTACTGTGGGTAGAGCACTAGTACTAAGCGCTTGGGAAGTACAAATTGGCAACATATTCATTTTCTATGGTGCTTTCGTTCATTCATTCGTTCATTCATTCATTCAATCGTATTTATTCATTCATTCATTCAATCGTATTTATTGAGCGCTTACTGTGTGCAGAGCACTGTACTAAGCGCTGGGGAAGTACAAGCTGGCAACATATTCATTTTTATGGTACTTTCGTTCATTCATTTGTTTGTTTGTTAATTCATTCATTCAATCGTATTTATTCATTCATTCAATCGTATTTATTGAGCGCTTACTGTGTGCAGAGCACTGTACTAAGCGCTGGGAAAGTACAAGTTGGCAACATATTCATTTTTTATGGTACTTTCGTTCGTTCATTCATTCATTCGTTCATTCATTCAATTGTATTTATTCATTCATTCATTCAATCATATTTATTGAGCGCTTACTGTGTGCAGAGCACTGTACTAAGAGCTGGGGAAGTACAAGTTGGCAACATATTCATTTTTTATGGTACTTTCGTTCATTCATTCATTCATTCGTATTTATTTATTCATTCATTCATTCATTCGCATTTATTCATTCATTCAGTCATATTTATTGAGCGCTTACTGTGGGCAGAGCACTGTACTAAGCGCTGGGAAAGTACAAGTTGGCAACATATGCATTCATTCATTCATTCATTCAATCGTATTTATTGAGCGCTTACTGTGTGCAGAGCACTGTACTAAGCGCTTGGGAAGTACAAGTTGGCAACGTATAGAGACGGTCCCTACCCAACAGCGGGCTCACAGTCTAGAAGGGGGAGACAGACAACAAAACAAAACATGTGGACAGGTGTCAAGTCATCAGAATAAATAGAAGTAAAGCTAGATGCACATCATTAACAAAATAAAATAAATAGAATAGTAAATATGTACTGAGCGCTTACTGTGTGCAAAGCACTATACTAAGCGCTTGGGAAGTCCAGGTCGGCAACATACAGAGACGGTCCCTACCCAACAACGGGCTTACAGTCTGGAAGGGGTACTGGCTAAAGAGAGGACGTTCTGGAGAAATACATCCATACGTTGCTATTCATTAATTCGATAATATTTACTGAGCGCTTACAATGTGCAAAGCACTATACTTAGCGCTTGGGAGAGTAGTGTGGCTCAGTGGAAATGTTGGGTAGGGACCGTCTCTATATGTTGCCAACTTGGACTTCCCAAGTGCTTAGTACAGGGCTCTGCACACAGTAAGCGCTCAATAAATACGATTGAATGAATGAATGACTGGAAAGAGCCCAGGCTTGGGAGTCTGAGGTCATGAGTTCTAATCCCGGCTCTGCCAATTGTCAGCTGTGTGACTTTGGGCAAGTCACTTCACTTCTCTGGGCCTCAGTTCCCTCATCTGTAAAATCAGGATGGAGATTGGAGCCCCACTTGGAACAACCTGATTACCTTGTATCTACCCCAGTGCTTAGAACAGTGCATGGCACATAGTAAGCGCTTAACAAATATTAGCATTATTATCATTATTATTACAATATAACAACGAGTAGACACATTCCTGCCCACAACGAGCTCATAGTCTAGAGGGGGGAAAAGGATATTAATGATGATTTTGATACCTGTCTCCATGTTTTTTGTTGTCTGTCTCCCCCTTCTAGACTGTGAGCCTGTTGTTGGGGAGGGACCGTCTCTATAAGTTGCCGACTTGTACTTCCTAAGAGCTTAGTACAGTCCTCTGCACACAGTAAGCGCTCAATAAATACGAATGAATGAATGAATGAATGAATGAATGAATGAAATGAATTACACATATATACATATGTGCTGCAGGGATGGGAGGGAGGATGAATGAAGGAGCAAGTAGGAGCCCCGCAGAAGAAAGTGGGAGAAGAGGATAGAAGGGGTTAGTCAGGGAAGGCTTCATGAAGGAGATGTTCCTTCAATAAGATCGCTATAAATTGGAAATGACACGAGGGCATTTGATAATAATAATAAGCGCTTACTATGTGCTAGGCACTGGACTATGCTATGGGATAGATACAGGATAACCAGATTGGACACAGACCGTGTCCCACATGGGGCTCACAGTCCAAGTCGGAGGGAGGAGGAATTAATCCCCATTTTACAGATGAGATAACTGAGGCACAGAGAAGGTAAGTGGCTTGCTCAAGGGCAGAGCTGGGATTAGAACCCAGGTCTACTGACTCCTAGATCCATGCCCTTTCCACTAGGCCACATTGTTTCCTGAAAGCTGACTCCTTTCCCCAAAGCCGTCCGGCTCTAATCCCGGCTCCGCCACTTGTTTGCTGTGTGACCTTGCATAAGTCACTTACTTCTCTGTGGTTCAGTTACCTTAACGGTAAAATGGGGATTAAGACTGGGAGCCCCATGTGGGGCCTGTACTGTGTCGAAGAGGATGAGGATGGCGTAGAAGCTGTTTGATTTAGGAAGGAAAAGGCGACTGGTGACGTTAGAGAGGGCAGTTTCTGTGTAGTGAAGGGGGTGGGAGTTGGATTGGAGATGGGGCGAAAAGAGAATTGGAGGAGAGGAAGTGGAGGCGGCAGGAATAGACAAATTAATCAAGGAGTTTTGAGAGGAATGGTGAGGGGGAGATGGGGTGATAACTGGAGGGAGCCATGGGGTGAGGAAGGGGTTTTTTTAGGGTAAGGGATGATGGGCATGTTTGAAAGAAGTGAGGAGGATGCTACAGCCCTTTCAGGGTAGGAAAGGGCCGGGGTTAGGAGGGTCCCTTGTCTCTCCCCCTTGGTGCCCAGTCCCCAGTGGATTCTGCTCCCTCCTTCAGCCTTCCAGAGCCAGCGGTCAGCTGCGGCGCCTCTAGACCAAGGGCCGGACCCCGAGTCCAACGCCTCTGCGGCGGCATGTGCCGGCACTGCGTTGCTGCTCCCCTTCCCGAATCCAGTCCTGTCCCCATGGCATTCCGAAATGGAGACGTCGAGATTCCAGTTTCCATGGTGATGCCAGGAGTCCCCAGTGCAGGCATCCCAGGGCTCTGAGGACCTGCGCCCGGGAGAACTGGCCGTGTGTGTGTGTGTGTGTGTGTGTGTGTGTGTGTGTGTGTGTGTGTGTTACAAGGCCCTGCTGAGAGCTCACCTCCTCCAGGAGGCCTTCCCAGACTGAGCCCCTTCCTTCCTCTCCCCCTCGTCCCCCTCTCCATCCCCCCATCTTACCTCCTTCCCTTCCCCACAGCACCTGTATATATGTATATATGTTTGTACATATTTATTACTCTATTTATTTATTTATTTATTTTACTTGTACATATCTATTCTATTTATTTTATTTTGTTAGTATGTTTGGTTTTTTTTTTCTGTCTCCCCCTTTTAGACTGTGAGCCCAATGTTGGGTAGGGACTGTCTCTATATGTTGCCAATTTGTACTTCCCAAGCGCTTAGTACAGTGCTCTGCACGTAGTAAGCGCTCAGTAAATATGATTGATTGATTGATTGATTGTTACTGTGTGTTTACAGCATGACGTAGTGGATAGAACACAGGGTTCTAATCCCGGCTCTGCCACTTGCCTGCTGTGTGACCTTGCCACAAGTCGCTTCACTTCTCTGGGCCTCAGTTACCTCATCTGTAAAATAGGGATCGAGACTGTGAGCCCCATGTGGGACAGGGACTGTGTCCAACCTGATTACCGTGTAACTACCCCAGTGCTTAGATGAGTGCTTGGCACATACTCACAGTCCGAATCCCAATTTTTCTGATGAGTTAACTGAGGCCCAGAGAAGTGAAGTGACTTGCCCAAGTTAGCACAGCAAAGAGGCAGAGTCGGGGTGAGAACCCAGGTCCCTCTGAATCCCAGTCCCAGGTTCATTGTGCCACACTGCTCCTGTTTGGATCTGGGGCTGTGTGTGTGTGAGTGTGTATGTAGGCCTACTGCAGTGGATATGATGTGATATTGTGTGTGCATGCATGTCCCATTTCATGTAATAATAATAATAATAATGGCATTTATTAAGCGCTTACTATGTGCAAAGCACTGTTCTAAGTGCTGGAGGGCTACAAGGTGATCAGGTTGTCCCATGTGGGGCTTACCGTCTTCATCCCCATTTTACAGATGATTGCAGCCCCCTGTCTAGGGCAGGGGCAGACTGGAGGGTATTCTTTCTGGGTAGGGTCCTATTGGACACAGCTCACTTTTCAGTCAGCCGGGCCTGGCCCCAAATGTCCGTCGGAAATGGGACGGAAAGGCCCCGGGGAGAGCAGCGGCCTGAGCCAGACACCACTTGCTTTGTGTCATCTGGTCCCTGCCTCGTGTCCAGGCACCACCCAGAGAGACCCACAGGCCGGATCTCTCTCAGTGGCGCCGAATACGTGTGTGGGGGTGAGCCGGTTACTATGGCTGGATGTGTGTCTGTGGTCGTGTGTGTATGTGAGGCTGTGTATATCTGGAACTCTGTGTATATGTCTATTTTTAGACTGTGAGCCCACTGTTGCGTAGGGACTGTCTCTATATGTTGCCAACTTGTACTTCCCAAGCGCTTAGTACAGTGCTGTGCACACAGTAAGCACTCAATAAATACGATTGATGATGATGATGATGAGGTGTGACTGCCCCAAGTGTGGCTGCACTTTTTTTTCTTTCGTTTTTTGGCTTCTTTTTTTTTTATGGTATTTGTTAAGTGCGTAGGAGGTGCCAGGCACTTTTCTAAGCTCTGGGGTAGATACAAGATAATTGGGTTGAACACAGTCCCTGTCCCACACGGGGCTCATAACCTTAATCCCCATTTTACAGGTGAGGTAATTGAGGCACAGGGAAGTGAAGTGACTTGTCCAAGGTCACATAGCAGACAAATGATAGAGCTAAATCATTAGAACCCGGGTCGCTCTTACTCCCTGGCCTGTGCTCTATCCATTATGCCGCACTGCTCCTGTTTAGATCTGGGGCTGTGTGTGTGTGTGAGTGTGTATGTATGCCTACTGCAGTGGGTATGATGTGATATTGTGTGTGCATGCATGTCCCATTTCATGTAATAATAATAATAATAATAATAATAATGGCATTTATTAAGCGCTTACTATGTGCAAAGCACTTTTCTAAGTGCTGTAGGGATACAAGGTGATCAGGTTGTCCCACGTGGGGCTTACAGTCTTCATCCTCATTTTACAGATGAGGTAACTGAGGCACATAGAAGTGAAGTGACTTACCCAAAGTCACACAGCTGACAATTGGTGGACAATTGGCGGAGTCACATTTGAACCCACGACTTCTGACTCCAAAGCCCGGGATCTTTCCACTGAGCCACGCTGCTTCTTCTACTATCCCTTCCTGGGCTCCCCAGAAACAGGGACTCTCTCCCGACTCCCCCCGACCCCTGAGCTGGCAGAAACGGTTGCAGCAGCCTGGCTTTTAGTTCAGGACCTTAAACCCTGAAGTACCTACTGCTCCTGATGATGAAGATAAATGTAATAATATTAATGACAATCATCATCAACATGAGAATAATATAGCATTTGTTAAGTTCTTGTGTGCCAAGCATGTCCCCCTAAAAAAAAAACCCAACCAAGAATCAACCCTGGCTTGGTCCTGACCCTGAGTTGACCCTGACCCTAGCCCTCCTATCAATCAATCAAGCAATCAATCGTATTTATTGAGCGCTTCCTGTGTGCAGAGCACTGTACTAAGTGCTTGGGAAGTACAGGTTGGCAACCTATAGAGACAGTCCCTACCCAACAGTGGGCTCACAGTCTAGAAGGGGGAGACAGAGAACAAAACCAAACATATTAATAATAATAATAATGATGGCATTTATTAAGTGCTTACTATGTGCAAAGCACTTTTCTAAGTGCTGGAGGGATACAAGGTGATCAGGTTGTCCCATGTGGGGCTTACAGTCTTCATCCCCATTTTACAGATGATTGCAGCCCCCTGTCTAGGGCAGGGGCAGGCTGGAGGGTATTCTTTTTGGGTAGGGTCCTATTGGACACAGCTCATTTTTCAGTCAGCCGGGCCTGGCCCCGAATGTCCGTCGGAAATGGGACGGAAAGGCCCCGGGGAGAGCAGCGGCCTGAGCCAGACACCACTTGCTTTGTGTCATCTGGTCCCTGCCTCGTGTCCAGGCACCACCCAGAGAGACCCACAGGCCGGATCTCTCTCAGTGGCGCCGAATACGTGTGTGGGGGTGAGCCGGTTACTATGGCTGGATGTGTGCCTGTGGTCGTGTGTGTATGTGAGGCTGTGTATATCTGGAACTCTGTGTATATGTCTATTTTTAGACTGTGAGCCCACTGTTGCGTAGGGACTGTCTCTATATGTTGCCAACTTGTACTTCCCAAGCGCTTAGTACAGTGCTGTGCACACAGTAAGCACTCAATAAATACGATTGATGATGATGATGATGAGGTGTGACTGCCCCAAGTGTGGCTGCACTTTTTTTTCTTTCGTTTTTTGGCTTCTTTTTTTTTTATGGTATTTGTTAAGTGCGTAGGAGGTGCCAGGCACTTTTCTAAGCTCTGGGGTAGATACAAGATAATTGGGTTGAACACAGTCCCTGTCCCACACGGGGCTCATAACCTTAATCCCCATTTTACAGGTGAGGTAATTGAGGCACAGGGAAGTGAAGTGACTTGTCCAAGGTCACATAGCAGACAAATGATAGAGCTAAATCATTAGAACCCGGGTCGCTCTTACTCCCTGGCCTGTGCTCTATCCATTATGCCGCACTGCTCCTGTTTAGATCTGGGGCTGTGTGTGTGTGTGAGTGTGTATGTATGCCTACTGCAGTGGGTATGATGTGATATTGTGTGTGCATGCATGTCCCATTTCATGTAATAATAATAATAATAATAATAATAATGGCATTTATTAAGCGCTTACTATGTGCAAAGCACTTTTCTAAGTGCTGTAGGGATACAAGGTGATCAGGTTGTCCCACGTGGGGCTTACAGTCTTCATCCTCATTTTACAGATGAGGTAACTGAGGCACATAGAAGTGAAGTGACTTACCCAAAGTCACACAGCTGACAATTGGTGGACAATTGGCGGAGTCACATTTGAACCCACGACTTCTGACTCCAAAGCCCGGGATCTTTCCACTGAGCCACGCTGCTTCTTCTACTATCCCTTCCTGGGCTCCCCAGAAACAGGGACTCTCTCCCGACTCCCCCCGACCCCTGAGCTGGCAGAAACGGTTGCAGCAGCCTGGCTTTTAGTTCAGGACCTTAAACCCTGAAGTACCTACTGCTCCTGATGATGAAGATAAATGTAATAATATTAATGACAATCATCATCAACATGAGAATAATATAGCATTTGTTAAGTTCTTGTGTGCCAAGCATGTCCCCCTAAAAAAAAAACCCAACCAAGAATCAACCCTGGCTTGGTCCTGACCCTGAGTTGACCCTGACCCTAGCCCTCCTATCAATCAATCAAGCAATCAATCATATTTATTGAGCGCTTACTGTGTGCAGAGCACTGTACTAAGCGTTTGGGAAGTACAGGTTGGCAACCTATAGAGACAGTCCCTACCCAACAGTGGGCTCACAGTCTAGAAGGGGGAGACAGAGAACAAAACCAAACATATTAATAATAATAATAATGATGGCATTTATTAAGTGCTTACTATGTGCAAAGCACTTTTCTAAGTGCTGGAGGGATACAAGGTGATCAGGTTGTCCCATGTGGGGCTTACAGTCTTCACCCCCATTTTACAGATGATTGCAGCCCCCTGTCTAGGGCAGGGGCAGGCTGGAGGGTATTCTTTTTGGGTAGGGTCCTATTGGACACAGCTCATTTTTCAGTCAGCCGGGCCTGGCCCCGAATGTCCGTCGGAAATGGGACGGAAAGGCCCCGGGGAGAGCAGCGGCCTGAGCCAGACACCACTTGCTTTGTGTCATCTGGTCCCTGCCTCGTGTCCAGGCACCACCCAGAGAGACCCACAGGCCGGATCTCTCTCAGTGGCGCCGAATACGTGTGTGGGGGTGAGCCGGTTACTATGGCTGGATGTGTGCCTGTGGTCGTGTGTGTATGTGAGGCTGTGTATATCTGGAACTCTGTGTATATGTCTATTTTTAGACTGTGAGCCCACTGTTGGGTAGGGACTGTATATGTTGCCAACTTGTACTTCCCAAGCGCTTAGTACAGTGCTCTGCACACAGTAAGCGCTCAATAAATACGATTGATGATGATGATGATATTAACGAAATAAAATAAATAGAATAGATCTGTACAAGTAAAATAAATAAATAAATAGAGTAATAAATATGTATAAACATATATATATAGTCTTGTAGGAAACTGCCCTCCTGCCCTTCCCAGCTTGGGCCACCCTGCTCCCACCTCCCCCAATCCCCTGATGGGAAACTGCGTCTCCTGAGCATCGGTGGGAATGTCCCAGCCGGGCGGGAGCCTGGCCAGCCCCAGAGTCCCTGTGAGCTTCCTGGAATTCTCCTTCCCCCACCGCCCGGCCCAGCCAACCTATTTCCTTTCCCTCCTCCACAGGCCGGGGGTTTCCCCTTTGCAGGTTATTTCTCCACTGGCGCAATCCACAAGCTCCCACAGCGGGCACCTCCCAGCCTTTTCATCCCCACCCCTGCCCCTCAACATCCCCTGGGAGGGCATTGCCCCCAGCCCCTCATTCCCGAGGTGAGGAGAATTTGGGGCGCCTGGACTCCATAAAGGAGCAGGAATGACTTCTCCAAAAAAATCAATGGTATTTCCTGAGCAGCTACTGTTTCTTTTTGTTTTTTTTTTTAATGGTATTTTTGAAGTGCTTACTATGGGCCAACACCGTACTAAGTGCTGGGGTAGAATCAATCTACCCCAACCTGACACAGTCCCTGGCCCACATGGGGCTCACGGTCTTAATTCCCATTTTACAGATGAGGGAACCGAGGCACAGAGAAGTGGAATGATTTGGGGAAGCAGCGTGGCTCTTTTAGACTGTGAGCCCACTGTTGGGTAGGGACTGTCTCTATATGTTGCCAATTTGTACTTCCCAAGCGCTTAGTACAGTGCTCTGCACATAGTAAGCGCTCAATAAATACGATTGATAATGATGATGATGATGGAAAGAGCCCGGGCTTTGGAGTCAGAGTTCATGGGTTCGAATCCCGGCTCCGCCAGTGGTCAGCTGTGTGACTTTGGGCAAGTCACTTAACTTCTCTGTGCCTCAGTTACCTCATCTGTAAAATGGGGATGAAGATTGTGAGCCCCCCGTGGGACAACCTGATCACCTTGTAACCTCCCCAGTGCTTAGAACAGTGCTTTGCACATAGTAAGCGCTTAATAAATGCCATTATTATTATTATTATTTGCCCAAGGTCACACAGCAGACAAGCGGCAGAGCCCGGAATTGAACCCAGGCTCTTCTGACCCCCAGACCCGTGCTCTATCAACAAGGACACACTGCTTCTGTGTGCAAAGCACTGTGCTAAGTGCTTGTGCCAAGTAAAATAGAATTAGCAGGCAAGATCTCTGCCCTCAAGGAGCTTAAAATCTGTTGTATGAGAGCACTGTGTTCAGTGCTTGGGTAAATACAATAGAGTTAGTCTCAATGAATCAATTTATTATTTGTTTATTTATTTATTGAATAAATTTATTGAATGCTTACTGTGTGCAAAACGCTGTACTAAGTGCTTAGGAGAGAATACTAAAACAAAGTAAGTAGTCAGCTCCTTGAGCTTTTTCTATATCCTTATATTTTGGGGTTTCCCTTATCTGTAATTTATTTTATTGTCTGTTTCCTCCACTAGATTGTAAGCTCCTTTAGGTAGATCATGACTGCCAACTCTATTGTATTCATTCAAATGTACTTACTGAGCACTGACTGTGTGCAAAGCATTGTGCTAAGCACTTGGAAAGTACAATTCGGCAACAAATAGAGACAATCCCTACCCAACAAGGGGCTCACAGTCTTGTCCTCTGGAGTGTGAGCCCACTGTTGGGTAGCGACTGTCTCTATATGTTGCCAACTTGTACTTCCCAAGCGCTTAGTACAGTGCTCTGCACACAATAAGCGCTCAATAAATACGATTGATTGATTGATTGTCCTCTCCCAAGTGCTTAGTTCGGTGCTCTACACATGGTAAGTGCTCAATTAGTACCATGGAATGATGCAATCTAGTGGGGGGAGACAGACACTAAATTGTAGAGAGGAGGAAGCACTCGAGTTTGTAAAATTCGGAATTTCCATGCCCCGGAAGGTCAGTGTGATCTTGGCAGAGACCAGAGACCAACCTCAGGATGGAAGAGGCAGACTGGTCCTGGAAGAGGGCCAGAGGGTGACCTCACGGCTCTCAGCTCACCGTGTTGGGGGTGTGTGTGTGTCAGGAATCCCCTGCTGTGAAGAGGGAGGAAGAGGGAAGTTGACTAGGGTCATGAATGGAGCAGATAGAAAGCTCACCCAGGGGTAATTCCAGGTAGTGGTTAGTGGTCAGGGCAAGAGAGGGCATTGGCCGAGGCAATGGGGGCGAGACCTGCCTATCTGGGGAGGGGGGAAGGGTCAGTTGGTTCCAGATCGGTCATTCTGACTCCTTAGCCCCACCATGGCCTTCCTGTCCTTGGCCTTTGGAACTTTCCACCCCCTCTTCAATTTGCCTGCTCTCCCGCACATCCTCCTGCCTGCCCCTCTTCCTCTTTTTTTTCTAATGGTATTTGTTATTATTATTATTAATAATAATAGTCAATATTCAATTGTAGAAATCACCCAGTGGTAATTCCAGGTAGTGGTCAGGGCAAGAGAGGGCATTGGCCGAGGCAATGGGGGCAAGACCTGCCTATCTGGGGAGGAGGAGGGGTCAGTTGGTTCCAGATCGGTCATTCTAACTCCTTAGCCCCACCACGGCCTTCCTGTCCTTGGCCTTTGGAACTTTCCACCCCCTCTTCAATTTGCCTGCTCTCCCGCACATCCTCCTGGCTGCCCCTCCTCCTCTTTTTTTTCCAATGGTATTTGTTATTATTATTATTAATAATAATATTCAATATTCAATTGTAGAAATCACCCAGGGGTAATTCCATGTAGTGGTCAGTGGTCAGGGCAAGAGAGGGCATTGGCCGAGGCAATGGGGGCGAGACCTGCCTATCTGGGGAGGGGGGAAGGGTCAGTTGGTTCCAGATCGGTCATTCTGACTCCTTAGCCCCACCATGGCCTTCCTGTCCTTGGCCTTTGGAACTTTCCACCCCCTCTTCAATTTGCCTGCTCTCCCGCACATCCTCCTGCCTGCCCCTCTTCCTCTTTTTTTTCTAATGGTATTTGTTATTATTATTATTAATAATAATAGTCAATATTCAATTGTAGAAATCACCCAGTGGTAATTCCAGGTAGTGGTCAGGGCAAGAGAGGGCATTGGCCGAGGCAATGGGGGCGAGACCTGCCTATCTGGGGAGGAGGAGGGGTCAGTTGGTTCCAGATCGGTCATTCTAACTCCTTAGCCCCACCACGGCCTTCCTGTCCTTGGCCTTTGGAACTTTCCACCCCCTCTTCAATTTGCCTGCTCTCCCGCACATCCTCCTGGCTGCCCCTCCTCCTCTTTTTTTTCCAATGGTATTTGTTATTATTATTATTAATAATAATATTCAATATTCAATTGTAGAAATCACCCAGGGGTAATTCCATGTAGTGGTCAGTGGTCAGGGCAAGAGAGGGCATTGGCCGAGGCAATGGGGGCGAGACCTGCCTATCTGGGGAGGGGGAAGGGTCAGTTGGTTCCAGATGGGTCATTCTGACTCCTTAGCCCCACCATGGCCTTCCTGTCCTTGGCCTTTGGAACTTTCCACCCCCTCTCCAATTTGCCTGCTCTTCCGCACATCCTCCTGCCTGCCCCTCCTCCTCTTTTTTTTCTAATGGTGTTTGTTATTGTTATTATTATTAATAATATTCAATATTCAATTGTAGAAATCACCCAGGGGTAATTCCAGGTAGTGGTCAGGGCAAGAGAGGGCATTGGCCGAGGCAGAGGGGGCGAGACCTGCCTATCTGGGGAGGGGGAAGGGTCAGTTGGTTCCAGATGGGTCATTCTGGCTCCTTAGCCCCACCATGGCCTTCCTGTCCATGGCCTTTGGAACTTTCCACCCCCTCTTCAATTTGCCTGCTCTCCCGCACATCCTCCTGCCTGCCCCTCCTCCTCTTTTTTTCTAATGGTGTTTGTTATTATTATTATTAATAATAATATTCAATATTCAATTGTAGAAATCACCCAGGGGTAATTCCAGGTAGTGGTCAGTGGTCAGAGCAAGAGAGGGCATTGGCCGAGGCAAGAGAGAGCAGTGTGGCTCAGTGGAAAAAGCACGGGCTTTGGAGTCAGAGGTCATGGGTTCAAATCCCGGCTCTGCCACTTGTCAGCTGTGTGACTGTGGGCAAGTCACTTCACTTCTCTGTGCCTCAGTTACCTCATCTGTAAAATGGGGATTAAGACTGTGAGCCCCCGGTGGGACAACCTGATTACCTTGTAACCTCCCCAGCACTTAGAACAGTGCTTTGCACATAGTAAGTGCTTAATAAATGCCATTATTAATGCGGGCAAGACCTGCCTATCTGGGGAGGGGGAAGGGTCAGTTGGTTCCAGATGGGTCATTCTGGCTCCTCAACCCCACCATGGCCTTCCTGTCCTTGGCCTTTGGAACTTTCCACCCCCTCTCCAATTTGCCTGCTCTCCCGCACGTCCTCCTGCCTGCCCCTCCTCCTCTTTTTTTTCTAATGGTATTTGTTATTATTATTATCAATAATAATATTCAATATTCAATTGTACTTACTGAGCACCTGCTGTGTGCAAAGCATTGTGCTAAGCACTTGGAAAGTACAGTTCGGCAACAGAGACAATCCCTACCCAACAACGGGCTCACAGTCTTGTCCTCTCCCAAGTGCTTAGTTCAGTGCTCTGCACATGGTAAGTGCTCAATAAATACCATGGATTGATGCAATCTAGTGGGGGGAGACAGACACTAAATCCCCTTCCTCTCCCCCTCCCCATCCCCCCTGCCCTACCTCCTTCCCCTCCCCACAGCACCTGTATATATGTTTGTACAGATTTATTACTCTATTTATTTTACTTGTACATATTTACTATTCTATTTATTTTATTTTGTTAATTCATTCATTCAACCATATTTATTGAGCGCTTACTGTGTGCAGAGCACTGTACTAAGTGCTTGGGAAGTACAAGTTGGCAACATACAGAGACGGTCCCTACCCAACAGTGGGCTTACAGTCTAGAAGACTAATATGATTTGTTTTGTTGTCTGTCTCCCGCTTCTAGACTGTGAGCCCGCTGTTGGGTAGGGACCGTCTGTATGTGTTGCCAACTTGTACTTCCTAATCGCTTAGTACAGTGCTCTGCACTCAGTAAGTGCTCAATAAATATGATCGAATGAATGAATGAAAGTTAAGTGCTTACTATGTGCAAAGCACTGTTCTAAGCACTGGGGTATATACAAGTTAATCAAGTTCATTCATTCATTCATTCATTCAATCATATTTATTTATTCATTCATTCATTCAATCGTATTTATTGAGCGCTTACTGTGTGCAGAGCACTGTACTAAGCACTTGGGAAGTACAAGTTGGCAACATATAGAGACGGTCCCTACCCACCAGTAGGCTCACAGTCTAGAAGGGGGAGACAGACAACAAAACAAAACAAAACATATTAACAAAATAAAATAAATAGAGTAAATATGTACAAGTAAAATAAATAGAGTAATAAATATGTACAAACATATACGCATAGTGACTTGAATATGAATAGCACACCCCTCTAAACGTTTATCACAACCAAAAATTTGGTAACCCAGTTTTCTGGATATGCATATGCTAGGTATCTAAGCATGGGGACTTTCCTTTTTTCAGAGTAGTAGTTGCCCAAAATCAATCAATTAATCAATGGTATTTATGATAATAAGAATAAGAATGGCATGTATTAAGCGGTTTCTATGTGCCGAGCACTGTTATAAGCGCTTGGGAGGTTACAAGGTGATCAGGTTGTCCCACGTGGGACTCACAGTCTTAATATCCATTTTACGGATGAGGTAACTGAGGCACAGAGAAGTTAAGTGCCTTGTCCAAAGACACACAGCTGACAAGTGGCGGAGCTGGGATTTGAACCCATGACCTCTGACTCCAGAGCCTGTGCTCTTTCCATTGAGCCATGCTGCTTCCCCTAATTGAGTACTGACTGTGCAGAGGTCTGTACTAAACTCTAGGAGAGAACAATATAACAGAGTTGGTAGACACAAGCATAAAATCTTTTAGATTGTGAGCCCACTGTTGGGTAGGGACTGTCTCTCTATGTTGCCAATTTGTACTTCCCAAGCGCTTAGTACAGTGCTCTGCACACAGTAAGCACTCAATAAATACGATTGATGATGATGATAAAATCTAGAGATGAGTTTACAGTTTAGAGAGCAGTTTACCGTCTACCCTAATTTGAAACTCCTGGTGCTCCCCTATCGCCCCTGCAGTGACATTGGGATCATTTGAGATGAGTTTGTTCAATCCCAGAGAGATAATTTGGATTCTTCAAAGGGCTGGAGAGATGTGTGGCCTAGTGGGAAGAGCACAGGCCCGGGAGTCAGAAGGACTTGGGTTCTAATCCCGGCTCCATCACTTTCCTGATGTGTGACCTTGGGCAAATCACTTAACTTCTCTGTGCCTCAGTTACGACATCTGCAAAATGGGGATTAAGACTCTGAACCCTGCGTGGGTCAGGTAACTGTGTCCAACCTGATTAGCCTGTATCTATCCCAGCGCTTAGTAGAGTGCCTGGCACATAATATGTGCTTAAGAAATACCATTTTTTTTTAAAAAAAACCTTTGGGGTTCCAGGAGTTGTTCTCCTGCTGCTCCTATAACACACCTGCATCCTCTCTATCAAAGAATGACAGACCTGTTAAATTAGTGTGCCATGTCCAATAAAAAGAGAAAATTCAATTATCCAAAATATTCACGTATTTTAATGGTATTTTAAAGCGCTTACTATGCAACTCTGTGCCTCAGTTCCTCCATATGTAAAATGGGGATAAAATACTTTCCCTTCTTACCCCTCTGACTGAGGCTCATTTGGGTTAAGGTAATGTGTCCATTCTGATTATCCTGTATCTGCCTCAACCCATGGCACTGTTGAGGTACCACTGTTAGTAAGGTGCCATTTGTGGAAACAGTCAAAAGCAGTATCTAGGTCAACAGGATTTATTGAATACCTGCAGTGTGCACATGACTATTCTAGGTGCCCGGGGAACATGTGAAACAAGGAGGAGATGTGATTTCTGTCCTCAATTAATTTCCAATCTAATGATGGAGACGTTTATATAAATTGACAAAAGGTGCCATAGTAAGCATGAGATAACAGACATAAGAAACTGTGAATAAATGATGATGATGGTATTTGTTAAGTGCTTACTATGTGCCAAGCACTGTTCTAAGCACTGGGGTAGATACAAGGTCATCAGGTTTTCCCACATAGGGCTCACAGTCTTAATCCCCATTTTACAGATGGGGTAACTGAGACACAGAGAAGTTAAGTGACTTGTCCAAAGTCACACAGCTGATAAGTGGCAGAGCAGGGATTAGAACCCACAACCTCTGACACCAAGGCCTGGGCTCTTTCCACTGAACCACGCTACTTCTCAATGACAAATAATAAATGACAAATTAGTCACCAAATAAGTACAATGAGCACCGAGGTGGCTGAGGAAATGGCCTGTCTGGGAAATTAGGAGGTTAGTTAGGGAATGCATCTGGAGAAGATGATTTTTTTTTGAGGGAGTTTTTGAAGCTTGTGGTTTGGCAAAACTGAAAGGGAAGGGTATTTCAGGCAGTGACATTCATTCAGTCGTATTTATTGAGCGCTTACTGTGTGCAGAGCTCACAGTACAAGTTGGCAACATATAGAGATGGTCCCTACCCCTCAACGGGCTCACACAGTCCCTGTCCCACAGAGAGCCCCCCATTTTACAGATGAGGGCATTGAGGCACAGAGAAGTTAAGAAGTTGTAGTTATGGAGCTTCTAAGGTGTGTGTGCAGAGAACTGTACTAAGTTCTTGGGAGGGTACAAAAGAGTTAGTAGACATGATCCCCACCCTCAAGGAGCTTACAAACTAGCAGGCGAGTTCCACCCTCCTGGGACCCTTGGGTGGGCTTGCCATGCCCCCAGCCCGGCCCGGAACTCCTGGCAATGAAATGTGAGAGAGAAATGCCAAGGGGCTCCCAGCTGAGCCAGGGGGCAGAGGGGGGTGGGGGTTTCACTCATTCAATCGTATTTATTGAGCGCTTACTGTGTGCAGAGCACTGTACTAAGTGCTTACTACTACTCACTACTCAGCTTGATGGAGTCATTCCAGAACCCCACCCCTGGGCAAGCGGCTAGTACAGTCTCACTCCAGAGGCCTCCGGGTGTCTGGGGAAAAGTCCCTCAAACAAGCCTCCCACTCCCGGGGCCCAAGGCTTTGGACTTCAGCCCGGGTGACACGGCCGCTGCCGCTGCTGTCATTTTTGGGAGCCAAAAGCCAAGTCCTGTCACCCCTCCCTGTCCCAGTTTCCCGCTCCCTGGGCTGCAGGGGAGCCGCTCCAGAGACAGAGACTGTGGTTGATGCCTTGTTCAATCAATCAATCAATCAATCAATCAATCGTACTTATTGAGCACTTACTGTGCACAGAGCACTGTACTAAGCACTTGGGAAGTACAAATTGGCAACATATAGAGACAGTCCCTACCCAACAGTGGGCTCACAGTCTAGAAGGGGGGAAACAGAGAACAAAACCAAACATATCAATCAGGCGACAGAATTGACTGAGCACTTACTCTGAGCAGAGCACTTTAATCAGCAGCATGAGAAACAACGTGGCCTAACAGAAAGAGCCTGGGCCCGGGAGACAGAGGACCAGGGTTCTAAACCTGGCTTTGACACTTCTCTGCTGTGTGATCTTAGGCAAGTCACTTTACTTCTCTGGGCCCCAGTTTCCTCGTCTGTAAAATGGGGATCCAATACCTGTTTTCCCTCCTACTTAGACTGGTGGCCCCATGTGGGACAGGGACTGTGTCAGACCTGATTATGTTGCATCTACTAGAGTGCTAGACACAGAGTAAGCACTCAACAAATACTACTATTATTATTAATAACAATATTAATAACAATGACCATAAGAATAAGTGTGTTTGAGAGTGCAATGGAATTAGTAGACATGATCCTTGCCCTTGAGGAACTTCCAGTAGAGCAAGAGAGACAGACATTGATATTAAATTTTTTAAAAGCATTTAAGCACTTACTGTGTGTCAGGCACTGTACTAAGTGCTGGGGCAGATACAAGACAATCTGGTTGATTGTCCTGCTGAATCTTCTCTCTGTAATGTATTTTATTGTCTGTCTGCCCAAGAAGACCGAAGGGTCCTTGAGGTCAGGGACCGTGTCTACCAACTGTTGTATTGTAATTTCCCAAGCCCTCAATACAGTGCTCTGCACACAGTAGGAGCTCAAAAAATGCTATTAATTGGTTGATCGATTGACTTGGCAGGGGTGGGGACTGAACATTGTCCAGATCGTTCTTCTCATATGCCATGTTCCCCTCTCGTCCTGCTCTGCCTGGGACAGGATCATCTGGGGTTTTAGGGTAGAAGAATCCAGGGGTTCTTCCTGGAGAAACTTGGTTTGGGAAAGGGTTAGAGGCAGAGCACTCAATTTATTTGGGCCTCATCTGTAAAATGAAGATCTGCAAAATGGAGATTAAATACCTCTTCGCCCTCTCCCTTGGACTGTGAGTCTCATGTAGGACAGCGATTGTGCCCTATCTGATTGTTTTGCATTTTTACCAGCACTTAGCATTGTGTTCAGCACATGGTAAGCCCTTAATGAATACCACAATTATTATGATCTTTATTATTAGCAAGGAGACAGATCCAGACAGCTGGGAGAGGGGAGAGAGTTGAGAAGGGCCGGGCCAGAGCCTGGAAATGAGAAGAGGAACAGGGATTCCATGGTCATCAATGGCATTTACTGAGCTCATACTATGTGCAGAGCACTGCACTGAGCACTTCTGAGAGGACAACACAACAAAGTTGTTAGACACGTTCTCTGCCCACAACGAGCTCACAGTCTAGAGGTTGGTAGTCTAGGAATAGGGGGTTGGAGAAGGGCAAGTCATTTCTCCGTGCCTCAGTTACCTCCTCTGTAAAACGGGGATTGAGACTGTGATTCCCATGTGGGGCAGGGACTGTGTCCAACCCGATTTCCTTGTAATCCCCCCAACCCAGCGCTCAGTACATTGCCCAGCAAGTGTTAACAAGCACCACAATTATTACTCATGCAATCATATTTATTGGGCGCAGAGTGCTGTCCCAAGCACTTGGGAGAGTACAATACACAGCGTGGCTTAGTGGAAAGAGCCCGGACTTGGAAGTCAGAGGTCATGGGTTCAAATCCCGGCTCTGCCAACTGTGTGACTTTGGGCAAGTCACTTAACTTCTCTGTGCCTGTTACCTTATCTGTAAAATGGGGATTAAAACTGTGAGCCCCCCGTGGGACAACCTGTTCGCCTTGTAACCTCTCCAGCGCTTAGAACAGTGCTTTGCACATAATAAGCGCTTAACAAATACCATCATCATCATTATTATTACAATACAGCAATAACTTCTCTGTGCCTCAGTTCCCTCATCTGTAAAAGGGGGATTAAAACTGTGAGCCCCCCGTGGGACAACCTGATTGCCTTGTAACCTCCCCAGCGCTTAGAACACTGCTTTGCACATAATAAGCACTTAACAAATACCATCATCATCATTATTATTATTACAATACAGCAATAACTTCTCTGTGCCTAAGTTCCCTCATCTGTAAAATGGGGATTAAAAACGTGAGCTCCCCGTGGGACAACCTGATCGCCTTGTAACCTCCCCAGCGCTTAGAACAGTGCTTTGCACATAATAAGCGCTTAACAAATACCATCATTATTATTATTATTACAATACAGCAATAACTTCTCTGTGCCTAAGTTCCCTCATCTGTAAAATGGGGATTAAAACCGTGAGCTCCCCGTGGGACAACCTGATCGCCTTGTAACCTCCCCAGCGCTTAGAACAGTGCTTTGCACATAATAAGCGCTTAACAAATACCACCATCATCATTATTATTACAATACAGCAATAACTTCCCTGTGCCTCAGTTCCCTCATCTGTAAAAGGGGGATTAAAACCGTGAGCCCCCCGTGGGACAACCTGATCGCCTTGTAACCTCCCCAGCGCTTAGAATGGTGCTTCGCACATAATAAGCGCTTAACAAATACCATCATCATCATTATTATTATTACAATACAGCAATAACTTCTCTGTGCCTCAGTTCCCTCACCTGTAAAAGGGGGATTAAAACCGTGAGCCCCCCGTGGGACAACCTGATCGCCTTGTAACCTCCCCAGCGTTTGCACATAATAAGCGCTTAACAAATACCATCATCATCATTATTATTACAATACAGCAATAACTTCCCTGTGCCTCAGTTCCCTCATCTGTAAAAGGGGGATTAAAACCGTGAGCCCCCCGTGGGACAACCTGATCGCCTTGTAACCTCCCCAGCGCTTAGAATGGTGCTTCGCACATAATAAGCGCTTAACAAATACCATCATCATCATTATTATTATTACAATACAGCAATAACTTCTCTGTGCCTCAGTTCCCTCACCTGTAAAAGGGGGATTAAAACCGTGAGCCCCCCGTGGGACAACCTGATCGCCTTGTAACCTCCCCAGCGTTTGCACATAATAAGCGCTTAACAAATACCATCATCATCATTATTATTACAATACAGCAATAACTTCCCTGTGCCTCAGTTCCCTCATCTGTAAAAGGGGGATTAAAACCGTGAGCCCCCCGTGGGACAACCTGATCGCCTTGTAACCTCCCCAGCGCTTAGAATGGTGCTTCGCACATAATAAGCGCTTAACAAATACCATCATCATCATTATTATTATTACAATACAGCAATAACTTCTCTGTGCCTCAGTTCCCTCACCTGTAAAAGGGGGATTAAAACCGTGAGCCCCCCGTGGGACAACCTGATCGCCTTGTAACCTCCCCAGCGTTTGCACATAATAAGCGCTTAACAAATACCATCATCATCATTATTATTACAATACAGCAATAACTTCTCTGTGCCTCAGTTCCCTCACCTGTAAAAGGGGGATTAAAACCGTGAGCCCCCCGTGGGACAGCCTGATCGCCTTGTAACCTCCCCAGCGCCTAGTACAGTGCTCCGCACCCAGTAAACGCTCAATAAACACGACTGTGTTTAGACCGTGAGCCCACTGTTGGGTAGGGACTGTCTCTAGATGTTGCCAATTTGTACTTCCCAAGCGCTTAGTCCAGTGCTCTGCACATAGTAAGCGCTCAATAAATACGCTTGATGATGGCTGAATGAATGAGCAATAAACAGACACATTTGCCGTCCACAAGGAGCTAACGATGATGACGGTGATGATGATGGTAACTGCCTCCCTGGGGGCCTTTTCGGGAAGGAGAGGTTCTTGCTTTAAGAGGAAACTAGGAGAGAAAGGAGTCCCGACCCGCCCCCTCCGCCATTGGCTGCTGAGGGGATTCCTCTCTTCCGATTGGCTGTGAGAGAGTCTGCCTCCCTCTGTGATTGGCTGGCTGCTACTATAAAGATACAGCTCTTTTTCTCCCTGCTTGCTGTCATCACCCGGCCTGGCGGCTGTTAGGGAGCTATTTGAGGACGGGGGGCGGGTGGGCAAGGCAGGTTGGGGTGCGGTAGCCGGGTGTCCCCCCCCTCCTGCCCCGTGTCCCCAACCTCGGTCCCCCGGAGGAGGCCACAGTGACCATGAAGGAGAGACGGACCCCCCAGCCAGCTGTGGCCAGATGTAAGTTGGTCCTGGTGGGGGACGTGCAAGGCGGGAAGACGGCTATGCTCCAGGTGTTGGCTAAGGACTGCTACCCGGAGGTGAGCCCCCAACACCCCCCTCCCCCGTTGCCACCCTCAAATCCCCTCCCTCCCTCTCCCCTAGAAAAGATCCTCTGCCCCCCCCCCCCCCCGCGCCCTGCCCCTAATGAGGGTCTCAGGGCCAACTTTGAACTCCCCCTGTGCCCTGCCAGGAAGTATTTCCCAAGCGCTTAGTGGTGCAGGGCTCGGCACAGGGAAGCGCTTAATAAATGCGCTTGAATGGAGGGAGGGTTCCGTGGAGAGGGCACTGCCCCGGGGAGGGGGGAAGCCTGTTTGGCCCTGCCCATGCCCACCGTCTGGGCAGACCGCGCCAGCCCCGGAGGGAGGGTTTGGGCACCGGGGGAGCGGGCCCCGCCGAGTCCCTGACCGCCGCCCGGGGTCGTCGGCCCGCAGACTTATGTCCCCACCGTGTTTGAGAATTACACGGCCTGTCTGGAGTCCGAGGAGCAGCGCGTCGAGCTGAGTCTCTGGGATACCTCGGGTAAGGGGCGTTGGGGGGCAGGGAGTGGGTCCTGACCATCCTGGGGTGGGGGGGGGAGGAGGGGGTCCTGCCCATTCTGAGGGGGGAAGGGAGAGGGGGCGTCCTGGCCATCCCAGGGGGGAGGGAGGAGGGGGTCCTGCCCATCCTGGTGGGGTGGGGGGAAAGGGGGTCCTGTCCATCCCTGGGGGGAAAGAGAGAGGAGTCCTGCCCATCCCGGGGGGGAAGAAAGGGGGTCGTGCCCATCCCGGGGGAGGAAGGAAGGGAGTCCTGCCCATCCTGGTGGGAGGTGGGGGGTCCCTGAGTGTCTCTTCCCCCCCATCCCACCCTCTGGTTTCCATGGCAATGGTGGGTACCGGGAGGGTCCGGCCCCCTGCCTTAGTCCGAGCGCCCAGGGGGTCACCGGTACCAGATGGGCAGGAGCCAGGGGCCAGCCTGGCCCAGGGGTGGGGAGGGGAGCCGACCTGGGGGTTCAGGGACGGGCTGCCGGCTGGACCCCCTTCTGCGGCCACTCACCTCCTTCCCCTTGCCCCCCCCCCCCCCGTGCCGCCCACTGGCCCCCTCTCCCGCCCACCGGCAGGGTGGGCCAGGGCAGCTTCCGTGCCAACCGTGGCCGGGTTGGTCCGCAGTCCTCCCCTGTCCTCCTTCCAGTCCCCTCCGGCCTCCCCCCCCCCCCCGCCCCCTTACTGCGGCTCTGGCCTCGGACCGCAGCCCCGGCCCCCCATCTGCGGGGGCTGGAGCCAGGCAGGACCCGGGATCCCGCCCTCCCAGCCCACCACTGCCCCATCCACCTCTCAGGCCGGGGGCCGAGGGGTGGGGGGCGAGTTGGAGCTGTAATGGACCCCCCCAACCCATCCCCTCCAATGCTGCAGTGCCCCCCTCCCTTGCCCGTCTCTGCAGGGGAAGAGACAGCGCCGGAGGGGGAAGGGGCTACGTTGGGGGGGTCCCTGAATGTCTCTTTTTCCCCCCCATCCCACCCTCTGGTTTCCATGGCGATGGCGGGTGCTGGAAAAAGGGATGCTTGCTATTCTGAGCACGGAGCGTCTGGGATCTGGGAATCACGGCGGCTCCCTCCCCTGTGGGTGGGAGGGGAGGGGGCTTGGTGGCCGGGACCCCAGCCCCCCTCGGCCGAGCAGTCCTCTCCGCTTTCCTCCGCGGGAACGGACGAGGTTGGCTCGACTAGTCTATTTCTGCTGAGACGCAGAGAGGGAGGGAATCTCTGAATGATTTGGTTTGGGCGCTGGAGACGGGGGAGACGAAGAGGGAGGGAATCTCTGAATGATTTGGTTTGGGGGCTGGGAGGGAAATGAAGGGGGAGGGAATCTCTGAATGATTAGGTTTGGGGGCTGGTGGGGGGGGAATAATTTACCTCCTCTTGTTCAGCTGCCCCAGCAGGGCCTTAAAACCAGCCGGGCCCGAGGTAGGGGATGGTAAAAACCCCACGTCTGGCTTGGGGGGGGGGGGGTTATATAAATATCTTGAAATGGTATTTATTGAACACCTACATTATGCAGAGCATTCATTCAGTCGTATTGAGCGCTTACTGTGTACAGAGCACTGTACTAAGTACTTGGGAGAGAACGATGCAATGAACAGACATGTTCCCTGCCCACAATGTGCTTACTGTATTAAGTGCCTGGGAGAATATAATGCAACAGAATTAGCAGATACGCTTCCTGCTCATAATGAGCTTATATTAATTCATACTTTAACAATTTATAATATAACAGGATCATATGCTCTTATATAATATTATAGTTGTTGTATTATAAAGTATTCATATTAATGTCTGCCTCCTCCTCTAGACTGTAAGCTTGTTATGGGCGGGAGCATGTCTGCTAATTCTGTTGTATTGGACTCTCCCAATTGCTTAATACAGTGCTCTGCACATATTAAGTGCTCAATACATGCCATTGATTAGGGGCCCAAGGCAGAGACAAGAGGGTGACCCGAGAGTGCCCCCCACACTTCCAAGCCACTGGCAACCTGGACTGCGCAGCTCTGGGGTCCTGGGAGGAGAGCAGACTGGTTTCCAAGCCAGGAGTGCCCGAGGAAAGCGGGGGGCTCTTCCCATCAATCGTATTTCAAGGAAGCCTTTCTTGGGGTACCAGGGTTTGGGGTACCTGCCTGATGTTTTCTTCCTGCTCCCCTCCCCAGGGTCCCCTTATTACGACAACGTCCGGCCGCTCTGCTACAGCGACTCAGACGCTGTGCTGCTCTGCTTCGACGTCAGCCGCCCCGAGACCCTGGACAGTGCCCTCAAGAAGGTCAGCTCCGGGTGGGGAACCCTGCGGCCCAGGAAGGGAGGCAGAGCACCCCCTTCCCGCACCCCTCCTTCCTCCTGAGGCCTTCGTAGTAGTAATTATTATTACTATTATTATGGTATTAAGCGCTTACTCCTGCGTCAAGCACTGTTCTGAGCGCTGGGGTAGATGCAAGTTAATCAGGTCGGACAAAGTCCCTGCCCCACACGGGGCTCACGGTCTAAGTAGGAGGGAGAACAGGGATTTGTGTGATGCTTTGAGACGTAGGATCAATCCACCCTGGGCCTGGGGGTGGATTGGGTGGGGAGGGAGGGGCCCAAGTTTGGACTCTTTCTCCCCCCCACCCCGCTTCTCTAGAAGCAGTTCTTGTTTTTGTTTATTTTTTAATGGTCATCAGTCACTGTTCTCAGCATTGGGGTAGATACAACTTAATCTGGTTGGACCCAGTCCCTGCCCCAAATAGGCTTCACAGTCTAAGTAGGAGGGAGAACAGGTATTTAATCTCCATTTTACAGTTGAGGTAACTGAGGCCAAGAGAAGTTTAATGACTTGCCCAAGGTCACCTAACACCTCCTCTAAGAGGCCTTCCCAGACTAAGCCTCCCTTTTCCTCAGCTCCCCCTCCCTTCAGCATCACCTCAACTCACTCCCTTTGCTCTCCCCCCCACCCCACAGCACTTATGCATATATGTATATATCTATAATTCTATTTATTTATAATGATGCCTGCTTACTTCTTTTGATGTGTTTATCTATAATTCTATTTATATTGCCTGTTTTCTTGTTTGGATGTCTGTCTTCCTCCTTCTAGACTGTAAGCCCAGTGTGGGCAGGGATGGTCCCTCTTTATTGCTGAGTTGTACTGTCCAAGCGCTTAGTACAGTGCTCTTCACATAGTCAGCACTCAATAAATACGGTTGAATGAGTGAACCCAGCAGGCAAGTGGCAGAACCAAGTGGTCCAACTCCCAGGCCTGGGCTCTTTCTGGTAGACCATGCTCTTCTCTGTGCCCCTGTCCAGGGTTGTAACCTGCTTTCGTGGGCCATGCAGGGCACTTGCACTCCAGGAAGGGAAGGGTCTATACAGAGGAACAAGATGCCTGGGACGGTAACAGAGAAGCTAAGAACCTAGGCTGCTTTCAGCTCAGGACTCCTGCAGTGGTCTGAGAACCCACCCATCTCTATAATAATAATAATAATAATAATAATAATGGTGGCATTTATTAAGCACTTACTATGTGCAAAGCACTGTTCTAAGTGCTGGGGAGATTACAAGGTGATCAGGTCCCACGTGGGGCTCACAGTCTTCATCCTCATTTTACAGATGAGAGAACTGAGGCATAGAGAAGGTAAGTGGCTTGCCCAAAGTCACACAGCTGACAAGTGGTGGAGCCGGAATTTGAACTCTAGACTGTAAGCTCATTGTGGGCAGGGAATGTGTCTGTTTATTGTTGTATTGTACTCTCCCAAGCGCTTACTACAGTGCTCTACCCAGACTAAGTGCTCGATAAATATGACTGAATAAATGAACGAATGAATGGACTAAACAAGCAGGAGGCCCAGGGGATACCGGCTGGGGGAAGGAGGGGAAACTGAGGGATGGGGGCAGGGGGGAGACCTCCTATCAGTCAGTCAATTGTACTTATTGAGCACTTACTGTGTGCAGAACACTGTAATAATAATAATGGTATTTATTAAGCATGTACTGCGTGCTAGGCACTGGACTAAGCTCTGGGGTGGATATAAGCAAACAGGGACACAGTCCCTGTCCCACATGAAGCTCACAGTCTCAATCCCCGTTTTACAGATGAGGTAACTGAGGCCCAGAGAAGTGAAATGACTTGCCTAAGGTCACACAGCAGACAAGTGGCAGAGTTGGGATTAGAACCCACGACCTTCTGACTCCAAGGCCCGTGCTCTATCCCCTACATCAGAAGCGCTTGGGAGAGTACAATATAGCAGACACATCTTCTAGACTGTGAGCCCACTGTTGGGTAGGGACCGTCTCTATATGTTGCCAACTTGTACTTCCCAAGCGCTTGGTGCTATGCACGCAGTAAGCGCTCAATAAATACGATTGAATCCCTCGCCCACAACGAGCTTATAGCCTAGAGGGGGACCAACTGTTGGCACCAACAGTCCCATTTTCTACCTCCTGGCAAGTCAGCGAGGCCGAGGGTACCGGTTGGGCCCGATTTGGGAGGAAGGGGAAGGGTGCCCGGGGGAAGCCTGGGGCTGGATTCATCCCTTTCCAAGAGTGGGAGAGTCACTCCCTCACGTCGCACTCTGTCCACCCAGTGGAAGACTGAGATCCTGGATTACTGCCCCAGCACCCGGGTCCTGCTGGTCGGCTGCAAGACGGATCTGCGGACAGACTTGAGCACCCTGATGGAGCTGTCCCACCAGAAACAGGCCCCCATCTCCTACGAGCAGGTGAGGGGCTGGCAGGGCTGAGGCCGGGAGCACGGTGGGCTCGGTTAGGACTAACAACGATGATGGCATTGATTAAGCGCTTACTATGTGCAAAGCACTGTTCTGAGCGCTGGGGAGGTTACAGGGTGATCAGGTTGTCCCGCGGGGCGCTCACAGTCTTCATCCCCATTTTACAGATGAGGTAACTGAGGTCCGGAGAAGTTAAGTGACTTGCCCAAAGTCACACAGCACACTCACGGTCTAGAGGGGGAAGCAGTCATCAGTAAATAAATGACGGATATGGACATATGTGCAGTGGGGCTGAGGGGGATGAATCAAGGGAGCAAATCAGGGTGACAAAAAAGGGAGTGGGAGACAGCTGACAAGTGGCGGAGCCGGGATTAGACCCCATGACCCCTGACTCCCAAGCTCAGGCTCTTTCCACTGAGCCACACTGCTTCTCTATAGCCACACTGCTTCTCTGTATATATTATAATATAGAGACTCTATAGTCTCTATAGAGACTAATAATAGCAATAACTGGTATTTGTTAAGCACTTACTATGTAGCTGACATTGTACTAATTGCTGGGGTGGATACAAGTAGATCAGGTTGGACACACTCCCTGTCCCACATGGGGTTTACAGCCTCCATCCCCGCTTTACAGATGAGGTAACTGAGGCCCCGAGAAGTGACGTGACCTTCCCAGGGTCACACAGCAGACAAGTGGTGGAGCCGGGATTAGAACCCATGACCTTCTGGCACCCAGGCCCGGGCTCTATCCACTATGGGGACTAGTGATTCTACCTCCCTAGTGCTTTCTCTCTTCTACTGATCGTATTTAGAAAGTGCCTACTATCTGTAAACTCATGGTGGGCAGGGAATATGCCTGTTCTATTGTTCTAGCGTATTCTCCCAAGTGCTTAGTACAGTGCTCTGCGCACAGTAAGAACTCAGTAAATACAATTGACTGTGTACTAAGCACTTGGGAGAATGCACTATGACAGACACATTCCCTGGTCACAACACACTCACAGTCTAGAGGGGGAAGCAGTCATCAATAAATAAAAGACGGATTTGGACATATCATCATCAATCGTATTTATTGAGCGCTTACTATGTGCAGAGCACTGTACTAAGCGTTTGGGAAGTACAAATTGGCAACAAATTGGCACATATGTTTCAGTGGGGCTGGGGGGGATGAACTAAGGAAGCAAATCAGGGTGACACAAAAGGGAGTGGGAGAAAAGAGGATACCTGTGAGGCAGGGATTCATACCTCCATTGTACAGGTGAGGAAACTGAGGCCCAGAGATATCAGCGGACTTCAATCAGTAGTATTTATTGAGTGCTTACTGTGTGCAGAGCACTGTACTGAGCATTCGGGAGAATACAATGCAATAGAATCAGCAGACATGCTCTCTTCCCACAAATGGATTACAGTCTGAAAGGGGAGACAGACTTCCCCATACTCTTCCCGCTAGACCACATTGCCTCCAATAATAATGTTTGTAGTATTAAGAGCTTAGTATGTACAAAGCACAGGGGTAGATGCAACACACTCAGATCAGACATGGTCCCTGTCCCATGTGAGACTGACAGTCTAAGAAGGAGAGAGAACAGGAATTGTATTGCCATTTTACAGGTGAGGAAGCTGAGGTACAGAACAGTTAAGTGATTACCTAAGGTCGCACAGCAGTCAAGTGGCAGAGCTGGAATTAGAACCCAGCTTCCCTGACGCTCAGGCCTGGGCTTTTTCCACTAGGCTACACTGCTTTTGGTAATCAATTGTAATCAATCGTATTTATTGAGCGCTTACTGTGTGCAGAGCACTGTACTAAGCGCTTTTATTGATTCATCCTTCCCCAAGTGCAGGGACAGGGCGAACAGCCTTAAATCTGAGGCAGAAAATAGGTTGTAACTTACGTGAGGGAAAGGATTGTGACTCCTTTGAACTCTTCATTTTCCCAAGTCTTGTGCTCAGCCCAGAGTAAGCACTCAATAAATATTTGCTAGTGGACCCAAGTGCCCACCTTCGAAGAGCAGCATCCGGGGCAAGCCTTTTCTTTCTTTCTTTCTTTTCTTTTCTTTTCTTTTCTTTCTTTTCTTTTTCTCTTTTCTTTCTTTCTTTTCTTTCTTTTCTTTCTTTCTCTCTCTCTCTCTCTCTCTTTCTCTCTTTCCTCTCTCCCTCTCTCTCTTTCTCTCTTCCTTTCTCTCTTTCTCTCTTTCTCTCTCTCTCTATCTCTCTCTTTCCTTCCTTTCCTTTTCTTTCTTTCTTTCTTTCCTTCTTTCTTTCTTTTTTTCTTTCTTTCTTCTTTCCTTTCCTTCCTTTCCTTCCTTTCTTCCTTCCTTCCTTTCTTTCTTTCTTTCTTTCTTTCTTTCTTTCTTTCCTTTCTTTCCTTTCTTTCCTTTCTTTCCTTTCTTTCTTTCCTTTCCTTTCTTTCTTTCTTTCTTTCTTTCTTTCTTTCCTTTCTTTCTTTCTTTAGGTCTGCTAAATATGTACAAATAAAATAAATAGAGTAATAAATACATACAAACATATATACAGGTAAATATTGAAGTATTTACCATATGCGAAGCACTGGGGTAGACACAAATTAGGCCAGAGGCAGTTCCTTTCCCAAGGGGGCCTCACAGTTGTCATTAAAAATGATGGTATTTGTTAGGCGCTCACTATGGGACAGGCACTATACTGAGCGCTGGGGTGGGTACAATCTAGTTAGACACAGTCCCAGTCCTTTGTGGGGCTCACAGTCTCAATCCCCCTCTTACAGACGAGGTAGCTTGGGCACAGAGAAGTGAAGTGACTTGCCCAAGGTCACACAGCAGTCGGGATTAGAACCCATGATAATAATAATAATAATGATGGTATTTATTAAGCGCTTACTATGTGCAAAGCACTGTTCTCAGCGCTGGGGAGATTACAAGGCGATCAGGTTGTCCCATGGGGGGCTCACAGTCTTCAATCAATCAATCAATCAATCAATCGTATTTATTGAGCGCTTACTGTGTGCAGAGCACTGTACTAAGCGCTTGGGAAATACAAGTTGGCAACATATAGAGACAGTCCCTACCCAACAGTGGGCTCACAGTCTAAAATCAATCATATTTATTGAGCGCTTACTGTGTGCAGAGCACTGTACTAAGCGCTTGGGAAGTACAAGTTGGCAACATATAGAGACAGTCCCTACCCAACAGTGGGCTCACAGTCTAAAAGGGGGAGACAGAGAACAAAACCAAACATACAACAAAATAAAATAAATAGAATAGATATGTACAGGTAAAATAGAGTAATAAATATGTACAAACATATATACAGGTCTTCACCCCCATTTTACAGATGAGGTAACTGAGGCACAGAGAATCAATCAATCAATCGTATTTATTGAGCGCTTACTATGTGCAGAGCACTGTACTAAGCGCTTGGGAAGTACAAGTTGGCAGCATCTAGAGACAGTCCCTACCCAACAGTGGGCTCACAGTCTGAAAGGGGGAGACAGAGAACAAAACCAAACATACTAACGAAATAAAATAAATAGGATAGATATGTACAAGTAAAATAAATGGAGTAATAAGTACAAATATATATACATACATACATATACAGAAGTTAAGTGACTTGCCCAAAGTCACACAGCTGACAACTGGTAGAGCAGGTCTTCATCCCCATTTTCCAGATGAGGTAACTGAGGCACAGAGAAGTGAAGTGACTTGCCCAAAGTCACACAGGTAGAGCCGGGATTTGAACCCAGGAATTCTGACTCCAAAGCCCGGGCTCTTTCCAGTGAGCCACGTTGTTCCTCTTCCTCCCTGCATGGGTCAAGTGATCCTAGTTGGGCCTTGGGTCAGAGGTGGAAGGGGCTCAGGCAGCGTCGGGGAGGGGGCCAGCTGGTGTGTTGGGGTGGCTGGGTGGGACGGGACTCAGGCCGGTACTAACGGGGCCCGGGTTCCCCCCGCCTGGCCAGGGCTGCGCGGTGGCCAAGCAGCTGGGGGCCGAGATCTACCTGGAATGTTCGGCCTTCACGTCGGAGAAGAGCGTCCACAGCGTCTTCCGGACGGCCTCTCTGGTCTGCCTCAACAAGGGCGGCCCCCTGCCCCCGAAGAGCCCAACCCGCAGCCTGTCCAAGAGGCTGCTGCACCTGCCCAGCCGGGCGGAACTCATCTCCTCCGCCTTCAAGAAGGAAAAGGCCAAAAGCTGCTCCGTCATGTGAAGTGGGGAGAGGGGCCGGGCAGAGGGAGGGGAAGAGGCACCAGCCCCTTTCACACCCGGGACCCGGCCCGTCGGCGGAAGGCCGCGGGACCCGACGGGGGCGAGGGGCTGGGGTGCCCTGGGACGCCCCAGCCCCTCACAGGGAGGGGGTCCGGGGGGTCCGGGAGCCTCCACCTTCTTCAGCATCACGACTCTTCCATGCCACATCTCCACGCGGGCCTGTGCGGGGTGTGAAGGCGGGTGTCCGCTCTCTCCCGCCAACTCCGAGGAGAGGGCCCGGGGCTGGGGGAAGGGGGCCGGAGGAGACGGCGGGTCGGCCGAGGGCCGGCGGGGTTGTGTTGTGTGCGTGGGGCCCGTCCGTGTGTCTTTGCATCGTCCGTGACTCACCGGGCCACGATGGCCAGCACTCATTCGTTTCTCACCCCAGATCCGGGAGCATCCCGTCGCCCTTCCCCACCCTCGCTCCGTCTGAGGGCGGGGGGCTGGTGGTCCGGGCTCCTTCGGCCCCCCAAGGGGGTAGCGCAGGTGGACTCGGTGGTTTGTTTTATGGACTTTGTCTTTGAGCTGGGGGGCGGCGGGGAGGGGGCGGCCCACCGGGAGTGGGTGTGTTTCAATATGTCATATGTTCTGTGTTTAAAGAAAAGTTATTTATTAATGAAAATATAACAAATACCCAGAGGCTGCCTCGATTTCCTCGTTTACCTTTTTTCTGCCCTACAGGTGACCTGGAAGGAAGGGAGGCTTCGGGGGTGGGAGGCTGCTGTTCTAGAGAAACATGGCAGGGAAGCAGAGTGGCGTAATGGACAGAGCACAGGCCTGGGACTCAGAAGTTCATTCATTCATTCAATCGTATTTATTGAGCGCTTACTGTGTGCTGCGCACTGGACTAAGCGCTTGGGAAGTCCAAGTTGGCAACATATAGAGACGGTCCCTACCCAACAGTGGGCTCACAGTCTAGAAGGGGGAGACAGACAACAAAACATATTAACAAAATAAAATAAATAGAATAAATATGTATAAATAAAATAAATAAATAAATAGAGTAATAAATTTTAAACAAAGTATGTTCTATGTATGTTAGTAGAAGTTCTAATCCCAGCTCCGCTGCTTGTCTGCTGTGTGACCTTGGGCAAGTCGCTTCACTTTTCTGGGGCTCAGTTCCTCATCTGTAAAATGGGGATTGAGACTATAAGCCCCACATGGGACAGTGAGCCCGTTGTTGGGTAGGGACCCTCTCTATATGTTGCCGACTTGTACTTCCCAAGCGCTTAGTACAGTGCTCTGCACACAGTAAGCTCTCAATAAATGCGATTGAATGAATGAATGAATGAATGAATGAATGAATGAATGACAGGGACTGTGTCCAGCCTTCTTTGCTTGGATCCACCCAGCACTTAGTACAGTGCCTTATGCACAGTAAGTGCTTAACAAATACCACAGTTTATTATCATTATTATTATTAAATGTAGCTGGAGAAGCTGGGTGAGTATAATAATGTTCGGAGGCAAGGATCCCTGTCCTCAAGAAGTTTACAATCAAATAGCTGAGCTACCTGAGTTGTATTAATTTTGTTTAAAATTACGAAGATATAATCAGTGACCTCATGAAGTCCTAATAACCCTATCCCACAGAAGAATAATACTAATAATAATGGTAAAGATGGTATGTGTTAAACACTTACTATAGGCCAAGCGCTGGAGTAGATACTAGATAATCAGGTCCTACAGCAGACTCACATTCTAAGTAGGAGACAGACTAATATAGCCTTAGTGGTATTTATTAAGGATCTACTGTGTGCAATGCACTTACTAATACTGTTGAGGAAACCCAACAATAATTCTGGCATTTCTGAAGCTCCTACTATGTGCCAAAGATTGCAGCAGAAGCCTTGGATTTCATTCTTCCTCTCAAGGATCTTATAATCTAATAAAAGTTAATTCTTATCTCGTCACCCTTTATGACCCCAGCCCCCACAAGCCACTGTAGCACTTGTGGATATGTCATTAAGCCCTCTTCCTTCCTCTCACCTGTAATTTATTTCAGTGCCTGTCTCCTATTAGATTGTAAAGTCCTTTAGGGCAAGGGTCATGTCAGTTCTCTATTATATTTTCTATTCTCCCAAGCCCTTCGTCTAGTGTTCTGATGTGTACAGTGCTCTGGATGATAAGTGTGTTGTCCTCTCCCAAGTGCTTAGCACAGTGCCTTGCCCACAGTAAATGCTCAATAAATATGATTGAATGAATCATAATCCCCATCAGTCTTAATCCCCATTTTGCAGATGAGGGAACTGAGGCCCAGAGAAGTGAAGTGACTTGCCCAAAGTCACACAGCTAAGTGGCGGAGCTGGGATTTGAACCTATGACCTCTGACTCCAAAGCCCGTGCTCTTTCCACTGAGCATCACTGCTTCTCTTACTTGTACGTATCTATTCTATTTATTTTATTTTGTTAATATGTTTGGTTTTGTTCTCTGTCTCCCCCTTCTAGACTGTGAGCCCACTGTTGGGTAGGGACCGTCTCTATATGTTGCCAACTTGTACTTCCCAAGCGCTTAGTACAGTGCTCTGCACAAGTAAGCGCTCAATAAATACGATTGATTGATTGATTGAATGTACTAAGCTCTTGGGAGAGTACAATAAAACCGACACATTCCCTGCCCACAAGGAGCTTAGTGTGTTACTTGTTAATCAATCAATGGTATTTACTGAGCACTTACTAGGTGCAGAACACTGTACTAAGTGCTTGACAACAAAGGTAGCAGTCCTGTTCCCTGCCCACAAATGTTTACTATGTGCAAGGCACTGTGCTAAGCACTGGGGTAGATTCATTCATTTATTCAATCGTATTTATTTATTTTACTTGTACATATCTATTCTATTTATTTTATTTTGTTAGTATGTTTGGTTTTGTTCTCTGTCTCCCCCTTTTAGACTGTGAGCCCACTGTTGGGTAGGGAGTGTCTCTATATGTTGCCAACTTGGACTTCCCAAGCGCTTAGTACAGTGCTCTGCACACAATAAACGCTCAATAAATACGATTGATGATGATGATGATGATTTATTGAGTGCTTACCGTGTGCAGAACCCTGTATTAAGCACTTGGGAAGTATAGATTATGAGATAGTTTGGTTGGGCAGTCCCTGTCCCACATAGGGCTGGCAGTCTTAATTGCCATTTTCCAGATGGGGTAACCAAGGCACAGAGAAGTTAAGTGGCTTGCCCAAGGGCACCCAGCAGACAAGTTGTGGAGCAGGATTAGAACCTAGGCCCTGTGATTCCCAGGCCCCAGGCCTTATCCACTAAGCAACGGTGCTTCTCCGTCAAGTCCATCATCATCATCATCATCAATTGTATTTATTGAGCGCTTACTATGTGCAGAGCACTGTACTAAGCGCTTGGGAAGTACAAATTGGCAACATGTAGAGACAGTCCCTACCCAACAGTGGGCTCACAGTCTAAAAGGGGGAGACAGAGAACAAAACCAAACATACTAACAAAATAAAATAAATAGAATAGATATGTACAAGTAGAATAAATAAATAAATAAATACTCTCGCCTACGGGCAAGGCCACCCTCAACCCGGAGCAGTGACTGGAGGAGAGAGAGGGGTGAGGGATGGGGACAGAAGCAGGGGGTGCAGCAACAGATGGGGAGCAAGGGGTTATAGTTTAGCCCCGATCTGGAAGTGCTTATAACTGCTCTGTGCCTCAGTTCCCTCATCGGTAATATGGAAATTCAGTCCTACTCCCGCCTATGTAGACTGTGAGCCTCATGTGGGACAGGGACTGGGTCCAACCTGATAAACTTGTATCTACCCCAGCACTTAAAACCGTGCTTGGCATTCATTCGATCGTATTTATTGAGCGCTTAGTGTGTGCAGAGCACTGTACTCTCATAGTAAGCGCTTAATTAGTAATAATAATAATGATGGCTTTTATTAAGCACTTAGTATGTGTAAAGCACTGTTTTAAGTGCTGGGTAGGTTACAAGGTGATCAGGTTGTCCCACGGGGGGCTCACAGTCTTAATCCCCATTTTCCAGATGAGGTCACTGAGGCACAGAGAAGTTAAGTGACTTGCCCAAAGTCACCCAGCTGACAATTGGCAGAGCTGGGATTTGAACCCATGACCTCCGACTCCCAAGCCCGTGCTCTTTCCTCTGAGCCACGCTGCTTCTCCAGTAGTATAATGATAACCCAACTTGTACTTCCCAAGCGCTTAGTACAGTGCTCTGCACACAGTAAGCGCTCAATCAATCAATCAATCGTATTTATTGAGCGCTTACTGTGTGCAGAGCACTGTACTAAGCGCTTGGGAAGTACAAGTTGGCAACATATAGAGACGGTCCCTACCCAGCAGTGGGCTCACAGTCTAGAAGGGGGAGACAGAGAACAAAACCAAACATATTAACAAAATAAAATAAATAGAATAGATAAGTACAAGTAAAATAAATAGAGTAATAAATATGTACAAACATCTATACAGGTGCTGTGGGGAAGGGAAGGAGGTAAGATGGGGGGGGATGGAGAGGGGGATGAGGGGGAGAGGAAGGAAGGGGCTCAGTGTGGGAAGGCCTCCTGGAGGAGGTGAGCTCTCCATAAGTACGATTGAATGAATGAATAGTACTAAAATGTTAAAAATAACCAAAGGGCGGGAACCGTTATTGGGTAGGGACTGTCTCAGTCTGGGAAGGCCTCCTGGAGGAGGTGAGCTCTCAATCAATCAATCAATCCATCAATCATATTTACTGAGCGCTTACTGTGTGCAGAGCTCCCAATAAATACGATTGAATGAATGAATAGTACTAAAATGTTAAAAATAACCAAAGGGCGGGAACCATTATTGGGTAGGGACTGTCTCAGTCTGGGAAGGGCTCCTGGAGCAGGTGAGCTCTCAATCAATCAATCGTATTTATTGAGCACTTACTGTGTGCAGAGCTCTCAATAAATACGATTGAATGAATGAATAGTACTAAAAAATATGAAAAATAACCAAATCAATCAATCAATCAATCAATCGTATTTATTGAGCGCTTACTATGTGCAGAGCACTGTACTAAGCGCTTGGGAAGTACAAATTGGCATCACATAGAGACAGTCCCTACCCGATAGTGGGCTCACAGTCTAAAAGGGGGAGACAGAGAACAGAACCAACATACCAACAAAATAAAATAAGTAGGATAGAAATGTACAAGTAAAATAAATAAATAAATAAATAAATAAACAGAGTAATAAATATGTACAACCATATATACATATATACAGGTGCTGTGGGGAAGGGAAGGAGGTAAGACGGGGATGGAGAGGGGGACGAGGGGGAGAGGAAAGAAGGGGCTCAGTCTGGGAAGGCCTCCTGGAGGAGGTGAGCTCTCAGCAGGGCCTTGAAGGGAGGAAGAGAGCGAGCTTGGCGGATGGGCAGAGGGAGGGCATTCCAGGCCCGGGGGATGACGTGGGCCGGGGCTCGATGGCGGGACAGGCGAGAACGAGGTACAGTGAGGAGATTAGTGGTGGAGGAGCGGAGGGTGCGGGCTGGGCTGGAGAAGGAGAGAAGGGAGGTGAGGTAGGAGGGGGCGAGGTGATGGACAGCCTTGAAGCCCAGGGTGAGGAGTTTCTGCTTGATGCGCAGATTGATCGGTAGCCATTGGAGGTTTTTGAGGAGGGGAGTGATATGTCCAGAGCGTTTCTGGACAAAGATAATCCGGGCAGCAGCATGAAGTATGGATTGAAGTGGAGAGAGACACGAGGATGGGAGATCCGAGAGAAGGCTAGTGCAGTAGTCCAGACGGGATAGGATGAGATCTTGAATTAGCAGGGTAGCAGTTTGGATGGAGAGGAAAGGGCGGATCTTGGCAATGTTGCGGAGCTGAGACCGGCAGGTTTTGGTGACGGCTTGGATGTGAACCAAAGGGCGGGGACCGTTATTGGGTAGGGACTGTCTCCATACGTTGCCGATTTGTACTTCCCAAGCGCTTAGTACAGTGCTCCAGTAAGCGCTCAATCAATACGGTTGAAAGAATGCAAAACTGGAAGGCCGCAGAAGAGAGGGCTCTTGAGAAGCAGCGTGGCTCAGTGGAAAGAGTCCGGGCTTTGGAGTCAGAGGTCATGGGTTCAAATCCCGGCTCTGCCAATTGTCAGCTGTGTGACTTGGGCCAGTCACTTAACTTCTCTGTGCCTCAGTGACCTCATCTGTAAAATGGGGATTAAGACTGCGAGCCCCACAGGGGACAACCTGAGCACCTTGTAACCTCTCCAGCGCTTAGAACAGTGCTTTGCACATAGTAAGCGCTTAATAAATGCCATCATTATTATTATTATTTAGGGAAGGACTACATATCCCAGCAGCCCTCGCGGCTGCCCGCTCCCGCAGAAGAGAGGGCTCTTTAGGGAAGGACTACATATCCCAGCAGCCCCCGCGGCTGGCCCCCCTGCCCCGCCACGGTCCGCGCGCGGTGCACACTGGGTTCCGTGGTCCCGCGCGCAGTGCATCCTGGATCTGGTAGTTCCGCGAGGGGGGCGCCGGGCTTGGCGCTGCCTGGCCGGGGACTCGCTCTCCCAGGCTGCCCCGCGCCGCGGCCCTGTCGTCGGAGGGCCTGGAAACCGGGAAAGATGGCGGGCGCTCGGCGACGCTGAGGCCTCGTTGGGCCGGTTGGGCCGTGGAGGTGAGTTTGAGGGGAGGAGCAGGAGGAAGGGACGGTTTTTAGACTGTGAGCCCACTGTTGGGTCGGGACCGTCTCTATCTGTTGCCAACTTGGACTTCCCAAGCGCTTAGTCCAGTGCTCTGCACACAGTAAGCGCTCAATAAATACGATTGATTGATTAAAAACAAAACACCCTGCTTAGAATATAGCCAGCTTTAATATTTATGAGTCTAGAGTAGTTAAAAATTGTTTGGTCATAGAAACAACCTGAGAAGGGAAAGCCAGTTATAACTGCCTCGTGCTTAAAATCCCTAAACCAGAGTTTCAACAGTTTAACAGGAGGCCTTCCCAGACTGAGCCCCTTCCTTCCTCTCCATCCCCCCATCTTACCTCCTTCTCTACCCCACAACACCTGTATATATGTTTGTACATATTTATCACTCTATTTATTTATTTATTTTACTTGTACATATCTATTCTATTTTATTTTATTTTGTTAGTATGTTTGGTTTCGTTCTCTGTCTCCCCCTTTTAAACTGTGAGCCCACTCTTGGGTAGGGACCGTCTCTAGATGTTGCCAACTTGTACTTCCCAAGCGCTTAGTACAGTGCTCTGCACACAGTAAGCACTCAATAAATACGATTGATGATGATGATGATGTATGTATGTTTGTACATATTTATTACTCTATTTTACTTGTACATATCTATTCTATTTTATTTTGTTAGTATGTTTGGTTTTGTTCTCTGTCTCCCCCTTCTAGATTGTGAGCCCACTGTTGGGTCGGGACCGTCTCTAGATGTTGCCAACTTGTACTTCCCAAGCGCTTAGTCCAGTGCTGTGCACACAGTAAGCGCTCAATAAATACGATTGATGATGATGATGTATATATGTTTATACATATTTATTACTCTATTTTACTTGTACATATCTATTCTATTTATTTTATTTTGTTAGTATGTTTGGTTTTGTTGTCTGTCTCCCCCTTTTAGACTGTGAGCCCACTGTTGGGTAGGGACCGTCTCTATGTGTTGCCAACTTGTACTTCCCAAGCACTTAGTCCAGTGCTCTGCACACAGTAAGCGCTCAATAAATACGATTGATTGATTAAAAACAAAACACCCTGCTTAGAATATAGCCAGCTTTAATATTTATGAGTCTAGAGTAATTAAAAATTGTTTGGTCATAGAAACAACCTGAGAAGGGAAAGCCAGTTATAACTGCCTCGTGTTTAAAATCCCTAAACCAGAGTTTCAACAGTTTAACAGGAAGCCTTCCCAGACTGAGCCCCTTCCTCTCGTCCCCCTCTCCATCCCCCCATCTTACCTCCTTCCCTTCCCCACAGCACCTGTATATATGTTTGTACATATTTATTACTCTATTTATTTTACTTGTACATATCTATTCTATTTATTTTATTCTGTTAGTATGTTTGGTTTTGTTCTCTGTCTCCCCCTTTTACACTGTGAGCCCGCTGTTGGGTAGGGACTGTCTCTATGTGTTGCCGACTTGTACTTCCCAAGCACTTAGTACAGTGCTCTGCACACAGTAAGCGCTCAATAAATACGATTGATTGATTGATTGAGGAAGGGACCAGGGGCGACGGCCCTGAAGGGACCCCCATCAGGAACGGGGCCGGGCTGCAGGCCACAGTCTGCTAGACTGTGAGCCCACTGTTGGGTAGGGACCGTCTCTATATCAATCAGTCGTATTTTTTGAGCGCTTACTGTGTGCAGAGCACTGTACTAAGCGCTTGGGAAGTACAAGTTGGCAACATATAGCGACAGTCCCTACCCAACAGTGGGCTCACAGTCTAGAAGGGGGAGACAGAGAACAAAACCGAACGTTAAGAAAATAAAATAAATAGAATAGATATGTACAAGTAAAATAAATAAATAAATAGAGTAATAAATATGTACAAACATATATACATGTATACATGGTCTCTATATGTTGCCAACTTGTCCTTCCCAAGCGCTTAGTACAGTGCTCTGCACACAGTAAGCGCTCAATAAATCCGATTGAATGAATGATAAAGGGCCTTTGAAGGGGTCTTGGGGGTGAGGGGCAGGAAGCCCTGAGGGGGAAGGAGTTCAGAGACCGACCCGACCCCACAGTCATGGGGACGCCCCCCCCATCCCACCTGCGAACCCCCTTATTACTCTATTATTTCACTTGTACATATTTACTATTCTATTTATTTTGTTAATAATAATAATGGCATTTAGTAAGCCATTATTATTTCACTTGTACATATTTACTATTCTATTTATTTTGTTAACAATAATAATAATGGCATTTATTAAGCGCTTACTATGTGCAGAGCACTGTCCTAAGCGCAGGGGAGGTTACAAGGTGATCGGGTTGTCCCACGGGGGGCTTCACAGTCTTCATCCCCATTGTACAGATGAGGGAACTGAGGCACAGAGAAGCTAAGGCACACAGAAGCAGCATGGCTCAGCGGAAAGAGCCCGGGCTTTGGAGTCAGAGGTCGTAGGTTCAAATCCCGGCTCTGCCAGTTGTCAGCTGTGTGGCTTTGGGCAAGTCACTTAACTTTTCTGGGCCTCAGTTACCTCATCCGTAAAATGGGATTAAGACTGTGAGCCCCCTGTGGGACAACCTGATCACCTTGTAACCTCCTCAGCGCGTAGAACAGTGCTTTGCACATAGTAAACGCTTAATAAATGCCATTATTATTATTATTATTATTATTATTATTATTATTATTATGTGACTTGCTCAAAGTAACAAAGCTGACAATTGGCGGAGTCGGGATCTAGCTTTACTTCTATTTATTCTGATGACTTGACACCCGTCCACATGTTTTGTTTTGCTGTCTGTCTCCCCCTTCTAGACTGTGAGCCAGTTGTCGGGTAGGGACCGTCTCTATATGTTGCCGACTTGTACTTCCCAAGCGCCTAGTACAGTGCTCTGCACACAGTAAGCGCTCAATAAATACGATTGAATGAATAAATGAATGAATGAACCCCCAGGAGGGACAGGGTTTGTGTCTGCCGAATTTAACTTGTAATAATAATGATGGTATTTGTTCATTCATTCATGAGAAGCAATGCAAGCATCCAAGAGAAGTAGTGTGGGTCAGTGGAAGGAACCCGGGCTTTGGAGTCAGACGTCATGGGTTCAAATCCTGGCACCGCCAACTGTCAGCTGGGTGACTTTGGGCAAGTCACTTCACTTCTCTGGGCCTCAGTTACCTCATCTGTAAAATGGGGATTAAAACTGTGAGCCCCCCCGGGGACAACCTGATCACCCTGTAACCTCCCCAGCGCTTAGAGCAGTGCATTGCACATAGTAAGCGCTAAACATATACTATCATTATTATTCATTCATTCAGTTGTATTTATTGAGCGCTTACCGTGTGCAGAGCACTGTACTAAGCGCTTGGGAAGTACAAGTGGGCAACATATAGAGACGGTCCCAACCTAACAGCGGGCTCACAGTCTAGAAGGGGGAGACAGACAACAAAATAATAATAATGATGGCATTTATTAAGCACTTACTATGTGCAAAGCACTGTTCTAAGCGCTGGGAGGGTACAAGGTAATCAGGTTGTCCCACTGGGGGCTCACAGGCTTCATCCCCAGTTTACAGAAGAGGGAACTGAGGCCCGGAGAAGTGAAGTGACTTGCCCAAAGTCACCCAGCTGACAAGTGGCAGAGTCGGGATTTGAACCCATGACCTCTGACTCCAAAGCCCGGGCTCTTTCCACTGAGCCACGCTGCTTCTCCAAACGAAACTTTAGGCTTGCTCTCCTTTCTTGCACTTGGATCTGTGACCTTTGGACATTTGATATTCATCCCACCCCTAACCCCCCAGCACTTACATGCATATCTTGTACTTCCCAAGCGCTTAGTACAGTGCTCTGCACACAGTAAGCGCTCAATAAATACGATTGAATGAATGAATATCTTTGTGATACATTTTAAATTATAGATTTATATTAACATCCATCTCTACCTCTAGATTGCAAGCTCACTATGGGCAGGGAATGTGTCTCCTAATTATTTTGTATTGTACTCTCTCAAGCACTTAGTACAGTGCTCTGCACATTGAAGTGCTCAATAAATATCACTGATTGACTGATTACTCCAACTATCTGAAATGACCTTTGTCTGTCTATCCCATTAGATTGTAGGCTCCTGGAAGGTGTTAAGCGCTTACTATGTGCCAAGCACTGTTCTAAGCACTGGGGAAGATGCAGGGTCATCAGGTTGTCCCACATGGGGCTCACAGTCTTCATCCCCATTTGACGGATGAGGAAACTGAGGCACCAAGAAGTTAAGTGACTTGCCCAAAGTCACACAGTTGATAAGTGGCGGAGCCGGGATTAGAACCCATGACCTCTGACTCCCAAGCCTGGGCTCGTTCCACTAAGCCACGCTGCTTCTCTGTGCTTAGAACAGTGTTCGACATATAGTAAGCGCTTAACAAGTTGTCAGCTGTGTGACTTTGGGCAAGTCACTTCACTTCTCTGTGCCTCAGTTACCTCATCCGTAAAATGAGGATTAAGACTGTGAGCCCTGGGTGGGACAACCTGATCACCTTGTACCCGCCTCCCCAGCGCTTAGAACAGTGCTTGGCACATAGTAAGAGCTTAACAAATATCATCATTTTTATTATTATTATAGAAAATAGAGCACAGTTGAGAAGCAGTGTGGCCTAGTGGAAAGAGCCCGGGCAAGGGAGCCAGAAGTCGTGGGTTCAAATCCCGGCTCTGCTACTTGTCAGCCGTGTGACTTTGGGCAAGTCACTTAACTTCTCTGTGCCTCAGTTACCGCGTCTGTAAAGTGGGAATTAAGACTGTGAGCCCCACGAGGGACAACCTGATTACCTTATATCTACCCCAGTGCTTAGAACAGGGCTTGGCACATAGCAAGTCACAACTTCTCTGTGCCTCAGTTACCTCATCTGTAAAGTGGGAATTAAGACTGTGAGCCCCACGAGGGACAACCTGATTACCTTATATCTACCCCGGTGCTTAGAACAGGGCTTGGCACATAGTAAGCACTTAACAAATGCCGTTATTATTACTGTAGACACGTTTCCTGCCCACAGTGAACTCACAACCTAGTGGACCTATCAGTAGTCAACCAATCAACCAACCAGTAGTATTTATTGATTATTTATAGTCAACCAGTCAGTAGTGTTTACTGAGCCCCATGCTTGTCCTGAGCACTGTATTAAGCAATGGGCCCACTGTTGGGTAGGGACTGTCTCTATATGTTGCCAATTTGTACTTCCCAAGCGCTTAGTACAGTGCTCTGCACATAGTAAGCGCTCAATAAATACGATTGATGATGATGATGATTAGACCTAGAACCTAGCCTCCATGGAACTCGCACTCTGAGAAAAGACACTCTTTTTACCTGTAATTTGTTTTTAAGGTCTGTCTCCCACATCATCATCATCAGTCGTATTTATTGAGCGCTTACTGGGTGCAGAGACTGGAAGTTCTTTGAGGGCAGAGAGCGTGTCTAACCAGTGTATTAGACTCTCCCAAGTGTTTAGTGCATAAAGTGCTCAGTAAATACTCTTGATTGATCAATTGGGAAGGATTGATCAATTGATCAATTGGTAAGGGGTGTCACAGGGGGCTCTCTGTTCGATTCACGTAGCCCACCCAGATCTGGAGAGTTTCTGTGGGAAATTTCAGTCAACATTATTTGTTGCGTTTCTATTCTGTGCAGAGTTTTACTACTTCAGGAGAGTACTGTATTAGTAGATGTGCCCTCAAGATAATAATAAGAATAATTGAGGTATTTGTTAAGTGCCTACTAGGTGCCAGGCACTGTACTAAGCGCAGAGTGGATACAAGCAGATCGGGTTGGACCCAGTCCCTGTCCCACGTGGGGCTCACAGTCCCAATCCCCGTTTTACAGATGAGGTCACTGAGGCCCAGAGAAGTGAAGCGACTGGCCCAAGGTCACACAGCAGATGAGTGGAGGGGTCAGGATTAGAACCCGTGACCTTCTGATTCCCAGGCCCATGCTCTCTCTACCCACTACCCCATGCTGCTTCTGCAGTCCTGATATCTACAATATTGTGTGGTCGGATACAGTCCCTGTCCCACGTGGGGCTCACAGTCAAAGAGGGAGAACAGGTATTGAATCCCCGTTTATGTATGAGGAAACTGAGGCACAGAGATGTGAAATGACTTGCCCAATGTTGCAAAGCAGTCACATGACAGAGCTGGGATGAGAACCCAGGTCCTCCGACTCCTGGGCCTCTGCTCGGGCCTCCGACTCCTGGGCAACTGGGTCACGCTGTTTCATTCCTACATAAATATGTCTGATTAAGTGCTTAGTACAGTGCTCTGCACACAGTAAGTGCTCAATAAATATGATTGATTGATTGATTAGTGCAGAAGTGTGTTAGTTGAGGACATGACATAGGGAGAAGAAAAATTTATCATGGAAGGGCCCCTGGAGGAGGTGTGATTAAGACTGTGAGCCCCCTGTGGGACAACCTGATCACCTTGTAACCTCCCCAGCGCTTAGAACAGTGCTTTGCACATAGTAAGCGCTTAACAAATGCTATCATTATTATTATTATTCAGCAGGTCTTTAAAATTGGTGAGAACTCTGGTCTGGTGGATTTGAGAGGGGAGGGAGTCCCAGGCAGGAAGGGTGTAAGCAAGAGGTTTAAAGCAGTAGAAGCAGCGTGGCTCAGTGGAAAGAGCCCGGGCTTTGGAGTCAGAGGTCATGGGTTCAAATCCCGGCTCCGCCACTTGTCAGCTGGGTGACTTTGGGCAAGTCACTTAACTTCTCTGGGCCTCAGTTGCCTCATCTGTAAAATGGGGGTGAAGACTGTGAGCCCCCCGGGGGACAGCCTGCTCACCTTGTGACCTCCCCAGCACTTAGAACAGTGCTTTGCACATAGTAAGCGCTTAATAAATGCCATTATTATTATTATTATCATTATTATTATGAATGAAGCAGAGTGAGCCCATTAGCTTGAGAGAACTGAAGAGGGCAAGCTGGGGTGTGGAGGGAAAAGAGAGTGGCTAAGCAGATCTTCTCGACTGTTCCTCTTTTCAATCTAATGCTCACCTGCACACCTTTTCTGAGTGCTTAGTACAGTGCTTGGCACACCAGAAGTGCTTAATAAATACCAATACTACTACTATCCAGCAGTAAAGAATTTCTGCTTGTTGCAAAGGGAAATAGCGAGTCAGAAGTTTTTTGAGGAGTAGAGAGATTCATTCAGCTGTATTTATTGAGCGCTTACTGTGTGCAGAGCACTGTACTAAGCGCTAAGAGATGTGTACGGAGCCGTGTTTTAGGAAGATAGTCCGGGCAGTGGACCGTGGGATTGGCTGAGGTGGGAAATGGCTGGAGGCTTGTCTTATTGTTCTTTCCCAAGCACTTAGCACAGTGCTGTGCACACAGTAAGCGTTCAGTAAATGTCGTTGACCGATTGGTGGGGGACCATTGAGGTGTCCGACACACTAGTCTAGTTGTGAGATTACCTGGTGCCGTCATGCCAGTGGAGAGGAGTGGATGGGTCTGGGAAAAGATTTAGCAGTCGATTGAAAGTGAGGGCTGAAAACCTGCAGTGAGATGAGGAGAGTCAACAGAGATGTTGACCTCTCTGGGCCTCAGTCACCTCATCTGTAAAACAGGGATTAAGACTGTGGGCCCCATGTGGGACAGAGACTGTGTCCAACCTGATTAGCACGTATGTACCCCAGCTCTTAGTACAGTGCCTGGTATATAGTAAGCGCTTAACAAATACTATTTAAAAAAAAGATGGGGAAAGGAGGAGGAGTTCAGTTTTGCACATGTTGATCCCAAGATGCTGGCAGGACAATCAGTCCAAGAAGTCCAGGAGGCAGGACAGGTAATTCCTGGCCCCCAACTCGGGTTCCTCCAGCCCCCGAGGGTCCGGGGAGCATCCAGCAAGAGCCAGGAGGCTGGGGCGCTTCCCTCACAGCGCTTCCCTCCGCTCCAGATGGCGGGCGAGCTGGCGGACAAGAAGGACCGGGACGGGTCGCCCTCCAAGGAGGAGAGGAAGCGGTCGCGGTCCCCTGACAGGGAGCGGGAGAGGGACAGGGATCGGAAGTCGTCCCCCTTTAAAGACCGAAAGCGGCACCGTTCCCGGGACCGGCGGCGAGGGGGCAGCCGCTCCCACTCACGCTCCCGGTCCAAATCCACGGAGAGGTGAGGGCCGCGGTTGGCATCTGTTGGGGATGGGGGGTGTGGGGGCGCAGGGACGACAGGGTCTCCCGGGGGCGGAGGGACCCCCAGGGGAGTGTGGAGACTCATTCTTTCCTGTTGGCCGCCTCCCAGAGAACGGCGGCACAAGGAGCGGGAGCGGGACAAAGAACGGGATAAGGAGCGAGAACGGAGCAAGAAGGACCGAGAGCGGGACAAGGATGGCCATCGGCGGGACAAGGACCGGAAGCGATCCAGGTGCCCGGGGGGGGGGGGGGGGGGGGGAGGCCGGAAGGAGAGCCCCGGCCCTGGACGTGGCCCGTGGGGCCGCCCGGGGTCAGTTCAGGGGCGCTGGGGGGGTGGTTCCTAGTGGGCAGAGGTCACTGAAGCGTCTCCAGCACGGCGCTGTGCCCCAGCTCTAGATAGACGCAGACCCGGCCCCTTCCCCGGAGGTGTCGGGAAGGTGAGGATGGGCTGGAGGCCAGGAGATGGGCAAGCCCAGAAACCAATGCAGGGGCTTGTCTCCCTCAGCTTATATTTAAGGGAGATTTCAGCAGTAGCACATACACACTTGCATCTGCCTAAGAAGCCCTTGGACCAGGGCAAAGGTCTAGTTCCCGACGAGCTGCCCCCTTGGGGATAATACATGTGTGAGTGGACCCAATGCGAGAGAACATCCCTTGGAGTCATGTCAGAGAGGACCAGGCAGCTGAGGAGCCGCTGGCCGGCAGCCTCGGCTACCAATGGTCCACTTCACCAGGGCCCCACTATGACACGGACTCTCCCCCTTCCCCGAAGCTTGTCCCCGGTCCGAGGGAAAGACTCCAAATCCCGGAAGGACCGTGACTTCAAGAAGGAGGAGGATGACGAGCACGGAGATAAGAAGCCAAAGGTGAGGGGGTGGAGGAGGTCCCTGTCCCTCGATGCCCCTCCCTGCACACCCTGCCTTCCGGGACCGGGAGAGGGTGAGAATGGGCAGAGAAATGAATCCTGGGCACAGGGCTACAGCAGTGACACTGGGGGAAGCTCAGCCCCTGCAACTCTGGTTGCCCCTGGTGGAGGGGGGTCTTGCCCCTGCTAGCGGGCTCCCTGGGCTCAGTCTCCTGTGCGTCCCGCAGACTCAGCCTTTGTCCCTGGAGGAACTTCTGGCCAAGAAGAAGGCCGAGGAGGAAGCCGAAGCCAAGGTGAGAGTGTGGGGCTCTGGGGCAGAGGTGTGGGCATTAGGGAAGCAGTGTGGACACTGGAGCAGTGAGCGGAGGTGTAGGTATTGGGGCTGTGGGCGGAGGTGTGGGCGTTGGGGCAGTGGGGAGTGCTCCCTCTCTGCACTCACAGAGCCCACTCTGCTTTCCAGCCCAAGTTCCTCTCCAAAGTGGAGCGGGAGGCTGAGGCTCTGAAGCGGCGGCAGCAGGAAGTAGAGGAGCGGCAGAAGCTGATCGAGGAGGAGAGGAAGAAGAGGAAGCACTTTCAGGACATGGGCAGGAAGATGCTGGGTCAGTGCTGGAGGACCCACCCAGCGTGGAGTCTGTGACAGTCTGTGCCAACACGGTTGGGGGAGTGGTCACCCCACATCAGCCATTTTGAGGGTCCCCCCCAGTTCACCGTTGCTGACCCAAAGTGGGGGCATCCCCGGGGCCTCAGCAGGGGCAGGTGCCAGGGAGCTCCAGTGGAGGGCTGGCGATTGGGCTGACACTCCTCCTTCTCCTCCTCTACCTGATCGGTACCCGCCCTCTCCCCTCAGAAGACCCCCAGGAACGGGAGAGGAGGGAGAGGAGGGAGAGGATGGAGCGGGAGACCAACGGCAATGAAGACGAAGAGGGCCGGCAGAAGATCCGGGAAGAGAAGGACAAGAGCAAGGAGCTGCACGCCATCAAGGTAGGGGCCGGGCTCCCCTCGGCCCGGGGGTCCCGGGTGGCCCGGGTGTCCAGGGGCCGGGCCTGACGGGCAGCCCTCCCTCCCTTCCTCCCTCTCCCCGGGCAGGAGCGCTACTTAGGGGGCATCAGGAAACGGCGACGCACACGACACCTCAACGACCGCAAGTTCGTCTTTGAGTGGGATGCGTCCGAGGACACGTCCATAGACTACAACCCCCTGTGAGTGTGGCCGGCCCCGATCTGAGGGCCCAGGAGCCTGCCTCCCTCTTCCCTGTTCCCCTCAGTCTCCCCAACTCCCTTTCCCGACTCCCCGCTCTCTTCCCACTCTGCTGTGGAGAAGGTCTGAGCAGGCAGGTAACAACAGGGGCACTCATCTGGGCTCCGGGAGAGGGCAGGGTCAGTCATATTTATTAGTAATAATAATTATGATGGCATTTATTAAGCGCTTACTATGTGCAAAGCACTGTTCTAAGCGCTGGGGAGGTTACAAGGTGATCCACCTGTATATATGTATATCACCTGTATATATGTATATCACCTGTATATATGTTTGTACATATTTATTACTCTATTTTACTTGTACATATCTATTCTATTCATTTTATTTTGTTAGTATGTTTGGTTTTGTTCTCTGTCTCCCCCTTTTAGACTGTGAGCCCACTGTTGGGTAGCGACTGTCTCTATACGTTGCCAACTTGTACTTCCCAAGCGCTTAGTACAGTGCTCTGCACACAGTAAGCGCTCAATAAATGCGATTGATGATGATGATGATGATCAGGTTGTCCCACGGCGGGCTCACAGTCTTAATCCCCATTTTGCAGATGACGTAACTGAGGCCCAGAGAAGTTAAGTGACTTGCCCAAAGTCACCCAGCTGACAATTGGCGGAGCCGGGATTTGAACCCATGACCTCTGACTCCAAAGCCCGTGCTCTTTTCACTGAGCCACACTGCTTCTCTGCTTCACTTATTGAGCGATTACTGTGTTCAGAGCACTGTACTAAGCGCTTGGGAGAGTACGATATAGCAATAAACTGACACATTCCCTGCCTACAAGGAGCTTACGGCCTAGAGGGGCAGACAGACATTAATAGAAATAATTAGCTATGAACTTAAGTGGTGTGGGGCCGGGAGGGGGGATGTAAAGAGGCGAAGGGGTCACTGGCTGGACAAGGGAAAATGAGGTTAGCTGGCTCTGGGGAAAGGTCTGCCCAGTGGGGGTGCTGGAAGAGTGGGGGGGACCCCTCTCTGACTCTTCTCTCTCGCCCCCGGGTAATTCCTGACCACTCCGGTCCCCCCATCATCTCACCCTTGAACGTGCCTCGCCCCTCTCCCCCACCCAGGTACAAGGAGCGGCACCAGGTGCAGCTGCTGGGCCGCGGTTTCATCGCCGGCATCGACCTGAAGCAGCAGAAGCGGGAGCAGTCGCGGTTCTACGGGGACCTGATGGAGAAGAGACGCACGCTGGAGGAGAAAGAGCAGGAGGAGTGCGTGGGGCGGCCGGGGGGCGCCTAGCTGGGGAGGGGCAGGGTGGGCTATCGGGGCTGATGGAAAAGGGGAACACGCTGGAGGAGGATGTGGGGTTCAGGGCCGACCCCTCTTTCTGCCTCCGCCCCCGCCAGGGCGAGGCTGCGCAAGCTGCGGAAGAAAGAAGCCAAGCAGCGCTGGGACGATCGGCACTGGTCCCAGAAGAAGCTGGACGAGATGACGGACAGGGACTGGCGCATCTTCCGGGAGGACTACAGCATCACCACCAAGGGCGGCAAGATCCCCAACCCCATCCGCTCCTGGAAGGACTCGTCCCTGCCCCCCCACATCCTGGAGGTCATCGACAAGTGCGGCTACAAGGTGGGGATCTGGGCCGCCGCGGGGGAGGGCTTCGTCCGCTGGGCACCCGGGGCCGCCTGACCCCTCTCCCCGCCCCACGATACCCGCAGGAACCAACGCCCATCCAGCGCCAGGCCATCCCCATCGGGCTGCAGAACCGTGACATCATCGGCGTGGCAGAGACGGGCAGCGGGAAGACGGCGGCCTTCTTGATCCCGCTGCTGGTCTGGATCACCACGCTGCCCAAGATCGACAGGTTAGGGGCCAGGGGAGAGAAGGGGAGCGGCGAGAGGTCAGGAACTACCCTGAAGGCGACCAGTTGCGCTCCTACTACCCCAAAAGGGGGGGCTGGAACCATAACAGGAGGGAGCGGGGTTAGACGTTTCGAAGAACCGCCTGACCGTAGCAGGGCTAGGTACGGGGAAGGCCGCAACATCCCCTTCCCAAACCAGGAGAGATTCTGGGAGGACATCAAGTCAGCCTGGGCACAGGGGCTGGTGGGGGCCAGATGAAATGACCTGCAGCGGGGGTCCCGCTGCCCTTGGGGTGTCTGTGTTCTGGACCCCTGAGTTCTCCAGCCTGGAAGCAGGGGAGGCTGGGGGCGATAGGGTGGTGTCAGGGCCCCGCAGCTGACGGGCAGGGCGATCCCCACGGGCAGGATCGAGGAATCAGACCAGGGCCCCTACGCCATCATCCTGGCCCCCACGCGTGAGCTGGCCCAGCAGATCGAGGAGGAGACCATCAAGTTCGGGAAACCCCTGGGCATCCGGACCGTGGCTGTCATCGGTGGCATCTCCCGGGAGGACCAGGGCTTCCGGCTGCGGATGGGCTGTGAGGTCAGTCCGTCCGTCCGTCCCTCCGTCTGTTTCTGCAGCTCCCCGGCCCCGTGACTGCCACTGAGGGGACCTCACTTCCCCACCTCCCTCCCTCGATGATTGTTGCCAGTGAGCTCGGGTGGGCTAGGGGTCGGGGGGCAGGCTTGCTCACAGTCTGCGGGGCTCAGTGACCCAGTCTGTCTAGAGTGCTGGGATCCTCGTTGGGTAGCAGGCATAGTTGCCAACTCCCTCGTGGCCCATAATCCAAAAGGGGCATGGAAAGGGCTGGCAGCTTTCCGATGATGATGATGATGATGGCATTTATTAAGTGCTTACTATGTGCAAAGCACTGTTCTAAGTGCTGGGGTAGAGACAAGGTAATCAGGTTGTCCCACGTGGGGCTCACAGACTTAATCCCCATTTTCCAGATGAGGTAACTAAGGCACAGAGAAGCTGTGACTTGCCCAAAGTCACACAGCTGACAAGTGGCGGAGCCGGAATTTGAACCCATGACCCCTAACTCCAAAGCCCGGGCTCTTTCCCCTGAGCCGTGCGCTTCAGGCCTGGGGAAACTCGGACAGCCCGTCAATGGTATCTGCCTAGCGCTGGTGCAGAGCACTGCACTAAACGCTCAGGAGAGTACACTCTAACCATGTAACAGACACATTTCCTGCCCGCAACAAGCTCATGATCTGGGGATGGGAAAGAGTAAGGGCTTGGAGATCCTGGGAGGGTGGGAAGGGAGGCAGTTCCCTCCTCTGTGAAACGGGGATTAAGACGGTGAGCCCCATGTGGGACAGGGACTGTGCCAAACCTGACCTTGTAGAATAATAATAATGGTATTTGTTAAGCACTTAACAATGTGCAAAGCACTGTTCTTTAGCTAAGCACATGGGCCCAGGGGTCCCAAAGGAGGCAGCCAGAATTCCCGGGAACTCCCTCAAGGCCAAGGCTGGTTGGCAGGGAGTCGGACAGTCGCTCGCCCCCCAGGCCCATCAGTCTTCCCAGAAGGCAGAGCCACCCACCTTAAATTGCCGAAATAGCAGCAGTAGCATTGAGGGCCTCCTCTTTGCTGGGGAAAAGACCCAATTCCTGCCCTTGCGGAGCTTACTTTCATGGAGTTTGGGGGGCTGCTCACAAGGCCCCCCAAGGACTCCGGAAGCCCGTAAGGCCACCGGGGGCTGGAGAGCGGGTGGGAGAAATAAGGGAAGGCTTCCCGGAGGAGGCAAGGGCTGTGAAGGCTCTCGGGCCTTCAGCCCCTCTGTTCCGGGACTTCTCATCCTCCCGACGGAGGCCCTGGGTGAGGAGGGCCAAGCTTGGGGGGTCCCCACCGAGGGGTCACCCGAGCCTTCCACACTGCAGATAGTGATCGCCACCCCCGGGCGACTGATCGACGTCCTGGAGAACCGCTACCTGGTGTTGAGCCGCTGTACCTACGTGGTCCTGGACGAGGCGGACCGCATGATCGACATGGGCTTCGAGCCTGATGTGCAGAAGATCCTGGAGCACATGCCCGTCAGCAACCAGAAGCCTGACACGGACGAGGCTGAGGACCCCGAGAAGATGCTGGCCAACTTTGAGTCGGGCAAACACAAGTATCGCCAGGTGAGCCACTCGGGACGCCCTGGGCTTGGGGTGACGGAGCTGTTTCATTGCTTCGAGGTGGACGGGGGGCACTGGAGCCCAGGCTGCCAAGGAGGTACCAGGCCTGCAGCCGGCCCCAGGACGGAGCCCAGATTGGGCTCGGGGAACATGGTGGTGATGGGAAGGGGCACCGACATCCCCCGCCCAAGGTGGCACTTAGCTGGGCACCGCTGGGGATTCAAGGAATTCTGGTTTCCACTCCAGAACCATCCCCCTATCAGACATGCCCAGTGCTCCCTTGGCTCACCACACCCAGTGGTCAACCACTCCTATTTATTGAACACTTACTGTGTGCGGAGTAATGTACTAAGCGCTCGAGAGAGGACAATATAACGGACACATTCCCTGCCCACAGCGAGCTGACGGATTAGCCACCACCCGATTTCTTGCGGTTTTCCGGGCAGGGGGAGATAGTTCCTTCAAGCAGTGGGTGAGGGCGGGCCCCCGGTCTGACCCGGGGGCACATCGCCACACCCACAGACGGTCATGTTCACGGCCACCATGCCCCCGGCGGTGGAGCGGCTGGCCCGGAGCTACCTGCGCCGCCCGGCCGTCGTCTACATCGGCTCCGCCGGAAAACCCCACGAGCGCGTGGAGCAGAAGGTCTTCCTCATGTCGGAGTCGGAAAAGAGGTGGGTGGGGGCCGGGGGGGAGGGAGCTGAGGGAGGCTGGAAGGGTAGCGGGGAGGGGCTCCCCCAGAGCAGCTCCCAGAGCCCTCTCCTCCCCACCCTCCCAGGAAAAAGCTGCTGGCCATCTTGGAGCAAGGGTTCGACCCACCCATCATCATCTTCGTCAACCAGAAGAAGGGCTGCGATGTTCTGGCTAAGTCTCTGGAGAAGATGGGGGTAAGAGGAATGTGGAAGTGGGGGTGGTCCCACACCAGGGCTCCTGCGTTTCCCCGTTGCCCGAGCGGAGACACCCATCCTTGTTCATTGTCGTATTAATTGACACTCAGTAAGCGCTCAGTAAATACCACTGATTGATTGATTGCAGAGCGCTGTACTCAGCGCTTGGGAGAGTGCAATATATCAGTAAACGGACACATTCCCTGCCCATACTGAGCTTACAGTCTAGTGGGGGAGACTGGCATTAATATTAATAAATTACGATATGGGCATAAGTGCTGTGGGCGTGGGAGTTGGGGGTGAATAAAGGGAGCAAGTCAGGGCGACGCAGAAGGGAGTGGGAGAAGAGGAAAGGGGCGAGAGGACTCTCGTCCCTGCAGTATTCCTGCTGCCCGGCACGGGGAACACAAGGTTGAAAGTGGGGGCTCCGGCCCGGAGGAGGGGGGCGTGTCTGCGATGGTGAGCGCGACCCCATCCCTGAACCCCTTCCCCCGGTTGTCCCTGCAGTACAATGCCTGCACCCTACACGGTGGCAAGGGCCAGGAGCAGCGGGAGTTCGCCCTGTCCAACCTCAAGGCCGGGGCCAAGGACATCCTGGTGGCCACGGACGTAGCCGGCCGTGGTATCGACATCCAGGACGTCTCCATGGTGGTCAACTATGACATGGCCAAGAACATCGAAGGTGAGAGCCAGGGCTGCCCGCCCACCCCGCGGTGGGCCCCCGAGGTGGGGGACGGGACGGGGGCGGGCCGGGCCGGGCAGGGGGTGACGACCGGCGTCCCTCCTCTCTCCAGACTACATTCACCGCATCGGACGGACGGGCCGGGCGGGCAAGAGCGGCGTGGCCATCACGTTCCTGACCAAGGAGGACTCGGCCGTGTTTTATGAGCTGAAACAGGCCATCCTGGAGAGCCCCGTGTCGGCCTGCCCCCCCGAGCTGGCCAACCACCCCGACGCCCAGCACAAGCCGGGCACCATCCTCACCAAGAAACGCCGGGAGGAGACCATCTTCGCCTGATGGCCCACCCCCAGCCGTGCCCTACCCCTCCACCCCGCCGGGGTCTTGGACCTGAGCCAGCCAAAGGAGGCCGAAGGGGTGGACCGACCACGGGACCAGGGGACGCACTTCAGAGGTGGAAGGAGAACCTCTGTGAACTTCAGTCCCCGGGAGGCTCTGGAACCAGCAAAACCCCCACCCCCTTTGTATCCCGGGTGTGTGGCACGGGAGGGAGTTGGACAGCCGGACCCTGGGCCACCGCAGCGGGGGCCTAGCCTGTCCCGGCTTCTTTCCCCTCTGGTCAGGCCCGGCCTGGCCGCCCTTTCACAGCTGGTGATTGCAGGCGGGGGTTGAGCACTCCAGAGAGACACAGGGACAGCCGTGGGGCAACTTGGAAGGGGTCTTTTTTTTTTAATGTTTTCAGAGGTTCGGATTTGAGGGGCCTGATCCCGGTCTTTCTGTCACCGGGAGTGACCGCCCCATCTCCATTCTCTGAGATGATGGAGATACTGGCGTGCTGGCAATAAAGTCACTGCTGCCTCAGGCCCTCTCTGGCCCCTACGACCTCTGCCGTTCCTCCTTTCTCCCTCTCTCTTCCTCCCGTCCACTCCTGGCAACCTGGGGGTTAAGCAAGAACTCAGCTGGGGTCACGCCAGGACAGGGACCTGTTCCCAGTCTGAGAGGGGGGAGAGGGAGCGGGAGCAACGGCCCTCCCCCCCGAGCAGGGTGCCAGCTGCAGCTGGAGGGACTGGGGGTAGACTGCAAGACAACCAACAAACTGTCTGGGCACCTCCTCCCCCATCCAGCTGGCCTGTCTGAAGGCAGAGGAACAGGATGATCTCGAGAAGGTCATGCCAACTGATGGGTTCTGGTCCCTGGGGCAGATTAGTGGGTACGTCCTGTACCCCCAGCCAGTTGTAACCATCCAGGAGCCACCTGCCCTGGACCACCAGACGATAGCCCTCCTCCCTGTTTGCTTTTCAGGATGCCGCCAAGGCGGTCTATGGATTCCCCCAGATGGGTCCCCTCCTCTTCCTGGATGCTCCCGTTCCCACCACCTCCCGGCACCGGTGCCCACCCAGTAAGAAGCGGGGCCGGAGGGCAGTGCATGGTGTTTATTGGTGAGGACTGCAGAGGGGCGGTCCTTGGGCACATGGGGCATGCTCTCTGGGCGTGCTCTGTTGCCTGGGGCTGGGCTGGGGTGGGCGCGAGGGCCACTCAGTGCCAGAGGAGGAGGGCCGTGGGACCCAACCCCACCCTCCCTCCTCCCCCAACTACGAGGTCTAACTCAGGAGCTGCGACTATAAGCTGGGGAGAGGAGGAGCCCGGGGTCAGAGGTCTCACGGGAGGGTTAGGAGTCCCCAGGGTGGGCGGGTGGGGGCTGGGGTTGGAGCCAAAGTGAGAGGAGAGGCTCCCTCTCTGTGCTCCTCCATCCTCCCTGCCCCCGTCCCCCCCAAAATCCTGCCGAAGGGTGGGGAGGGCAGTGATTGTCTCATTTCTAGTGTGGAGCTGGGAGGGAGCCTCGGGCACTTGGCCATCCCCTGTCGCCCCCAGAGGGGGGGCCTTCCCTGAGCCTGTAGGGGCTGTGCCTACGGGAGTCCCAGCCTGAGGGCACTGCCCATGGTGGCAGCTTGTGCAGGAAGGAGAGGTGTGCCAGGGTCTGAACCGGCGGAGGAAGGGGCAGAGCCTAAAGGCAGCCGGCCCGCCCCGTCTCGGGGCGGGGAGGCGGGGGAGGCGGTGGCCGTCAGTAGCTGTCCTTGGCCCAGGCCCGGTTACACTGCCAGTTTCTCTGGTTGTGGTTGTGCTCAGAGTCCCGGTCGAGGAGCCGGTCCTGGGCTTCGTGGCCGTTGGCACTGGGCAGCCCCGAGGTGTGCTGGCGGTGGGGCTGGTACAGGTCCGGGTAGGCGTCCCCGTAGTCCTCGTCCAGGTGGCGTGAGCTGCGCTGGGAGGAGCCGGTCCAGGCCTGGCGCGAGCTCTCGCTGGCCTCGTCCGAGGGCATCAGGCTGTCCCGCTCCAGCGGGGACGCCTCGCCTCCCCGCTCCCCCAGCAGATGCTGGTTCTGGGGAGGAGGGGGGAGACCCGATCTTGGGTGAGCTGGGCTCCCGCGCACGCACACACACACACACACACACACACACACACACACACCCCGCCCCCCCCAACACACACTTTCACCCACTGTAGCTCTCAGCACAGTAGTCCAGAAAGACAGACAGACTCTCTCTTTCTCCTTTGTAGCATTCCCTTCCACCCTCAGTAGCTCTCAGTATGGTAGTCAATACTGCTGCCCTCAAGGCCCTCTTTTCTGTGCCCTCTTCCCTCACCCGCAGGTGGCAGTTCTTGCTGTCTGACCTCACTCTGGCTTGCTGCATTTCCCCCCTCGGGTTAGCCCCGGGACTGAGAGAGATTGGAAAATCCAGGCTTTACCTGCCCTCTCCCCTCTCCCAGTCCTGTCGCTAGGCCCAAGCCCACCTGAGTCCCCAGCCCAGGTCCATGCCCATGGCGGAGGGTGCCCCAGGGCCGGTGAGAGGTAGCGGCACACCTGCCGAGGCCGCGGAGCCCAGTACCTGCAGGCCAGGGATGGCAGTGGGTGGGCTGAGCAGGCTCTGCCCGCTAGCTGGGTGGTGGGTCGCCCGCCAGTACACCTCCAGGTACTCTGCCAGATGCTCGCAAGCATCCTCCAGCTGGTTCTCGTCCAAGATCACATCAAACAGTTCCTGGGAGGCATGGGGGGGCAGGGATGAGGCTGGGGGTCTCCCTCCCTCCCTCCCCCGCCAACCCCGGGGTGGGCGCTGTGCCCTGCGGCCCTCACCGGCGGGCACTGCACCAGCTTGTCAGCTGCCATCATCTGCACGTTCAGATGTTTGACCTGGGATTTCCCCCGGGAGCGGATCAGACGCTGCAGCACCTGGAGAGCACGAGGAGGGGACGGATTTGGGGGGGCGGGATGGGGATCGCAGGTGGCCACGGAGCAGGCGAGGCTGGACAATGTCCCCAGGAGCAGGTGCGGGATTGGGCTGGAGGATGAAGGGGAAGGGGCGAGGAGATGTGCTCGGTGAGGGAGGGGGCGGCCCCTCCGGCTACCTGACCTTGGGGGAAGACACCTTGACGTAGACCACGATGGGGGCCAGCGAGGTCTTGGCCAGCTGGGCCGGGTGGTTGATGGTATCGGCGTCCAGCACCACCAGCTGCAGCGACTTGGCCAGTTCGAAGATCCGCTCGATCTCACTCTGGACCTCGGCTGAGAGAGACGAGGCAAGGAAGGGGAAAAGGAGGGGGTAGCCTCGGCCTCTCGGTCGAAACCATCCACCCGGTCTCGGCTCGGAAGGGGGATGGGGTTCTCCAGGGGAAGGTGGGGCGGGGATCTCACCTCATCTCATTTTTAGACTGTGAGCCCACTGTTGGGTAGGGACTGTCTCTATATGTTGCCAATTTGTACTTCCCAAGCGCTTAGTACAGTGCTCTGCACATAGTAAGCGCTCAATAAATACGATTGATGATGATGATGATGATGATCTCACCGATGCTGGAGCGGGCAGTGGAGCGCTCAATGATGGCCCTCTTGCCCGGGTTGTTGAGTACGGAGCGCTTGGCCAGGGAGAGGTCGGCGGTGACGCGGGTGATGGAGATCCTGGCGGGACGGGAGAGATGGGGTCAGGGTCATGGTGGTGGCACCCTGCAGCGTGCCCAAGCTGTGCCTTCTCCTCCAAGACGCCTTCCCTGACTAATCCCTCCCTCTTCTCCCACTCCCTCTGCGTCGCCCTGCCTTGCTCCCTTAAATCACCCCCCCACACCTCCAAACCCCACGGCGCTTCTGTTATTAACGTCCGTCTCCCCTTCTGGACCGTAAGCTCGTTGTGGGCAGAGAATGCGTCTGTTCTACGGTTACACTGCCGTCTCCCAAGCGCTTAGTACAGTGCTCTGCACCCAGTAAGCGCTCAATAAATACCACTGACCGAAGGGGCACGGTGGCCGCCGGGCAGGGGGTGTCTCACCTTCCGTCGAATCTGTGTTTGAGGAAGTCGAACAGCGCTTTCTGCATCATGTCTGTGACCTGGCGGCATGGGGGCAGCGGGAGGGTGAGCGAGCCGAGGTCCGCCCACATCCGCCCTCCGGGGAAAGGGGAATTCCCCGGGAAGCGGGAGGCAGGGATCGTACCCGGGGGAAATTTGAGAAGCGAACGTGGCTTTACCCCAGCCTCTCTCTCCCATCTCCGCCAGGAAGCCCCTCACTCACCTCATACCCCTTCAGGGAGGGCCCCACCAGGACCACAGGCCGCATGGAGGGCACCACGTCATAGGGAGGTACGTGCTCCGCCTGGACAAGGGGCGAGGGGTCACGGCTGCTGCCACACGCCCCCTGCCCCGGCGCCCCCGGCGCTGGGGGTTCGGGACACCTGGCTTCTCGGGTCCCCGGGTGGGTCAACCTGCTGTCCACTGCTATTTGATTTTGTTAGTATGTTTGGTTTTGTTCTGTGTCTCCCCCTTTTAGACTGTGAGCCCACTGTTGGGTAGGGACTGTCTCTATATGTTGCCAATTTGAACTTCCCAAGCGCTTAGTACAGTGCTCTGCACATAGTAAGCGCTCAATAAATACGATTGATGATGATGATGATGATGATGGGGCCGTGATGCTCTGCCTTCCGCCTCTCAACGTCTCGGCCTACCTGGTACCCCAACCTGCCCACCCTGCCTCCCACCCGGACTGGGTGGGAGCAGCGTGGCACAGTGGATAGAGCATGGGCCCGGGAGTCCGAAGGCCACGAGTTCTAATCCTGGCTCTGCCACTAGTTTGCTGTGTGACCTTGGGCAGGTCACTTCACTTCCCTGGGCCTCAGTGATCTCATCTGTAAAATGGGGATTGAGACTGTGAGCTCCATGTCTGGCAGGGACTGGGTCCAAACCAATTCGCTCTTATCCTGCAAAGATTAATAATGATGGCACTTGCTAAGCAGTGTAAAGCACTTTTCTTAAGTGCTGAGGTAGATGGAAGGTTTTCAGGTTGGATGCAGTCCCTGTCCTGTGTGGGGCTCATGGTCTTAATCCCCATTTTACGGATGAAGTTACGGATAAGCGCTTAGTACAGTGCTCTGCACACAGTAAGCGCTCAATAAATACGATTGATATATTGATATATGAAGTTAACCGAAGCAGAGAAGCTGACTTTCCCACAGTAAGCGCTTAACAAATACCACTAATGATGATGGTTATTATTTCCTGTCTTAGTATCAGCACTCCTTCATTCCTCTCCCCAATACTTGCGTACCTCATTTTTTATTTGTATATTCTTTTATTCAGTTATTCCATCCTGCTACACTTGTTCCTGTTCTATCCTTGTTCTTTTTCCTGCTATTTGTTAATCATTTTTGGTCGGTCTGTCCACCCCACTGGACTGTAAACTCCGGGAGGGCAGGGAAAGTGTGCCTCCATGTACTCTCCTAAGCATTTAATAAAGTGCTCTGCCCTGAACGAGGCTCTCCCTGGTGATGACGATGGGTGAGCGTGGGGTACCCCCTGCCCCCGAGGCCGGCAGCCCCCCCAACACTCACCTGCTTTTGCTTCTGTTTGGCTTTTTGGAAAAGGAAATAGACAGAGGTTGGTGGGGTGGGCGGGTTGGATGATGGGGGTGCGGACAGAGGGTTTGGGGGAGCTCCAGGAGAAGGAAGGGAGGAGTCAGCCTGAACCCCGGCAAGGCACCCCCATGTGCCCCCCAACCCAGTTCTGAGCGTGATGGGGGGCATGGGGCCTGATGTTGCCTAGCAACGGGAAGGGATGGGAAGGGGACCGGGGCTGGGTGTGGGGGGGGGGGGGGTTACCTAGAGATGGCGGAGGGGAGCGCCGAGAACCAACGTCGCCCAAACCGGTGGAGTTTCCTGATCTCCTGGGAGAGAGCGGGAAGAGTCAGTTAGTGGATCGATCGTATTTATTGAGTGCTTACTGGATGCAGAGCATCCTCATCATCAATCGTATTTATTGAGCGCTTACTGTGTGCAGAGCACTGTACTAAGCGCTTGGGAAGTACAAATTGGCAACATCTAGAGACAGTCCCTACCCAACAGTGGGCTCACAGTCTAAAAGGGGGAGACAGAGAACAAAACCAAACATACTAACAAAATAAAATAGAATAGATATGTACAAGTAAAATAAATAGAGTAATAAATATGTACAAACATATATACAGGTGCTGTGGGGAAGGGAAGGAGGTAAGATGGGGGGATGGAGTGGGGGACGAGGGGGAGAGGAAGGAAGGGGCTCAGTCTGGGAAGGCCTCCTGGAGGAGGTGAGCTCTCAGTAGGGCCTTGAAGGGAGGAAGAGAGCTAGCTTGGCGGATGGGCAGAGGGAGGGCATTCCAGGCCCAGGGGAGGACGTGGGCCAGGGGTCGATGGCGGGACAGGCGAGAACGAGGTACGGTGAGGAGATTAGCGGCGGAGGAGCGGAGGGTGCGGGCTGGGCTGGAGAAGGAGAGAAGGGAGGTGAGGTAGGAGGGGGCGAGGGGATGGACAGCCTTGAAGCCCAGGGTGAAGAGTTTCTGCCTGATGCGCAGATTGATTGGTAGCCACTGTACTAATCGCTTGGAAGAGTACACTAGAACAACACAACAGACACATTCCCTGCCCACAGTGAGCTTACAGAAGAGGGGAATGTGTCTAGAGGAGTGCGTGTGCCCAATTCTCCCTCCCTGCCCTGTCCTCATCTCCCTCCCCGCCCCCCGGCCCGTCCCACTCCTCCTTTTCCCCCTCACCGGGCTTTCTGCTCCTGCTTGAGGCGGACACTCTCCAGCCGCTGCGGGGACGGGATGAAGGCGACGTCCCCTCCCTCCTTCACCAGCCGCCCGATCCACCACTCATTGCTGTATTTCTGCGGGTGGGAGCGGGCTCAGGACAGGCCCCCCCACACCCTCACTCACCTCACACACATGCACACAAAAACACAACACCTCATCCCACAAGCACGCCCCTACTCACATCCCGTTGCATTCACATTTGCACACCAGGTAGAAGAGACCTCATATTTGTTGACAGCTGGGGTGCGGGGGGCATTGCCAGTACGATGGGGGTGGGTAGCAAGGGGATACGTGGGGGCAGGGGAAGTTGGGGGAAAGGGGAGAGAGGGAGGGGCTGTGAGACCTGCAAAATCAGCAGCAGCCAAGGGCCTGGGTCACGGTGCCCAAGGTGGGCAGGGGGACTACAGGGAGAGGAGCAAGACAGGTGGGCAGTGCCCACGGATCTTGTCTCCAGATGCAAGTGAGCAAGCAGTGTGGCCTTTGGAACGGCTCCTAGTCTGGGGTCTGCTCCCTACCTCAGCACACCCCCGGCATCCCGACACATTTTCCAACCAGGGGCGGGAAGCAAGGTTGCCAATGGGATCTGGCCACCAGACCCAGGACCACTGAGAACTGGACTCTCCCACTGGACCCCAGGGAGCCAAGGCCCAAAGATGCTCAAAGATGGCAGCTATGGGCCTGCAGGTAGAGGAATTCCTGGGACTGACAGGGGAGGGGAAGGGGAACTGGATAGTTTAGCGGGGAAAAGTTTGGCCTGGGAGTTGGGCCCAAAGCTGGGCATGTAGGGCCCAGTGCAGGGGGGGGGGGGGGGGGGGGAGTGGACAGATCACCTCTTTGATGTGCAGAAAGTCTTTAACCTCGAAGTTGATGCCCAAGCCCTGCACAGGACACTCCTCATCCAACACGCCACAGTAACTGACATTGGTCCTCACGGCAAAAGCCACGGGCTTGTGCTGCGGAGGAGGGGGTGGGGTCAGTTTCACTAGGCTGGGGGAGGTGGTCCCGATGAGTTGGCAAGGTCCCGTGGGGGCAGATAACCTCCCCCCCCACCCCGGGGCCACCCACGGGTGGGCACGGCGGATACCTTTGCCCTCTCCAGCTGCTGCTGGGCCTGGTTTTCCACCTCGCGCCGGGCGCTCTCCCGATCCTCCTCCAGGGAGACGTCGGAGTCCAGAGACGGGCGGCTGGTGTAGGAATCGGCCGAGCCCTGAGAGGGAGGGGTGGAGATTCCCCATCCGGGGTGAGGGGACCCCCTTGCTCCCCCCAACACTCCACTCCCAGACCACCCGTCTCCTCAATTTCATCTATCTCGCCACCAGCCCCTTGCCCACATCCTTCCTGTGGCCTAGAACTCTCTTCTTTCTTATTCAACAGTTCCCACCACTCTCCCCACCTTTCAAACCCTCCTAAAACTCCATCTCCTCCAATCAATCAATTGTATTTATTGAGCGCTTACTGTGTGCAAAGCACACACTCCAGGAAGCCTTCCCCCATTAAACTCTCATCTCTCCTAGTCTGTCTCCCTTCTGTACCCTTTGAGCATTTGCTACACACCCCAACCTCAGCCCCATAGCACTTACATACATATCTGTAATTTATTTTAATGTCTGCCTCCTCCCTAGACTGTAATAATAATAGTAATAATGATGATGATGGCATTTATTAAGCGCTTACTATGTGCAAAGCACTGTTCCAAGCGCTGGGGAGGTTACAAGGTGATCAAGTTGTCCCACGGGGGGCTCACAGTCTTATTCCCCATTTTACAGATGAGGTAACTGAGGCACAGAGAAGTGAAGTGGCTCGGTGGAGAAGCAGCGTGGCTCAGTGGAAAGAGCCCAGGCTTTGGAGTCAGAGGTCATGGGTTCGAATCCCGACTCCACCACCTGACTGCTGTGTGACCTTGGGCAAGTCACTTAACTTCTAAGCTCCCTGTGGGCAGAGAACTTATCTCTGGCTCTGTTGTATGCTCCCCAGCACTTAGTACAGTGGTCTGCACACAATAAGGGCTCAATAAATGCCACTGAATAATTGATTGATTGGCACACCAAGAAATAGTGTGGGTTAGTGGAAAAGGCACGGGCCTGGGAATCAAAGGTCTGGGGTTTTCTAATCCTGGCTCTGATACTTGCCTGCCAGGTGACCATGGGCAATCACTTCCCTTCTCTGAGTCAGTTTCCTCATCTGTAAAATGGGAATTCAATATCCGTTCTCCCTCCCCCTTAGTCTGCAAAGCTCACGTGGGACAGAGATTGTGCCTGCCCCGGTTATCTTGTATCTAGATTGGTTCTCAGTACAGTGCATGGCACATAGTAAGCCCTAAATAAATGTGTGTGTATATATATACTGTGTGTATGTGTATACAGTGTCTGTGTATAAGAATGCATATGTATATATATATATGTATGTGTATATATATGTATGTGTATGTTTTATATATATATGGAGAGAGAGAGAGAGAGAGAGAGAAAGAGAGAGAGAGGACTATATATTTAGTAAAGCATTAAGCCTAGAGAAGCAGCATGGCCTAGTGGATAAAGCAAGGGCCTGGAAACCAGAAGGACCTGGGTTCTAATCCCTGCTCTGTCACTCGTCTGCTCTGTGACCTTGGGCAAGTCACTTAACTTCTCTAAGCCTCAGTTCCCTCATCTGTAAAATGGGGATTAAAACTGTGAGTCCTGTGTGAGATAGGAACTTTGTGTAACCCAATAATCTTGTATCTACTGCCTCGCTTAGAATAGTGCCTGTCACATAGTAAGTGCTTAACAAATACCACAATTTCAGATATATATATATATAGATGTATGTATATATACATACATCTATATGTATATAGATGTATGTATATATACATACACACGCACACATGCACATGTGTAATGGCCAGCCCCAGAGATGGCAAATAAGCCATCAGATTGTGCAGGCCCAGACTAGACTTTCATCCGCTATTCAATTTTCCTCCCTCCCCTAGTGGGGTCCTTGGGGCCGCCAGAGCAGAGGAGTGGGGAGAGGGAGCTTGGACCCTGGGAAATGGCTTAGGATGACCCTTGCTCCCTAACTCCAGTGGCCCCATACTTGGGCAGACCCCCGGACAGGCAAGTGGAAGAGGGGCACGGGGACAGTCCCGGAAGGCTGATTCTACCCACCCCGCCCCAGGGCAGAGAGATTTCCTGCCAGCACCTCCTACCCAGGGCTGGGGGGTGGGGAGGACCTCCTCTCTGAGCTGGTAGAGATGAGGTGGGCATTTCCAACTTCCTCCTCCTCCCTGTTTCCCACCTGCAGTGCCCTGCCAGGGTCCAGCAGCAGGCATGCCGGCCAAGCAGAGATTTCTCAACAACAAGGCGGTTTCCCCAGCCCCCCCCCCCGTTTCCCAGCTGCCTGCTGTGATGACATTTTCCCTCCCTGCTCCTCTCCCCCTCCCCTTGTCCCCTCTTCCCCACCCTGGGGCTCTGGACTCCGGAGAGGGCAAGGCCGCTGCCAGGCAACTAAGGCAACAAATTTGTCCCCGGGGAGGAAGATGCTGCCTCAGGCTCAGAGGCGGTATTGAGTTGTTTGGGGGAGGACAGCCCTTCACGGCGTCCCCCAGCTCCCCACACTGACTCCTCTATCTCAGGTGGTCCAGGGATCTCCAGCAGGGAAAGGGGAGTCACCCTTCTCTGCCTCAATCCTTGACAACAATCTTGAGTTCCTAGTGGGCCCCAAACCAGGCTGGGGTTGGAATGAATGCCTCACCTAGGCCGGCTCCTAGGCTCCTTGGGCCAGTTCCATTTCTCCCCTGGCACCGGTGGGGTAAAAAAGGAGCTGTGAACTCGGGGTGGGCTGGAGGCGGGTGCTTGGACCGTGAGAGACGTCACCGAACTGGGGGCTTCACACACGAGAGAGGAGGCTGACGGGAGCGAGGGGAAGGAGCGGAGGGGTCCAGGCTGGAGCTTACCATGCCCCTTCACTGCGGGCAGCTGGATCAAGAGAGTAGGTCCAGACCGCAGCCAGACGGATTGGGGTTAGATGGCAGGAAGGAATTCCTGACTACTAGGGTTGTAGGACGTGGGAACGGGAGACCCGAAAAGGGCGAGTGGAGGAGAGACCCTTGGAGAGGGGGCCTTCCTACTCAGAAGCGTGGGAGGGATCGAATGAACTATAAGTAGCCCTACCATCCGCTGAGAGCCTAATAGTTTGGGTTTGAGGTAATAATAATAATTAATAATTGCGGTATGTGTTAAATGCTTACTTTGTGCCAGGCACTGTAGTAAATGCCGGGGTAGATACAAGCTAATCAGGTTGACACAGTCCCTGCCCCACATGGGGCCCACAGTCTTAATCCCCATTTTATAGATGAGGGAGCTGATGCCCAGAGAAGTGAAGTGACAAGCCCAAGGTTGACACAGCAGACAAGTGGCGGAGCTGAGATTAGAACCCAGGTGCTCTGACTCCCAGGGGCAGGGCTCCTTCCACTAGGCCACAACGCTGGAAGCAGGAAGCAGTTGCTCTTCCGGCCCTCAGGTCGGCTGACCCCCGACTGGATGGGCAGCCTGCTCCTGGCCCCCTGGGCACCCCTCTTCTTTCCCCCCGGTCCCCTCCCCAATTCCGCCTGTCCACCCGGGGCCAGGGAAGCCAGAGGCAAGGAGCCGACGGGAGCTGGCACGGTGCCCCAGCAGTGCCCGCCTTGCCTGGTGGGTGTGTGGGCAGATGCAGCGCCTGGCACCGGGGAAAGAGAGGAGGGGGATGAGGCTGGGAGTTATTTAGAGCCGCTCTGCCTCCCACGATCGGCCCCAGCTGGGGGTTCTGGGAGGAGGGGGGCAAGGGGACCAGGAGGCCTCTCCCTCCCTTGCCCTCTCCAGCTCCACGAGGCCCAGAGGAAGGCCCGCCCGGGGACCCCCCAGTACCCACGGCCTCATCCCTTCTCTGCCCAGCTCGACCCCGATACCCATTTCCCGGCTTACACTCTAGGGATGAGAAAGGCCCAAAGACCTGCTGGCAACCTGGGCAGGACTGACCCTCCAAAGCCAAGCAGATGTGCCTTGCCAGTCCCTACCCCTTCGTGACCCACGGCGTGGTCCAGTTCCTCAGCCAGGCTGGGCTGAGGCCGCCCCCCAGATATGAACCCCAAGTCCACTGCCCTCTCCCACCATGGTGGGGAGGTGTGTGTGTGTTGGGGGCGGGGGGGTTGCCTCTTTTCAGTTCCTCCCAGCTGCCGGGAGTCCCCCCGCCCCGGGTTGGGGTGAGGATGCTAGGCAGCAGTGTCGGGGCGGGGAGCCCCAGCCAACCCAGCGCGTGGCACCTGCCCCCCGAGTCGCACCCCCCGCGGCCCCCAGAACTGGCCCCGCGCTGGTTTGACTCCCCACAGCCGGAGATAAAAGCAAATCCCAGAATTAAATATTTATCAGACGCCTGGCTCTCCGCAGAGCCCTTCCTCTGCCACCCCACTGCCAGTCGCTCCTCCCGGAGCCGGGCCGCGGGAGGACAGAGGGTGGGGGTGGGGGGCAGAGGGGTGTTGGGGAGGAGTGCCAAGGGGCAGCGAAGACCCTTGCCCCCCACCCCGCCCCCCAACTCATCTGTCTGAGCCTCGACTCCAAGGCAGGGTGATGAGGGGGTGAGGGCGGAGGCTTTATGCCCTGGGTCCCCCCAGGACTGGTCTCCGGAGGGGGGGGTCCCCACTTTCGGTCCCAGGGAGACGCCTGAGCACCCCCCGACGGCCTCCCCTTCCCCAGCCCCCTCTGAACGGCTGACGAGCCCCTTCCCTCCCTTTCCCTCGAACTGCACACCCCCTCCTCACCCACTCCAACACGCCCTGCCCCCCCCCCCCGGCGCCCACAACCCCGCCCAATACACCCCCACCCCCGGGGATCTCCAAGCGCTTTACTCCCTCCTCCTCCTCTTCCTCCCCAGCCCCCAGACCACGGGCAGGAGGCAGCCGGATCCCCCCCCACCCCCCGCCCCCCCCGGGTTGTTTATCCCAGAAGCGTTATAAAGGGGGGAGTGGGGGGAAAGGGGGTCCCCTCTTCTCCCCCCCCACCCCCACCCCACCGGGCACACTCACCGCCTCCGAGTCCTCAAACCCGGGCGCGAAAGAGTCGTCATACATGGGGAATCCGGGGGGCAGGGGCGAGCCGGGCCGCCCGCCGGGGGGTCGGGGGGAGGAGGGGAGGACGGGGGAAATCCTGGAAAGAGGAGCCGAGGGGCCGCGCCCCTGCCGGTGCCCCTGCCCGTGCCCGTGCCCGTGCCCGCGGCGGTGCCAGGCCGGGCGGGCGGGTGGCGAGGGAGGCGCGGGCGCGGAGGAGCCCAGCTGCTCGGAGCTGAAAGTCCCCCCCCCGCCGTCGCCCCGGCCCGGCCCGGCCCTCCCCTCCGCCCCCGCCCCCCCAGAGCCGCTCAACCCAGCCGCCGGAGCCCCCGCCCCGAGACCCCGGGGGGCACATGGCGGGCAGCGGGGCGGGGGGGAGGAGGGGGCCGGGCCTGGGGGGGGAAGGGGAGGTGGGGGGGCCGGTCCTGGGGGGGCCGGTCCAGAGGGGGCAGGGGAGAAGGGAGGTGGGGGGGCCGGTCCTGGGGGAGGGCAGGGGAGTGGGGGGCCGGTCCTGGGGGGGGGGACAGGGGGCCGGTCCTGGGGGAGGGCAGGGGAGTGGGGGGGCCGGTCCTGGGGGAGGGCAGGGGAGTGGGGGGCCGGTCCTGGGGGGGGCAGGGGAGCGGGGGGCCGGTCCTGGGGGGGGGCAGGGGAGCGGGGGGCCGGGGGCCAGTCCTGGGGGGGGGGGGGGGGGGGGGGGGGCCGGGCCGGGGGGGGGGGGGGGGGGGGGGGGCCGGTCCTGGGGGAGCGGAAGGGGGTCAAGGGGCCGGACTTGGGGGGGGAAGGGGGAAGGGGGGCCGGTCTTGGGGGGGGCAGGGGAGCAGGGAGTGGGGGGGCCGGTCCTGGGGGGGGGCGGAAGGGGGCGGGGGGGGCCGGTCCTGGGGGGGGAAGGGGGGTGGGGGGGCCGGTCCTGGGGGGGGCTGAAGGGGGCGGGGGGGCCGGTCCTGGGGGGGGGAAGGGGGGTGGGGGGGCCGGTCCGGGGGGGGGCAGGGGCGGGGCCAGCCGGGATGCGGAGCCCGGGAGCCGCCCAGCGGGAGACAAAGGGCGGGGGAGGGGACCCGGGAGGAGGGAGGAGGGAGGAGGGAGGATTCATTCATTCATTCATTCATTCATTCATTCAATCGCATTTATAATAATATGTTTTGTTTTGTTGTCCGTCTCCCCCTTCTAGACTGTGAGCCCGCTGTCGGGTAGGGACCGTCTCTAGGTGTTGCCAACTTGGACTTCCCAAGTGCTCTGCACACAGTAAGCACTCAATAAATACGATTGAATGAATGAATGAATAATAGTAATGATGGTATTTGTTAAGCGCTTACTATGTGCAAAGCTCTGTTCTAAGCGCTGGGGGGGATACAAGGTGATCAGGTTGTCCCACGGGGGGCTCACAGTCTTAATCCCCATTTTACAGATGAGGGAACTGAGGCTCGGAGAAGTTGTGACTTGCCCAAAGTCACACAGCATACGGGTGAAGGAGCTGGGGTTCGAACCCATGATCTCTGACTCCAAAGCCCATGCTCTTTCCACTGAGCCGCGCTTACTGTGTGCAAAGCACTGTACTAGGCGCTTGGGAAGTACAAGTCTGCAACCTAGAGAGGCGGTCCCTCTGGAGGAGGGAGGAAGGCCTCGTTGGGAGGGCAGGAAAACCCAGCTGCTCAGATCCAAGATCCCCCACCCATCCCCACGTACTGGACGGTTTTCCGGGGAAATTGGACTAAATCCATCGCCGCCTCCCACCCCCCGCCCTTCCAGCTCCTTATTTAGGGCTTAGAACAGCGCTCGGCACATAGTAAGCGCTTGACAAATACCATCATCATTCATTCATTCAATCGTATTTATTGAGCGCTTACTGTGTGCAGAGCACTGTACTAGGTGCTTGGGAAGTACAAGTTGGCGACATACAGAGACGGTCCCTACCCAACAACGGGCTCACAGTCTAGAAGGGAGAGACAGACAGCAAAACAAAACATGTGGACAGGTGTCAAGTCCTCAGAATAAATAGAATTAAAGCTAAATGCACAGCATTAACGAAATAAATAGAATAGTAAATATGTACAAGTAAAACAGAGTAATAAATCTGTACAAATATATATACAGGTGCTGTGGGGAGGGGAAGGAGGTAGGGCGGGGGGGGGGGGGGGATGGAGAGGAGGAGAGGAGCGTGGCTCAGTGGAAAGAGCCCGGGCTTTGGAGTCAGAGGTCATGGGTTCAAATCCCGGCTCCCCACTTGTCAGCTGTGTGACTTTGGGCAAGTCACTTCACTTCTAGACTGTGAGCCCACTGTTGGGTAGGGACCGTCTCTATATGTTGCCAACTTGTACTTCCCAAGCGCTTAGTACAGTGCTCTGCACACAGTAAGCACTCAATAAATACGACTGATTGATTGATTCTCTGGGCCTCAGTTACCTCATCTGGAAAATGGGGATTAAGACTGTGAGCCCCCCTTGGGACAACCTGATCACTTTGTAACCTCCCCTGCGCTTAGAACAGTGTTCTGCACATAGTAAGCGCTCAATAAATGCCATTATTATTAAAAAGGGGGCTCAGTCTGGGAAGGCCTCTTGGAGGAGTTGAGCTCTCAGTAGGGGCTCCCCCCAAACTGTCCGGGAGCCAGGGGCTGGTACCCCCTAGCCTCCATCCCCACTGTCACCACAAGGACACTTTGGGAGTAAAACGGGGGTGGGGGGCGGGGTAACCACGCTGGGGGGCCTGGACCCCGAAATCACCCCAACACAAGACCCCACCAAAACACATACACACACACACATCATCATCATCATCATCATCAATCGTATTTATTGAGCGCTTACTATGTGCAGAGCACTGTACTAAGCCCTTGGGAAGTACAAATTGGCAAACATATACCGTCCCTACCCAACAATGGGCACACACACACACACACACACACACACACACACACACACACGCGCGCGGGAGGGAGATCCATCGTCCACAGCAGGGTGTGTCCCGGCCCCAGGGTGGAGAGGGGTCAATTCTGCGGGGTCACCAGGGCTTCCCAGGGGGAGCAGAACTGAACCCCAATATTTCAGCTTCCTCTTCATCCCGCGTTCCCCTTTCAGTGCCGCCCAGGCCGCCCTCTCCCCCACCTCCCGTCACCAGACCCCCGGCTTTCTCCCCTCCCTCAAACCTTTCTAACAAGTCGCCTCCCCCAGGAAGCCTTCCCTAATTCCCCATCAATCCGGCCGTACCAATCCCTCAACCTCCCCTACACTCGTGCGTCACTTGATGAATTTACATGTTGCTCATCCATTCATTTATTGGCTCACTCATTTCTTTATCTCTACGCTTGTTCGTTTTATGTGGATACACGTTCTCTTCACTATTTTCTGAGTGCCTGCCTTCCTCACCAGATCGTAAGGTCTTTGAGGGCGGGGACGGCCTTCGAGTTCTTTGGTAAAACTTCCAAAGTGGTCTCGGGGAAAAAGCCCAGGACTGGGAGGCCCAGGACCTGGGTTCTAATTCCGGCTCCACCTCGGGCCGGCTTTTGGGCAAGTCTCTTCACTTCTCCGTGTCTCAGTTTCCTTATCTGGGAAACAGATTCAATATCCGTTCCCCTTCTACGTGGACCCTGAGCCCCACGTAGGACAGGAACTATGTCTGACCCGATCATCTTGTATCCATCCCACTGCTTGGGATGGATAATAATATAACAATTATTATTAATTATTAGGACTTAATAAATGCTCTCTCAAAGCCATTACCAATTATCAATCAGTAAATGACATCATTAATTACTGATTGCTCAGTCGGGGGAGGGGATTGATGGGCTTTTCGGGTGCCAGTTCAAAAAGAGGAATGACTTTTTTTCTGGAGGGGGGGGCAGTCCCAGGAAACCTAAGGCAGGAATGGGAGGGGTCCCTTGTCCTTGAGGGGCCCAGCGGGAAAAAGAAGTTAAGAAGGTCAGTACCCAGTGGCCCCTGTTCCCTTCTTAGACTCTTCTGGAAACCACGGGTGGGGAAGCAGGGCATCAGGACCCCCAAATCTTTCCTAGTGCCAGGCCTGCCTCGCCTGGTACTCTGCTTTGGTTACTCTCTGCTTTGGTTTCCCTCCCTCTTGCTCGGAGGGGAAATAATAATAATTAATAATAATAATAATAATAATAATATTTGTTAAGTGCTTACTATGTGTAAAGCACTGTTCTAAGCGCTGGGGGGGATACAAGGTGATCAGGTTGTCTCACAGGGGGGCCTCACAGTCTTAATCCCCATTTGACAGATGAGGTAACAGGTGCAGAGCAGTTAAGCGACTTGCCCAAAGTCACACAGCTGACAAGTGGCGGAGTCGGGATTAGAACCCACAACCTCTGACTCCCAAGCCCAGGCTCTTTCCACTGAGCCACGCTGCGCAGTGTTGCCCTCAGCAAACTGAGGGAAAGCCCTCAGTTTGGTGGAGGAGGAAAGGGGGTGTGTCTCAGAGCAGAGCTTCATGGACTGAGAAACAGGAAACCGATGACATCGGTCAGCTGTGTGACTTTGGGCAAGTCACTTAACTGCTCTGCACCTGTTGCCTCATCTGTCAAATGGGGATTAAGACTGTGAGGCCCCCCCGTGAGACAACCTGATCACCTTGTATCCCCCCAGCTCTTAGTCCAGTGCTTCACACATAGTAAGCACTTAACAAATTCCATCTCTGCACCTCAGTTTCCCTCTTCTGGAGAGTGGGAGCCGTAGCTTCTGCCCTCCTAAGCAGAGGAGTGGGGGAGGGATTCGAGGCTGAAGTCGACCTTAAAGAAATGTCTGGGAACAGGTTCACCCCCTTTGCACTCCCCCCAACCATCAGTCAATCAGTCAGTTGTATTTATAATAATAAAAATAATAATAATGGCATTTATTAAGCGCTTTCTTTATGCAAAGCACTGTTCTAAGCGCTGGGGAGGTTACAAGGCGATCAGGTTGTCCCACGGGGGGCTCACAGTCTTAATCCCCGTTTCACAGATGAGGTAACTGAACCACAGAGAAGTGAAGTGACTTGCCCAAAGTCACACAGCTGACAAGTGGTGGAGCCCGGATTTGGGTGGAGCCGGGATTTATTGAGCACTTACTGTTTGCAGAGCACTGTACTAAGCGCTTGGGAGAGTACAATATCGTGGGCAGACTCAGGAAGGCCCCTGGGCAGGGAGATGGGGTTCCAGGGTGCCTGATGAACCCCCATGCCCACCTACAGCCATTCCTACCAGGACCCCCCAAGTCCTTGTCTAGGGCATTGTACCTCAGGCCCTCGGGTGACAGGTCTCAGCTATTGGACCAGGGAGGAGGGCTTCCTTGGGTCTCCTCCATCCCAAGCCTGGGACCCTCGGCTCCCCAGTCTTGCTTCTGGTTTGCTTATGCCTCTGCCCACTTCCCTGATGCCACAGGACCTCTGGGGGCCCCCCAAAGCCCTCCAATGCCCTCCTCCCAGTTCTCTGTCACCCCAATTCCCCCCCTTGCCTCACTCCCTTCCCCAACACCCACCTTGTCCCCGGGGCCCTGTCCAGCTCTCTCGGCTCCCTGGTACAAACTGCCCCTGGCACCAATCTGATTGAAGGGAAGGGAGTTTCAGAGTAAGGGCGGTGAGGCCAAAACCTCGGGGAAGAACGGGCGGGCCGGGTTGAAGGGAGGGGCCCACTCCCTCCCCTGGGAGTGGATTGGACCCTGATCCTGGGCGCTGAAGGGGAAACTGAGGCTCAAAGTAGGTTAGTGATCCCAAGGCGGAGGTGAACCCAGTAGTGGTCGTTTTTCCCCAACCACCAGCCCTGGTCCCACAGCAGCCGAGCCTGCCCCCCCCCCTCCCCTTTCTTCTCCTCTTCTTCCTCCTTCTCCTCCTCTTTCTTCTCTTCTTCCTCCTTCTCCTCTTCCTCCTCCTTCTCCTCTTCCTCCTCCTTCTCCTCTTTCTTCTCTTCTTCCTCCTTCTCTCCTTCCTCCTCCCTCCTTCTCTCCTTCCTCCTCCTCCTCTTTCTTCTCTTCCTCCTCCCCATCTTCCTCCTCCTCCTCCTGCCCGTCTTCCACCTCCTCTTCCTCCTCCTCCTCCTCCTCGTTCCCCAGCCCGGTCCCGATCCCCTCTCCGCCCTCCCGCCTCCGCAGGGTTCCCCTCCTCCCAGAGCCCACCCCCCTCTGCTCCGACCCCTCCTTTTCCTGCAGCGCACCCACCCGCCCCGCCCGGGGGCTGGGGGTCCTAGGGGAGGGGGCTCGAATGGGGGGGAAGGGCGGGTCGCGGTTACCTCGTTCAGCAGGAAGGTTGCACTGGAGTCAGAAAAAGACATAGACGGGTCGGGGTGGGAGGGCCAGGCCGGGGCCCGGGCTCTGTATGCGACCACCCTCCCACCCTCCTGGGCCTGCCTCGCCTTCCCTCGCCTCTCCCCGCCCCACCCCGCGCCCCCTCCCCTTTTCAGCCCCTCCTCCCGCCCCCCCCGTCCACCGGGCTGCCTGTCCCCTCCCTCTGTCCGCCCCTCCCTCCATCCCTCCATCCCTCCTTCCTCCTCCCTCCTCCTCCTCCTCGCTGGCCTCCCCTCCGGCCCGTGGGGAAGGGGCGAGGGGCGAGGGAGGGCTCTCTCCAAAGCCCCCCGCGCCCGGCCCGTAGAGGGGCGATGCCTTCCTCTCCCCCTGGTCCCCCCTCCATCCCCCCCATCTTACCTCCTTCCCTTCCCCACAGCACCTGTATATATGTATATATGTTTGTACAGATTTATTACTCTATTTATTTATCTAGTTATTTTACTTGTACATATCTATTCTATTCATTTTATTTTGTTAGTATGTTTGGTTTTGTTCTCTCTCTCCCCCTTTTAGACTGTGAGCCCGCTGTTGGGTAGGGACTGTCTCTATATGTTGCCAAATTGTACTTTCCAAGCGCTTAGTCCAGTGCTCTGCACACAGTAAGCGCTCAATAAATACGATTAATGATGATGATGATGATGATGATGACCCAGCACCCGGCGCTTAGTACAGTGCCAGGCACACAGTAAGATCTTAATAAATGTACATATATACATGTATACACGGTCTCTATATGTTGCCAACTTGTCCTTCCCAAGCGCTTAGTACGGTGCTCTGCACGCAGTAAGCGCTCAATAAATCCGATTGAATGAATGAATAAATACCACAATAATAATAATTATTATTATTAAGGGGAGGGGGCGGGGCACCGTAGGAACCCGGCCACCCCGTGGGGAGCTTTTCGGACAGGGCTTGACTAACGCCAAATTCTTCGATGCTCATTTGTGTACAATTTTGCGTACACATGAAAATCAACCGATTTGTCCCCAGGGCCCACCAACACCCTTTCCCCCCCACCACCCCGAGACCCCCGGGTCCGCGGCCGTTAGTCAAGCCCTGTCCGAAAAGTTCCCCCCGGGGTGACCGGGTTTCTACGGTGCCCTGCCCCCCTCCCCTTAATAATAATAATTATTATAATTATTGTGGTTTTGTTCTCTGTCTCCCCCTTTTAGACTGTGAGCCCACTGTTGGGTAGGGACTGTCTCTATATGTTGCCAACTTGAACTTCCCAAGAGCTTAGTACAGTGCTCTGCACACAGTAAGCGCTCAATAAATACGATTGATTGATTGATTGATTGGTATTTATTAAGAGCTTACTGTGTGCCTGGCACTGCACTAAGCCCCGGGGTGGACACGGGCAAATTGGGTTGACACAGTCCCTGTCCCACGTGGAGCTCACAGTCTCAATCCCCATTTCCCAGATGAGGTCACTGAGGCCCAGAGAAGTGAAGTGAATGGCCCAAGGTCACACGGCAGATAAGTGGTGGAGTCGTGATTAGAACCCACGACCTTCTGACTCGCAGGCCGGTGCTCTAGCCACTACGCCGTGCTGCTCCCTGGTAGCTCGAGGGTCCGGGGTCCCCCGCCTCTCCTCCCTTTCACTTTCCCCCGGAGGGTGGGAGGGGGCCGGGGTCCCTTTCCCGTCCCCGGAACCCCGCATTCATTCATTCATTCATTCATTCAATCGTATTTATTGAGCGCTTACTGTGTGCAGAGCACTGTACTAAGCGCTTGGGAAGTACAAGTCGGCAACATATAGAGACGGTCCCTACCCAACAGTGGGCTCACAATCTAGAAGGGGGAGACAGAGAAGAAAACAAAACATATTAACAAAATAAAATAAATAGAATAAATATGTACAAACATATATACATATATACAGATATACAGATATATATATATATATATATATATATATATATGAGAAGCAGTGTGGCTCAGTGGAAAGAGCACGGGCTTTGGAGTCAGAGGTCATGGGCTCAAATCCCGGCTCCGCCAACTGTCAGCTGTGTGACTTGGGGCAAGTCACTTCACTTCTCTGGGACTCAGTTACCTCATCTGTAAAATGGGGATCGATTGTGAGCCCCCCGTGGGACAACCTGATCACCTTGTAACCTCCCCAGCACTTAGAACAGTGCTTTGCACATAGTAAGCACTTAATAAATGCCATAATTATTATTATTATTATTATATATACAGCTCCCCCGGGGAGTTGCGGGGCGGGAGTTCCGGAGTCTGGGTCCCGCCAGGGAGAGGGGTTGCCCAGAGAGAGATCTTGAGGACCCTCTCCCGAAGAGACCCCCACCAGGACTCCGAAGCAGCAAGGCTTAGTGGATAGATCCCGGGCCTGGGAATCAAAAGGTCAAAGGTTCCAATCCCAGCTCTGCCACTTAATAATAAATATTAATGATGGCATTTGTTAAGCGCTTACTATGTGCAAGATACTGTTCTAAAAGCTGGGAGGATACAGGAAGAAGCAGCGTGCTCAGTGGAAAAAGCACGGGCTTTGGAGTCAGAGGTCATGGGTTCAAATCCCTGCTCCCCCACATGTCTGTGGGGGAGACTGTGAGCCCACTGTTGGGTAGGGACTGTCTCTATATGTTGCCAATTTGTACTTCCCAAGCGCTTAGTACAGTGCTCTGCACATAGTAAGTGCTCAATAAATATGATTGATGATGATGATGTCTGTCCACCACATTCTCTGTGCCTCAGTTCCCTCATCTGTAAATGGGGATTAAGACTGTGAGCCCCCCGTGGGACAACTTGATCACTCTGTAACCTCCCCAGCACTTAGAACGGTGCTTTGCACATAGTAAGCGCTTAATAAATGCCATCGTTATTATTATTATACAAGGTGGTCAGGTTGTCCCACGTGGGACTCCCAGTCTTAATCCCCATTTTACAGATGAGGTAACTGAGGCCCAGAGAAGTTAAGTGACTTCTGACACAACTGACAAGCGGCGGAGCCGGGATTAGAACCCACGACCTTACATTCAATCGTATTTGTTGAGCGCTTACTGTGTGCAGAGCACTGTGACTCCGTGACCTCTGACTCCCAAGCCGGGGCTCTTTCCACTGAGCCACGCTGCTTTCCCACTTGGCTGCTATGTGACCTTGGGCAAGTCACTTCATCATCATCATCAATCGTATTTATTGAGCGCTTACTGTGTGCAGAGCACTGTACTAAGCGCTTGGGAAGTACAAGTTGGCAACATATAGAGACAGTCCCTACCCAGCAGTGGGCTCACAGTCTAAAATCACTTCTCTAGGCCTCAGTTCCCTCACCTGTCAGACGGGGAAGGAGACTGGGACCCCCATGTGGGACAAGGACTGTGGTCCAACTCGGTTTGCTCGTATCCACCCCAGCGCTTAGTACGGTGCCTGGCACCTAGTAAGCGCTTAACAAATACCAGCAGCAGCAGCAGCAGCAGCTGCTGCCCTCATGCCGAGATCCCCACGCTGAGCCCCCACCCTGCCCCCTGCCCTCGGACCCCTCCCTCCCCGCTGCTCCCCGACCCCCCGGACCCTCTCCTACCTCCATCCCGCAGAAGTCGCTGCCCTCCACGACGACCCCGGCGGCCCGGGTTTTATTCCCAGGACTGGAATAACGGGAGCCACGGGGGGCAGGGGGGGGCCTCTCCCCGGGTCAGCGCCCCCCTCCCCTCTCTCCCCCGACGGGGACGTCAAACAGGACAAGCCCAAATCCCGGCCGGAGCGGGGGAGAGCCGGCTGGGGCATCCAGCCCAGCCTTCTCTCTGCTCCCCTCCTTTAGCGTCGCTCAGTACCCTTCCTTCCTTTTACCTCCACCAGCCCTGCCCCATTCTGCCCTCTTAGGGTCAGAGGGCACTGCCCCTACCCTTCATCCCAAACAGGAGCCCGCACTGGGGCGTCGCCACCCCCATCCCCCTGGGGTGAAGGATTTGGGAGTGGGGAGAGGTTTTCCCACCTCTCCCATTCTCTCCCCCTTTCCCCATCTCTCTCCTCCCCCCAAGCCTCCCCTCCTCTCTAAACACCCCCATCTCTCCCATCCCCTTTCCGGCCCTCTCTTCTCCCCCCCCCTCCCCACTTCTTGCCTCTGCAGCCCCCCACCCAAGTTCTGCAGCTTCAACTGCTCAGAGACAAAGAGGCTTTCTGGGCAGGGAGGGAGTGGGGCCAGCTTTCCATTTGGCTGACCCGGAGGGGAGAATCCTCGCCACCCCCCCACCTTCTCCCCGCCCACCACTGACCGCTGCTAATGGACCAGGCTGCTCCCCCAGGGCCTGGGGGCTCGAGTTTCTATCGGAGTGGGGGCAGTTGGAATAGTGTGGGTGGGGGGGGGGGAGACTCAGAGCTTTTAAATAGCAACATCAATTGTTTGACTCTGAAGGAGGAGGATGGGAAGGAGGGTGAGTGGAGAAAGGGAAAAGCTAAGGAACTGACTGGTTGGAGCTGGATCCCCTCCCCTTCCCTGTCACCCCTCCCCAGCGGGGTCCCTTCCTCTCCCCATTCCTCCTGCTGGAAGGAAAGGGGGTGCAGGGGGCAGATGTCCGGGTCCTGCTCCAAATGGGGGCATTCCCTCCTCAACACACACACACCTGCCCCACCTGCCCCCAGCTCACACCCTCCCTACCCTTCCTGCCAGCCCCAGGAGCTGGGCCCAAACTTTGTTATGGTTGTACATATTTATTACTCTATTTATTTATTTATTTATTTATTTAGCTTAATTGTACATTTCTATCCTATTTATTTTATTTTGTTGGTATGTTTGGTTCTGTTCTCTGTCTCCCCCTTTTAGACTGTGAGCCCACTGTTGGGTAGGGACTGTCTCTATGTGTTGCCAATTTGTACTTCCCAAGCGCTTAGTACAGTGCTCTGCACATAGTAAGCGCTCAATAAATACGATTGATTGATTGATTGATTGATTGTTTCCTCTCAGTGCTCCCGTCATCCCCAAATTCCCTGCTGCAAGTCTTTCACTCCAGCAGGTCCACAAGGAAGCCGCATAGTGGCCAGAGCATAATAATAATAATAATGGTATTTATTAAGCGCTTACTATGTGCAAAGCACTGTTCTAAAATCTGGGGGGATACAAGGTAATCACGTTGTCTCACAGGGGGCTCACAGTCTTAATCCCCATTTTACAGATGAGGCAAGAGAATTGACATGACTTGCCCAGCAAGCTGACAATTGGCGGAGCCAGGATTTGAACCCATGACCTCTAACTCCAAAGCCCGTGCTCTTGGTCCTGATGTGTCTGGGAGTCAGAAGGTCATGGGTTCGAATCCCGGCTCCGCCACTTGTCTGCTGTGTGGCCTTGGGCAAGTCACTTCACTTCTCTTGAGAAGTGAGAAGCAGCGTGGCCCAGTGGAAAGAGCACGGGAGCCCGTTGTTGGGGAGGGACCATCTCTATATGTTGCCAACTTGTACTTCCCAAGCGCTTAGTACAGTGCTCTGCACACAGTAAGTGCTCAATAAATACGAATGAATGAATGAATGAATGAATGAGTCAGAGGTCATGGGTTCAAATTCCGGCTCCTCCACTTGTCAGCTGTGTGACTTCGGGCAAGTCACTTCACTTCTCTGGGCCTCAGTTCCCTCATCTGTAAAATGGGGATTAAGACTGTGAGCCCCCCATGGGACAACCTGATCACCTTGCAACCTCCCCAGCACTTAGAACAGTGCTTTGCACTGGCCATGGTTACCTCATCTGTAAAATGGGGATTAAGGCTGTGAGCCCCGTGTGGGATAGGGACCGTGTCCAACCTGATTTGCTCATACCCACCCCAGCGCTGAGCCTGGCACAAAGTAAGCGCTTAACAAATATCTCAGTGATTATTGTTATGATGAAGGGAATCAGACCCCGACCATGGCTCCCTCCATCCACCGCCACAATGACCCGAGGCAGGGAACCCGAGGGACCTCATGTCACCAACCCTTGTTTATTTTACTTGTACATATCTATTCTATTTATTTTATTTTGTTAGTATGTTTGGTTTTGTTCTCTGTCTCCCCCTTTTAGACTGTGAGCCCACTGTTGGGTAGGGACTGTCTCTAGATGTTGCCAACTTGTACTTAGAGAAGCAGTGTGGCTCAGTGGAAAAGAGTGTGGGCTTTGGAGTCAGAGGTCATGGGTTCAAATCCCAGCTCCGCCAATTGTCAGCTGTGTGACTTTGGGCAAGTCCCTTAACTTCTCTGGGCCTCAGATACCTCATCTGTAAAATGGGGATGAAGACTGTGAGCCCCATGTGGGACAACCTGATCACCTTGTAACCTCCCCAGCGCTTAGAACAGTGCTTTGCACACAGTAAGCGCTCAATAACTACGATTGATTGATTGATTGATTGACCCCCACTGCAGGCCCTGGCAGGCCCCTCTGTCTGAGGATAGGGAGGGGAGAGGAGCTCAATGCTGCCCCTTCCATCCTTGGAGCAACTCCCCAGGTATACCCCCCCAACCACATCTTTCTCATTGAAGCCTCTGCCCTGTCCTCTCGGTCCCGCTGCTTGGGGGTGATTCGATGCTCCCCCAGGATCTGATAGGTTTAGGCTCCAGCTCCTGTTGTCCTGATGCGGTGTCGGCTATAAATACGCCCGGTGAAGGTGTTGCTGGCATGTCCACCAGCCACCGGGGTCCCCTGGTGGTCCTTGGCCACCCTCAGGGACTCCTATCCCGTCTGGACTACAGCATCAGCCTTCTCTCTGATCTCCCATCCTCGTGTCTCTCCCCACTTCAATCCATACTTCATGCTGCTGCCCGGATTGTCTTTGTCCAGAAACGCTCTGGGCATGTTACTCCCCTCCTCAAAAATCTCCAGTGGCTACCAATCAATCTGCGCATCAGGCAGAAACTCCTCACCCTGGGCTTCAAGGCTGTCCATCCCCTCGCCCCCTCCTACCTCACCTCCCTTCTCTCCTTCTACTGCCCAGCCCGCACCCTCCGCTCCTCCACCGCTAATCTCCTCCCCGTACCTCGCTCTCGCCTGTCCCGCCATCGACCCCCGGCCCACGTCATCCCCCGGGCCTGGAATGCCCTCCCTCTGCCCATCCGCCAAGCTAGCTCTCTTCCTCCCTTCAAGGCCCTGCTGAGAGCTCACCTCCTCCAGGAGGCCTTCCCAGACTGAGCCCCTTCCTTCCTCTCCCCCTCGTCCCCTTCTCCATCCCCCCATCTTACCTCCTTCCCTTTCCCATGGCACCTGTGTATATGTATATATGTTTGTACATATTTATTACCCTATTTATTTATTTATTTATTTTACTTGTACATATCTATTCTATTTATTTTATTTTGTTAGTATGTTTGGTTTTGTTCTCTGTCTCCCCCCTTTAGACTGTGAGCCCACTGTTGGGTAGGGACTGTCTCTATATGTTGCCAACTTGTACTTCCCAAGCGCTTAGTACAGTGCTCTGCACACAGTAAGCGCTCAATAAATACGATTGATGATGATGATGATGATAAGAGTATCCGGGTGGGATCAGGGCTGTCCGAGAAGCCCTTTCCTGACCCCTCCGGGTAAGAGTTATTGAACTGAGGGCCTGGGGCAGAGAGGCGGGTAAGCCTGGGTCTGGGCAGGTGGAGCCAGCAGTGGGACTCACTCATGCTTAGCACAGGGCTTTGACCCATAGTAAGTGCTTAATAAATGCCACAGTTGATATTTCATGGTATTTGTTAGGCACTTACTATGTGCCAGGCTCTGTACTAAACTCTGGGGTGGATACAGACCAATCTAGTTGGACCCAGTCCCTGTCCCGTGTGGGGCTCACAGTCTCAGACCCCATTTTACAGATCATCATCATCATCATCAATCGTATTTATTGAGCGCTTACTGTGTGCAGAGCACTGTACTAAGCGCTTGGGAAGTCCAAGTTGGCAACATCTAGAGACAGTCCCTACCCAACAGTGGGCTCACAGTCTAAAAGGGGGAGACAGAGAACAAAACCAAACATACTAACAAAATAAAATAAATAGAATAGATATGTACAAGTAAAATAAATAAATAAATAAATAGAGTAACAAATATGTACAAGATGAGGTAACTGAGGTTAAAGAGAAGTGAAGTGACTTGCTCAGGGCGACACAGCCGACGTGGTGGAGCTGGGATTCGTGGACCCCATTTTACAGATGAGGTAACTGAGGTTAAAGAGAAGTGAAATGACTTGCTCAAGGCCACACAGCAGACGTGGTGGAGCTGGGATTCATTCATTCATTCAATCGTATTTATTGAGCGCTTACTGTGTGCAGAGCACTGTACTAAGCGCTTGGGAAGTACAAGTTGGGAACATATAGAGATGGTCCCTACCCAACAGCGGGCTCAAAGTCTAGAAGGGGGAGACAGACAACAAAACAAAACATATTAACAAAATAAAATAAATAGAATAGTAAATATACACAAGTAAGAGTAATAAATCTGTACAAACATATATACAGGTGCTGTGGGGAGGGGAAGGAGGTAGGGCGGGGGGGGAGGGGGAGGAGGGGGAGCGGGACTAGAACCCAAGACCTTCTGACTGTCAGTCCCGTGCCCTATCCACTATACCATTGCAATCTTTAAATTATATATTATAAATTACTTATAATTTATAAGATATGAGAAGCATCATCATCATCATATCCAACGTCCAAAGGTCACAGATCCAAGTGCAAAGATTGATATGTATATATGTTTGTACATATTTATTACTCTATTTATTTTACTTGTACATATCTATTCTATTTATTTTATTTTGTTAATATGTTTGGTTTTGTTCTCTGTCTCCCCCTTCCAGACTGTGAGCCCACTGTTGGGTAGGGACTGTCTCTATATGCTGCCAACTTGTACTTCCCAAGCGCTTAGTCCAGTGCTCTGCACACAGTAAGCGCTCAATAAATATGATTGATTGATTGATTGATTGAGGGTCCCTGGTCACCCCAGATTGGAGGAGGAGAGGAGAAAACTGGTCCAGTGGCCTCTAGGCCTGCGCCGCTGGATCTGTCCATTCATGGGACACAGGTGGATACAGCTATTGTGTTCAGTCAGTCAGTGGAAAGAGCATGGACTTTGGAGTTCATGGGTTCAAATCCCAGCTCTGCCAATTGTCAGCTGTGTGACTTTGGGCAAGTCACTTAACTTCTCTGTGCCTCAGTTACCTCATCTGTAAAAATGGGGATTAAGACTGTGAGCCCCCCGCGGGACAACCTGATCACCTTGTAACCTCCCCAGCGCTTAGAACAGTTGTTTGCACATAGTAAGTGCTTACTACATACCATCATTATTATTACTATTTACTGAGTCCTTACTGTGGGCAGAGCACAGTATTAAGTCCTTGGGAGAGGACAGTATAACAGTAAACAAACATGTTTCCTGTCCACAACAAACTTACAGATTAGAGGAGATAGGCATTAATATAATAAATAAATGACAGAGATGGACATAAATTCTGTGGGTTTGGGCGGCGGGGTGAATGGAGGGAATAAATCCTGATGCCGAAAGGAGAAGGAGAAGAGGACAAGAGGGTGCAGTCAGGGAAGGCCTCTGGGAGGAGATGGACTTTCAATAAGACTTTGTAGTGGGGAGAGTCATTGCCCAGGATGCAGAAAGGTCAATTTGTGTTCCTGAGGACACTGATTCTAGTAATAATCGTCATCATTATGGTACTTGTTAAGTGCTTACTACGTGCCTGTCACTGTTCTAAGTACTGGGGTAGATGCAACTTAATCAGGTTGAACACAGTCCCTGTCCCTCACGGAGTTCACACTCTTAATCCTCATTTTACAGATGAGTCAACTGAGGCCCGGAGAAGTTAATTAACTTGCCTAAGGTCACACAATAGGCTTGTGGAGAAGCTGGGATTAGAACACAGGTCCTTCTGACTCCCGGGACTGTGCTCTATCCACTAAGCCACGCTGCTTCTCACTGAGCCACGTCCTGGATGATTGACAGGATGTGACTGGGGGACACCTAGGCTGCCTGGGTCCTGAGTAGGCTCAGAAGTCGAGCAGAAATGGGGGCTCATCCCAGGGCCCAACGAGTGGTGGTGAAGGTGGCCCAGTTTAAGCAGTGGGACCAGCAAAAATCGAGCCTCTTTTTTTTAATGGTATTTATTAAGTGTTTACTGTGTTTCAAGCACTGTTCTGTGTGCTCGGGTGGATTAAGGGTTTAGTACAGTGCTCTGCACACAGTAAATACTCAATAAATACCATTGAATGAATCCAACCTAATCAGGTTGGACACAGTTTCTGTCCCATATGGGGCTCACAGTCTTAATCCCCATTTTACAGATGAGTCAACTGAGGCCCGGAAAAGTTAATTAACTTGCCTAAGGTCACACAATGGGCATGTGGCAAAGCTGGGATTAGAACCCAGGTCCTTCTGACTCCCGGGACTGTGCTCTATCCACTAAGCCACGCTGCTTCTCACTAAGCCACGTCCTGGATGATTGACAGGATGTGACTGGGGGACACCTAGGCTGCCTGGGTCCTGAGCAGGCTCAGAAGTCGAGCAGAAATGGGGGCTCATCCCAGGGCCCATTGAGTGGTGGTGAAGGTGGCCCAGTTTAGCAGTGGGACCAACAAAAATCGAGCCTCTTTTTTTTAATGGTATTTATTAAGTGCTTACTGTGTGTCAAGCACTGTTCTGTGTGCTGGGGTGGATTAAGGGTTTAGTACAGTGCTCTGCACACAGTAAATACTCAATAAATGCCATTGAATGAATCCAACCTAATCAGATTGGATACAGTTTCTGTCCCATACGGGGCTCGCAGTCTTAATCCCCATTTTACAGACGAGGGAACTGTGGCCCAGAGAAACAAAGTAACTTGCCCAAGTTCACCTAGTAGACAGGTGACGGAGCCGGGACAAGAACCCAGGTCCTTCTGACTCCTGAGATCTATCCACTAGGCCATGCTGCGCCTCAGCTGTCTGGGTCATCCTGTCCATTCCCCTGCCTCAGCATCTTTCTGCTCTTTCTGTGACCTGGCCAGTATATTGGAAGCAAGGGGAGGAGATGTCCCCTTCTGGAGAAGAAGATGCCCCAATTCTGAGATTCTTTTATTTCTAGGTCCCCCTTTCTAAGTCCTTCTTTGTGGCCTGACCTTTCCATCCATCCTTGTTGGGTTTTTTCTTTTTTAAAAAATGGTATTTGTTAAGCATTTACAATATCCTAGGTCTCTTCTAAGAGCTTGGGATAGCCACAGGGTAATCAGGTCGGACACGGTCCGTGTCCCACAAAGACTTCACGGTACTAATGAGGCCTTCCCAGACTGAGCCCCTTCCTTCCTCTCCCCCTCGTCCCCCTCTCCATCCCCCCCTTCTTACCTCCTTCCCTTCCCCACAGCACATGTATATATTTATATATGTTTGTACATATTTATTACTCCATTTATTTATTTATTTATTTTACTTGTACATATCTATTCTATTTATTTTATTTTGTTAGTATGTTTGGTTTTGTTCTCTGTCTCCCCCTTTAAGACTGTGAGCCCACTGTTGGGTAGGGGCTGTCTCTATATGTTGCCAATTTGTACTTCCCAAGCGCTTAGTACAGTGCTCTGCACATAGTAAGCGCTCAATAAATACGATTGATGATGATGATGAGAAGCAGCGTGGCTCAGTGGAAACAGCACGGGCTTTGGAGTCAGAGGTCATGGGTTCACACAATTGTCAGCTGTGTGACTTTGGGCAAGTCACTTAACTTCTCTGGGCCTCACCTCCCTCATCTGTAAAATGGGGATTAAGGCTGTGAGCCCCCCGTGGGACAACCTGATCACCTTGTAACCTCCCCAGCGCTTAGAACAGTGCTTTTAGACTATGAGCCCACTGTTGGGTAGGGACCGTCTCTATATGTTGCCAACTTGTACTTCCCAAGCGCTTAGTACAGTGCTCTGCACACAGTAAGTGCTCAATAAATATGATTGATTGATTGATTGCTTTGCACATAGTAAGTGCTTAACACATGCCATTATTATGATTGCTAATCCCCATTTTCCAGAAGAGGTAACCGAGGCACAGAGAAGTCATCCTTATATAAGTTCAGTCTCTTTTCTCTAGCCTCAGCCTCAAAGAGGGCGAGGGGACCGCCCAACAAGGACCCCTTTTAGACTCCCCTTTTAGACTCCCCCCTTTTAGACTGTGAGCCCACTGTTGGGTAGGGACTGTCCCTATGTGTTGCCAATTTGTACTTCCCAAGCGCTTAGTACAGTGCTCTGCACAGAGTAAGCGCTCAATAAATACGATTGATTGATTGACCCTGCAGAGACCCTCTCTGCCTTTGGGCAGTGAAGAGCCAACATGGTGGCTGGACCACAACTCCCAGAATGCAATGGGCCCAAGGCAGGCCAAACAATCGATGCCAGAGCAAGCGATAGGACCGTCAATCAATCAATGGTATTTATTGAGCGCTTACTGTGTGCAGAGCACTGTGCTAAGCGCTTGGGAAGTACAAGTTGGCAACATATACGATTGAATGGAATCTCCTCCTGCCCTCTCTTCTCCCTCCTTCTGCGTCACCTACCCACTTGAGTCTGTACCCCTTAAGCACTTTGGTACTCATCGTCCCCTCACCCTGAAAACTACTCATGTGTAGATACTGGTACTCGGCCTCTTCCCCCGTCTGTAATTTACTTTAATGTCCGTCTCCCCCACTTAGATTGTAAGCTCCCTGAGCGCAGGGGTCGCCCACTCACACATTATTACACTGACACCCCAGACTGAGCCCCTTTTTTCCTCTCCTCCTCCCCATCCCCCCTGCCCTACCTCACTCCCCTCCCCACAGCACCTGTATCATCAACATCATCATCATCATCAATCGTATTTATTGAGCGCTTACTATGTGCAGAGCACTGTACTAAGCGCTTGGGAAGTACAAATTGGCGACACATAGAGACAGTCCCTACCCAACAGTGGGCTCACAGTCTAAAAGGGGGAGACAGAGAACAAAACCAAACATACTAACAAAATAAAATAAATAGAATAGATCTGTACAAATAAAATAAATAAATAAATAAATAGAGTAATAAATATGTACAAACATATATACATATATACAGGTGCTGTGGGGAAGGGAAGGAGGTGGGATGGAGGGGGGACGAGGGATGTTTGTACAGATCTATTACTCTATTTTACTTGTACATATTTACTATTCTATTTATTTTGTTAATGATGTGCATTTAGCTTTAATTCTATTTGTTCTGACGACTTGACACCCCTCCACATGTTTTGTTTTGTCGTCCATCTCCCCCTTTTAGTCTGTGAGCCCGTTGTTGGTTAGGGACTCTCTCTATACGTTGCCAACTTGTACTTCCCAAGCGCTTAGTACAGTGCTCTGCACACAGTAAGCGCTCAATAAATACGATTGAATGAAATAAATGAACACACTCATGCAGACTTGTCACACCATAGACACACATACATTTGCACAGTCCCATAATGACACAGATACACACACATATTCTTACACTGGCACATGGATACATACTTACACATTCTTGTACTGACACGTGGATACACGTACTAATGTAGACTGTTACATAGTGGCCACACACTCACACAGTTATACCCTGACACATGGATGCACACAGTCAATCAATCAATTAATCGTATTTATTGAGCACTTACTTTGTGCAGAGCACTGTACTAAGTGCTTGGGAGGTACAAGTTGGCAACATATAGAGACAGTCCCTACCCAACAGTGGGCTTCATGCAGACCTTCACAAAATGGATACACACACACACACACACACACACACACGCACACACACACAGAGACTTACAATGAACACATTCTTACACTGACACATGGGTACCCACTCATGCAGACCTGTGCGCCATGGCCACACGCTCACACAAACACACTCCATCCTACAGTGACACGTGGATAACAACAATGTATGACAACTGTATGACCCCTCCCCACAGCACCTGTATATATGTATATATGTTTCTACATATTTATTACTCTATTTATTTATTTTATTTGTACATATTTATTCTATTTATTTTATTTTGTTAATACGTTTCGTTTTGTTCTCCGTCTCCCCCTTCTAGACTGTGAGCCCATTGTTGGGTAGGGACCGTCTCTATATGTTGCCAACTTGTACTTCCCAAGCGCTTAGTACAGTGCTCTGCACACAGTAAGGGCTCAATAAATACGATTGAATGAATGAACAATAACAATGATGGTATTTGTTAAGCGCTTACTACGTGCCAAGCACTGTTCTTAGCGCTGGGGTAGAGACAAGGTGATCAGGTTGTCGCATGTGGGGCTCACAGTCTTAATCCCCATTTTACAGATGAGGTAACGGAGGCCCAGGGATGTGAAGGGACAAGCCCATAGTCACCCAGCTGACAAGTAGCGGAGCGGGATTCGAACCCATGATCTCTGACTCCCAAGCCCATGCTCCTGGGCCACGCTGCTTCTCTTGAGCAGATATTCTTACACACATATCCTGACACTGGCACATAGATAAGCACACTCATGCACACCATCGTGAAATGGACACACACACACACACACACACACACACACACACTCACGCAGTCCTAGCCCGACACGTGGACACACACACACAGACACACTCATGCAGGCCAACGCTGACTCACCACCACACACTCACACAGAGACACCGTCATCCGCATTCACAGGGCCCCACACGAAGAAACCCGCGGATCCTCCCTTCCCCACAGCGCCTGTATATATGTATATATGTTTGTACATATTTATTACTCTATTTATTTATTTTACTTGTACATATCTATTCTATTTATTTTATTTGGTTAATATGTTCGGTTTTGTTCTCTGTCTCCCCCTTCTAGACTGTGAGCCCACTGTTGGGTAGGGACCGTCTCTATATGGTGCCAACTTGTACTTCCCAAGCGCTTAGTCCAGTGCTCTGCACACAGTAAGCGCTCAATAAATACGACTGATTGATTGATGACCCCGGACACAAACGCAGCCCGAGAACCAGTGACGGTGCCACCCTCCCTGATAGGACTCGCCGACCCTGGCGCTGCCCGCTCACACTGAGCCCCTTCCTTCCTCTCCCCCTCGTCCCCCTTTCCATCCCCCCCATCTTACCTCCTTCTCTTCCCCACAGCACCTGTATATATGTATATATGTCTGTACATATTTGTTACTCTATTTATTTATTTTACTTGTACATATCTATTCTATTTATTTTATTTTGTTTGTATGTTTGGTTTTGTTCTCTGTCTCCCCCTTTTAGACTGTGAGCCCACTGATGGGTAGGGACTGTCTCTATATGTTGCCAACTTGTACTTCCCAAGCGCTTAGTACAGTGCTCTGCACACAGTAAGCGCTCAATAAATACGATTGATTGATTGATTGACCCTGGCACTGCCTCCCCCCCTCCCCTAGCTGCTCCCCTCCCTTGCCCCTTCGGCTCAGGATGCTGCTTTTGGTTGCCTAGCAACCAGCCCCTCATCCCCTGCCTCAGCTCAGCCCCGAGTGTCGCTCGGTGGGCGCTTCCCTCTCATAGTGCAGGGCACAGCTGGGAGGCCCCCCTCCCGAATCCCCCTGCCTCATGGATGGAGGGGGAGGGGGCACAGACTAGACGCCCCCCCCCCACACTATCTCCTCGCCACCCTGATGGAGAGGGGCACATCTTGGCAGCCCAGACTAGGCCTCCCCCTATCTTGCCTCACTGATAAAGAGGGGAGGGGGCACGGCTGGGCAATCAATCAATCAATCGTATTTATTGAGCGCTCACCGGGTGCAGAGCACTGTACTAAGCGCTTGGGAAGTACAAGATGGCAACATATATAGATAGATATAGATATAGATGGCAACATAGATGGCAACAACAGCCTGGGCAGCCAGGCTGCGGCCCTTCCATCTCCCTGCCACTTCCTTCCCGCTCCCTACCCCCGCCCCCCCGCCTTACCTCCTTCCCCTCCCCACAGCGCCTGTCTATATGTATATATGTTTGGACGTATTTATTACTCTATTTTATTTGGACATATTTATTCTATTTATTTTATTTTGTTAATACGTTTTGTTTTGTTCTCTGTCTCCCCTTCTAGACTGTGAGCCCGCTGTCGGGTAGGGACCGTCTCTATAGGTTGCCAACTTGGACTTCCCAAGCGCTTAGTCCAGTGCTCTGCACACAGGAAGTGCTCAATAAATACGATTGTATGAATGAATGAATGAATGAATGGGCAGTCAGGCTGCACCCCCCCCCCCCCCTGCATCCTTCCATCCCCCCCGCCTTACCTCCTTCCCCTCCCCAGCACCTGTATATATGTATATATGTTTGGACGTATTTATTACTCTATTTTATTTGGACATATTTATTCTATTTATTTTATCAATCAATCAATCAGTCGTATTTATTGAGCGCTTACTGTGTGCAGAGCACTGTGCTAAGCGCTAGGGAAGTCCAAGTTGGCAACATATAGAGACGGTCCCTACCCAACAGTGGGCTCACAGTCTAAAAGGGGGAGACAGAGAACAAAACCAAACATATTAACAAAATAAAATAAATAGAATAGATACGTACAAGTAGAGTAATAAATACTAACAAATCTATTCTATTTATTTTATTTTGTTAATATGTTTAATAGAATAGATATGTACAAGTAAAAGAAATAAATAGAGTAATAAATATGAACAAATCTATTCTATTTATTTTATTTTGCTAATATGTTTTGTTCTCTGTCTCCCCCTTCTAGACTGTGAGCCCACTGTTGGGTAGGGACCGTCTCTATATGTTGCCAACTTGGACTTCCCAAGCGCTTAGTACAGTGCTCTGCACACAGTAAGCGCTCAATAACTACGATTGATTGATTGATATATACGTACATACATATACGTATTTTGTTAATATGTTTTGTTTTGTTGCCTGTCTCCCCCTTCTAGACTGTGAACCCGCTGTTGGGTAGGGACCGTCTCTAGAGGTTGCCAACTTGTACTTCCCAAGCGCTTAGTCCAGTGCTCTGCACACAGGAAGCGCTCAATAAATACGATTGAATGAATGAGTGGAGGAAATTGGGGCCATAAAGAGGCCCTGGGTACAGAGTCCGGGGGGTTGAAGGCGGGTGGAGCTGCACCCGGGGGTGGGGAAAGAAGGGCCTGTGGCCTCGGGGAGAACCCCACCCGCTGCCCGCCTCCCCCTCAATCAATCAATCAATCAATCAATCGTATTTATTGAGCGTTTATTGTGTGCAGAGCACTGTACTAAGTGATTGGGAAGTACAAGTGGGCAACATCTAGAGACGGTCCCTACCCAACAGTGGGCTCACACTATAGAATGGGGAGACAGAGAACAAAACCAAACATATTAACAAAATAAAATAAATAGAATATCAATCAATCAATCAATCGTATTTATTGAGTGCTTACTGTGTGCAGAACACTATACTAAGCGCTTGGGAAGTACAAGTTGGCAACATATAGAGACGGTCCCTACCCAACAATGGGCTCACAGTCTAGACGGGGGAGACAGACAACAAAACAAGTAGACAGGTGTCAATACTGTCAGCACAGCTATATACCCATCCTTAATAGAGCAGTAAATATGTACAAATAAAATAATAATAATAATGGCATTTATTAAGCGCTTACTATGTGCAAAGCACTGTTCTAAGTTTTGGGGAGGTTACAAGGTGATCAGGTTGTCCCACTTGGGGCTCACTGTCTTCATCCCCATTTTACAGATGAGGGAACTCCCTACCCACCAGCCGGCTCCCAGTCTAGAAGGGGGAGGCAGAGGACCAAACCAAACATATTAACAAAATCAAACAAATAGAATAGACATGTGCAAGTCAAATCAATCCGTAAATAGAGTAATAAATCTGTACAAACAGATAGACATATAGTTTCTCCAGCCCATTTTACAGATGAGGGAACTCCCTACCCACCAGCGGGCTCACAGTCTAGAAGGGAGGGGCAGAGGACCAAACCAAACATATTAACAAAATCAAACAAATAGAAGAGACATGTGCAAGTCAAAATAAATCCATAAATAGAGTAATAAATCTGTACAAACAGATAGACATATAGTTTCTCCGACCCATTTTACAGATGAGGGAACTCCCTACCCACCAGCCGGCTCCCAGTCTAGAAGGGGGAGGCAGAGGACCAAACCAAACATATTAACAAAATCAAATAAATAGAATAGACATGTGCAAGTTGAATCGATCCGTAAATAGAGTAATAAATCTGTACAAACAGATAGACATATCATCATCATCATCATCATCATCAATCGTATTTATTGAGCGCTTACTGTGTGCAGAGCACTGTACTAAGCGCTTGGGAAGTACAAATTGGCAACATACAGAGACAGTCCCTATCCAACAGTGGGCTCACAGTCTAAAAGGGGGAGGCAGAGGACCAAACCAAACATATTAACAAAATCAAATAAATCATCAATCATCATCATCAATCGTATTTATTGAGCGCTTACTATGTGCAGAGCACTGTACTAAGCACTTGGGAAGTACAAATTGGCAACATATAGAGACAGTCCCTACCCAACAGTGGGCTCACAGTCTAAAAGGGGGAGACAGAGAACAAAACCAAACATACTAACAAAATAAAATAAATAGAATAGATATGTGCAAGTAAAATAAATAAATAGAGTAATAAATCTGTACAAACATATATCCATCTATACAGGTGCTGTGGGGAAGGGAAGGAGGTAAGATGGGGGGGATGGAGAGGGGGACGAGGGGGAGAGGAAGGAAGGGGCTCAGTCTGGGAAGGCCTCCTGGAGGAGGTGAGCTCTCAGCAGGGCCTTGAAGGGAGGCCCTTCAATAAATAGAATAGACATGTGCAAGTCTAATCAATCCATAAATAGGGTAATAAATCTGTACAAGCAGATAATACATATAGTTTCTCCGACCCCGTGCTGCCCCCTACTGGGGCCTGGCCTGCTTTGCACCTGGGGCACATAGGCCTGGGGCCCGGGGGACCCACCGACCTACCTACCTACCTACCTACCGAACGACTTACCGGCCGACTTACCTACCGGTGGGGCCAGAGTGGGGCCGGGACTGGCTGGACTCGGCGCCAGGTGTCTGCGTCATCATCATCATCATCATCAATCGTATTTATTGAGCGCTTACTATGTGCAGAGCACTGGACTAAGCGCTTGGGAAGTACAAATTGGCAACATCTAGAGACAGTCCCTCGTGGGCGGGTGAGAGTGTCCTGCGTGGCTCTGTGCTGGCGTGGCTTCGAATGAAGCTTTCTGCCAATGCCTCTGCCCCGTCTAGGCGTTGTGACCTTTGTGTGTGTGCCTGAGTGGTGCGTGTCCGTGGGCGTGTGCCTCCGCCTAGGCTGCTGGGCTCCTGTGGGTGAGTGTCTCCTCCTAGCCTTCTGGGTTCTTGTCGAGGCGGGGGTCCGTGGGGGTGTGTGTCACTGTGTTTCCATCTAGGTGTGTGTCCGTGGGTGTGTGTCTCTCTGTAGGCGTCTGTGTTTCTGTCTAGGTGTGTGCCCGTGGGTGTGTGTCTCTGTGTAGGCCTGTGTGTTTCTGGCTAGGTCTGTGTCCCTGGGTGTGTGTTTCTGTCTAGTTGTGTGTCCGTGGGTGTGTGTCTCTGTGTAGGCCTGTGTGTTTCTCTCTAGGTCTGTGTCCGTGGGTGTGTGTTTCTGGCTGGGTATGTGCCCGTGGGTGTGTGTCTCTGTGTAGGTGTCAGTGTTTCTGTCCAGGTGTGTGCCCGTGGGTGTGTGTCTCTGTGTAGGCGTGTGTGTTTCTGTCTAGGTCTGTGTCCGTGGGTGTGTGTTTCTGTCTGGGTAAGTTCCCGTGGGTGTGTGTCTCTGTGTAGGCGTGGGTTTCTCTCTAGGTGTATGCCCGTGGGTGTGTGTTTCTGTCTAGGTCTGTGTCCGTGGGTGTGTGTTTCTGTCTGGGTAAGTTCCCGTGGGTGTGTGTCTCTGTGTAGGCATGTGTTTCTCTCTAGGTGTATGCCCGTGGGTGTGTGTTTCTGTCTAGGTCTGTGTCCGTGGGTGTGTGTTTCTGTCTGGGTACGTGCCCGTGGGTGTGTGTCTCTGTGTAGGCGTGTGTTTCTCTCTAGGTGTATGCCCGTGGCTGTGTGTTCCTGTCTAGGTGTGTGCCCGTGGGTGTGTGTCTCTGTGTAGGCGTGTGTTTCTCTCTAGGTGTATGCCCGTGGGTGTGTGTTTCTGTCTAGGTGTGTGCCCATGGGTGTGTGTCTCTGTGTAGGCGTGTGTGTTTCTGTCTAGGTCAGTGTCTGTGGGTGTGTGTTTCTGTCTAGGTGTGTGCCCGTGGGTGTGTGTCTCTGTGTAGGCGTATGTGTTTCTGTCTAGGTCTGTGTCTGTGGGTGTGTGTTTCTGTCTAGGTATGTGCCCGTGGGTGTGTGTCTCTGTGTAGGCATGTGTGTTTCTGTCTAGGTCAGTGTCCGTGGGTGTGTGTTTCTGTCTGGGTATGTGCCCGTGGGTGTGTGCCTCTGTGTAGGCATGTGTGTTTCTGTCTAGGTGTGTGCCCATGGGTGCATGTCTCTGTGTAGGCGTGTGTGTTTCTCTCTAGATGTATGCCCGTGGGTGTGTGTTTCTGTCTAGGTGTGTGCCCGTGGGTGTGTGTCTCTGTGTAGGCATGTGTGTTTCTGTCTAGGTCTGTGTCCGTGGGTGGGTGTTTCTGTCTAGGTGTGTGTCCGTGGGTGTGTGTCCCTGTGTAGGCATGTATGTTTCTCTCTAGATGTATGCCTGTGGGTGTGTGTCTCTGTCTAGGTGTGTGCCCGTGGGTGTGTGTCTCCGTGTAGGCGTGTGTGTTTCTGTCTAGGTGTGTGCCTATGGGTGTGTGTCTCTGTGTAGGCGTGTGTGTTTCTGTCTAGGTGTGTGTCCGTGGGTGTGTGTCTCTGTAGGCGTGTGTGTTTCTCTCTAGATGTATGCCCGTGGGTGTGTGTTTCTGTATAGGTGTGTGCCCTTGGGTGTGTGTCTCCGTGTAGGCGTGTGTGTTTCTGTCTAGGTGTGTGCCCGTGGGTGGGTGTCTCTGTGTAGGTGTGTGTGTTTCTGTCTAGGTCTGTATCCGTGGGTGTGTGTTTCTGTCTGGGTGTGTGCCCGTGGGTGTGTGTCTCTGTGTAGTCATATGTGTTTCTGTCTGGGTGTATGCCCGTGGGTGTGTGTTTCTGTCTAGGTGTGTGGACGTGGGTGTGTGTCTCTGTGTAGGCGTGTGTGTTACTGTCTAGGTGTGTGGCCGTGGGTGTGTGTCTCTGTGTAGGTGTGTGTCCGTGGGTGTGTGTCCCTGGGTAGTCATGTATGTTTCCATCTAGGCGTGTGTCCTTGGGGGGGGTGGTGTCTCTGTGCGTGCGTGTGTGCTTCCACCTAGGCATATGTCCGTGGGTGTGTGTATCTGTGTATGCATGTGTGTTTCTGTCTAGGTGGCTATCCGTGGGTAGGCGTGTATGTTTCCGTCTAGGCGTGTGTCCGTGGGTGTGTGTGTGTCTCTGTGCATGCGTGTGTGCTTCCTCCTAGGTGTGTGCCCGTGGGTGTGTGTCTCTGTATAGGCGTGTGTGCTTCCTCCTAGGTGTGTGCCCGTGGGTGTGTGTCTCTGTATAGGCGTGTGTGCTTCCTCCTAGGTTTGTGCCCATGGGTGTGTGTCTCTGTGTAGGCCTGTGTGTTTCTGTCGAGGTGTGTCTGAGTGGGTGTGTGTCTGTGAGGATGATCGACAGGCACACAGCCACCCAGTCGAGCATTTCAAAGTGTTTTTCAGTTCCTCGTTGAGAAGAAATCTGAGGTGCGTGGGCAGGGGTGCCGGGAGGAGAGGGCCCGTGGGGTGGGGTGGGGTGGGGTATGCTGCTCAGGGTCTCTCCTAGGGCACCCTGCGCCATTCATTCATTCAATCGTATTTATTGAGCGCTTCCTATGTGCAGAGCACTGGACTAAGCGCTTGGGAAGTCCAAGTTGGCAACATATAGAGACAGTCCCTACCCAACAGTGGGCTCACAGTCTTCCTGGTCTCTACTGTTTCCTCCTCCCGTGGTGGGGTGGGAGAGGGGACCCCTCCCATGGGGGTCCCCCTTACGTCTGAGGGAAGGCCTGGGGTGGTTTGGGGGGTGGGAGAGTCCCCTCTAATAATATCAATCAATCAATCGTATTTATTGAGCGCTTACTATGTGCAGAGCACTGTACTAAGCGCTTGGGAAGTACAAATTGGCAACACATAGAGACAGTCCCTACCCAACGGTGGGCTCACGGTCTAAAAGGGGGAGACAGAGAACAGAACCAAACATACCAACAAAATAAAATAAATAGGATAGAAATGTACAAGTAAAATAAATAAATAAATAAATAGAGTAATAAATATGTACAACCATATATACATATATACAGGTGCTGTGGGGAAGGGAAGGAGGTAAGATGGGGGGATGGAGAGGGGGACGAGGGGGAGAGGAAGGAAGGGGCTCAGTCTGGGAAGGCCTCCTGGAGGAGGTTAGTATTGTTAATACTAGCAATAATACTAATAATAATGGCATTTATTAAACGCTTACTATGTGCACTGTTCTAAGCGCTGTTCCAGACTGTGAGCCCACTGTTGGGTAGGGACCGTCTCTCTATGTTGCCAACTTGTACTTCCCCAGCGCTTAGTACAGTGCTCCGCACACAGTAAGCACTCAATAAATATGACTGAATGAATGAATGAATGAATGGGGAGGATACAAGGTGATCAGGTTGCACCATGTGGGGCTCACAGCCTTATTCCCCACTTTACAGATGATGATGATGATGATGATGATGATGATGATGATGATGATGGCATTTATTAAGCGCTTACTATGTGCACTATTCTAAGTGCTGTTCTAGACTGTGAGCCCACTGTTGGGTAGGGACCGTCTCTCTATGTTGCCAACTTGTACTTCCCCAGCGCTTAGTACAGTGCTCTGCACACAGTAAGCGCTCAATAAATACAACTGAATGAATGAATGAATGAATGGGGAGGATACAAGGTGATCAGGTTGTCCCATGTGGGGCTTACAGCCTTATTCCCCACTTTACAGGTGATGATGATGATGGCATTTATTAAGCACTTACTATGTGCAAAGCACTGTTCTAAGCACTGGGGAGGTTACAAGGTCATCAGGTTGTCCCATGGGGGGCTCACAGTCTTAATCCCCTTTTTACAGGTGAGGTAACTGAGGCCCAGAGAAGTGAAGTGACTTGCCCAAAGTCACACAGCTAAGTGGCGGAGCCGGGATTTGAACCCATGACCTCTGACTCCAAACCCCGGCCTCTTTCCGCTGAGCCACGCTGCTTCTAGACTGTGATCCCGTTGTTGGGTAGGGACCGTCTCTATATGTTGCCAACTTGTACTTCCCAAGTACAGTGCTCTGCACACAGGAAGTGCTCAATAAATACGATTGAATGAATGAGTGAGAGGGAGCAGGAGGGGAAGAAGCCTGGAGGGGAAGCCACTGTTGGGTAGGGACCGTCTCTATATGTTGCCAACTTGGACTTCCCAAGCGCTTAGTAGAGTGCTCTGCACACAGGAAGCGCTCAATAAATACGATTGATTGATTGCTCTGCACACAGGAAGCGCTCAATAAATACGATTGAATGAATGAGTGAATGAGAGGGAGCAGGAGGGGAAGAAGCCTGGAGGGGAAGGGGAGTAGAATTGGAGGAAAAATAGGACTGGGGGTAGGCGGGCCTGTGTCTGAACTGATGGTCTTGTATCTACTCCAGCGCTTAGAACAGGGCTTGGCACAGAGCAAAGGCTTAACCCAGATAGGAATTATCATTATTATTATCATTATTATTGGGAAGGGGAGGAAGTATGGAAGCGTCATTCATTCATTCAATCGTATTTATTGAGCGCTTACTGTGTGCAGAGCACTGTACTAAGCGCTTGGGAAGTACAAGTTGGCAACATATAGATACGGTCCCTACCCAACAGTGGGCTCACAGTCTAGAAGGGGGAGACAGAGAACAAAACAAAACATATTAACAAAATAAAATAAATAGAATAAATATGTACAAATAAAACAGAGTAATAAATATTCAGGGGCCCGCCCCTATCCTCTCCCTTCCTGGTTGCTGGCCGAGGGTGGTCCCCAGTCCCCATCTCAAGCCCCCCGCCCAGGCCCGGGCCTTCGCCCCTTCCCCCGGGGGGTGGGTCTTCGAAAGGGTTAAGGGCCCGGACCACGTGACATCCAGCCCCAGGTAACCCGGGGGGGGTGGAGAAATTGGGGGAACCCAAATGGCTGCCCCCGACTTCAATCAATCAATCAATCAATCGTATTTATTGAGCGCTTACTGTGTGCAGAGCACTGGACTGAGCACTTGGGAAGTCCAAGTTGGCAACATCTAGAGACGGTCCCTACCCAACAGCGGGCTCACAGTCTAGAAGGGGGAGACAAAGAATCAATCAATCAATGGTATTTATTGAGCGCTTACTGTGTGCAGAGCACTGGACTAAGCGCTTGGGAAGTCCAAGTTGGCAACATCTAGAGACGGTCCCTACCCAACAGTGGGCTCACGGTCTAGAAGGGGGAGACAGAGAATCAATCAATCAATCGTATTTATTGAGCTCTTACTGTGTGCAGAGCACTGGACTTGGGAAGTCCAAGTTGGCAACGGTCCCTACCCAACAGTGGGCTCAGAGTCTAGAAGGGGGAGACAGAGAACAAAACCAAATATATTAACAGAATAAAATAAATAGAATAGGTACGTACAAGTAAAATAAATAAATAGAGTAGGAAATATGTACAAACATATATACATATATACAGGTGCTGTGGGGAAGGGAAGGAGGGAAGGAGTTCGGACCCCTTTAATCGGGTCGGGGGTCAGGCTGGGGCTGCCCCCTCCAATGGGGGGGGGGGGGGCGTGCGGGGAAGTCCCCCCGGTCTTGGGGGTCGCCCCGCCTTGGCTTTGCACATATTTATTATTCTATTTATTTATTTATTTTATTTGTACATATCTATTCTATTTATTTTATTTTGTTAGTACGTTTGGTTTTGTTCTCCGTCTCCCCCTTTTAGACTGTGAGCCCACTGTTGGGTCGGGACTGTCTCTATGTGTTGCCAACTTGTACTTCCCCAGCGCTTAGTCCAGTGCTCTGCACACAGTAAGCGCTCAATAAATACGATTGATTGATTGATTGATTGATTGATTGATTGAACCCCCCGGGCCCGGCCGGCTCGGCCCCCGGAGGCCTCCTTTTCACACCTGGCGCCTCGTGCAGTGCAATGTTAATTAATCATTAAACTCGGGTCTCCGGAGGGGCCGGGCCCGCCACGGGCGGGAGGAACTCGAGGGGGGCCCGGGGGACCCCGAGGGAGTGGGGGGGGGGGGCGCACAGGGGAGGGTCCCCGGGGAGGCCGATCCCGGTGGGGACCAGTCCTGGTGATGGGGACGGGACGGTCCCCAGGGGAGGGAGGGGGCTTTGGGGGGGGGGGTCCTCTCCCCCTCCCCGACTCCCGAGGGTCCCGACCCCCCGACAAGAAGCCCCTTGTTCTCCCGGGACGGGGAAGGAGGCCTTGGGAGGGAGGGAGGGAAGGGGGGCGGCTGGCACCCCCGACTTGGGGTCAGGGGAGGGGGCGGGGGGCCCGGACAAAAGGGAGCTTGTGCCTTTAAGGCGGGGGGGCGGGGGGCCGGGCCGCCGGGGAGCCGGGCAGATCCGGGGTAGAGGGCGGCTGCGCTCGCTGGACAAGGGCCGGGGCCCACCGCTCACCGACACACACCCAGACTGACCGACAGACACACCGACGGACGGACAGACGACAGACACACCGACAGACCGAGCCCGGGGGGGGCCCGGGGGTCGCGCCCATCCACCCTGGCAGGTGAGCGTCCGGGGCCCGGTGGCGGGGGGGGGGCCGGGGTCCCGGGCTGAACCGAGCAGAAACCCCCTTACTCCCCCCGGGGGACCCCCGAGTCCTCAGCCCCTCGCCCTCCCTTCCCCATCTTGGCCTAGGGAGGGGCTTCAGCTGGGCGCTTTTGGGGTGGGGGGCCGCAGAAGGGGGGGAGGGGGTCTGCCCGGCCCCTGCTCTGGATAGGGTGTGTTTGGGGGTCCCCCCGCCCCACTAAGGTGGGTAGGGGGGCTCCCAGCAGAGAGGCCTGGCCTGGCGCTGAGCAGATGGGGGGAAGGGGACCCAGTTTCTTTACACCCCCCCACCCCACCTGTTTGGAACGGCTTTCTCAGGGGAGGGGGGCGACCCCCAGATAATCTGCAGATCCCCGGGGAGCGGGGGGGGGGAGGATTGTGGGGGCAGCGTCCCAACTCCCTTGCCCCCTCCCGATTTCCGGTGGGGGGCTAAAATCCCTTCGGTCTGCTGCTCCTCTAGGCCCCGGAGGGATGGGGGGGTGGGGTGCGTTGGTCAGAGAGAGGGAAAGGGCAGGACAGGGTGACCCGCCATGAGTTGCTGCAGGGAATTGGGCGAGGGGGGGAGTGTAAGCTGCCCGGGGTTTGATTCTGGGGTCATAGGAGGGACTCCCTCCCTCTCCGGGCACGAGGGGGCTTGGGCTTGAAAGGTGGGAGAAATGGAGAAGCCCAGACCCTGACGAGGGACCCGAGTGGATCTGCTGCAGGGGAGAAGGCTCTCCCTCCATGTTCCCCCAACCCCTGCTCTCTAGGCCCCACCACCCCCAGGAGGAACCCAAGGGTGCGGAGGCCTCCGCCAAGACCGCTTGCCGTAGCCCACCTCCTCCACCCACCCTTCTCTTCCCCGTTCCCCAGAGCCGGGGCTGGGTTTAGCCCTGAGAGCCGTGGATGCGGGCCTGTTGGGAGATGTGACTCTCCGCCTGGGTGCCAGGGTCAGTGCCCACACCTGGGCCTGTATGTGGTTCCATGCCCAGGTCTGTGGTTCTGTACTCGGATCTCCCCCCATGTCTTTTCCCCGGTCTGTCCCCCCATTTTGGTCTGTATCGGCCCCTGGGTCTGTGCCAAGGCAGTGTTCTACACCCAGTGCGGACTTGTGCCCACTTGGTGAATGGGTTATGGTTCGGGATTGTCCTGCCTCTGTCTCCCGTTCGTTGGCAGAGGCAGAGCTTGGCGAGAAGGGTGCCTCATCCCCGTGCCCTTGGCCGGGCCTCTCGTGCCCCGACCCCTCCTTTTGGGTTGGGGGTGACAGGGGTTTGAGGGAGTGAGGTCTGGATTAGGGGCAGGGGGTGGGGGTGGGGGACTGGGGTCAGAAGGATGGATGGGGTGGCCGGAGCCGGGGTGAGCCGACCTCGGGGCAGGCTACCCACCGCCGGCCAGGCCTTTCTGACCCTGGCCGCCCCGTCCGTCTCCAGGGGCCGCGTCTGTGCCGAGTCTCCGACGCAACCCAAAGTGGCCGTTCCCGCCTGGCACCCCGGCACCCGCAGGCAGATAAATGCAGTGTCCCCTGGCCCAGGGCGCGGGCAAGAGTGACCCCTCAGGTAAGGCCCGGGCGGGGAGACGAGGTTGGGAGGTGACGCTTCGCAGGGCGGCGCGGAGGGGGAGGAGGAGGTGACACCCCACCCACCCACCCCCCGATCCCAGGATCTCCTGGGTGTCTGGGGCCCTCCAGTCTGGCTGATCCTGCCCTCCCCCCGCCCCCCGCCCCCACCAGCATGTCCTGGTTCCGCGGCCTCCTGGTGCCCAAGGTGGACGAGCGGAAGACGGCTTGGGGCGAGCGCAACGGGCAGAAGAGCAAGCGGCGGGGCACGGGCGGGCTGTGCGGCCCCCGCTACATGAGCTGCCTCCAGGAGCCCGCGCCGGAGGCCCCCCGGCCCGGCGACACCTCGGCCCGGAAGGGGGCTGGGGCGGGCACCGTGGGACCACCGGGCGGGACGGGGCCCTCCGGCGGGCCGGGGCACGAACTGGGCCTCAAGGCGGTGGCCCTGGGCTTCGAGGAGGGCGAAGGGACCGGTGAGGGGGCCGGCGGCGGGGCGGCGGCGGCGGGGCCGGGGGGCGGCGGGGGCGCGGGCGGCTGGCGATGGCTGGCCCGGGTCTTCCAGTCGAAGCAGTTCGAGTCGGCCAAGCTGGAACGGCTCTACCAGCGCTACTTCTTCCAGATGAACCAGAGCTCCCTGACCCTGCTCATGGGCGTCCTGGTGTTGGCCATGGGCGTCCTGCTGGCCTTCCACGCCGCCCCCGCCGCCCCCGACCCGCCCTACGTGGCCGCCCTGGCCGTAGCGGCGGCCCTGTTCCTGGCGCTCATGGCCGTGTGCACGCGGCGCGGCTTCCGGCCCGGTTGCATGGGCCTGGTGAGCTACGCGGTGCTGGCGCTGCTGGGCACCGTCCAGGGGCTGGGGCTGATGGCGCTGGCCCCGCGTGGGGCCTCCGAGGGGCTCTGGGCCACCGTCTTCTTCGTCTACGTGGCCTACACGCTGCTCCCGGTCCGCATGCGGGCCGCCGTCCTCAGCGGCCTGGGCCTCTCCGCCTTGCACCTCCTCCTCGCCTGGGGCCTCAACCGCGAGGACGCCTTCCTCTGGAAGCAGGTGGGCGGCTGCCCCGGGGGCCGCGGGGCTGGGTGCGTCGTGCCCCCCACCCAGGGGCCGGTCGGAGCCCGGGCGGGAGGAAGATACCCGGACCCGCTCCACCCATCCTCCCCGCTGACACCCCTCGCATCCCCCGCGGATGAAAGTCAGCTACCCCCGGCCATATTCCCCGCCCTCCTGCCCACTTTGATGCCCCCTCCCAGGGCAGTGGCGGGGGGCAAGGGCAGCAGCCCGGGGAGGAGCGTTCAGCGTGGTGCGTGGGGGGCACATGCTTCCGACCCCTCCCGGGAATCCCCGGCTTCCCGCTCCCTTCCCGTCCCGTCGTCTGACCCTTGCCCTCCCCTGGCAGCGCCCACTGTGGGCCAGAGGGGCTTGCCGCCTGGAGTTTGGGCCCTGGGGAACGGAACCGGGCAGCGCTGGCCCGAGGCCGACCCTGCCCGCGCCATGCTGCCCGCCCGGGACACAATGTTCCTTTTGAAGTAACTTTATCGGCGGGTTTGTCTGTGGAACGTGTGCCCGCTGGGCTCTTAAAGGGCCAGGCACCCCCATGCCGGCCCCCTCTTCCCCTTCCACCTCCTCGGGTACCTTGGCAGGTGTGCGGTGGGCCCCCTGGACGAGGGCACCTCAGCGCCTGGCTCCTTTACTGCCCACCAGGCCGACTCCGGGAGGGGAGAGGGGGGCGGTGAGAGGGTGTGTCCTTCCCCCTGGCCAGGTGCCTGGCTGCTGGGCTCAGTGCCCGCCCGGGCACAGGGCCGCCACCTCAGCCCTGGAGCCCGGACACATTCTTGGGTGGGGAGGGGAATCCTCCGCCCCGAGCCCCGGACTTACCCTGCCCTCTCACTCCCCTCCCTCCACTTGAGGTACCGTAAACTCCAGAGCGAGCGGGGGTCGGGGGCCGAGGTGGGGCACTGGGCGGGCGGGGGGCAGCTGCGTCTACCCCCTGTTCTCCTCAGAGTCGGGAGGGAGGAAGAGGAGGCCCAGAATCTGACCCCAGCCATCCCGGGCCTTCCTACCCCTGACACACACTCAGCGTGCCCAGTCACACCCTCACCCACAGATACGCACACGTGCCCGGTGATGCCTACACGTGCACGGAATTTAAGAGCCCACCTAGGCCTGCATGCACACGTGCACGTGCACACACAGGGACGCCGGCATCCTCTCCCCGGGGGCACGTGCCCGTGGGCTTCCGCACACGCAGGCTCTCCCAGGCGAGAGCGGGCACCTACCCAGCTGATTTGCGGGTGCACGCGTGACTGCAGGCACCCCTCTGGTGCGCAGAGGCATCCACATGTGTGCACACGCACGCACACATACATGCATGCATACAGGGCCCACCCCCCCAACTCCCCTCCTGGTGACTCACATTTTCCTCCCGGGCTCCAGGGAGAGGGGACGGGAAGTCGCCTGGTTTACCCCCTCCTCCTTTCCTCCCTCCCTCCCTCTCTCCTCCCTGTTATTCTTAGAAACCCAGAGATAGGGCCCCTTGCCCTCCCGCCCTCTTCCCCCCCTTCCCCTGCCGGTGGCTGGAAGGGGGCCCAGGAGTAGCGGCAGTCCCGCCTTTCCATCCCCCCCCCCCCCCCCCCCGACCCCGGGGTAGCCCCCCGGCAGCCTCGGTCCCGTCAGCCGACCGCCCCCCACCCCAAGCCCCGTGGCCCCCTTTCCCTCACCGAGCACCCCGAAGGAACGGGCAGCTTTGCTTGGCTTAGTGGATAGAGCACAGTCCTGGGAGTCGGAGGGACCTGGGTTCTAATCCCGGCTCAACCACTTGCCTGCCGTGTGACCGTGGGCGAGTCGCTAAGCTTCTCTGGGCCTCAGTTACCTCATCGGAAAAATGGGGATGAAGACTGTGAGTCCCATGTTGGAGTCCCATGTGTCCAACCTGATTTGTCTGATCCACCCCAGCGCTTAGCAGAGTGCCTGGCACACAGTGAGCGCTTAACAAATACCACAAATATTATTATTAGCTTGTCTCTACCCCGGTGTGCCTGGCACATAGTAAGAGCTTAACAGATATCACAATTCTTACTATTAGGTTGGGCTCGGAATTCATTCATTCAATCGTATTTATTGAGCGCCTACTGTGTGCAGAGCACTGGACTAAGCGCTTGGGAAGTACAAGTTGGCAACATATAGAGACGGTCCCTACCCAACAGTGGGCTCACAGCCTAGAAGATGTCAGCAGGGGCACTCACAGGACTTTTGGCGGGTGACTGGGACAGAGAGCAGCAGAAGCCAATGCTCCTCACCCGTCCTGACTCTGCCCTCCCTGTCCCATTTCCACCCCCCCCACCCCACCCCACCAATGCTCTGAGAGGGTAGTTTTTCCTCTATTGGGGTTGCGGGGGACACACAGTCGTCCCTTCATCTCTCTGGATTCCTGGCTGATCCTTTAGGGTCCTACCTGGGCATGAGGGGCCAAGGAGGCCGGAGAGAGGGGGCTGGGGAGGAGAAGACCCTCTCTCCCCACCCCCTATCCCCAGGAGGTACCTCTCCACATATCTATTCTATTTATTTTATTTTGTTAGTATGTTTGGTTTTGTTCTCTGTCTCCCCCTTTTAGACTGTGAGCCCACTGTTGGGTAGGGACTGCATATGTTGCCAATTTGTACTTCCCAAGCGCTTAGTACAGTGCTGTGCACATAGTAAGAGCTCAATAAATACGATTGATGATGATGATGATGGTCAGGGGAGAGGGGCAGAGGGTCTGATGCCCCTTCTCTCCCTCCCCCGACCTCAGCTCAGCGCCAACCTCCTCCTCTTCCTCTGCACCAACGTCATCGGCATCTGCACCCATTACCCGGCCGAGGTCTCGCAGCGCCAGGCCTTCCAGGAGACCCGGGGGTACATCCAGGCCCGACTCCACCTCCAGCATGAGAACCGGCAGCAGGTGAGCGCCCACCCCCACCCTGGGACCCCTCCTGACATGGCCGGCCGCGACAAGGGCGGCAGAGGTGGCCACGTTGCTGGGGTGGGTGGGGCCGAGGCAGAGGGATGTGGTCGGATTTGGCGGGAAGCTAGAACCCGGGCCTGGGATTCAGAAGGACCCGGATTCTATTTCCGGCACTACCTCTTGTCTGCTGTGTGACCTTGGGCAAGTTACTTCGCTTCTCTGTGCCTCAGGTCCTTCATCTGTAAAATGGAAATTAATAATAATAAGAAGAAGAATGACGATGGGATTTATTAAGCGCTTGCTACGTGCAAAGCACTGTTCTAAGCGCTGGGGAGGTTACGAGGTGATCAGGTTGCCCCACGGGGGGCTCACAGTCTTAATCCCTATTTTCCAGATGAGGTAACTGAGGCACAGAGAAGTGACTTGCCCAAAGTCACACAGCTGACAATTGGCAGAGGCGGGATTTGAACCCATGACCTCTGACTCCAAAGCCCGGGCTCTTTCCACTGAGCCACGCTGCTTCTCTGCTTCACTGTAAATTAAGACTGTGAGCCCCACGTGGGACAGGGACTGTGTCCAACCTGATTCACTTGTATCCACCCTGGTGCTTAGAACAGTGCCTGGCACGTAGAAAGCGCTTAACACATACTGTTGTTATTATTATTATTGCTATCATCATCTGGTGGGATCTTACCCGAAGGCCGGGCTATGTCCCCCAGGGGATGTGGGATGTAGATGCCTGGGAAAGTGAGAGAGAGGGGGATTAGGAGTGTCGAGAAGACCTGGAGGGTGGGGGCTGGCCTCCGGTTGTGGGTGGAGGATGGGGAGAGGAGTCCCTGACCCCGGTGCCCGGGCAGGAGCGCCTGCTGCTCTCTGTGCTGCCCCAGCATGTGGCTCTGGAGATGAAGGAGGACATCAGCGCCAAGCAGGAGGACATGATGTTTCACAAAATCTACATCCAGAAGCACGACAACGTCAGGTAGGGACGTGGGGCTGGCCGGGCCCCTCCTTAGTCCGTGGGTGGCAGGTGGGGGAGACCTCCCGGGCCCCCCTCACCGGGGCTCCCTCCGCTCCCCCCCCCAGCATCCTGTTTGCGGACATCGAGGGGTTCACCAGCCTGGCCTCCCAGTGCACTGCCCAGGAGCTCGTCATGACCCTCAACGAGCTGTTCGCCCGGTTCGACAAGCTGGCCGCCGTGAGGACGGGCCCCCTGAGGGGGGACGGGACCCCTGGGGGTGGGCGCGAGGGCGGGGCCTGCAGGCGGGTGGACCCTGGGGCCGGGTGGGCCGAGCATCTGGGGTCACAAGGGTCACCGTCCCGCCCCCAGGAGAACCACTGTCTGCGGATCAAGATCCTGGGAGACTGCTACTACTGCGTGTCCGGCCTGCCCGAGCCGCGGGCTGACCATGCCCACTGCTGTGTGGAGATGGGCGTTGACATGATCGAGGCCATCTCGTGAGGGAGACCCTGACCCTCGGCCCTCCCCCCAGTTCCCTCCCGGGGTCCCCAAATACACCCCCAACCCCTAGTTGCCCCATTCGTTTTGGGAGGGGGAGTCCCTCAGCCCCCCGAGATTCCTCACCATGGTCGTTCCTTCAGTTGTGTTTACTGTGTGCAGAGCACTCTATAAAGTGCTTGAGAGAGTACAGTGTAACAGACAGACCCATTCATTAATTCATTCAATCGTATCTATTTATTTATTTATTTATTTTCAGCTCTATTTATTTATTTATTTATTTATTTAATTTATTTGTACATATCTATTCTATTTATTTTATTTTGTTAGTATGTTTGGTCTCTGTCTCCCCCTTTTAGACTGTGAGCCCACTGTTGGGTAGGGACTGTCTCTATATGTTGCCAATTTGTACTTCCCAAGCGCTTAGTACAGTGCTCTGCACATAGTAAGCGCTCAATAAATACGATTGACGATGATGATGATGATTTATTGAGCGCTTACTGTGTGCAGAGCACTGTACTGAGCGCTCGGAAAGTACAGTTCATTCCCTGCCCACAATGAGTTTACAGTCTAGAGGACTTCATCGCAGCTTGCCCCGCCCCCAGCCTTCTAGAGACCTCCCTCCACCTCCCGCATTGCTCCCGGGATCGCCGGGGACCACTGGGGTCCGGGCCCAGAGGGGCCGGCGGAGCTGACAGTGGTGCCCGGTGCCCGCAGGCTGGTGCGGGAAGTGACCGGCGTGAACGTGAACATGCGTGTGGGCATCCACAGCGGCCGCGTGCACTGCGGCGTGCTCGGCCTGCGCAAGTGGCAGTTTGACGTCTGGTCCAACGATGTCACGCTGGCCAACCACATGGAGGCGGGAGGCCGCGCCGGGTAGGGGACCGGGACGGGGGACAGTCCGGGGGGCCGAGGGGGCGTTCCGCATCCCGGTGGGATCTGGGAGAAGGGCCGGAAGCTGAGGGACCACTTGCCCGGCAGCCGGATCCACATCACGCAGGCCACGCTGCAGTACCTGAACGGCGACTACGAGGTGGAGCCGGGCCGGGGCGGCGAACGCAACGCCTACTTGAAGGAGCACAGCATCGAGACCTTCCTCATCCTCGGCGCCAGCCAGAAACGGGTGCGGCCTGAGGGGGGAAAGGGCGGGGGGGACCCGGTGGCGGGGTGGGCCGTTGAGGAGACAAGCAGTGTGGCCTAGTGGGAAGAGCCCAGGCCAGGGGTCAGAGGCTTGGGGTTCAAATCCTGCCTCCTCCACTAGTCTTCTCATCATCATCATCATCAATTGTATTTATTGAGCGCTTACTGTGTGCAGAGCACTGTACTAAGCGCTTGGGAAGTACAAGTTGGCAACACATAGAGACAGTCCCTACCCAACAGTGGGTTCACAGTTTAAAAGGGGGAGACAGAGAACAAAACCAAGCATACTAACACAATAAAATAAATAGATATGTACAAGTAAAATAAATAAATAGAGTAATAAATATGTACAAACATATATACAGATGCTGTGGGGAAGGGAAGGAGGCAAGATGGGGGGATGGAGAGGGGGACGAGGGGGAGAGGAAGGAATCTTCTCCGCAAGCAGCGTGGCCTAGAGGTTAGAGCACAGGTTTTGGAGTCAGAAAGACCTCGTTTCTAATCCCGGCTCTGCCACTTGTCCGCTGCGTGGCCTTGGGCAAGTCTGCTTCACTTCTCTGAGCCTCAGTTTCCTCATCTGTAAAATAGAGGTTAAGACTGTGAGCCCCATGTGGGACAGGGACTGTGGCCAAGCTGGTTTGCTTGTATCTAGAGCTTAGAACAATGCCTGGCCACAGAGTAAGCACTTATCAGATACCACAATTACTATTATTATTATTATTTTACTGGTATTATTGTTGCTGTTATTATTCTTTTGGCCTCAGTTTCCTCATCTGTAGAATGGCGGTTCGATATCTGTTCTCCCTCTCAGGCAGTGAGCCCCTGGTGGGATAGGGATGGTCCCTGACCTGTTAATCCAGTACCCACTCAGTGCTTAGCACAGTGTGTGGCACATAGTAAGCTCTTAACCAATACCACAGTTATGTTTACTGGGAAGCAGCATGGCCTAGTGGATAGAGCAAGGGCCTGGGACTCAGAAGGACCTGGGTTCTAATCCCGGCTCTGCCACTTGTCTGCTGTGGGACCTTGGGTAAGTCACTTCACTTCTCTGTACCTCAGTCACCTCATCTGTAAAATGGGGATTAAGATTGTGAGCCCCATGTGGGACAGGGACTCTGTCCAACTTGATTATCTTGACTTTACCCCAGTGCTCAGAACAGTGCTTGACAATCAATCAATCGTATTTATTGAGCGCTTACTGTGTGCAGAGCACTGTACTAATCGCTTGGGAAGTACAAGTTGGCAACATAAAGTTGACACATAGTAAGTGCTTAACAATACCATCATTATCATCGCATCATCCACTGTTACGGGGGTTGGGTGGGAAGGAAGGAAAGTCCAGTTTGGGTGATGCATCCAGGGCAGCCCCTCTCGTAGACACTGCCGCCCATCCGAGGGCCATCTGAGCCGGGGGCCGGCTGGGCTCTGCTTGGTGCCAACTTGGGCCCTGGGACCTCCTAGAAAGGCAGGGAGGGGTGTGGGCGTCTTGGGGGAGGCACAGTGGCATCCCTAATGACCCCCCATTTCCTCTCCTGGCACAGAAGGAGGAAAAGGCCATGCTAGCCAAGCTGCAGCGGGCACGTGCCAACTCGACGGATGGGCTGGTGCCGCGTTGGGTGCCCGAGCGCTCCTTTCCTCGCACTAAGGACTCCAAAGCCTTCCGCCAGATGGTGAGGGGGGCATCTGGGGTCCAGAGACAATCCCACTCAGGGATCCTGCTCGACGTGGCTGCCCCTGCCGGGCCCTTCCCCGCCCCAAGCCGGCAGGTGGTCTGTCTCCCTTAACCCTTGGGGGGCCTTGCTGCTCAGGTTAACCCCCCCACCATCAAAGAGACAGTCCCACCCCTCTCCCCTGCCTACCCCAGGCTCTGCCTATCAGCCCTCCCCAGCCCCTCCTGCCCCACCGGCCTTATCTCCCTCCCTCCCAGTCATCCCCACTGCCCACTGCTTCCTCCCCTTCCCCCTGCTGGGCCCCGATAGCCGTTTCCAACCCCCCACCCCGCCCCCACTCCAATCCCCAGGGCCGGTTCCACTCAGGACCCCCACCACCCGAAGGTTGGGAGGGAGTGGGCCGCAAAACTCACGGGCGAGGTAGGAGGGGGCGAGATAATATCCCAAACCACCCCACTGGCCCCCTCAGTGTTAGGGACCGGGCTGCCTGCCAACTATTTTGTGCCCGAGCGGGCACTTTAGTCCAGTGCTCAGCCCACAGTGGGAGTTCTGTCACCACTACCGATCGACGAATCGACTCGCCCTGCTCCCCCCGACCTTCCCCTGTCACCCCCGCAACTCTCCCTTTCTCTCTCTCTTTCTCTCTTTCCAGGGCATCGATGACTCCAGCAAAGACAAGTGAGTGTCTTGGCGGGCGCTGGTGGGGGGTTGGTTTGCTGGCAAGGGGTGGGCAAAAACCATTCCCCCACACCCCGACACCCCTGCGTGTCCGGCAGCCGCAGCGCCCAGGAGGCCCTGAACCCCGAGGACGAAGTGGACGAGTTCCTGGGCCGCGCCATCGACGCCCGCAGCATTGACCAGCTGCGCAAGGACCACGTGCGGCGCTTCCTGCTCACCTTCCAGACCGACGATCTCGAGAAGAAGGTGGGCGCGGGCTAGGGGTGGCTGGCCTTGGGGGGAGGCGCTGGGACCCCGGGGATGTGTCCTGGGGGTGAACTGGGGGGGGACTGGGACCTGGGGGGATGTGCTCTGGGGGGCACTGGGACCTGGGGAACGTATCCTGGGGGTGCACAGGAGGGCACCGGCACCCAGGAGAAGTGTCCTGGGTGCACTGGAGGACTCTGGGACCCCGGGGATGTGCCTTGGGGGCCACTGGGGAAGCCAGGATTCTTGGGACTCCCTGAGTTTACCAGCACCCCCGGTTCCCTGCTCCCTCGCTTCCCTCTCGCTCCCCCAGTACTCGCGAAAGGTGGACTCACGCTTTGGGGGCTCCGTGGCCTGTACCCTACTCGTCTTCTGCTTCATCTGCCTCATCCAGCTCCTCGTTGTTCCACAGTAAGGAGCCCCCACCCTGGGAAGCACCCCCTTCTCCCAGGGCTACCAGTCACCCTATTGTCCCTCTCCACTGCCGCCTCCATGTCCTCAGTCCCACCCCCAGGCACTTAGGTACCCTCCCCCATCCCTGTCCCCCAGGCGTTCATGTCTTGTAGCCTTATGCTAGGTTGCTTCCCATACCTGTTATTTTATTGATTGATTGATTGATTGAAATGCGTACCTCTCCTGTTAGACTGAAAGCCCCTCGAGGGCAGGGATTGTGACTTTCAATCAATCAATTGTATTTATTGAGCACTTACTATGGGTGGGTCACTGTACTAAGCACTCGGGAGAGTAGACGTGTTCCCTGCCCATAGCGGAAACCCCCGTACACTCCCGAGGCTGGCTTGGTTCCGTCCTCCACCTTCCCGCCCCAGGGACCCTTCTGAGCTGGACTGCCCGAACGTAGACCCCAGGGCTCCCCGAGGAGAGGGGGACGGTGGGCGGGGGGAGCTGACCTTCACTGGTCAATACCCGCTCTCTCCCAGCTCTGCCCTGATGCTCGGTCTCTTTGGAGGCATCTTCCTCCTGCTGACTGGCATCCTGTTGGTCTGTGCCGCCTACTCCTGCCTCTCTGTGAGTGTGTCCCTCGGGTAGGCCCCACCCCATTCACCCTCAGCGCTGGCCTTCCGCCCTGCCCTTCGGCCAGAATACTGCCCCGAGCCCCGCCCTCCACTCGGCCCTTCTCTCACCCCTTTCACCATTCGGCCCAGCCCCTTTCTCCCCTCTCCCTCCAATCCTGGTCCCTATCTCGGGCCCCCCCCCCCCCCCCCCGCCCCCGGCCCCCACCGACTTCCCCGACTCCTGCTCCCCGCGCTCGGCCGGCCCCCGCCCTCACCCGGCTCTCCTCCCCGCTCTCGCCTCGGCCAGCTGTTCCCGCTCGCCCTGCAGCGCCTTTCCCGCAACATCGTCCGCTCCCGGGCCCGCAGCACAGCCGTTGGCGTATTCTCCATCCTGCTCGTCTTCGTCTCCGCCTTCGCCACCATGGTACCCGGGACCCCCGGGCCCGCCTCCCCTCCCCCCCGCCCCATACCTGTGCCTCCCCCTCTGGTCCCTCGGGCCCTGCCAGTCCCCTTCCCCGCCCACGGGTAGCCCTCCCCACGCTGCCCATCCTGCAACCCCCAGGGCGCCCGGGTCCCACCTGCCTTTGGGTGGCACCCCGTGACGCACCCACCCCCCCACTGGCTTCCCCCAGTTCTCCTGCGACCACACTCCCGTGCGGAGCTGCGCAGCCAAGACGTTGAACCTGACGCCCGCCGCCATCACCGCCTGCCACCTGCGGAGGCTCAACTTCTCCCTCGGCGCTGAGGTCCCGCCCTGCCCGAGCACGGCTCCCGCCTGCAGCTTCCCTGAGGTACCCGTGCCGGCTGGCGGGCGGGCGGGCGAGGAGACGGTCGCCCTCTCCCCCTCGCCCCGGTTCCTTACCAGTCCCTGCCTCCGTTTCCCTCCTCCCTGTGGCAACCCCGCCTCCTCCTCCATCGGTGTCGGCCTGGTCTGCCCATGTCCCACAGTACTTCACAGAGAGCCTCCTGCTGAGCCTGCTGGCCTGCTCACTTTTCCTGCACATCAGCAGCCTGGGCAAGCTGGCCCTCGTGCTGGCCATGGGGCTGCTCTACCTCGCCCTGCTGCTGCTCGGACCCCCGGCCGTGATCTTCGACAACTACGACCTGTTGCTGCTCGCCCATGCTCTGTGAGCACCTCTCCCCACCACCCCCTGCCCCTCGCCCCTGATCCCATCCTCCGCCCCTCCTCCTGGCTCCACCCCCTGGGCCCTGGCCCATCCCTGATCCTGCCCCCAGCCCTAATATTCCTGCCCTTGTCCCTGCCAAACCCTAACTCTTCGGGAACGCCACCCTCCCACCTCCCCCAGCTGGGAAGCCCCACTCCCTGGGAAGCCCCTCCTCTGCCCCTCAGCCTCCCACCCTCCCTAATTCCACCTATTTCTCCCCTCCCTGCGCCCCCCAGGCCGGCCTACAACGAGACTCAGGATGGGTCAGAGTGGTGAGTGGGCAAGGCAGGAGGGTGGGAGGATGCAGGGGCGACTGGGGAGGTGGGGGAAGGTTACAGTTTCCCACGTGGGGCTGAGCCCGTGCCTTCCGCAGTTTGGTGGGTGACAAGCTGGCGCTGAAGTACATGACGCCTGTGATCCTGCTGGTGTTCGCCCTGGCGCTCTACCTGCACGCCCAGCAGGTAGAGTCCACGGCCCGCTTGGACTTCCTCTGGAAACTGCAGGTGAGACGGCCGGGGGTGCTTGGGGACCCACCCGGGGCGCTGCGTGTGTGGGGGTGGGTGGGGGGGGGTGAGGGTCCCTCCCCCTTGAGCCCCCCGGGGTGACGGGCCCGGTGCCCGCAGGCCACGAACGAGAAGGAGGAGATGGAGGAGCTGCAGGCGTACAACCGGCGACTGCTGCACAACATCCTGCCCAAGGACGTGGCTGCTCACTTCCTGGCCCGCGAGCGACGCAACGACGAGCTGTACTACCAGTCCTGCGAGTGCGTGGCCGTCATGTTCGCCTCCATCGCCAACTTCTCCGAGTTCTACGTCGAGCTGGAGGCCAACAACGAGGGCGTCGAGTGCCTGCGCCTGCTCAACGAGATCATCGCCGACTTTGACGAGGTGTGTGTCTGTGTTGGGGTGTGTGTGTTTGTGTGTTTATGTGTGCGCGGGTGCTCACACTCGTGGCCCTCTGCTGACCCGGTAGGATGGGAATGGGGACGCTCTGAAGAAGCAGCGTGGCCTAGCCAGTCAGTTAGTCATATTTATTGAGCACTTACTGTATGCACTGCACTGTACTGAACGCTTGGGAAAGTACAGTATAATAATAATAATAGTATTATTATGTGCCAAGCACTGGGGTAGATACAAGGTAAACAGGTTGTCCCCACGTGGGGCTTACAGTCTTAATCCCCATTTTACAGATGAGGGAACTGAGGCCCAGAGAAGTGAAGTGACTTGCCCAAAGTCACACAGCTGATAAGTGGCAGAGCTGGGATTAGAACCCTCAATCAATCAATCAATCAATCAATCGTATTGAGCGCTTACTGTGTGCAGAGCACTGTACTAAGCGCTTGGGAAGTACAAGTTGGCAACATATAGAGACAGTCCCTACCCAACAGTGGGCTCACAGTCTAGAAGGGGGAAGACAGAGAACAAAACCAAACATATTAACAAAATAAAATAAATAGAATAGATATGTACAAATAAAATAAATAGAGTAATAAATATTTACAAACATATATACATATATACAGGTGCTGTGGGGAAGGGAAGGAGGTAAGACGGGGGATGGAGAGGGGGACGAGGGGGTCGACCTCTGACTCCCAAGTCCGGGCTCCTTCCACTAAACCACGCTGCTTCTCTTAACATATTCCCTGCCCACAGTGAGCTTACAGACTGGAGAGCCACGGAGAAGCTGCGTGGCTCAGTGGAAAGAGCCCGGGCTTTGGAGTCAGAGGCCATGGGTTCAAATCCCGGCTCCGCCACTTGGCAGCTGTGTGACTTTGGGCAAGTCACTTGGCTTCTCTGGGCCTCAGTTCCCTCATCTGTAAAATGGGGATGAAGACTGTGAGCCCCTCGTGGGACAACCTGATTACCTCGTATCTGCCCCAGGGCTTAGAACAGTGCTTTGCACACAGTAAGTGCTTAACAAATACCAACATTATTATTAAGGAGACACGTTAACGTAAACAAATAAAATTACAGATATGTACATAAGTGCTGTGTGAGACCCATATGGGACAGGGACTGTGTCCAACCTAACTTGTATCTACTCTAGCGCTTAGAACAGTGCTTGGCACATAGTAAACACTTCACAAGAACCATTCTTATCTGAAGCAGGAGGGAGTTTCAGGCCAGAGGGAGGATGTCCACACGTACCTCTCTCTCTCTCTGTATACCCCTCTCCTCCCGCCCCGTGCTCCATCTTCCCCCTCCCTGCTCTCCCTCACTTCCCTCTCTGCTCCGCCGTTGCTGACCCTTTTTCATTCAGTCGTATTTATTGAGCTCTTACTGTGTGGACAGCCCTGTCCTAAGCGCTTGGGAAAGTACACTACAACAATAAACAATGACATTCCCTGCCCACGACGAGCTTACAGTCTAAGCAGCATGGCCTAGTGGAAAGAGCAGGAGCTTGGGAGTCAGAGGACAAGCGTATTAATCCTGGCTCCACCACTCGCCTGTTGTGTGACCTTGGGCAAGTCACTTAATCAGTCGTATTTATTGAGCACTTACTGTGTGCAGAGCACTGTACTAAGCGCTTGAGAAGTACAAGTTGGCAACATATACAGTCCCTCCCAAACAGTGGGCTCACAGTCTAAAAGGGGGAGACAGAGAACTTAACTTCTCTTTGCCTCAGTTGCCCCATCTGCAGAATGGGGATTGAGACTGTGAGCCTCACGGGGGACAACCTGATTACCCTTGTATCTACCCCAATGCTTAGACCAGTGCTCGGCATGTAGTAAGCACTTAACAAATATCATTATTATTACTAGAGGAACCTGATTTCTTTTAATGCCTGTCTCCCCCTCTAGACCGCAAGCTCGTTGTGGGCAGGGAGTGTGTCTGTTTGTTGTTGTATCATATTCTTCCAGTCCCAGTCCTCTCCTCTGCACGCAGTAAGTGCTCAGTCGAATCAAAGGAGTGGACCCTCACACCCTTCCCCCCGCCCAGATCATCAGCGAGGAGCCCTTCCGGCAGCTGGAGAAGATCAAGACGATCGGCAGCACGTACCTGGCGGCCTCGGGGCTGAACGCGGCCACGTATGACCGGGCCGGCCGCTCCCACGTCACCGCGCTGGCCGACTACGCCATGCGCCTCATGGAGCAGATGAAACACATCAACGAGCACTCGTTCAACAACTTCCAGATGAAGATCGGTCAGTGGGCCGGGCTCGGCGGGCGGGGGGCCGGGGACGGCACCACGCTGGACGCGAGATAGCAGGTCGGACGTGGTTCCCCCTCCCGCTTCTGGTGGGGAGTCTGAAGTTCAGTGGGATGGGGACAGAGGCCTGGGGGAGCCGCCTCACAGCTGGTCCGAAAGATGAGTGTGTCACCTCGCAGTTGAGTGGACTGATCCACAGGCAAGGTTGGGGCCGTCCCGCCCTTCGGTTGGATCGGTCCATGAGCAGGGCCGGGGCCATCCCGCCATCCATCGTGGCTCAGTGGAAAGAGCCCGGGCTTTGGAGTCAGAGGTCATGGGTTCAAATCCCGGCTCTGCCAAGGGTCAGCTGTGTGTCTTTGGGCAAGTCACTTCACTTCTCTGGGCCTCAGTTACCTCATCTGTAAAATGGGGATTGAAACTGTGAGCCCCCCATGGGACAACCTGATCACCTTGTAACCTCCCCAGCGCTTAGAACAGTGCTTTGCACAGAGTAAGCGCTTAAGAAATACCATCATTATTATTAGTATTATTATTATCATCCATCCCACTGATCCGCGAGTAGGGTGGGGGCCGTCTCGGGGCGGTTCGGATCGCCCGGGGAGCCCTTACTCTGGTCATCCCCCGTCCTCCGCCGCCACCACCATCCAGGATGGGGGCCCCGCCTCATCAGGGCTCCAGGACCGCGGGACTCTGCTCTCCGACCCCCTGTGACCCCCGGACCTTCCCCCATCCCAGGACTGAACATGGGCCCTGTGGTGGCCGGGGTGATCGGAGCCCGCAAGCCTCAGTACGACATCTGGGGGAACACAGTCAACGTGTCCAGCCGCATGGACAGCACCGGCGTCCCTGACCGCATCCAGGTCAGTCGTGGGGGGCACTCCTGGGTGGGGGTGAGTGGGGCTGGGACGGGGGGCAGAGGAACAGGGGCGGGGAGGGTGTACAAGGGTGGCACTGAAGGGGACGGTTGGGGAGGGTCTGCCGACGAGCGAGGCTGAGGGTCCCCTCTCCTGCCCAGGTGACGACGGATCTGTACCAGGTGCTGGCGGCTAAGGGCTACCAGCTGGAGTGCCGCGGGGTGGTCAAGGTGAAGGGCAAGGGCGAGATGACCACGTACTTCCTCAACGGGGGCCCCGCGAGCCCCACGGGATCCGCCAGCTAGCGGGGCCCAGGCCGCCCTGCCTCTGTGAGGGCACCAGGCTGCCGGGGTGTCAGGCTTGGCGGACTTTGAGCGGGACCGGGCCCTCCCCACCGCCGGCCCCCTGATCCTCCGTGGCGGGGGCTCAGGCCGTGCCCGAGGGCTGGCTCGGCCCGCAGGAGGTAGAGAGGGGCAGAAAGAGGACTGCAAGACCAACTTTATTTTTGTACCCGGGTCAGCTGCCCACCGTGCCGTCCCCCTCCCCGCTCCGGCCCCCTCCCCTGCTCCGCTGTGGGACTCTGGAGGGGCGGTGGCGGGGAGGTGCCCCTAAAGTGTCCCCCGCCCCCTCTCTGGTCTCTCCAAGAGCCTTTTGCTCTAGGCCCAAGGTGGTCAGCCGGGCCTTCCGCCTCTCTCTTTGGTCTGTGCCTCCCGTGGGTGGGAAAGAGGGCGTGGTGGGATCTTCCCTGGTGCCCCCCACGACCTCCCAGGACTCTCCCCGACCCACCCGGGAACCCCATTGCACCCACTGGGCCCAGACCAGGGCAGTGGTGAGCGCTGGAGTGCCTCTACCCCTGGGGTGGAGAGCGGCCCGGTGCCCACGCGCAGGGGCGAGGAGGAGCGGCTCGCCCCACGATGCCAAAGAGAGAGAGGCTGGGGATGGACGCCCCTCCGCCACCCCCTCACTCCCAGCCCAGTTTTCCCCTTGGCCCGTCGGACTGGCTGGGGTCGCCTGTCTCCCCGGCCCGACGGGATCCGGCTCGGGAGGGTGGGCTGGTTCCGGAGGGGGCCGGCTCGGTGGAGGGCGAGGAGGGCAGGTGTGTGTGTGTGCGCACGCGCGTGTGTGTGTGTGTGTGTGTGTGTCCATGCCTTTTTGTTACCTTGCACACCCTCTGCCCGCCATTCCCGCTCTCCCAGCACTAGCACGAAGGGGGCCGGGGGGTTGGTGGGGGGGTAAGGTGAGGGCCAATGTTGGGGGGAGGGCCGCCTTGTACTTTGTGCCAAATCCCTAAGTGCCATTGCATGCAGTAACGCGTGCCCTGTCCCCGCCCCATCTCCTGCCTGTGGGGAGAGGAGCTGAGCCTGGGGCAGTCGGGGGGGGGCAGGGCTGTTCTGGGGGGGGGGCTGTCCCCTTCCCCCCCCTCCCCGGGACCTCCGCTGCTGCCACCGCCGGGGTGTGTGCGTAGGTGTGTGTGTGTGTGTGTGCGCGCGCACACGTGTATGTATGTACACGTGTGGTGGGGCAGACAGGCCCACAGTGGCCCCTACTCTGAGCACTCATGAGCCTCTGTTCTCCCAACCCACCCACCCACCCACCCAGAGCCCCAAAGGCTCTCAGATCCCCCCAACCCAGCAGACAAAACCCCCACCATGCTCAGATAGTGCTCTAACAGTGCTCAGAGACTTCTGGGCAGGGCTCCCCCTGGGGAGGGGCCCATGGCCCAACTTGGGGTGGGCAACTGGGGAGAAGGGGCAGAGGAAGCTGGCAGGAAACCCAGGGAGAAAGGGCGGGGGGCGTTGGAGTCCCCCCACCCAAAGCCCGCTCCCTGGATCTGTCCGGCCTGGTCCCCCCTCTTCCCCCAGACTGAGCTGGAGGTGGGGGTTGGTAGGTCACCACTGCGGGGGGGAGGTTTGGAGGGGGGGATAGGGAAGGGGGGTGGGGGGCTGTGTATTTCAGTGAATATTTAATATATTTAAATATCAATAAAGCAACTCTTTGTAACGCCGCTGACCTACCCTTTCTGACCAGCTGTGGGAGGGGCGGAGCGTCTGTCAACTCCCAAGCGCTTACTACAGTGCTCTGCACACAGTAAGCGCTCAGTAAATACTGTTGATTAATAGCCACAGCCTCAGGGGAGAAACTGATAGTCTTCATGAGGGCTCTGCCTCACCCCCATACATATCCAGCCTTTTTCAAATTTTTATTTTATGATATTTAAGTGCTTACTGTGAGCCAGGTACTGTGCTAAGTGCTGGGGCGGATACAAGCTAATCAGGTTGGACACAGTCCTTGTCCCACTCGAGGCCCACAGTCTTCATCCCCATTTTACAGATGAGGGAACCGAAGCGCAGAGAAGTGAAATGATTTACCCGAAGTCACCCAGCAGACAGCACGAAGCAGAGCTGGGATTAGAACCCAAGTTCTTCTGCCTACCAAGTTCATGCTCTTCTCACTAGACCATGCTGTTTCTGTTAAATAAAGCTGTTTATTCCAGGGGCCTCCCCAGGGCCCCCTCCTCAAGGGGCTGCAATCCGCTGCCCCCTCTGGCCCTGCTTCAAAAGAGGTAGGAGGTTCTGTCCGTCAATTGCATGTGATCCACAAACCTATGGGAGGGGTGGGAGTCAGACAAGAAGAGGAACGTGCCCTCCTCTCCCTTTCTCTCTCCTCCTCTGCCCTCCTTCCCCCTCCTCTGCTCTGCTTCCCCCTCCTCTGCCCTCCTTCACACTCCTTTCCCCTCCTTCGCCCTCCTCTCCCCTTTTCTCTCCTTCTCTCCCCTCCTCTGCCCTCCTTCACCCTCCTCTGCCCTCCTTCACCCTCCTCTGCCCTCCTTCACCCTCCTCTCCCCTCCTTCACCCTCCTTTCCCCTCCTTCACCCTCCTTTCCCCTCCTCTGCACTCCTTCACCCTCCTTCACCCTCCTTTCCCCTTTTCTCCCCTTCTCTCCCCTCCTTCACCCTCCTCTGCCCTCCTTCACCCTCCTCTGCCCTCCTTCACCCTCCTCTGCCCTCCTCTAAACTCCTTCACCCTCCTTTCCCCTCCTTCACCCTCCTCTCCCCTTCGCTCTCCTTCTCTGCCCTCCTTCCCCCTCCTCTCCCCTCCTTCCCCCTCCTCTCCCCTTTGCTCTCCTTCTCTGCTCTCCTTCCCCCTCCTCTCCCCTCCTCTGCCCTCTTTCACCCTCCTCTGCCCTCTTTCACCCTCCTCTGCCCTCCTTCACCCTCCTTTGCCCTTCTTCGCCCTCCTCTCCCCTCCTTCCCTCCCCTCTTCCTTCCCCCTCCTTTCCTCTCCCCACCTCTGCCCTCCTGCTCCCTCCTTCCCCCTCCCCCAGCCCAATGCTGCCCACCTGGTAATGGGACTCCCGATGAGTGGGTGGGCAGGGGTATAAGCCCACCCCACCCCTGCCCTCTCCCATCGCCCCCCTGTATCCTGCTTCCACCAAAAGCTGCAGTTCTGGCCTTCAGTCACTGGGATCCGGAAGACCTGATTGGGAACTGGATAATAATAATAATAATAATAATAATAATGATGGCAGCATTTATTAAGCGCTTACTATGTGCCAAGCACTGTTCTAAGCTCTGGGGAGGTTACAAGGTGATCAGGTTCTCCCACGGGGGCTCCCAGTCTTAATCCCCATTTTACAGATGAGGTAACTGAGGCCCAGAGAAATGAAGTGACTTGCCCAAAGTCACCCAGCTGGCAATTGGCGGAGCTGGGATTTGAACCTCTGACTCCAAAGCCTGGGCTCTTGCCACTGAGCCATGCGGCTTCTTTCATACAAACACACACCCCAGCCCAGCGGTGAGGGGTATGGCCCTTCTGAGGTCATCCCGGCCATCCTCCTGCCTCTGCCCCAACCTCCCTCCGTGACTGGGTGCAGGTGGGCCTGAAGCTGGGGGACAGAGTCGATTTCTCCCAGGCTGAGCGATCAACCAGCCCAATGTCTCCTGTCCCATCCGCCAGAAAGTCCCTCCTCGTGTCTACCCTCTTTTCCTCTTGCTGTAGCAAGAAGCCACTTCCCTTTGGGCTGCGTCTGCTAAAGGAAGGGAAGGATGGGATTCTTTTTTTACAAAAAAAAAATATGGTATTTGTTAAGAGTTTACCAAGTGCCAGGTACTGGTCTAATAGCTGGGGTTGATAGAAGGTAATCAGTTCCTGTTGCACATTTTACAGATGAAGTAACTGAGACCCAGAGAAGTGACTTGCCCAAGGTCACACAGCAGACAAGTGGCCCCGAGGTCCTTCCCAACTTGACCCCCAGCTGGCTCCTTGCCCTTCCCATCCGTCTTGACAAGCATCTACCCTACATGCCCCCAAGCCCTGGTGCCCAACTTGGCAGCCCCCTTGCCCACCGCCCGCCCTCTGGCCCCTACAGTTTTTGAGCTGCCTCTTCCGGACAAGCCTCTTGTACACGTCGAGGCTGCCTTGGTGCTGGGAGCGGTCCTCATCTCTGGGGGTGATTGGAGGCAACTTGGGGGTGCCCGCTGACCTGCAGCCCTGGTCCCCTGAAACCACAAGGCAGGTGGGGTAGATACAAGATAATCAGGTTGGATACCGCCCCTGTCCCATATGGCTCTCGCGGTCTTCATCCCCATTTTACAGATGAGGGAACCGAGGTACAGAAAAGTGAAGTGATTCACCCGAGGTTGCGCAGCAGGCAAGAGGCGGAGGTGGGATTAGAACCCAGGTCCTTATGACTGCCGGGCCCGGGCTGTGCAGAGCACTGTACTGAGCACTTGGGAGAGTACAATATAATGATGTAACATACATTCCCTGCCTACGAAGAGCTTACAGTCTAGACGGGGCGGACAGACATTAATAGAAAGAAATAAATGACAGATATGGACATAAGTGCCGTGGGAACCGGGGGGATGAATAAAGGGAGGAAGTCAGGGTGACCCAGAAGGGAGTGGGAGAAGAGTAAAGGAGGGCTCAGTCAGGGGAGGCCTCTGGGAGATGAAGTTCCTAAACGTAGGAAGGGTCTGGAGGGGGGCCCCTGAGGTTCAGACCTGAGGCCCTGCCCTCCCACCGAAACCACCGCCGCCACAAAGGGGAACCAGGACCTGACCCGGTGGTGTTTCCAGATGCCATCCAAGTGGCTTCCTCTCTTTCACCTTTCCCGCTTCCTCCTCAGGTGCCATTTCACCAAGGCCCCGGGGGTGAGGAACCCTCTCTGGCCTCCCCCACCCCCAGCCGCTCACCCATTTGGGCTCCCAGGTCCCTGATAATCCGCTTGGCTCCCAGTGGCTTTTGGTAACCCAGGCGGTGCAGCCCAAAGAAAGACATCCCTCTGCCTCCGGGCCGCGCTCCTGCCCTGACCGAAGGTGGCCGGCCGGGGTTCTCCGCCGGTGCTGTTGATCCAGTTGCTATGGAGACACCCTGGCAACGGCTCCGCAGTCTGACTGGGCATCTGGGGCTCTCGGAGTTCAGTTCCTGCATCTGAAGGAAAGACTGGGCCAGCTTGGAGCTGTTCTGGGAGGCTCAGCCTAGCCCTGGGAGACACCAGAGGTGAATAACAGTCATCATTCATTCATTCAGTCATACATATTGAGCACTTACTGTGTGCAGAGCACTGTACTAATCACTTGGGAGAGTACAATACAACAATAAACAGACGCATTCCCTGCCTACAATGAGCTTACAGTCTAGAGGGGGAGGCAGACATTAATATTAATAAATTATGGATATAAACATAAGTGTTGTAGGGCTGGGGGTGAGTGAATCAAGGCAGCAAGTCAAGGCGATGTAATCAATCAATCAATCAATCGTATTTATTGAGCGCTTACTATGTGCAGAGCACTGTACTAAGCGCTTGGGAAGTACAAATTGGCATCACATAGAGACAGTCCCTACCCGATAGTGGGCTCACAGTCTAAAAGGGGGAGACAGAGAACAGAACCAAACATACCAACAAAATAAAATAAGTAGGATAGAAATGTACAAGTAGAAGGGAGCAGAAGAAGGGGAAAGGAAGGCTTAGTCAGGGAAGGCCTCTTTGAGGAAATGTGCCTTCAATAAGGCTTTGAAGTTGGGGAGAGGAATTGTCCCTGAGGTTTGTGTGTCTTTGTGTCAAGCAATGTACTAAACGCTGGGGTAGATACGGGATAATCAGGTTGAACACAGTCCTTGCCCCATGTGGGGTTCAGAGTCTAAGGGGGAGGGAGAACAGGTATTCAATCTCCATTTTACAGATGAGGAAACCGAGGCACTGAGAAGTGAAGAGAAGGTCTCCCAGCGGGCAAGTGATGGAGTCAAGATTAGAACTCAGGTCTCCTGTCTCCCAGCCCTGTGTTCTAGCCACTAGACCATGCGGCTCCTCTAGGCTCTGGGAAAAAGAAATTGCCTGGGTTGAGGGCGGATAGGAAAACGGAAGAACATTGGCTGCGTGATAAGTAAATCCATCGCACCGTCTAGAGTCCAGAAAAGGGGGTGGAGAATCTAGAAAGAATGAGTCCATTCTGAGATTAGCCAACTAACCGGAAAACAGGGAAGCTGCAGGGCCTCGTGGGAAGAACATAGTACTGATAGACAAAAGACCTGGATTCTAATGCAGACTCTGCCGTATGCCTACTGCGAAACCTTGGGAAAGTCATTTAACTTCTCTGCCTCAGTTTCTTCAACTGTAAAATGGGGATAAAATAGCTGTTCTTCCTCCCCGTGAGTCTGTGAGCCCCAAGTGGGACAGGGACTGTGTTCCACCTGATGATCCTGGTTCTACCCCAGCGCTTTAGGACGGTGTTTGCCCCTTAGAAAGCGCTTTATGAATATCACAGTTATTACCATTAAACAATTCCACCTCACGTTCAGCTGGAGAGGTTGCTTAGAAACAAGCTCCAGAAGCCCCAGAGGGGATACAGAAAATGTGTGTACAAAAGCTAAGGCTTAGGAAGCAGGGAAGTAGTGTGGCCTAGTGAAAAGAGCAGGGGCTTGGGAGTCAGAGGACCTGGGTTCTAGTCCCGGCTCTGCCCTGTGTCTGCCTTGTGACCTTGGGCAAGTCACTGTGCATTTAGCTTTAATTCTATTTGTTCTGTGATTTGACACCTGTCCACATGTTTCGTTTTGTTGTCTGTCTCCCCCTTCTAGACTATAAGCCCGTTGTTGGGTAGGGACCGTCTCTATATGTTGCCAACTTGTACTTTCCAAGCGCTTAGTACAGTGCTCTGCACACAGTAAGCGCTCGATAAGTACGATTGAATGAATGAATGAAAGACTGTGAGCCCCACGTGGGATGGGAATGAGCCCCATTTGGGACAGGGACTGTGTCCAACTTGATTACTCTGTAGCTACATCAGGGCTTAGAACAGTGCTTGGCATATAGTAAGGGCTTAACAAATACCACAGTTATAATAATAATAATAATTATTATTATTATTATTATTATTATTATTATTATTATCCTAGCATCCTCATTCCATTTGAGAAGCAGCATGGCTCAGAGGAAAGAGCCCGGGCTTGGGAGTCAGAGGTCGTGGTTTCTAATCCCGGCTCCTCCACTTGCCAGCTGGGTGACTTTGGGCAAGTCACTTCACTTCTCTGTGCCTCAGTTACCCCATCTGTAAAATGGGGATTACGACTGTGAGCCCCACATGGGACAAACCTGATAACCTTGTATCTACTAGCGCTTAGAACAGTGCTTGGCACTTAGTAAGCGCTTAACAAATACCATAATTATTAATTATTATTATTTGTTCCTGTGAAAGAACACAAACATTGGTCATGGTTCTTGGGTGAACCTAAGGGAAGAGCGCACAGGCATCTAAGGTTTTCCTTTCTTCCCTGTCAATATGGTTTTGTGGAGCACCGATAAAGTGAAGCTTCTGGGTTAGGAACATTCAGTCATGCACCCAAACACACACAGACACACTTGGAAGCAAAAAAAAATTTGTCTAAATTGCAGCAACAATTACACGTGATTGAATCGGTTTCAGCCCCAGATAGGCTGTTTCCAGAATATCAATCAGTCCATCATTGGCATTTATTGAGCACTTACTATGTGCAGAGCACTGTTCTGTGAGTTTGAGAGAGTACAATACAACAGGATTAGCAGACACATTCCCGGCCCATAGCGAGTTTACAGTCTAGGGGGGAGACAGACATTAATATGAATAAATAATTGATAATATGTAATTTAAAGATGTGTTCCTAAGTGCTGAGGGTTTGGAGGCGGGGCGAATATCTAGTGGCCAAAGGTCACAGAGCTAAGTGCAGAGAAGGGAAAGCGAGAAAAATTATGGAGGAGGGAAGTTGAGAAATGGAGCTTCCCACACTGTTTACTGATGGGAGGGTCCCCCACCTCCCTCCCCCTATTATCTATTTTTGTGTCTGTCACAGACACACACACACCCCACTGGATTGTAAGGTCCTTCAGGGCAGGGCTCTCCTTTACCACCTCTATTCAATCAATCAATCAATCAATCAATCATATTAATTGATTAATTGTCAGCTGGGTGACTTTGGGCAAATCACTTCACTTCTCTGGGCCTCAGTTCCCTCACCTGTAAAATGGGAATTAAGACTGTGAGCCCCCCGTGGGACAACCTGATCACCTTGTAACCTCCCCAGCGCTTAGAACAGTGCTTTGCACATAGTAAGCGCTTAATAAATGCTATTATTATTATTATTATTATTATTACCCGGGACCAGGGTCGCTATGGCGATGGGTGGACGTCAGTGTGTTATTTTGTTAGTATGTTTGGTTTTGTTCTCTGTCTCCCCCTTTTAGACTGTGAGCCCAATGTTGGGTAGGGACTGTCTCTATATGTTGTCAATTTGTACTTCCCAAGCGCTTAGTACAGTGGTCTGCACATAGTAAGCACTCAATAAATACGATTGATGATGATGATGATTAATTGATGCTTACTGCGTGCAGAGCTTTGAAGTAAACACTTGGGAGGGTGTTTTAAGCGCCTTAAAAATTAATAATAATAATTATTATTATGCTACCTGTAAAACATTCACTTTGCATCAAGCACTGTACTAAGCACTGGGATAAGCTGCAAGATAATTAGGTTGGACAGAGTCCCTGTCCCACGTGAGGCTCTCACTGTAAATTGGAGGGAAAGCAGTGTGGCCTAGAGGCTGGATCCCAAGCCTGAGAGTCAGAAGGACCTGGGTTCTAATGCTGACTCCACCGCATGTCTGCTGAGTGACCTTGGGCAACTCACTTCGCTTCTCTGTGCCTCAGTTGCCTCATCTGTAAAATGGGGATAAGAGTGGGAGCCCCATGAGGGACAAGGGACTGTGTCCAGCCTGATTAACTCGTATCTACCCTAGTGCTTAGAACAGTGCTCGGCACATAGAAAGGGCTTAACAAGTACCATAATTATTATTTTACACCCATTTTACAGATGAGGGAACTGAGGCCCAGAGAAGAGAGGTGACTTGCCCAAGGTCACACAGCAATCAATCAATCAATCAATCGTATTTATTGAGCGCTTACTGTGTGCAGAGCACTGTACTAAGCGCTTGGGAAGTACAAGTCAGCCACACACAGAGACAGGCCCTACCCAACAGCGGGCTCACAGTCTAGAAGGGGGAGACAGAGAACAAAACCAAACATACTAACAAAATAAAATAAATAGAATAGATATGTACAAGTAAGATAAATAAATAAATGAATAAATAAATAAATAAATAGAGTAATAACAGCAGACAAGTGGAGGGAGGGGGGATTCGAACCTAGGTTCTCTGACTCTTAGGCCTGTGCTCTTTCCACTAAGCCACACTGCTTCAACGTGGGCAGGGGAGGCGATCTGTTAGAGAAGCAGCATGGCTCAGTGGAAAAGAGCCCGGGCTTTGGAGTCAGAGGTCATGGGTTCAAATCCCGGCTCCGCCACATGTCTGCTGTGTGACCTTGGGCAAGTCACTTAACTTCTCTGAGCCTCAGTTACCTCATCTGGAAAATGGGGATGAAGACTGTGAGCCCCACGTGGGACAACTTGATCACCTTGTATCCACCCCCAGCGCTTAGAACAGTGCTCTGCACATAGTAAGCGCTTAACAAATGCCATTAAAAAAAAAAAGCGTCTCATTCAGTGCTCTGCTCACCGTAGGCATTCAATAAATTCCATCGACTGACGGAGTGGTGTAGGGGTTGACGTGATGTGGGATGTTGGGAGTTAATCGGAGAAGGGCAGGGTCACCCGACGGGCCGGGGGCAGAGCTGGGATCAGAGCCCAGGTCTTCTGACTCCCAGCCTCGGGAGTCTCCACGCTGCCAATATCCAATTCCCATTCCTCAGCCTTCACCTTTAACCGAGAAGAAGCAGCATGGCCTAGGGGATAGAGCCTGGGCCTGGAAATCCGGAGGACCCGGGTTCTCATCCCATTTCCACAACTTGTCTGCTCTGTGCCTCAGTTTCCTCATCTGTTAAATCGGGGTTAAGACTGTGAGCCCCATGTGGGACAGGGACCGAATCCAACCTGATTGGTCTATATCTACCATGGCTTAGTGGAAAGAGCGGAGGATTGGGAGTCAGAGGACATGGGTTCTAATCCCGGCTCTGCCACTTGTCTGCTATGTGACCTTGGGCAATCAATCAATCAATCAATCGTATTTATTGAGCTCTTACTGTGTGCAGAGCACTGTACTAAGCGCTTGGGAAGTACAAGTTGGCAACATATAGAGACAGTCCCTACCCAACAGTGGGCTCACAGTCTAGAAGGGGGAGACAGAGAAGAAAACCAAACATATTAATAAAATAAAATAAATAGAATAGATATGTAGAGAAGCAGCATGGCTCACTGGAAAGAGCACGGGCTTTGGAGGTCAGAGGTCATGGGTTCAAATCCTGGCTCTGCCGCACGTCTGCTGTGTGACCTTGGGCAAGTCACTTAACTTCTCTGAGCCTCAGTTACCTCAACTGTAAAATGGGGATTAAGACTGTGAGCCCCACGTGGGACAACCTGATCACCTTGTATTCCCCCCCAGCGCTTAGAACAGTGCTTTGCACATAGTAAGTGCTTAATAAATGCCATCATTATTATTATTATTATATGTACAAGTAAAATAAATAAATAAATAGAATAATAAATATGTACAAACATATATACATATAGGCAAGTCACTTAGTTTCTCTGTGCCTCAGTTACCTCCCAACTTGTACTTCCCAAGCGCTTAGTACAGTGCTCTGCACACAGTAAGCACTCAACAAATACAATTGAATGAATGAAATGAAGGGACAACCTGATGACCTTGTATCTACCCCAGCGCTTTAGAACAGTGCTTGGCATGTAGTAAGCGCTTAACAAATACAATAATAATAATAATGTTACAGCAGGGGCCTGGAAAGAGCTGGCTTCTAATCCTGCTCTGCCTCTCGTCGACTGTGTGACCTTGGTGGTATTTGTTAAGCGCTTACTACGTGCCAAGCCCTGTTCTAAGCACTGGGGTAGATACAAGGTAATCCGGTTGCCCCACGTGGGGCTCACAGTCTTCATTCCCATTTTACAGATGAGATAACTGAGGCCCAGAAAAGTGAAATGACTTGCCCCAAGTCACACAGCTGATAAGTGGCAGAGCCGGGATTAGAACCCACAACCTCTGATTCCCAAGCCCGGGCTCTTTCCACTAAGACAAAACACCATTCATTCATTCAATCGTATTTATTGAGCACTTGTGTGCACAGCATTCATTCATTCATTCAGTCGTATTTATTGAGCGCTCACTGTGTGCAGAGGACTGTACTAAGCGCTTGGAAAGTACAACTAGGCAACAGATAGAGACAATCCCTACCCAAGAATGGGCTCACAGTCTAGAAGGGGGAAGACAGACAACAAATCAAAACAAGGAGACAGGCGTCAGTAGCATAGATTTGACAATCTGTGTTTTTGTGGCAAATTGTTACATCAGCACATTTCATGACTCTTTTCCAGGCTCTTCGTAGCAAGTCTTCCTAACGTTAATCTTCGGCGTATTTCTTGGCTACTATTCATTCATTCTACCGTATTTATTGAGCGCTTACAGTGTGCAGAGCACTGCACTAAGTGCTTGGAAAGTACAATTTGGCAACAGATAGAAACAACCCGAGGGGATAGAGCCTGGGCCTGGAAATCAGAAGGACCTGGGTTCTATCCCACTTCCGCAACTTCATCAATCGTATTTATTGAGCGCTTACTATGTGCAGAGCACTGTACTAAGCGCTTATAATAATAATGGCATTTATTAAGTGCTTACTATGTGCAAAGCACTGTTCTAAGCGCTGGGGAAGTTACAAGGCGATCAGGTTATCCCACGGAGGGGCTCACCGTTTTAATCCCCATTTTACAGATGAGGTAACCAAGGCACAGAGAAGTGAAGTGACTTGCCCAAAGTCACACAGCTGACAAGTGGCAGAGCCGGGATTTGAACCCATGACTTCTGACTCCCAAGCCGAGGCTCTTTCCCCTGAGCCACACAGCTTGTCTGCTGTGTGACTGGCTCTGTGCCTCAGTTTCCTCATCTGTTAAATAGGGGTTAAGACTGTGAGCCCCACGTGGGACAGGGCCCGAATCCAACCTGATTAGTTTATATCTACCATGGCTTAGTGGAAAGAGAAGGGGATTGGGAGTCAGAGGGCATGGGTTCTAATCCTGGCTCTGCCACTTGTCTGCTATGTGACCTTGGGCAAGTCACTTGATTGTAAATCCTTATCTGTAAAATGGGGTTTAAGACTGTGAGCCCCCTGTGAGGCAACCTGATCACCTTGTAGCCTCCCCAACGCTTAGAACAGTGCTTTGCACATAGTAAGCGCTTAATAAATGCCAAGCTCACAGTCTTGAAGGGGGGAAACAGACAACGAAACAAAACAAGTGCCTTTATTATTGATTATCGATCCCAGGAGGGAAAAATTGTCAGCTATTTCAATCTTCTCTCCGTCCACTACAAATAATAATGATAATAATAATAATAATGACATTTGTTAAGCGCTTACTATGTGCAAAGCACCGTTCTAAGCGCTGGGGGGGATACAAGGCGATCAGGTTGTCCCACGTGGGACTCACAGGCAATCCCCATTTGACAGATGAGGGAACTGAGGCTCAGAGAAGTGAAGTGACTTGCCCAAGGTCACACAGCAGACACGTGGTGGAGCTGGGATTTTTACTTTTGTACTTCTACAAATGTGTTAAAGCTTCCAGTTGTCAGGGTCCGGGTTGTCTTTGAGAAGCAGCGTAATTTAGTGGAAAGAGCCTGGGCTCGGGAGTCAGAGGCCATGGATTCGAATCCCGCCTCTGCCACTTGCCGCCTGGGTGACCTTGGGCAAGTCATTTGACCTCTCTCTGCCTCATGAATGAAGACTGTGAGCCCCACATGGGACAACCTGATGACCTTGTATCCATCCCGGCCCTTAGAACAGTGCTTGGCACATAGTAAGTGCTGAACAAATACCAATATTATTATTAACGAATACCGCGATAATTTTAGAGAAGCGGCGTGGCTCCGTGGAAAGAGCCCGGGCTTAGGAGTCAGAGGTCATGGGTTCAAATCCTGGCTCCGCCACTTGTCAGCTGGGTGACTTTGGGCAAGTCACAACTTCTCTGAGCCTCAGTGACCTCATTTGTAAAATGGGGATTAAGAGTGTGAGCCCCACGTGAGACAACCTGATCACTTTGTATCCCCCAAAACGCTTAGAACAGTGCTTCGCACATAGTAAGCTCTTAACAAATGCCATTATTATTATCATTATTTTTATTATTCTCTGAGCCTCAGTGACCTCATCTGTCAAATGGGGATTAAGACTGGGAGCCACACTTTATATATTCCCAGTGTTTAGAACAGTGCTTCGCACATAGTAAGTGCACAAGTGCCATCATTATTATTATTCTCTGAGCCTCAGTGACCTCATCTGTCAAATGGGGATTAAGACTGGGAGCCCCACCTTGAATCCCCCCAGTGTTTAGAACAGTGCTTTGCACATAGTAAGCACTCAAGTGTCATTATTATTATTATTATTATTATTATTATTATTATTATTATTATTATTTAATTATTCTCTGAGCCTCAGTGACCTCATTTGTCAAATGGGGATTAAGACTGGGAGCCCCCCATGGGACAACCTGATCACCTTGTTTCCTCAGCGCTTAGAACAGTGCTTTGCACATAGTTGGCGCTCAACAAATACCCAAATTATTATTATTATTATTCCCTGAGCCTCAGTTCCCTCATCTGTAGAATGGGGATGAAGACTGGGAGCCGCACCTTGTATCCCCCCCAGTGCTTAGAACAGTGCTCCGCACCCACTAAGCGCTCAACAAATACCCAAATTATTATTATTATTCTCTGAGCCTCAGTGACCTCATCTGTCAAATGGGGATGAAGACTGGAAGCCCCACCTTGTATCCCCCCCAGCGCTTAGAACAGTGCTTCGCACCCACTAAGCACTCAACAAATACCCAAATTATTATTATTATTCTCTGAGCCTCAGTGACCTCATCTGTCAAATGGGGCTGAAGACTGGAAGCCCCACCTTGTATCCCCCCAGCGCTTAGAACAGTGAGTCGCACCTAATAAGCGCTCAACAAATACCCAAATTATTATTATTATTCTCTGAGCCTCAGTGACCTCATCTGTCAAATGGGGATGAAGACTGGAAGCCCCACCTTGTATCCCCCCAGCGCTTAGAACAGTGAGTCGCACCTAATAAGCGCTCAACAAATACCCAAATTATTATTATTTTCTGAGCCTCAGTTCCTTCATCTGTTAAATGGGGATGAAGACTGGGAGCCGCACCTTGTAGTCCCCCCAGCGCTTAGAATAGTGCTTCGCACCTAATAAGCGCTCAACAAATACCCAAATTATTATTATTATTATTTTCTGAGCCTCAGTTCCCTCATCTGTCAAATGGGGATGAAGACTGGGAGCCGCACCTTGTATCCCCCTCAGCGCTTAGAACAGTGCTTCGCACCTAGTAAGCGCTCAACAAATACCCAAATTATTATTATTATTCTCTGAGCCTCAGTTCCCTCATCTGTCAAATGGGGATGAAGACTGGGAGTCCCACCTTGTATCCCCCTCAGCGCTTAGAACAGTGCGTCGCACCTAATAAGCGCTCAACAAATACCCAAATTATTATTATTCTCTGAGCCTCAGTTCCCTCATCTGTCAAATGGGGATTAAGACTGTTAGCCGCATATTTTGCTAATATGTTTGGTTTTGTTCTCTGTCTCCCCCTTCTAGACTGGGAGCACACTGTTGGGTAGGGACTGTCTCTATGTGTTGCCAACTTGTACTTCCCAAGCGCTTAGTACAGTGCTCTGCACACAGTAAGCGCTGAATAAATGTGATTGATTGATTGATTCCCCCCACCCCAGTGCTTAGAACAGTGCTTTGCACCTAGTAAACGCTCAACAAATACCCAAATTATTACAGTTTTATTACAATTATACAGTCTTCTAGACTGTGAGCCCACTGTAAGGGCCTTCTCTCTATGTTGCCAACTTGTCCTTCCCAAACGCTTAGTGCTGTGCTCTGCACACAGTAAGCGCTCAATAAATACATGAGAATAAATTGGGCAAGTCACTTAACTTCTCTGGGCCTCAGTTACCACATCTGTAAAATGGGGATTAAAACTGTGAACCCCCCGTGGGACAACCCGATTACCTTGTAACCTCCCCAGCGCTTAGAACAGTGCTTTGCACATAGTAAGCGCTTAACAAATACCATCATTATTAAATACGAATGAATGAATGAATGATTCTTTCCATCCTCTCCATCCCCCATCTTACCTCCTTCCCTTCCCCACAGCACCTGTATATATGTATATATGTTTGTACATATTTATTACTCTATTTATTTATTTATTTTACTTGTACATATTAATTTGTTAGTATGTTTGGTTTTGTTCTCTGTCTCCCCCTTTTAGACTGTGAGCCCACTGTTGGGTAGGGACTGTCTCTATATGTTGTCAACTTGTACTTCCCAAGCGCTTAGTCCAGTGCTCTGCACACAGTAAGCGCTCAATAAATACGATTGATTGATTGATTGTCAAGTGCTCTGCACACAGTAAGCGCTCAATAAATACGATTGATTGATTGATGGATTGATTGCTTCGCACCTAGTAAGCGCTCAACAAATACCCAAATTATTACAGTCTTATTACAATTATACAGTCTTCTAGACTGTGAGCCCACTGTAGGGGCCGTCTCTCTACGTTTCCAACTTGTCCTTCCCAAGCACTTAGTGCAGGGCTCTGCACACAGTAAGTGCTCAATAAATACGATTGATTGATTGATTGATTCCTCTATTTATTTATTTATCTTACTTGTACATATCTATTCTATTTATTTTATTTTGTTAGTATGTTTGGTTTTATTCTCTGTCTCCCCCTTCTAGACTGTGAGCCCGCTGTTGGGTAGGGACCGTCTCTATATGTTGCCAGCTTGGACTTCCCAAGCGCTTAGTCCAGTGCTCTGCACACAGTAAGCGCTCAATAAATACGATTGATTGATTGATTGATTTTATTTTGTTAGGATGTTTGGTTCTGTTCTCTGTCCCCCCCCTTTTAGACTGTGAGCCCACTGTTGGGTAGGGACTGTCTCTATGTGTTGCCAACTTGTACTTCCCAAGCGCTTAGTTCAGTGCTCTGCACACAGTAAGCACTCAATAAATACGATTGATTGATTGATTGATTGATTAACTTCTCTGGGCCTCAGTTACCACATCTGTAAAACGGGGATGAAGACTATGAGCCCCCCGTGGGACAACCTGATCACCTTGTAACCTCCCCAGCGCTTAGAGCAGTGCTTCGCACAGAGTAAGCGCTTACCAAATACCATCATTATTAAATACAAATGAATGAATGAATGATTCTTCAACGTTGAAGTGCGCGACTGCGCAGGCGCGGCGCCCCCCCCCCCCCCCCCCCCGTTCCCACAGCAGGGCTTGCGCATGCGCCGGGTTTTCACCTCAACCGCGCCAACTCGCACAGGCCCTGCCCTCCGCGGGACAGCCTGATTACCTTCTAATAATAATAATGATGGCATTTATTAAGCGCTTACCATGTGCAAAGCACTGTTCTAAGCACTGGGGGGATACAGGGTGATCAGGTTGTCCCACGTGGGGCTCACAGTCTTCATCCCCATTTTACAGATGAGGGAACTGAGGCCCAGAGAAGTGAAGCGACTTGCCCAAAGTCACACAGCTGGCAATTGGTAGACCGCCCCAGCGCTTAGAACAGTGCTTCGCACAGAGTAAGCGCTTAACAAATACCATCATTATTAAATACGAATGAATGAATGAATGATTGAGGCCTGGAATGGCCTCCCTCTGCCCATCCGCCAAGCTCGCTCTCTTCCTCCCTTCAAGGCCCTACTGGGAGCTCACCTCCTCCAGGAGGCCTTCCCAGACTGAGCCCCTTCCTTCCTCTCCCCCTCGTCCCCCTCTCCATCCCCCCCATCTTACCTCCTTCCCTTCCCCACAGCACCTGTATATATGTAGATATGTTTGTACAAATTTATTACTCTATTTATTTATTTTACCTGTACATATCTATTCTATTTATTTTATTTTGTTAGTATGTTTGGTTTTGTTCTCTGTCTCCCGCTTCTAGACTGTGAGCCTGCTGTTGGATAGGGACTGTCTCTGTGTTGCCGACTTGTACTTCCCAAGTGCGTGCTCTGCACACAGTAAGCGCTCAGTAAATACGATTGATTGATTACTCTATTTATCTTACTTGTACATATCTATTCTATTTATTTTGTTAGTATGTTTGGTTCTGTTCTCTGTCTCCCCCTTCTAGACTGTGAGCCCGATGTTGGGTAGGGACTGTCTCTATGTGTTGCCGACTTGCACTTCCCAAGCGTTTAGTACGGTGCTCTGCAGACAGTAAGCACTCAATAAATACGATTGATTGATTGATTGATTACTCTATTTATTTTTTTATTTATCTTGCTTGTACATATCTATTCTATTTATTTTATTTTGTTTGTTAGGTTTTGTTCTCTGTCTCCCCCTTCTAGACTGTGAGCCCGATGTTGGGTAGGGACCATCTCTAGATGTTGCCGACTTGTACTTCCCAAGCGCTTAGTACAGTGCTCTGCATACAGTAAGCGCTCAATAAATACGATTGATTGATTACTCTTTATTTATCTTGTACATATCTATTCTATTTATTTTATTTTGTTAGTACGTTTGGTTTTGTTCTCTGTCTCCCCCTTCTAGACTGTGAGCCCACTGTTGGGTAGGGACTGTCTCTAGATGTTGCCAACTTAGACTTCCCAAGCGCTTAGTACAGTGCTCTGCACACAGTAAGCGCTCAATAAATGTGATTGATTGATTGATTGATTGAGCATATAGAGACGGTCCCTACCCAACTGTGCAAAGCACTGTTCTAAACGCTGGGGAGCCGACTAGATGTTGCTGACTTGTCCTTCCCAAGCGCTTAGTACGGTGCCCTGCACACAGTAAGTGCTCAATAAATACGATTGATTGATTGATTCGCCCAGAGTAAGCGCTTACCAAATACCATCATTATTAAATGAATCTAATGAATGAGCCTAATTAATAATAATAATAATAATAATAATAATCTAATCTAATGAGCCCGCTGTTGGGTAGGGACTGTCTCTATGTGTTGCCGACTTGTACTTCCCAAGCGCTTAGTACAGTGCTCTGCACACAGTAAGCGCTCAATAAATGCGATTGATTGATTGGGAAGGCCTCCTGGAGGAGGTGAGCTCTCAGTAGGGTCTTGAAGGGAGGAAGAGAGGTAGCTTGGCGGATGGGCAGAGGGAGGGCATTCCAGGCCCGGGGAACTCGCACAGGCCCCGCCTCCCGTGGGCAACCTGATTACCTTGTACCCTCCCCAGCGCTCAGAACAGTGCTTTGCACAGAGTAAGCGCTTACCAAATACCATCATTATTAAATACGAATACAGGTGCTGTGGGGAAGGGAAAGAGGTAAGGCGGGAGGGATGAAGAGGGAAAGAGGAAGGAGGGGGCTCAGTCTGGGAAGACCTGGAGGAGGTGTAAACTCGGCGTGAAGATTGTGAGCCCCACATGGCTACCTAATATCTACCCCAGTGCTTGGCACGTAGTAAGCGCTTAACAAAAACCATCATTATTATTATTATTATGTATATATGTTCCTGTATATATGCTTGTACATATTTATTACTCTATTTATTTTACTTGTACATATCTATTCTATTTCTTTTATTTTGTTAGTATGTTTGGTTTTGTTCTCCGTCTCCCCCTTTTAGACTGTGAGCCCACTGTTGGGTAGGGACTGTCTCTCTATGTTGCCAACTTGTACTTCCCAAGCGCTTAGTCCAGTGCTCTGCACACAGTAAGCACTCAATAAATACGATTGATTGATTGATTCGCACAGAGTAAGCGCTTACCAAATACCATCATTATTAAATGAATCTAATGAATGAGCCTAATAATCATCATCATCATCATTATCATCATCATCTAATCTAATGAGCCTGCTGTTGGGTAGGGACTGTCTCTATGTGTTGCCGACTTGTACTTCCCAAGCGCTTAGTCCAGTGCTCTGCACACAGTAAGCGCTCAATAAATACGATTGATTGATTGATCGAATGAATGAATGATTCTTTTTTTTTTTAAATTTAATTTAATGTAATTTAATTTAATTTATTTATTTATTTTATTTTGTTAGTATGTTTGGTTTTGTCTCCCCCTTTTAGACTGTGAGCCCACTGTTGGGTAGGGACTGTCTCTCTATGTTGCCAACTTGTACTTCCCAAGCGCTTAGTCCGGTGCTCTGCACACAGTAAGTGCTCAATAAATACGATTGATTGATTGAATGAATGATTCTTCCTTTTTAATTAATTAATCAATTAATCAATCAATCAATTAATCAATTAATTGATTAATTAATTTTGTTAGTATGTTTGGTTTTGTCTCCCCCTTTTAGACTGTGAGCCCACTGTTGGGTAGGGACTGTCTCTCTATGTTGCCAACTTGTACTTCCCAAGCGCTTAGTCCGGTGCCCTGCACACAGTAAGCGCTCAAAAAATACGATTGATGATGATTCTTCGACGTTGAAGTTTTGTACATATTTATTACTCTATTTATTTATTTATTTTACTTGTACATATCTATTCTATTTATTTTATTTTGTTAGTATGTTTGGTTTTGTTCTCTGTACCCCCTTTTAGACTGTGAGCCCACTGTTGGGTAGGGACCGTCTCTATATGTTGCCAATTTGTACTTCCCAAGCGCTTAGTCCAGTGCTCTGCACACAGTAAGCGCTCAATACGATTGATTGATTGATTGATTGGCACAGAGTAAGCGCTTACCAAATACCATGATTATTAAATGAATCTAATCAATCATCAATCAATCGTATTTATTGAGCGCTTACTGTGTGCAGAGCACTGTACTAAGTGCTTGGGAAGTACAAGTTGGCGACATAGAGACAGTCCCTACCCAACAGTGGGCTCACATTGTAGAAGGGAGAGACAGAGAACAAAACCAAACATACTAACAAAATAAATAGAACAAAATAAAATAAATAGGCCTAACAATCTAATAATAATAATACTCATCATGTAATCTAATGAGCCTGCTGTTGGGTAGAGACTGTCTCTATGTGTTGCCGACTTGTACTTCCCAAGCGCTTAGTACAGTGCTCTGCACACAGTAAGCGGTCAATAAATATGATTGAATGAATGAATGATTCTTCTTTTTTAAATTTAATTAATTAATTAATTAATTAATTTAATTTTGTTAGTATGTTTGGTTTTGTCTCCCCCTTTTACACTGTGAGCCCACTGTTGGGTAGGGCCCGTCTCTAGATGTTGCCAACTTGTACTTCCCAAGCGCTTAGCCCGGTGCTGTGCACACAGTGAGCGCTCAATAAATCCGATTGACTGACTGAATGAGTGATTCTTCCTTTTTAATTTAATTTTATTTATTTATTTAATTTTGTTAGTATGTTTGGTTTTGTCTCCCCCTTCTAGACTGTGAGCCCGCTGTCGGGTAGGGACCGTCCCTCTATGTTGCCAAGTTGTCCTTCCCAAGCGCTTAGTCCAGTGCTCTGCACACAGTAAGCGCTCAATAAATACGATTGATGATGATGATGATAAGCGCTTAGTCCAGTGCTCTGCACATAGTAAGCGCTCAATAAATACGATTGATGATGATGGTAAGCGCTTAGTCCAGTGCTCTGCACATAGTAAGCGCTCAATAAATACGATTGATGATGATGGTAAGCGCTTAGTCCAGTGCTCTGCACACAGTAAGCGCTCAATAAATACGATTGATGATGATGATGGTAAGCGCTTAGTCCAGTGCTCTGCACACAGTAAGCGCTCAATAAATACGATTGATGATGATGATGATAAGCGCTTAGTCCAGTGCTCTGCACATAGTAAGCGCTCAATAAATACGATTGATGATGATGGTAAGCGCTTAGTCCAGTGCTCTGCACATAGTAAGCGCTCAATAAATACGATTGATGATGATGATAAGCGCTTAATCCAGTGCTCTGCACACAGTAAGCGCTCAATAAATACGATTGATGATGATGATGATAAGCGCTTAATCCAGTGCTCTGCACACAGTAAGCGCTCAATAAATACGATTGATGATGATGATGATAAGCGCTTAGTCCAGTGCTCTGCACACAGTAAGCGCTCAATAAATACGATTGATGATGATGGTAAGCGCTTAGTCCAGTGCTCTGCACATAGTAAGCGCTCAATAAATACGATTGATGATGATGATGATAAGCGCTTAGTCCAGTGCTCTGCACATAGTAAGCGCTCAATAAATACGATTGATGATGATGATGATAAGCGCTTAGTCCAGTGCTCTGCACATAGTAAGCGCTCAATAAATACGATTGATGATGATGATAAGCGCTTAGTCCAGTGCTCTGCACACAGTAAGCGCTCAATAAATACGATGGACGACGATGACTCTTCGACGTCGAAGTGCGCGACTGCGCAGGCGCGGCGCCCCCCCCCCATACCACAGCGAGGCTCGCGCACGCGCCGCGTCAACTCGCGCAGGCGCGGCGCCCCGCCCCACCCCGGCTCCCACCGCGGGTCTCGCGCACGCGCCGCGCCGACTGGCTTAGGCCCCGCCCCCCGCATGCGCGCTGGGGCGGGCTCCCTTCTGCGGCGCGCGTGCGCGGCCCCCCCTCCCCTTCCCACGCCGCGTGCCGTTGGAGCCTCCGCTACGGCGGGCGGCGGGGCTCAAACCGGAAGCGTCGCCTCAGGCTCCCTCCCTCCGTCCCTCACCGGCTGAGGTACTCGTCGTCGTCGTCGTCGTCGCCGCCGCCGGCGCCGCCGCCCGGGTGAAGCGCGATGGAGGGGGCCTCGGCCGGGCGGTGGTACTTCAGCCGGGAGCAGCTGGAGAAGAGCCCGTCCCGCCGCGCCGGGCTCGACCCGGACAAGGAGCTGTCCTACCGGCAGCAGGCGGCCAATCTGCTGCAGGACATGGGCCAGCGCCTCAACGTGTATCCCTCACAACGCCGACAACGCCGCCGCGGCTTAGGCCTCGTCCTCGCCCCTCCGCCCCCCCCACCCCCACCCCGGAAGGTGGGTGCCTATCATCATCATCAGTCGTACTTATTGAGCGCTTACTATGTGCAGAGCACTATACTAAGCGCTTATCATCATCAATCGTATTTATTGAGCGCTTACTATGTGCAGAGCACTATACTAAGCGCTTATCATCATCATCAATCGTATTTATTGAGCGCTTACTATGTGCAGAGCACTGGACTAAGCGCTTATCATCATCATCAATCGTATTTATTGAGCGCTTACTATGTGCAGAGCACTATACTAAGCGCTTATCATCATCATCATCAATCGTATTTATTGAGCGCTTACTATGTGCAGAGCACTATACTAAGCGCTTATCATCATCATCAATCGGATTTATAGAGCGCTTACTATGTGCAGAGCACTGGACTAAGCGCTTATCATCATCAATCGTATTTATTGAGCGCTTACTATGTGCAGAGCACTGTACTAAGCGCTTACCATCATCATCAATCGTATTTATTGAGCGCTTACTATGTGCAGAGCACTGGACTAAGCACTTATCATCATCATCATCAGTCGTATTTATTGAGCGCTTACTATGTGCAGAGCACTGGACTAAGTGCTTATCATCATCAATCGTATTTATTGAGCGCTTACTATGTGCAGAGCACTGTACTAAGCGCTTATCATCATCATCAATCGTATTTATTGAGCGCTTACTATGCAGAGCACTGAACTAAGCGCTTATCATCATCAGTCGTATTGAGCACTTACTATGTGCAGAGCACTGGACTAAGCGCTTATCATCATCATCATCAATCGTATTTATTGAGCGCTTACTATGTGCAGAGCACTATACTAAGCGCTATTGAGCGCTTACTATGTGCAGAGCACTGGACTAAGCGCCTATCATCATCATCATCAATCGTATTTATTGAGCGCTTACTATGTGCAGAGCACTGGACTAAGCGCTTATCATCATCATCATCAATCGTATTTATTGAGCGCTTACTATGTGCAGAGCACTGGACTAAGCGCTTATCATCATCATCATCAATCGTATTGAGCGCTTACTATGTGCAGAGCACTGGACTAAGCACTTATTATCATCATCAATCATACTTATTGAGCGCTTACTATGTGCAGAGCACTGGACTAAGCGCTTGTCATCATCATCATCATCAATCGTACTTATTGAGCGCTTACTATGTGCAGAGCACTGTACTAAGAGCTTATCATCATCATCAATCGTATTTATTGAGCGCTTACTATGTGCAGAGCACTGGACTAAGCGCTTATCATCATCATCATCAATCGTATTTATTGAGCGCTTACTATGTGCAGAGCACTATACTAAGCGCTTATCATCATCAATCGTATTTATTGAGCGCCTACTATGTGCAGAGCACTATACTAAGCGCTTATCATCATCATCAATTGTATTTATTGAGCGCTTACTATGTGCAGAGCACTGGACTAAGCGCTTATCATCATCATCAATCGTACTTATTGAGCGCTTACTATGTGCAGAGCACTGGACTAAGCGCTTATCATCATCATCAATCGTACTTATTGAGCACTTACTATGTGCAGAGCACTGGACTAAGCGCTTATCATCATCATCATCATCATCAATCGTATTTATTGAGCGCTTACTATGTGCAGAGCACTGGACTAAGCGCTTGGGAAGTCCAAGTTGGCAACATCTAGAGACAATCTCTACCCAACAGTGGGCTCACAGTCTGAAAGGGGGAGACGGAGAACAAAACCAAACATACTAACAAAATAAAATAAACAGAATAGGTAGGTACAAATAAAATAAATAAGTAAATAAATAGAAGTAATAAATATGTACAAACATATATACATATATACAGGTGCTGTGGGGAAGGGAAGGAGGTAAGATGGGGGGATGGAGAGGGAGACGGGGGGGGAGAGGAAGGAAGGGGCTCAGTGTGGGAAGGCCTCCTGGAGGAAGTGAGCTCTCAGCAGGGCCTTGAAGGGAGGAAGAGAGCTTATAATAATGCTGGTATTTGTTAAGCGCTTACTATGTGCAAAGCACTGTTCTAAGCGCCGGGGAGGTTACAAGGTGATCAGGTTGTCCCACGAGGGGCTCACAGTTTTAATCCCCATTTTACGGATGAGGTAACTGAGGCACAGAGAAGTTAAGGGACTTGCCCAAAGTCACACAGCTGACAGTTGGCGGAGCTGGGATTTGAACCCATAACCTCTGACTCCAAAGCCCGGGCCCTTTCCACTGAGCCACAGCAGCTAGTACTAGTAGCTAGTAGCTACTAGCAGCTAGTAAGCCCACATCTTAATAAATGGCATTTGAGAAGCGCTTACTATCAATCAAATAATAATAATAATGATGGCATTTATTAAGCGCTTACTATGTACTGTTCCCTTCAAGGTCCTACTGAGAGCTCACCTCCTCCAGGAGGCCTTCCCACACTGAGCCCCTTCCTTCCTCTCCCCCTCCTCCCCCTCTCCATCCCCCCATCTTACCTCTTTCCCTTCCCCACAGCACCTGTATATGTTTGTACATATTTATTGCTCTATTTATTTTACTTGTACATATCTATTCTATTTATTTTATTTTGTTAGTATGTTTGGTTTTGTTCTCAGTCTCCCCCTTCTAGACTGCGAGCCCACTGTTGGGTAGGGCTGTCTCTATATGTTGCCAACTTGTACTTCCCAAGCGCTTAGTACAGTGCTCTGCACACAGTAAGCGCTCAAGAAATAAGATTGATTGATTGATATAGACGAGACTTCTAGACTGTGAGCCCACTGTTGGGTAGGCACTGTCTCTATGTGTGGCCAACTTGGACTTCCCAAGCGCTTAGTACAGTGAAATACAAGTTGGCAACATATAGACGAGACTTCTAGACTGTGAGCCCACTGTTGGGTAGGGACTGTCTCTAGATGTTGCCAACTTGGACTTCCCAAGCACTTAGTACGGTGCTCTGCACACGGTAAGCGCTCAATAAATACGATTGATTGATTGATTGAGCATATAGAGACGGTCCCTACCCAACTGTGCAAAGCACTGTTCTAAACGCTGGGGAGCTTACAAGGCGTTCAGGTTGTCCCACGGGGGCTGCCCAGTCTTCACCCCTGTTTATATATGTTTGCACATATTTATTACTTTATTTTACTTGTACATATCTATTCTATTTATTTTATTTTGTTAGTATGTTTGGTTTTGTTGTCTGTCTCCCCCTTCTAGACTGTGAGCCCACTGTTGGGTAGGGACTGTCTCTAGATGTTGCCAACTTAGACTTCCCAAGCGCTTAGTACAGTGCTCTGCACACAGTAAGCGCTCAATAAATACGATTGATTGATTGAGCATATAGAGATGGTCCCTACCCAACTGTGCAAAGCACTGTTCTAAACGCTGGGGAGCGTACAAGGCGATCAGGTTGTCCCACGGGGGGCGCCCAGTCTTCACCCCCGTTTTCCAGATGAGGTCACTGAGGCCCAGCGAAGTGACTTGCCCAAAGTCACCCAGCTGACGGAGCCGGGATTTGAACCCATGACCTCCGACTCCAAAGCCCGTGCTCTTTCCACTGAACCACGCTGCTTCAAAGCTCTGGGGAGGTTACAAGGTGATCAGGTTGTCCCACGGGGGGGCCTCACAGTCTTCATCCCCATTTTGCAGATGAGGTCACTGAGGCCCAGAGAAGTGACTTGCCCAGAGTCATCCAGCTGACAGTTGGCGCAGCCGGGTTTCGAACCCATGACCTCTGACTCCAAAGCCCGGGCTCTTTCCACTGAACTTTAGGGACCGAATCTATATGTTGCCAACTTGTACTTCCCAAGTGCTTAATACAGTGCTCCGCACACAGTAAGCGCTCAATAAATACGATTGAATGAATGAATGAATGAACCACGCTGCTTCTAAGCGTTGGGGAGGTCGCAAGGCAATCAGGTTGTCCCACGGGGGGCCTCACAGTCTTATCCCTGTCCCTCCTGGGGCTCACAGTCTCAATCCCTATTTTACAGATGAGGAAAATGAGGCACAGGGAATTAATTTTCCTAGGGTCACACGGCAGACAAGTGGCAGAGCCGAGATCAGAACCTTCTGGCTCGCAGGCCTGTGCTCTGTGCACTACGCCATGCTGCTTCTAATGATGATAATGATATTTGCTAAGTGCTTACTGTGTGCCAGGCACTGTACTAAGCGCCGGACCTTCTGCGACCGTGACCTAGTAGAACCCAGCAAGTTTCCTGATACGTGTGAAAACAGGTGGGAGAGAAGCGGAGGCCAAGAGCTGCTTGCCACCGGGACAACGGTAGCCACCTCCTGAGGACTGCAGTTACTTGATGCGCCCCAATCTGTGTTTCTTCCTTTCTCTGCGACTGCGGTTAGCCCCGTCACCCCCAGGAAATATTTTGAATGGCTCTGCCAAATCATTCCAGCCCCCCATGGGACAACCTGATAGCCTTGTATCCTCCCCAGCGCTTAGAACAGTTCTTTGCACGTAGTAAGCGCTTAATAAATGCTATCATTATTATTATTATTATTCCACCCCGGTTTGGGGGCCTGCTAGAGAGTTTGGATTACTCTCCCCGTCCCTCCCTTCTGGAGAGTGAGACCTGGGGGTTCTCGCCGGTCACTGCTCCGAAAGCACCTCCCGACCACTAGCCAGGCACCCCGGGATCGCTTCTCCGTGCTTCCGTGGAGCCGAGGGTTTGGGGGAGTCCCAGAGGAAGGCTGTGGATGCGGTCTGGAAGGGAGAGAGGATGGAGCGGGGTACCTGGTCCGGTGGATTTTGAAGGCCTGGTTTCCAAGGGTTCATCATCATCAATCGTATTGAGCGCTTACTATGTGCAGAGCACTGTACTAAGCGCTTGGGAAGTACAAATTGGCAACATATAGAGACAGTCCCTACCCAACAGTGGGCTCACAGTCTAGAAGGGGGAGACAGAGAACAAAACCAAACATACTAACAAAATAAAATAAATAGAATAGAATAGATATGTACAAATAAATTAGATAAATAAATAAATAGAGTAAAAAGGGTTGGATAGCAGACGCCGTAACTGCCCCCAGGAGAATGCGGAGCAAAGACCCGAGTTAAACCAGAAATCTGGATGGGATAGACTGCTTTGGGACCGCCGTTTCATAGGGCTCTTTCCTTTCCGGAGGACTGGGAGGGGGAGAGACAATCCAGGGGTAAGACGTAAGGGTCTAAGGTCCGGTTTTGCGTTGATCTTTTTCCTTGACGGAAGCTTTCAGTTCCCAGCTGACCATCAACACCGCTATCGTGTACATGCACCGCTTTTATATGGTCCAGTCCTTCACCCAGTTCCATCGCAACGTAAGTACGGCCCGTGGCGTGTGGAAGGCGTGGGGAGGGGGCCCTCGTCCGTCGGACGTTGGTGGGGTGGGTCCGCGGGGCGGCAGGGTGACCCGAAACTGTTGGCTTCCCTGGAATTTTTGTCTCAAAACTGTTGGCTTCCCTGGAATTTTTGTCTCCGGGTCCGTCTCCCCCAGTTTTGAGGGTAGGGATCGTGTCCGCTAACAAGAGCGCTCTCCCAAGCGCCCAGCAAAGTGCTCTGCACCGAGTAAGCGCTCGACAGCGACTAATGGCTGATAGAAAAAAAAAAACCATAGGGAGAGGGGCGTTTGACCTGCTCCCTCACCTGTCCAACTGAAATTCAGGTCCTCCACTCCTCAAATGGGCCTTGTCCAGATTTAATTGTCGGTGATGAGCCATCAATCGAGGGTATTTATTGAGCGCTTACTGTGTGCAGAGCACTGTAGTAAGCACTTGGGAGAGGACACTACAACAGAATTAGCAGACACGTTCCCTGCCCACAGCGAGCTTACTAGTAAATAGTAATGGTATTTAAGCTCTTACTATGCGCCAAGCACTGTTCTAAGCGCTTGGGTGGATACAGGGTCATCAGGTTGTCCCACGTGGGGCTCACAGTCTTAATCCCCATTTTACAGATGAGGTAACTGAGGCACAGAGCAGTTAAGTGGCTTGCCTAAGGTCACACAGCAGACAGGTGGCGGAGCCAGGATTGGAACCCACGTCCTCTGACTCCCAAAGTACCTAATAGGAATAGTGTGAGCTCATCGTGGGCAGAGAATCAATCAGTCAGTCAATCAATCAATCATATTTATTGAGCGCTTACTGTGTGCAGAGCACTGGACTAAGCGCTTGGGAAGTACAAGTTGGCAACATATGGAGACAGTCCCTACCCACCAGTGGGCTCACAGTCTAAAAGGGGGAGACAGAGAACAAAACCAAACATACTAACAAGTCTTGGACATGTTGAGAATGTCACTGTTTATTGTTGTGTTGTACTTTCCCAAGGGCTTAGTACAGTGCTCTGCACACAGTAAGCGCTTAATAAATACGATTGAATGAATGAACGTTTTCGGAGTTTACTTGGTGCTGTGCTAGGTGCTCGGGCAATGTAGAAAAATCAAGTGACGTGTTCCTTATTTATTTCGAATGGCGTTTGTTAAACGTTTACTATGTGCCAGGCACTCTACTAGGCGGTGGGGTAGGTACAGGCTAATCAGGATTTGGGGAGAATGGTCCCCATTTTACAGATGAAGTAACTGACGTACAGAGAAGTGAAGCGGCTTGCTCAGGGTCACACAGCAGACAAGTGGCAGAGCTGGGATTAGAACCCAGGCCTGGGCTCTGTCCTCGAGGCCACGCTGTTCCCCTGCTGACAAACAACAAATATTTGCAGCCAGAGCGGTGAAAATAATGGAGCAGACATTACTTCATTCAGTGATGTTTATTGAGCACTTACTGTGTGCAGAGCACTGTATTGAGCTCTTGGGAGAGGACAATAAACCAATAAACACACATTCCCTGCCCTTCTCGAGTTTACAATCTAGAGGAGGGGGACAGACATTAATTGACAGATAAAATAAATAAGTAAAGGACAGATATGGTTAACTTGTGTTGGTCTGTTCCCTCATCCGGAAAGAACAGGGATTAAGAGTGTGAGCCCAATGTGGGACAGGGATTGTACCCAACCTGATTAGCTTCATCATCATCATCAATCGTATTTATTGAGCGCTTACTATGTGCAGAGCACTGTACTAAGCGCTTGGGAAGTACATATTGGCAACATCTAGAGACAGTCCCTACCCAACAGTGGGCTCACAGCCTAAAAGGGGGAGACAGAGAACAAAACCAAACATACTAACAAAATAAAATAAATAGAATAGATATGTACAAGTAAAATAAATAGAGTAATAAATATGTACAAACATATATACATATATACAGGTGCTGTGGGGAAGGGAAGGAGGTAAGATGGGGGGATGGAGAGCCGGGGGGGAGAGGAAGGAAGGGGCTCAGTCAGGGAAGGCCTCCTGGAGGAGGTGAGCTCTCATCAGGGCCTTGAAGGGAGCTTGTATGGAGAAGCAGAAGTGGCATAGTGGAAAGAGTGGCTTGGGAGTCAGAGGTCGTGAGTTCTAATCCTGGCTCCGCCACTTGTCAGCTGTGTGACTTTGGGCAAGTCACTTCACTTTTCTGTGCCTCAGTGTCCTCATCTGTAAAATGGAGATTAAGACAATGAGCCCTACGTGGGACAACCTGATTACCTTATGTCTACCCGAGTGCTTAGAACAGTGCTTGGCACATAGTAAGCGCTTAACAAATCAATCAATCAATCGTATTTATTGAGCACTTACTGTGTGCAGAGCACTGTACTAAGCGCTTGGGAAGTACAAGTTGGAAACATATAGAGACGGTCCCTTCCCAACAGTGGGCTCACAGTCTAGAAGGGGGAGACAGAGAACAAAATGAAACGTATTAACAAAATAAAATAAATAGAATAGATATGTACAAGTAAAATAAATAAATAAATAGAGTAATAAATACGTACAAACATATATACATATATACAGGACATATATACATATAGACAAATACCATCATTATTATTACCCCAGCTCTTAGAACAGCGTTTGCCACATAGTAAGTGCTTAACAAGTTCCATAATAATGAACTAATTGGTTTCCCAGTACTTAGCACGATGTTTGGCTCGGGGGAAGTGCTTCACAAATGCCACAACCGTCATTAACAATAATAATAATTGTGACTTTTGTAAAGCGCTTACTTTGTGCCAGGCACTGTGTCCCACCTAACTGCTCTTGCCCCCGTGCTTAGAACCATGTTTGACACATAGTAAGCGCTTAACAAGTTACTAGACTGTGATGGGCGGGAATGTGTCTGTTTTATAACACAGTACTTTGCACTCAGTAAGCGCTCAATAAATACGATTGAATGAAACAAAAACAAGTTCCTGATTGGGGCAGGTCCCTTTAGCACTCCTTTAGCCCCAGTTAGATGCCAGTTGGGCTTTGCTGTCTTTCACACTTCCTTAAGACTTGTAAAAGGCTTTTCTCACCCCCTTCCAAGGGCTGACCACTCCAGCATGGGGAAGGAGGTGGGAATTTAGCCCGTTTAAATTCACTCAATGTGCGGAACACAGTGGGTAGCTTAAGCGAACAGACACAGTGTGGCCCAGTGGAAAGTGGCTCCGCCACTGGCCTGCCGTGAGACTCTGAGCCGGTCACTTCCCTTTTCTCTCACCTAATAATAAAAATAATAATAATAATAATAATGGCATTTATTAAGCGCTTACTACGTGCAAAGCCCTTTTCTAAGCACTGGGGAGGTTCCAAGGTGATCAGGTTGTCCCTCGTGGGGCTCACGGTCTTAATCCCCATTTTACAGATGAGGTAACTGAGGCCCAGAGAAGTGAAGTGACTTGCCCAAAGTCACACAGCTGACAATTGGCGGAGCTGGGATTTGAACCCGTGACCTCTGACTCCAAAGCCCGGGCTCCTTCCTACTGAGCCATGCTAGACTGTGAGCCCACTGTTGGGTAGGGACCGTCTCTATATGTTGCCAACTTGTACTTCCCAAGCGCTTAGTACAGTGCTGTGCACACAGTAAGTGCTCAATAAATACGATTGAATGAATGAATGAATGAATGCTGCTTCTCTTATTCTCTGTGCCTGTTACCTCAACCATGAAACGGAGATTGAGACCGTGAGCCCCGCGAGGGACAGGAACTCTGTCCAATCCGATTTGCTTGTATCCATTCCAGCGCTTAGTACAGTGCCGGGCACGTAGTAAGTGCTTAACAGATACCATTATTATTATTATCCTCTGGGCCTCAGTTCCCCCGTCTGGAAAATAGGGAATTAAGCCGGTGAGGCCCTGTGTGGGACATGGACTGTGTCCAACCCAATTAGCTTGGATCTACCCCAGTGCCAGGGTGCGCTGGCAGTATGCTACACGCCGAGGTGCCCTTTTCACATTCTTCTTGAAATTCTTTGTCCCCAATGCCTCTGGTGCCATCGGGCGACTTGTGTGTGGCACAGTCGGGGCCACGTTCCTTTTATTGCACAAGTGCGTTGTGAAGGGACCGATCCCGGCTCTGCCATTTATCTGCTGTGGGACCTTGGGAAATTCACTTAGCTTCTCTGTGCCTCAGTTACCGCATCCGTAAAATGGGGATTAAATCCTCCTGTCTCCAATTTAGGCTGTGCGCCCCACGTAGGAACAGGGATCTTCCAAGTTTAGCACAGTGCTTGACACATAAGCAATACTGGATCGTGACACAGTCCGTGTCCCACATGGGGCCTCACCGGGGTAATCCCCATTTTCCAAATGAGGGAGCTGAGGCCTAAAGGATAATAATAGAGAAGCAGCGTGGCTCAGTGGGAAAGAGCCCGGGCTTTGGAGTCCGAGGTCATGGGTTCAAATCCCAGCTCTGCCAATTGTCAACTGTGTGACTTTGGCCAAGTCACTTCACTTCTCTGGGCCTCAGTTCCCTCATCTGTAAAATGGGGATGAAGACTGTGAGCCCCCCGTGGGACAACCTGATCACCTTGTAACCTCCCCAGTGCTTAGAACAGTGCTTTGCACATAGTAATCGCTTAATAAATGCCATTATTATTATTATTATTATGGTATCTGTTAAGCGCTTATTATGTGCCAGGCACTGTACTAAGCGCTGAGATGGATACAAGCAAATCAGATTGGACATAGTTCCTGTCCCTCGTGGGGCTCACAATTTCAATCCCCATTTTACGGATTCATTCATTCATTCAATTGTATTTATTGAGCGCTTACTGTGTGCAGAGCATTGTACTAAGCGCTTGGGAAGTACAAGTTGGCAATATATAGAGACGGTCCCTACCCAACAGTGGGCTCACAGTCTAGAAGGGGGAGACAGACAACAGAACAAAACATATTAACAAAATAAAATAAGTAGAATAAATATGTACAAGTAAAATAAATACATAAATAGAGTAATAAATCCGTACAAACATATGTACATATATACAGGTGCTGTGGGGAGGGGAAGGAGGTAAGGCGGGGGGGGGATGGGGAGGAGGGGGAGAGGAAGGAGGGGGCTCAGTCTGGGAAGGCCTCCTGGAGGAGGTGAGCTCTCAGTAGGGCCTTGAAGGGAGGAAGAGAGCTAGCTTGGTGGATGGGCAGAGGGAGGGCATTCCAGGCCCGGGGGATGACGTGGGCCGGGGGTCTACGGCGGGACAGGCGAGAACGAGGCACGGTGAGGAGATTAGAGGCAGAGGAGCGGAGGGTGCGGGCTGGGCTGGAGAAGGAGAGAAGGGAGGTGAGGTAGGAGGGGGCGAGGGGATGGACAGCCTTGAAGCCCAGGGTGAGGAGTTTTTGCCTTACGTTGTCCTCTCCCAAGCGCTTAGTATGGTGCTCAGCGCGTAGTGAGCCCTCGATAAATACGATTGAGTGAGTGAACGAATGAAAAGTCGTTGACCTCATTCTCTCCGTCCAGACGGTGGCCCCGGCAGCCCTGTTCCTAGCGGCTAAAGTAGAGGAGCAGCCCCACAAGCTGGAGCACGTGATCAAGGTGGCCCACGCCTGTCTTCACTCCCAGGAAACACTGCCCGACACGCGGAGCGAGGTAAGAGGGGTGGGGAGGTGGCCCGGGACAGATGGGGAGAGGCCACCGCCTCGGTCTGGCTCGTTCGGCCGTCCGAGCCGTCCCTCGCCTGCGGCAGGCGGGGTTCGGGCCCGGTCTCCCCCAGGCCTCACTGGCGTCGCTTTTCCTCCTCTTCCCGGTGGAGGAAGAGGCGGAGGAACTGGAAGAGATGGTGTTGGCGGGCCGGGGCCTCAGAGTACTGACTCCTGCGGGCTGGGCTCGAGGCCCGCATCTCCCACCCTTCGTCGGCCCCCCGCAGCGCTGCACCAGGGCAGATAGAAAGATGGCTCGCTCTCCCGCCCCGTCCCCCAACTTCTTTCGGTCTCCCCGAGAGAGAGAGAGAGAGAGTGTTAGAATTGCGCAGGCTTTATTTATCCCGAGTGCCTCCTCGTGAGTAACCTGCCTGTCCTCTCAACCCCAGGCTTACCTGCAACAAGCCCAAGACCTGGTCATTCTAGAGAGCATAATACTGCAAACCCTGGGTAAGTTCTCCAAGCGGACGGGCCGCCATCTGATTCCCAGGAGAGCCTCCCCGCGGCCCAGGCCCGCGGGCTTTGGACGAGGCTTTTTCCGGGGCTGGTGCCCGAGGTTCTAAGCTCTGACCAGCGACGGCGAACCTGCCTGCCGGGGGTCCCCGGCCACCCCCCCGCCGACCTCCTGCTAACCGAGCGTGTTTGTGTTTCAGAGCCCTCTGGCAGTTGACAAGCTTGGGCCCCCTGAGGGCGGTTAAAGGGGCTCGCCCGCTGGTGCCCCTCGGCCCCTGGCCCGGCACTGCCCCATTGCTCTCAGAAGACCACCGTCCCCTGCCTCAGAGCCGCAGTGGGGCTGGGGGGTCCGGGAAACGGGGTCTGGGAGACTCCAGCCAGTCTACGTGGATGGGAGCGATCCCTCCCGGCCTGTAGAAATCTGTCCTAGGGATGGCCGGGCACGCCGGCTGCCCCCAACCCCGGCTGCAAGCGGGCGCCGAGGGCGGATGGCAGGACGGGCCGGCCAGGGGAAGGGGCAGGCTGAAGCGTGGAAGCAAACAGGCCGCCATCTGGGTGACCCCACCGGCCCTCTCAGCCTGTCGATCGGTCCCTCAGTCTGGGGCGTCTCCTGAGGGCCCGGAGGTGGAGCGGGCACCCGGGGTCAGACGCCCCGGCGCCCCCAATCCCATCCACTCTGGCCCGTGACCGGGCCCGGTTGTCCGCCGCTAAAAAGATTTTTGTTTTCAGCGTGGAGGAGCCGCTCTCAGCCCGGGGCCGGGAAGCTGATCCGCCCCGGAGCCGGGGGCCGTCTCCCCCTCCAGGGTGCCGGGGCGCCCCCGCCCCCGTTGCCTCGGAAGGGGAGACTGGCATACCGTGCTCCCAGGCCGGCAGCGCCAGCCATCCGGAAAACTGCCCGTCTGTTAACGTTCCTCTCCTGTTCTTGCAGGCTTCGAGATCACCATCGACCACCCGCACACCCACGTGGTGAAGTGCACACAGCTTGTGCGAGGTAAGGGACCCCTGCCTCCTCGTAGATCCCACCATATATTTATCATAATAATCGTAATTGTGAGATTTGAGCGCTTACTCTGTGCCAGGCACTGTACTAAGCACTGGGGTAGATGCAAGACAGTCGGGAGAGACACTGCCTCACAGTCTCAATTCCCAATTTACGGTTGAGGTAACTGAGATGGGGAGAAATGAAGCGACTTGCCCAAGGTCACACAGCACAGTGGCTTGCGCATGGGGCCGGGAGTCAGAAGGTCATGGGTTCTCATCCTGGCTCCGCCGTTTGTCTGCTCTGTGGCCTTGGGCAAGTCCACTTCTGGGCCTCAGTTACCTCATTTGTAAAATGGGCATTAAGACTGAGTCCCATGTGGTACAGGGATTGTGTCCAAACCAATTCACTTTACCCTTCCCGGCGCTTATTGCAGTGCCTGGCACATAGAAGGTGCTTAACAAATACCACAGTTATTATTACAGTCAAATGGCGGAGCTGGGTTTAAAATCTAGGTCCTTTGACTCCCAGGCGTGGGTTCTTTCCTGAGAGGACAAGATCCCTGCCCTAAAGGAACCCCAGCCTTGTTCCTGAGGGCCAAAATGTCCAAGGGGGCTTGTCCAGGTTAGTGATGTAGGGAGAATTCTTGGTCCAGGGGAAACCGGGAGGGCCTGTACCCCTCCCCGCGCCCAGCCCGGGGGAAGGAGAAGAACCCATCAGATTTTTAAGGCATCGCGGCCGATGCATGCCTGTCTTAGTTGAGTGGGTCATCCTGAGGCCCAGTGTCCCTCCCTCTTGTTCTGCCCCTGCCGGACACCCCCACGGCCACCGTCCATAAGTCGCCCGGGAAATGTATTGAAATTTCCAGCCCTCGTGGCTAAACCAAATTTTCTCCAGTCTTCCATGGGAGGTTGGACCTCCCCCATCCTTTTACCACCCTCTCCACCAAGCAGTGAACAGTAATGGCCTCCCGCTCCATGCGAGATAAACACAAGAGTTGTTGGGTGGTTTCTCTCCACCCCTGTCCCCGCCCCTTCCATTCATTCATTCAATCATATTTATTGAGCGCTTACTGTGTGCAGAGCACTGTACTAAGTGCTTGGGAAGTACAAGTTGGCAACATATAGAAACGGTCCCTACCCAACAGTGGGCTCACAGGCTAGAAGGGGGAGACAGAGAATCAATCAATCAATCGTATTTATTGAGCGCTTACTGTGTTCAGAGCACTGTACTAAGCGCTTGGGAAGTACAAGTTGGCAACACATAGAGACAGTCCCTACCCAACAGTGGGATAACAGTCTAAAAGGGGGAGACAGAGAACAAAACCAAACATACTGACAAAATAAAATAAATAGAATAGATATGTACAAGTAAAATAAATAAATAGAGTAATAAATATGTACAAACGTATATACATATATACAGGTGATGTGGGGAGGCTTTTAGTTTTGGGGGCATGAAAGACCCAGCAGGCGTTCGACTCTGATGGGGTTGAACACCCTCAGAGAAAGAGGTGTTTCTTGAATAATAATAATAATAATGGTGGTATTTGCTAAGCCCCTTACTATGTGCCAGATGCCGTACTAAGCGCTGGGTTAGATCAAGCAAATCGAGTTAGCCACTGTCCCGATCCCACGTGGGACTCATAGTCCCTTTTAGTGAGGCCCATTGAAGTGACTTAACCAACATCACACAGCAGACACGTGGTAGAGTCAGGACTAGAACCCATGACCATCTGACTCTCAAACCTGAGCTCCATCCTCTAGGCCACGCTGCTTCTCCTGACTGGAAATGTTCTATCACAGAGCCAGGACTCCAAACTTTTCAGAACTGCCCACCACTGTGATGGACTTGCTATTCTACCTCCCACTGGCCTATTTATCAGAAAAACTGACCAGCTTTTTTTCTCTCTCTCTCTCTCTCTCTCTCTCTCTCTCTCTCCCCCTCTCTCAGCGAGCAAGGATTTAGCCCAGACATCGTACTTCATGGCAACTAACAGGTTTTTAACTTTATCTCATTCCGTGTTTCGGGGTCAGAGGGTTGCGTGTGAGTTTGTGGCTGGCTTCCCTTTCCGGGGGGCTTCCAGAAGGCCGGGCGTGGGGCACGGGGCTTGAAGCACGGGGGCGGAGCGGACCCCGGGGCCCAGCACGCAGGGCCCAAGCATGGGACAGCTGAAAAGCCGGTGGTCGGAGCCGCGGCCTGGCTGTCCTGGGGCCAAGAATGGGAGGGTGGAGTCAGTCCGGCTCGGCCCGGACACCTCCCTCCCCTCCAACCGACGGCTCGCGATGACCGTGGGGCGGCTGAGGGACCCGGCGGGGGCCTGTCAAGAGTCCGGGCCGCCTCTCAACCCCGGGGACCAAGGGGCGGAGCAGAAGGGGTATCGGTTTCCAAATGGGGGATTGGAGGACTTTTGGAAAGGAATAACCTTTGCCTTCCTCCCGACAGGCCGAGTTTTGTAACCGGTCCCTCGGGGTTTGGGAAACTCTGCGTTGCCTGGCCTGAGAGGCCAGAGATCTCGTGTCGAGTATGGGGCCCTGAGGGGCGTCTGTGGGCAGCGAGGACAGAGTAGGGCAGGAGGCCTTGGGGGTGTGGGGAATAGTGTATTTGGGGGAGAGAGGGCCACACCTTTCTCCCCTCCCTTTTCCTCCTCTTGGGAGCGGACCGAGCCGCCAGGCGAAACACTACCAGCCCCTGGGTCCCTTTGCTGATTAAATATCGCCATAAAACTCGGCTCATTAGGCCTCGGCCCTCACCACAGTTCTGTTCTTCCCAGAGTCAATGGTATCTGTTGAGCACTTGCTGTGCGCAGAGCACTGCACTAAGTGCTTGGGAGATGAGAGTCCAATTATCAGTAATAATAACAATGATGGTAATATGCTGGTGATATTTGTTAAGCACATACTATGCGTCAAGCATGGTTTTAAATGCCGGGGTAGATCATCATCAATCGTATTTATTGAGCGCTTACTATGTGCAGAGCACTGTACTAAGCACTTGGGAAGTACAAATTGGCAACATATAGAGTCCCTACCCAACAGTGGGCTCACAGTCTAAAAGGGGGAGACAGAGAACAAGACCAAACATACTAACAAAATAAAATAAATAGAATAGACATGTACAAATAAAATAGAGTAATAAATATGTACAAACATATATACATATATACGGGTGCTGTGGGGAAGGGAAGGAGGTAAGATGGGGGGGATAGAGAGGGGGACAAGGGGGGAGAGGAAGGAAGGGGCTCAGTCTGGGAAGGCCTCCTGGAGGAGGTGAGCTCTCAGTAGGGCCTTGAAGGGAGCGTGCTTATCATGTTGGACACAGTCCCTGTCCCACATGAGTCTCAGTCCCCATTATATAGATGAGGGAACTGAGGTCCAGAGAAGTAGAGAAGTGAAGTGACTTCCCCAAGGTCACCCAGCAGCCAAGTGGGAGAGCTGGGATTAGAACCCAGGTCTTTGTGACTCTCGGGTCTGTGCTGTAGCCACTAGGCCACGTTGCTTCCCTACTTACAATCTACTGAGGGAGCTAAGCAATAAAAGAAATTACAGAGAGGGAAAGCAAAGTATAAGGGAATGTGTAGAAGGGGTCGGGGGGTGGGGTGAATAGCAAAGCGCTAGGAGGTCTGCACACAGTAAGCGCTCAATAAATACGATTGAATGAATGAATGTTTTGTTTTGTTGCCTGTCTCCCCCTTCTAGACTGTGAGCCCGCTGTTGGGTAGGGACCATCTCTGTATGTTGCCATCTTGTACTTCCCAAGCGCTTAGTACAGTGCTCTGCACACAGTAAGCGCTCAATAAATACGATTGAATGAAAGCAAGGCAGAAGGGAGAATGGGATGGCGAGTCAGGGTAATTTATAATATATAATTTAAAGATATGTGCTTACGTGCTTTGGGGTTGGGGATGGGGCGAATATCTAGTGTCCAAAAGACACAGATCCAAGCACGCAGAAGGGAGAGGGAGCCAGGGAAACGAGGGCATCATTGGGGAAGGCTTCTTGGAGGAGATAAAAATAATAATAATAATAATGGTGGCATTTATTAAGCGCTTACTATGTGCAAAGCACTGTTCTAAGCACTGGGGAGGTTACAAGGTGATCAGGTTGTCCCACGGGGGGCTCACAGTCTTCATCCCCATTTTTCAGATGAGGGAACTGAGGCCCAGAGAAGTGAAGTGACTTGCCTAAAGTCACACAGCTGACAGTTGGCGGAGCCGGGGTTTGAACCCACGACCTCTAACTCCAAAGCCTGGGCTCTTCCCATTGAGCCATGCTGCTTCTCTTCTTGGAGGAGATAATAATAATAATAATGATGGCATTTATTAAGCGCTTACTATGTACAAAGCACTGTTCTAAGCATAGGGGCGGTTACAAGGTGATGAGGTTGTCCCACTGGGGGCTCACAGTCTTCATCCCCATTTTTCAGATGAGGTAACTGAGGCCCAGAGAAGTGAAGTGACTTGCCCAAAGTTATACAGCTGGCAATTGGCGGAGCCGGGATTTGAACCCATGACCTCTGACTCTAAAGCCCGGGCTCTTTCCACTGAGCCACGCTGCTTCTCAGTGTGACCTCAATGAAACGAAGAGCAAGGGACAGCGAATAGCTTGGTATGAGAGGAATGAAGCGTGCAGTCAGGTTGTAGTCGAGAAGCAGCGTGGGTCAGTGGAAAGAGCCCGGGCTTTGGAGTCAAAGGTCATGGGTTCAAATCCCGGCTCTGCCAGTTGTCAGCTGTGTGACTTTGGGCAAGTCACTTCACTTCTTGGGGCCTCAGTTTCCTCAATGGGGATTAAAGACTGTGAGCTCCCCGTGGGACAACCTGATCACCTTGTAACTTCTCCAGCGCTTAGAACAGTGCTTTGCACAGAGTAAGCGCTTAATAAATGCCATCATCATTATTATTATTATTAGTGAGAGCAGAGGGAGGTCAGGTGGGAGGGGAAGAGCTGACTGAGGGCTTGAAAGTCGACGGTGAGGCATTTCTGCTTAATTCTCCCCGATGAAACCCTCTTTTCCCCAGTTCTCGCCCATCTGCGTCTTCTGTGCGCTTAAATCTGTGACCTTTGGGCATTGGATATTCACCCCAACCCCCCAGCTTTTATGTACATATCTTTAAATTACATACAATGTGAGAAGCAGCGTGGTGTAGTGAATAGAGCACGGGCCTGGGAATCAAAAGTCATGGGTTCTAATTCTGGCTTCGCCACTTGTCTGCTGTGTGTCCTTGGGGAAGTCACTTCTCTGGGCCTCAGCTACCTCATCTGTAAAATGGGGATTGAGACCGGGAGCCCCACGTGGGACAAGGCCTGAGTCCAGCCCGATTTGCTTGTATCAGCTTAGCGCTTAGTACAATGCCTGGGCTCAGTGGAAACAGCCCGGGCTTTGGAGTCAGAGGTCATGGGTTCAAATCCTGGCTCCGCCAACTGTCAGCTGCGTGCCTTTGGGCAAGTCACTTAACTTCTCTGGGCCTCAGTTACCTCATCTGTAAAATAGCGACAAAGACTGAGCCCCAAGTGTGGGACAACCTGATCACCTTGTAACCTCCCCAGCGCTTAGAACAGTGCTTTGCACATAGTAAGCGCTTAATAAATGCCATTATTATTAGTAGTAGTAGTAAGCGCTTAACAAATGCTGCAGTTAATATTATTGATAATATGAGTCCTGCATGGGGCTCACAGTCTCAGTCCCCATTTGACAGATGAGGTAACTGAGGCCCAGAGAAGTTGTGACTTGCCAAGGTCACACAGCAGACAAGTGGTGGAGGGGCAGTGTCACCAACTGTATTGTCCTCTCCCAAGCGCTCAGTACAGTGCTCTGCACACCGTCGGCACTCAATAGATACCATTGATTGACCGACTTGGGGAGCAGAACAGATCCGTGGCCTAAAGAGCCGGGTGATATTCTAGACTGTGAGCCCGCTGTTGGGTAGGGACCGTCTCTCTATGTTGCCAGCTTGTACTTCCCAAGCGCTTAGTCCAGTGCTCTGCACACAGTAAGCGCTCAATAAATCCGATTGAATGAATGAAATGGGGCTGTTTAAAGAGCTCCAAAATGTAATTTTTTTCTGTTACCGTCTGCCTCCCACTCTAGACCGTAAGCTCGTTGTGGGCAGGAAATGCGTCTGTTTATCGTTGCATTGTCCTCTCCCAAACGCTGGGCAATCAATCAATCAATCAATTGTATTTATTGAGCGCTTACTATGTGCAGAGCACTGCACTAAGCGCTTGGGAAGTACAAATTGGCAACATATAGAGACAGTCCCTACCCAACAGTGGGCTCACAGTCTGAAAGGGGGAGACAGAGACTAAAACCAAACATACTAACAAAATAATTTGGTTAGTAAGCTTGCATCCAGTAAGCGCTCAATAAAGACGACTGACTGAGTGAGTGGGGTTGGGAGACGCGGTTGGGGCGGCAGGCCTCCCACAGCCTTGCTTTTCGCTCTCCCCCCGGCCCCCCGCGGCCCCCGTAGCCTGCACTTGACCACGTTCAGCCTGCAATACACCCCGCCCGTCGTGGCCTGCGTCTGCATCCACCTGGCCTGCAAGTGGTCCAACTGGGAGATCCCCGTGTCCACGGACGGCAAGCACTGGTGGGAGTACGTGGACGTCACCGTCACCCTGGAGCTCCTGGACGGTGAGCGGCGCCGGGCGCGGCCGATCCCCCGCGGCGGCCTTGGGCTCTCGGGCCTGGGCCGAGAAGCAGTGACGCCCAGCAGTTGGGAGCCGGGAGGACCTGGGTTTTTTTTTTTTTTTATGGCATTTATTAAGCGCTTACTATGTGCAAAGCACTGTTCTAAGCGCTGGGGAGGTTACAAGGTGATCAGATTGTCCCACGGGGGGCTCACGGTCTTCATCCCCATTTTACAGATGAGGGAACTGAGGCCCAGAGAAGTGAAGCGACTGGCCCAAAGTCACACGGCTGACAATTGGCAGAGCCGGGATTGGAACCCGTGACCTCTGACTCCAAAGCCCCTGCTCTTGCCACTGAGCCACGCTGGTTCTTGTTCCTGCCGGGTGACTTCAGTTCTCTGGGCCTCAGATCCCTCCTCTGTAAAGTGGGAATTCAGACTTGAGGGACGGGGGCCGTGTCCAAACCGATTAGCTTGCATCAATCAATCGTATTTATTGAGCGCTTACTGTGTGCAGAGCACTGGACTAAGCGGTTGGGAAGTACAAGTCAGCAACACATAGAGACAGTCCCTACCCAACAGCGGGCTCACAGTCTAAAAGGGGGAGACAGAGAACAAAACCAAACATACTAACAAAATAAAATAAATAGAATAGATATGTACAAGTAAAATAAATAAATAGAGTAATAAATATGTACAAACATATATACATATATACAATCAGTCGTATTTATTGAGCGCTTACTGCGTGCAGAGCACTGTGCTAAGCGCTTGGGAAGTACAAGTTGGCAACATATAGAGACAGTCCCTACCCAACAGTGGGCTCACAGTCTAGAACGGGGAGACAGAGAACAAGACCAAACATATTAACAAATAAAATAAATACAATAGATAAGTACAAGTAAAATAAATTAATAGAGTAATAAATATATACAAACATATCCTCTGCCCCCAGTGCTTCCCTGACCCACCTCTCATCTCCGCACCCCATTTCCCCTTCTGCACTTAATAATAATAATAATAATGGCATTTGTTAAGCGCTTACTGTGTGCAAAGCACTGTTCTAAGCGCTGGGGGGGATACAAGGTGATCAGGTTGTCCCACATGGGGCTCACAGTCTTAATCCCCATTTTACAGATGAGGGAACTGAGGCTCAGAGAAGTTGTGACATAATAATAATAATAATAATAATGGCATTTGTTAAGCGCTTACTATATGCAAAGCACTGTTCTAAGCGCTGGGGGGGATACAAGGTGATCAGGTTGTCCCACATGGGGCTCCCAGTCTTAATCCCCATTTTACAGATGAGGGAACTGAGGCTCAGAGAAGTGAAGTGACTTGCCCAAGATCACACAGCAGACATGCGGGGGAGGCGGAATTAGAACCCATGACCTCTGATTCACAAGCCTGTGCTCTTTCCACCGAGCCACGCTGTTTCTCTTTCAGCCTCTCTGTTCATTCATTCACTCACTCAATTGTATTAATCGCTTACCGTGTGCAGAGCACTATACTGAGTGCCTGGGGAAAGAACAATACAATAGTAGACTGTGATAATCCCTACCTACACTGAGCATCACTTTAAATAGTCACCCCACCGCCACTTTTAGACCTTCCCTTCTACTCTGCTTCCTCTCACTCTGTAATTTCTTTAATTGCTCATGGCCCTCCATAAGCAGAGATCACGTCACCAACTGTTTTGTCCTCTCCCAAGTGCTTAGTACAGTGCTTGGCGCTCAGTAAATGCTTAACAAATGCCAGTGGGAAGCAGCATGGCCTAGGGGACGGAGCTTGGTCCTGGGAGTCAGAAGGACCTGGGTTCTTATCCCGGCTCCGCCACTTTTCTGCCGTGTCGCCTTGGGCCAGTCACTTCTAGACTGTGAGCCCGCTGTTGGGTGGGGACCGTCCCTATATGTTGCCAACTTGTAATAATAATAATGATGATGATGGCATTTGTTAGGTGCTTGCTATGTGCAAAGCGCTGTTCTGAGCGCTGGGGAGATTACAGGGTGATCAGGTTGTCCCACTTGGGGGCTCACGGTCTTAGTCCCCATTTTACAGATGAGGGAACTGAGGCACAGAGAAGTGAAGTGACTTGCCCAAGGTCACACAGCTGACAATTGGCAGAGCCAGGATTTGAACCCATGACCTCTGACTCCCAGACTGAGCCCCCTCCTTCCTCTCCCCCTTCCTCCCCTGCCCATTCTCCCCACCCTGCCTCCTTCCCCTCCCCACAGTACCTGTATATATGTTTGTACATATTTATTACTCTATTTATTTTACTTGTACATGTTTATTCTGTTTATTTTATTTGGTTTATATGTTTTGTTTTGTTGTCTGTCTCCCCCTTCTAGACTGTGAGCTTGCTGTTGGGTAGGGACCATCTCTATATGTTGCTAACTTGTACTTCCCAAGCGCTTAGTACAGTGCTGTGCACACAGTAAGCGCTCAAATACAATTGAATGAATGAATGACCTCAAAGCCCGTGCTCTTTCAGCTGAGCCATGCTGCTTGTACTTCCCAAGCGCTTAGTACAGTGCTCTGCACACAGTAAGCGCTCAATAAGTACAACTGAATGACTCCAAAGCCCATGCTCTTTCAACCGAGCCACGCTGCTTGTACTTCCCAAGCGCTTAGTGCAGTGCTCTGCACACAGTAAGCACTCAATAAATACAATTGAATGAATGAATGACTCCAAAGCCCGTGCTGTTTCAACCGAGCCACGCTGCTTGTACTTCCCAAGCGCTTAGTACAGTGCTCTGCACACAGTAAGCGCTCAATAAATACAATTGAATGAATGAATGACTCCAAAGCCCGTGTTCTTTTAACTGAGCCACGCTGCTTGTACTTCCCAAGCGCTTAGTACAGTACTCTTTACACAGTAAGCGCTCAATAAATACAATTGAATGAATGAATGACTCCAAAGCCCGTGCTCTTTCAACTGAGCCACGCTGTTTGTACTTCCCAAGCGCTTAGTACAGTGCTCTTCACACAGTAAGCGCTCAATAAATACAATTGAATGAATGAATGACTCCAAAGCCCGTGCTCTTTCAACTGAGCCACGCTGCTTGTGCTTCCCAAGCGCTTAGTACAGTTCTCTGCACACAGTAAGCGCTCAATAAATACAATTGAATGAATGAATGACTCCAAAGCCCGTGCTCTTTCAACTGAGCCACGCTGCTTGTACTTCCCAAGCGCTTAGTACAGTGCTCTGCACACAGTAAGCGCTCAATAAATCAATTGAATGAATGAATGACTCCAAAGCCCGTGCTCTTTCAACTGAGCCACGCTGCTTGTGCTTTCCAAGCGCTTAGTACAGTGCTCTGCACACAGTAAGCGCTCAGTAAATACAATTGAATGAACTTCACTTCTGTGTGCCTCAGTTGCCTCACCTGTAAAGTGGGGAGTAAGACGGTGAGTCAGGAACTGTGTCCAGCCTGATCAGCTTGTATCTACCCCAGTGCTTAGAGCAGTGCTCGACACTTGGCGAGCGCTTAACAAATACCATCGTTATTATCACAATTATGATCATTCTTGGTATTTTTAGAGCTGACACACGAGTTCCTGCAGATCTTGGAGAAGACCCCCAATCGCCTCAAGCGTATCCGCAACTGGAGGGTGAGTGCGAGCGGGCCCTTGGGCCTCTGTCGGGTGTCCCGGGCCCGGAGTGTCCGGAAGAGGAGTCGTCGGCATCTTGGGGGTGGCGGGGGCGAGAGGGTGGCGGTCCTCCTAGACTGTCAGCTCGTTATGGGCAGGGAACGTGTCCATTAACTCCGTTGGATCGCACTCTTCCGAGCGCTTAGTACAGTGCTCTGCATACAGTAAGCGCTCCCAGCGGTTGATTGACACAGCGAGGACATGCCAAGGCCTGAGGTGTGGCCGGTTGGCAGCCAGATGGCACGGGGATGGGCCCCACGGTGCCCGGCTGTGAATGAAAGGGGAGGATCTCCTCGCTGTGACCCGGGCCGGGGGCTCGGCAAGTGTTGAGTGGCTTTAGGCAGCGTGGCTCAGTGGAAAGAGCCCGGGCTTTGGAGTCCGAGGTCATGGGTTCGAATCCCGGCTCTGCCACGTGTCTGCTGTGTGACCTTGGGCAAGTCGCTTCTCTGAGCCTCAGTTACCTCATCTGGAAAATGAGGATTAAGACTGTGAGCCCCACGTGGGACAACTTGATTCCCATTGTATCCCCCCAGCGCTTAGAACAGTGCTTTGCACATAGTAAGCGCTTAACAAATGCCACCATTATTATTATTATTATTATTTAGGCACGGGAGCCTCTTGGGATTACTAGCAATTGAACTAATAAACAAAATCAGTATTTTGTGTTTTGTCCTTCAATTTCCCCAAAGGCCACTGGGCCCGTTTGAAACCCGGGTAAAGTGAACCGAGAGGGGAGCAAAAATCAACTCTCTTACAAGTCCGCCCATTTCCCCTCCCCCCCGGCTGCACCCCATCTGCAGGCATGGATTTTGGGCAAGAGTGGCCTTTATCAGTGCCCCACCGGGCAAAGAGTCCGGGATTATTGATTATTGATTTCCTACTCCCCCGCTTGTCAGACCGTATGCTCTCCGTGGGTGCGGAACGTGTCTGCCAGTTCTGTTGTTTTGTACTCTCCCAAGCGCGTAGTACAGTGCTCTACAGCTCATAAGGGCTCAATAAATACCATTGAGGAGGAGGATTGAGGTGCTTGCCTTGAGCAATGTACAGTAAGTACATTGATGATTCATTCATTCATTCAGTCGTATTTATTGAGCGCTTTCTGTGTGCAGAGCGCTGTACTAAGCGCTTGGGAAGTACAAGTTGGCAACACATAGAGATGGTCCCTACCCAACAACGGGCTCACAGTCTAGAAGGGGGAGACAGACAACACAACGAAACATATTAACAAAATAAAATGAATAGTAAATATGTACAAGTGAAATAGAGTAATAAATCTGTACAAACATCTATACAGGTGCTGTGGGGAGGGGATGGAGGTAGGGTGGGGGGGATGGGGGTGGAGGAGGTGAGCTCTCAGTAGGGCTTTGAAGGGAGGAAGAGAGCTAGCTGGGCAGATGTGCGGAGGGAGGGCATTCCAGGCCAGGGGGAAGACGTGGGCCGGGGGTCGACGGCGGGACAGGCGAGAACGAGGCACGGTGAGGAGGCTAGCGGCAGAGGAGCCAAGGGTGCGGGCTGGGCTGGAGAAGGAAAGAAGGGAGGTGAGGTAGGAGGGGGCGAGGTGATGGACAGCCTTGAAGCCGAGGGTGAATATGATGGCAGTGGCATTTATCAAGGGGCTACCAGCCACAAACCGATACGCTAGGGGAGGTGCAGGATCATCAGGTCAGACCCAGTCCGGAAGGGCGGGTATGTTTTACCGAAGAGGAAACCGAGGCCCCGGAGAGGCGAATTTGGCCCGCCCGAGGTCCCAGAGCCGGTGGGGGTTCCTCGGCCGGGAGCGGTGGCGAGCTTTCGGTCTCTCCCTCCGTTCCAGGCCTGCCAGGCGGCCAAGAAATCCAAGGCGGACGAGCCCGGGAAGGACAATGGCCTCTCGGAGCAGACGATCCTGAGCATGATCTCCCGGAGCTCGTCGGACGTGGCGGTGGCGGGCCTGATGAGCATGTCGGCCGCCTCGGCCGCGCCCGCCCCGCCCGCCGGGCCGGAGGACTGCGCCCCGGACCCGCTGCCGGGCGACCGCTGGGCCCCGGGGCACGCGTCCGCCAAGCTGGAGGCCGCCCAGGGGCACCGGCCGGCCGAGGGCCTGGCCCTCCTCGGGCCGGAGCCCGGCCTGGCGCCGGACGGCGTGGCGGCCTTCCTCGCGCAGAAGCCGGGCGGCAAGGGGACCCCGGCGGCCAAGGTGTCCCTGAAGGAGTACCGGGCCAAGCACGCGGAGGAGCTGGCGGCCCAGAAGCGGCAGCTGGAGAACATGGAGGCCAACGTTAAGTCGCAGTACGCCTACGCGGCCCAGAACCTCCTGGTCCAGCAGCAGAGGGAGCGCGAGGCCCAGCAGGACGACCGCCCGCCGCCCGCGGACAGGGCCGTCCTCAAGGCCAGGCCCCCTCCGGCGGCCGCGGGCGACAGAGCTCTCCCCTCGAGACCCGACGAGATCAAGATGCGCATCAAGGTCCACGCGGCCGCGGCGGCGGCGGCCGACAAGCACGGGCCCGCGGACGAGGGCGGCGGCGGCAAGAGCCGGGAGCACAAGGAGAAGCACAAGAGTCACGCGTCCAACCACCATCACCATCACCACCACCACCACCACCATCACCACAACCACCAGGCCCACAAACACTTGCACGGCCAGCCCGGGGCCGGGAGCAAGCGGCCCCCGGACCCCAAGCACGGCGGCCAGCCGGCCGCCCCGGCCCACAAAGGCTACGGCCCGTCCGGCGCCGCCGCCGCCGCCGCCCCCGCCTGCTCCTCCTCCTCCTCCTCCTCCTCCTCGTCGGCCTCCGGCTCCGGTCGCAAGCGGCCCCTCCCCGAGGACCTGGCCGTGGCCTACGAGGTCCCAGCCAAGACCAGCAAGTCGGCCCCTCTGACCTTCCCCTTCCCCCAGCTCCCGTCCGTGCCCCAGCTGGCCGCCCACAGCGTGGACGCCGGCGGCCTTCCCTTCGCCCCGGCCGGCTGCAAGGCCCGGGCCGCCCACGTCAAGGCGGACAAGGGCCCCGCGGGGGCCAACGGGCACAGCGCCCCTCAGCCCATCGATTACCAGGACACCGTGAACATGCTCCACTCGCTGCTCAGCGCCCAGGGAATGCAGCCCAGCCAGCCCCCCGCCTTCGACTTCCTCCACTCGTACGGCGAGTACCTGGCTCCCCGGGCCGGCGGGGTCCCCGCCCGGGCCTCCGACAAGCCCCGGCCGCCCCCCCTCCCCTCGGAACCGCCCCCGCCCCTGCCGCCGCTCCCCAAGTGAGACCACCCCTTCCTCACGCACACCTGCCGTCACCCATCCCACCCACCCACACGCTTTATTTTTTTTTTTTTAAACAAAAAACTACTGAGTTCGGATGGTCGGATCGATTTTCCCCTCCCGCCCTCCTGTGCCGTGGGGCATCTTGCCGGGACAGGAGCTGGGAGGGGTGGGGCGGGGGGCCATGGGGCGCTCTCTCCTGCCCCGGAGGTCACTATTTTATTATCGTTCAGACTGGGATTGGGGAAGCGAGGGCGCTTTCGAAACTGTGAAGGTTTGGGAAGTCCGGCTCGGCCACCCCTCTCCCCGGCCACTACCGCCCGTTGGGCCGGAGAGGTTGAGTTTGGGGTGGCTTTAACTTTCTCTTCAGAGGGGGCGGGAAAAGCAACAACAGAAACCAAATCACCGTGGCGAAATTTCTGGGGTTTTTCTATTATCAGAGAGGACTGTGGGAGTATTTAAACCTGTCATAGAATCTTTTTAAGAGACTTTTACAAAGTAATTTAACAAAAGTAAGTTATCTGTTTAGTTTTTTTTTTTATATATATAACCAGTAAGGGGGTGGGGAGCAGTGGGGAATCCCTGTGGCGGGGTGGGGGCCGTGAAGGGGTAGGCCTTTGGCCCCAGGGCACTGAGCTCAGCCCAGGCCGACTTGAAGGGTGGGTGCCTGCCTGTCTCCTCTGTTGTTGTTCATGTTACGGAAATCATGCTTCAATATTGCCCACTCTGGGTGCCCCCCCTCCCTCCGCCGTCTTGCTTTAGAGAGAACGGGGGCGGCCTGGGCTTGTCCGGCGGCCGGCAGCAATCTCTGGATCGGCCCGAAGGCTCCTTCCCTTGGACTGGCTTCTGGGGGTGGCAGGGGCAGCTCCTGCGCTCTTGGGGCCCCCCCCACCTCGGCCTGGTGAGGCCGGGTGGGAGGCTCTCAAAAGGGGCCAGGCCGGAGAGGCCTGGCGGCCCAGTGCGGTTAGCTGCGGAGGGGCCTGGCAGACGCAGTCGCGTTGTGATTTATAATCGTGTGATAAATTGCATTGTGGAACGGGAGATTTGCTTTTTTTTTTTTAAATGGTCATTTTTAGGTCAGCTCGGGCACTGGGCCGCAGGTGCAGTTGGGAAACCCAGAGAGACTGGCCGCTTCCCTCTCCTTTCTCTCCCGTCGGGCCCAGCGGCCCCGCCTGGCCCTGTCCTGGGCATTTTCCTCATCCATCCTCCTCCTCCCTCACTTCTCTCCTGCCTTATTGAGCCCCAACCTCAGACTCCTCCCCCATTTGCTGCTGAAACAGGCTCGGCTGGTGCTGGGGAGGGAGGCCCACCGGCCAGCCACACCCCTGCTTTCCCACCACATACCGTCAGGTCTCAGCTGTTGAGCCCCTGCTTCTCCGTCATGGCTCCGGTACCTGGACCTGAAGGCCCCCAGCTACCCTGGGTTTTACCAGCCTCTGGCAGGCAGGAGAGTGAATTGGGGAGGTGGAGGCCGGGAGGAGCAGGAGCCCCGATGATCCCCCCTGGTTCTTAGCTTGATCTCTCTCTATTAGCTCAAGGAAGAACCTGTGAACCGCTCAGGGGAGTTTTGAGCCAGATCCTAAAGCTACTCTTAGCCGCTTTCATCTCAAAACCCCTCCTTTGGCAAAATGACTTTTAAAAGCCGCATTAAAAGGGACCATTCCTGTCGTTTGGGCCTCCGGAGTTTAGTCTAGTCCTCCCGGGAGCGGGCAGTCGGGTACGTGGTGTTCCAGCCCCACCGGGCATATGAAGCCTGTTACCTGGACACTGTATGAGCCCCTACACAGGTGCCCGGGACCGTGATGTCTCTCCTAGGGACAGAGGGGCTCTGTGCGGAGACCCCACACTCTCAAGCCTCTGGGGGAGGAAAGGTGGGCTCCCGCCGGTCCCCGAAAGCAAGTCCTTTCCCCCAAATTCCACTCCCTGGTGCCCCTCGGGCGGAAGCTGAAGGATTCCTGGCTCTGAGAGATGGGAGTAGATCCCGGGATTAAGTCTGGGCCAGTCTTCCTAAGGAGTTCACCCATCCAGCCCCTCCTACCCTTTTGGCCGATGGGGTCTTAGGGTCATCCTTCTCAGTAAGAGAAAAGTGAGGTTTCTCATCCTGGCCAGTTTTCTGCAAAGGAAGGGGGCTCCCCGCGATCCCTCCGGCCCCCGAGACCCTGGGGGGAGGAGAGTTCCCCACTAGCTTGTTACTGTAACCTTCAGGAGAGTGACCTGGGAGAAGAGATGATTTCTTTTTTAATTGTGGGGGGGGGAAGGGGGAAAGAGGGGGAGGGATTATTTGCTTTTAAAAAAAAAATAATATGCTTCGTAAGCATTTTAATACGACCTTAGCTGAGGAAAGAATAAGAGAATAATGTTTACTAAAAACGAGCGCTTGCCCCGAATGCAAATACGTACCGAAGGTTGAAGAATCAGGAAAGATGGGCTCAAGTTGGGGGCCCGGCTCACGAGCACAGAGAGAGAGGGTTGCCTGACAACACATTTCAAGTCACGGGCCAGAGCGAGCCACTGTCCTCGGGATCGGGCGGAGAGCTGCCCGGCAGGCAGGGGAGAAGGGCCGCTTGGTCGCAGGCTCCGCGGCGAAGGACTCGCTAAGCCCAACACTAAGTTTCTGGATTGGAAACAGCCTTCCTCCCCGCCATCCCCCCCCGCCCAGCCGCGAGGGCACCCCCAAACTCTGGCCCAAATCCGTATCAGACCAAAGAACAAGAGAAATAAAAAAAGAAAACCACTGTCCCCGATCATTGTCGCTCAGGTACTACCGTGTGGTAAGAATTTGGCATGCGTCCCTCTGCGGAAAACTACGTCGGGCCGTCGGGGTTCTCAGGGCTCCACGTGGACCCCCACGGACCTCTCCTGCCGGTGGGCACGGGGATGGGGGAGTCCGTTTCAGCAAGGGCTCTTTTTACAAAAATGAAAAAAAAAAATCAAAGCAACAAAAAAAACCAACCCAGGAAGATGTATGCCTTTTATATTCTGGCTAGCAGTTATTTGATATCTCGCTGTCGAGTATGTTTCTCTATCTGTATTTATCCATCACACCAATAAATGTTAAAGGTAAAAGAGCTCTCCGGCCTGTGTTTGTGGGCACGTGGGGAATTGGGGCTTTTCCAGCGCTTTGAACAGTGCTTGGCATGCAGTAAGCGCTTAACAAATACCATCGTTATTTATTACGTGCCAAGGAGTAGGATAGATTATATGGGTAATCAATGGATTCCAAGGCCTTCCCAATTCATCTCTAATTCCCTCCAGTTTGTCTGTCCTGGCTCACTTCAGCACTTCCGTCCCCACGAAGCACTTAATAATAATAATGGCATTTGTTAAGCGCTTACTATGTGCAAAGCACTGTTCTAAGCACTGGGGAGGATACAAGGTGATTAAGTTGTCCCACGTGGGGCTCACAGTCAATCCCCATTTTACAGATGAGGTAACTGAGGCTCAGAGAAGTTAAGTGACTTGCCCAAGGTCACACAGCAGACATTTGGCGGAGCCGGGATTCGAACCCCTGACCTCTGACTCCGAAGCCCGTGCTCTTTCCACTGAGCCACGCTGCTTCTCTGTACTTAAGCACTCTCAATTTTCCATATCCCTTACAGACACTTCTTTTATGGTATTTGTTAAGCACCTACTATGTGGCAGACACTGTGCTAAGCGCTGGGGTAGATATAAGGTCAACAGGTTGGACGCACTCTGTCTCTCACATGGGGCTAAGTACTTATGTACTTGAGAAGCAGCGTGGCTCAGTGGAAAGAGCCCCGGCTTTGGAGTCAGAGGTCATGGGTTCAAATCCCGGCTCCGCCAACTATCAGCTGTGTGACTTTGGGCAAGTCACTTCACTTCTCTGGGCCTCAGTTACCTCATCTGTAAAATGGGGATGAAGACTGTGAGCCCCCCCATGGGACAACCTGATCACCTTGTAACCTCCCCAGCGGTTAGAACAGCGCTTTGCACATAGTAAGCGCTTAATAAATGCCATCATTATTATTATTAATAAATACGATTGAATGAATGATTGAAAAAATGAATGAATACTAGGGTCCTCACCCAAGCGCTCAGCACAGTGCTTCGCCCACGTTAAGGGGTGAAGCAGTGTGGCTCAGTGGAAAGAGCGAGGGCTTCGGAGTCAGAGGTCATGGGTTCAAATCCCGACTCCACCACATGTCTGCTGTGTGACCTTGGGCAAGTCACTTGACTTCTCTGGGCCTCAGTTCCCTCATCTGGAAAACGGGGATGAAGACTGTGAGCCCCACGTGGGACAGCCTGATCGCCTTGTATCCCCCCCTCAGCGCTCAGAACAGTGCTTTGCACATAGTAAGCGCTTAACAAATGCCATTTTTTAAAAAAAGGGGGCTCAATCAATGGCAGGGGATCCGCACGTGTGGAGCCTCCCCCTCAGCGGCGGCGTCGGGCGCGTGAGGCGGCCGAGGGGGCGGGGAGGGCGCGTTTGATTGGCAGGGAGCCCGGCCTCTCAGCGCCCGCCGCGCGCCGACGGCCGAGCCGCCTCGGCCAATGGGGCCGCCGAGCGTCCGTGCGTCCGTGCGTCCGGCCAATCAGGGGAGAGGGGCGGGGGGAGGCGAGGGCCGCGTTGGAGGCGCGCGGCCTGCGGAGCGACAGCCGGGAGGGAGTGGAGGGAGAGAGGGAGGGAGGTAAGATGGCGCCGGCGCCGGCGGTGGTGGGGCTGAGGCGGGGCGGGGCGGGGCGGGGCGGGGAGAGGAGGGGAGGGGGTGCCCGGCTCCCGGCTCCCGGCTCCCGGCTCCGCCGTCCGGACCCCCCACCCCCACCCCCCCCGGGGGGCTCGGCCGGGGTCCCGGCGGGAGCGGGGGGCGGCGCGGGACCACGGACAAAATGGCGCCCGCACGGGCGGGCGGACGGACGGGCGGACGGGGGAGGGAAGGAGGGAAGGCGGAGCGGAGCGGAGGACGGCTGAGGAGAGGGGACGGCGGGCACCCACGGACCTCTCCGCCTGGGGCCGGGGGGCAAGAAGCCGCTCCTCCTCTTCCCCCTTAACCTGCTTCTCCTCTTCCCCCTTAACCTCCTTCTCCTCTTCCCCCTTAACCCCCTTTTCCTCCTTTCCCCTCCCCGCCTCTTCTTTTCCCCTTTCCTTCTTCCCCCCTTTCTCTCCTTTTCTCCCCTTTCCTTCTTCCCCTCCTTCTCTCCTTTTCTCCCCTTTCCCTAACCCGCTTTTTCTCCCTTTCCCCCCTTTCCCCTCTCTTTCCCTTCCTTTCCCCCCTTTCCCTCCCTTTTCCCCTTTTCTCCCCCTTTCTCTCCCTTTCCCCCCTTCTCTCCCTTTCCCCCTTCTCTCCCTTTCCCCCCTTGTGGCCCCCTTTCCGTCCCCCTTTACCCCCTTGTGTCCCCCCCCGTGTCCCTCCCTTCCGTTCCTCCCTTCCCGCCTTGTGTCCCTCCTTTTCCCCCCTTGTGTCCCTCCTTTTCCCCCCTTGTGTCCCTCCCTTTCCCCCCTTGTGTCCCTCCCTTCCCCCCCTTGTGTCCTTTCCTTCCCCCCCCGTTTCCCTCCCTTCCCCCCCTTGTGTCCCTCCCTTGCCCCCCGTGTCCCTCCCTTTCCCCATCTCTCCCTTTTCCCCGTCTCTTCCATCCCCCCGTCTCTCCCTTCCCCCCCGTGTCTCTCCCTTCCCCCCGTGTCTCTCCCTTTCCTCACCTTGTTTCTCCCTTTCACCCCTTGTCTCCCTCCCTTCCCCCACTTGTCTCTCCGTTTTCTCCCCATCCCTCTCCCCCCCCCCCCGCTCCCTCTTCCCTACCCCTCTTTCCTTTAACCACCCCCTCTTGCCCTACCCCAACTTTCATCCCCCCTTCCCACTGGCGTACCCCTTTCCTTCTCCCCTGCGTAACCGCCCCCCGGGCCCCAAGATGGGGTTTGTCTCGCCGAGGGCCCGGTGTTGGCTCCCGAGCCCAGCCGTTCCTCCCCCCGGGGCCCCCCCGCAGGTGTTGGTATGAATAGAATCCGGATCCACGTGCTGCCGTCGAGTCGGGGCCGCCTGACCCCCGTGCCCAGGACCCAGGAGCCCCTGTCCTGCTCATTCACCCACCGCCCGTGCTCCCAGCCCCGGCTGGAGGGCCAGGAGTTCTGCATCAAGCACATCCTCGAGGACAGAAATGCCCCCTTCAAGCAGTGCAGCTACGTCTCCACAAAGAACGGGAAGAGGTGCCCGAACGCCGCCCCCAAGCCCGAGAAGAAGGATGGGTATGGCTTCTCCCGTGGGGTTCCCGCCAGGGACGGGGGAAAGCGGTCCCTTGCCAGGGTGAAGCCGAGAGCCGGCAAGTAACTCGAGGTGGCCCGTTGCCACGTCCAAGTCGTGAGGTCATTTGGCAAATGATTTAGCCACCGTATTTGAGGGGAAAGGGTATTAGATCATCAATAGTCACACAAGCCCCCATGGATGAATTTCAGCGTCCCTCCCTGGGTACAGAGCACTGGATCCCCCAGGCCTGGAATGCCCTCCCTCCCAACATCCGCCAAGCTAGCTCTCTTCCTCCCTTCAAGGCCCTACTGAGAGCTCACCTCCTCCAGGAGGCCTTCCCACACTGAGCCCCTTCCTTCCTCTCCCCCTCATCCCCCTCTCCACCCCCCCATCTTACCTCCTTCCCTTCCCCACAGCACCTGTATATATGTTTGTACATATTTATTACTCTATTTTACTTGTACATGTCTATTCTATTTTGTTAGTATGTTTGGTTTTGTTCTGTCTCCCCCTTTTAGACTGTGAGCCCACTGTTGGGTAGGGACTGTCTCTATATGTTGCCAACTTGTACTTCCCAAAGCGCTTAGTACAGTGCTCTGCACACAGTAAGCGCTCAATAAATACGATTGATAATGATGATGATGGATAAGGGCGAGACAGAGGCCAGACACAAACTCCAGTAAGGGCAGATCTTGAGGCAGAGCAAACTTTTCCGAATTCACAGTGTATGCCCCAATGTCAGGGAGGTTGAATGGTCTCCTAGATGTGAACTCTAAGACACTGGTGGCAGTGGTCCTGCTTTGTTGGCATGATGGGAGAAGCAGCGTGGCTCAGTGGAAAGAGCCCGGCCTTTGGAGTCAGAGGTCATGGGTTCAAACCCCGGCTCTGCCACTTGTCAGCTGGGTGACTTTGGGCAAGTCACTTCACTACTCTAGGCTTCAGTTACCTCATCTGTAAAATGGGGATTAAGACTGAGCCCCCTGAGGGACAACCTGATCACCTTGTAACCTCCCCGGTGCTTAGAACTGTGCATTGCACATAGTAACTGCTATTAAATGCCATCATTATTATTATTAAATAGGACAGGCTGAATGAATGACATATATTTGTGCATATTAATCTATTCATTTTACTTGTACATATTTTATTTCTTTTATTATGTTTTGTTGTCCGACTCCTCCTTGTAGACTGTGAGCCCGCTGTTGGGTAGGGACCGTCTCTAGATGTTGCCAACTTGGACTTCCCAAGTGCTTAGTACAGTGCTCTGCACACAGGAAGCGCTCAATAAATACAATTGAAAGAAAAAAGAAAAGATAGGTCTATGGGAGCATAGCAGGGCCTGGGGAATAGAGCATTGGCCAGGGAATCAGAAGGACCTGGGCTATTATCCTGGCTTCACCACCTGTCTGTTGTATGACCTTGGGCAAATCGCTTCACTTTTCTGTGCCTCAGTTACCTCATCTCTAAAATAGAGATAAGGACTTGGCCCCATGTGGGTTATGGATTGTGTCCTTACCTAATCAGCTTGTAACTACCCCAGTGCTTAGTACAGTGCCTGGCACATAGTAAATGCTTAACGGATACCGTGAAAAAACCACAACGGTTTGGGAGTAAGGACAGCTCATCTGTGAAAAGGGAGGATAAAGTTTGTTCCACATTCCTGTTTCCTTCCTCCTTTCCCCTTCCCCTCCACCCCCAGCCCAAAGTGAAAATGCTTTGAGCATTTCAGTGGCTAGAGCACAGGCTTGGGAGTTAGAAGGTCGTGGGTTCTAATCTCATCTCTGCCTCTGTCTGCTGTGTGACCTTGGGCAAATTACTTCACTTCTGGGCCTCAGTTCCCTCATCTGTAAAATGGGGATTGAGACTGAGCCCCATGTGGGACAAGGGACTGTGTCCAACCCGATTTGCTTACATTCACCCCAGTGCTTAGAACAGTGCCTGGCACTGAGTAAGCGCTTAACAGATAGTAGTATTATTATTAAGACACCCAAGGGTATCAGCCCTCCCTGCAGTCTGAGTGCGCTTGAGATTAATTACAATTTAGGGAGTCCCCGTCCCCCCCATTCCCTGGTGTGGTTCAGGCTTTGTAAGCAGCTGGGCAGTCCACTCCACAGTCCAGTCATCAAAGGGGCTAATAACACCGCACTAGGTGAAGACAAGGCAGATGATTTTGTGGCCGAATGTATTTTCTGAACTTGTTCCAGAAACCCAAGCCAAGCATTTCCCCTTCTAGGTGGGGAAACTGAGGTGTAGGGAAGTTTGGAATAACTGAGCAGTAGGGAGATGAAATTGTTCTGCCCAAAGGGGCTGAGGGAAGCGAGGAGCTTTGGGGGTCAGGGCCTAGCCCTTCTGGTTTCCGGACCAGCGCTCTCTCCGCTGTAGTACTCATGTATGTTTCTGAATCTCTTTCTCTCAATCAGATGCATTTGATCGTTTGCCGTGTACAGAGCACTGTCGGTCAGTTGTATTTATTGAGGGCTTATCTAACAGACACATTCCCTGCCCGCCCCGAGTTTATAATCTAGAGGGGGAGACAGGCATCGATATAAATAAACGTAAGAAGTATAAATAAATGAGAAGCAGCATGGTGGAGAGGATAGGGCATGGGTTCTAATGCCGCCACTTGTCTGTGAGCCCATTTTAGACTGTGAGCCCACTGTTGGGTAGGGACTGTCTCTATATGTTGCCAACTTGTACTTCCCAAGCGCTTAGTACAGTGCTCTGCACACAGTAAGCGCTCAATAAATACGATTGATGATGATGATGCTGGGTGACCTTGGACAAGTCACTTCACTTCTCTTGGCCTCAGTTACCTCATCTGTAAAATGGGGATTGAGACTGTGCGCTCCAGGTGGGACAGGGACCGGCTCTAACCCAGTTTGCCTGTGTCTACTCCAGTGCTTAGTACGGTGCCTTGCACATAGTAAGTGCTTAACAAATACCATCACTTTTGTTATTATTATTAATATATGACAGATGTGCACATAAGTGCCATGGAGCCGGAAGCACTGTGCTAAGCGCTGGGGAGAGTATAACAGACACATTCCCTACCCACACCGAGCTGACAAGTCATTCATTGATTGTCATATTTATTGAGCGCTTACTGTGTGCAGAGCACTGTACTAAGCGCTTGGGAAGTACAAGTTGGCAACATACAGAGATGGTCCCTACCCAATAGCGGCCTCACAGTCTAGAAGGGAGAGACAGGCAACAAAACCAAGCATATTAACAAAATAAAAGAAATAGAATAAATGTGTACAAGTAAAATAGAGTAATAAATATGTACAAACATATATTCAGGTGCTGTGGGGAAGGGAAGGAGGTAAGGCAGGGGGATGGAGAGGAGAGAGTCAGGGGGTATGGCCAGTCAGGAAAATGGGCTGCAGTGACCCAGGAGCAAGACTGAGAAGGATGTTAAAAGTCGGGGAACTGATGATGTTCAGGGTGAAACACCGAACACCACCAGGATAGGGCTGAACCAGATATTTTTCCCCCCTCCCCTATCCTACTGAATTATTCACTCACTCAATCGTATTTATTGAGCACGTACTGTGTGCAGAGCACTGTACTAAGCGCTTGGGAAGTCCAAGTTGGCAACATACGGGGACGGTCCCTACCCAACAACAGGCTCACAGTCTAGAAGGGGGAGACAGACAACAAAACATGTGATTATGATACTTGCTTATTTCTCCAGTCAACGAGAGCCAGTCAGCTGATGCTTATTCCACTTCAGGGAACCATGAGCCCCAGAAGAATAATAATAATTATAATAATAGTACTTGTTAAGCACTTATTATGTGCCAAGCACTGTTCTAAGCAGTGGGGTAGATAAAAGCTAATCGGGTTGGACACAGTCCTTGTCCCCCATGGGGCTCACATGTAATCCCCATTTTCCCGGTGAGGTGACCGTGGCCCAGAGAATTGAAGTGATTTGCCCAAGGTCACACAGCAGACGTGATGGAACTGGGATTAGAACCCAGGTCCTTCCAACTCCCAGGCCTGGACTCTACCCACTATAATAACATAATAACAATAATGGCATTTATTAAGCACTTTCTATGTGCAAAGCACTATTCTAAGTGCTGGGGGAGGTTACAGGGTGATCAGGTTGCCCCACCGGGGGCTCACAGTCTTCACCCCCATTTTACAGACGAGGGAACTGAGGCCCAGAGAAGTGACTTGCCCAAAGTCACACAGCTAAGTGGCAGAAGTGGGATTTGAACCCATGACTTCTGACTCCAAAGCCCGTATTCTTTCCACTGAGCCACGCTGCTTCTCAGAGGAGCCTCCGTCCCCACCTTGGGTTTTCCCCTTGGACTCATTTCCCTCACTGTCTCTTGGGGCCGGAAGAGGAAGGAGGTAAAAAAAATTGTTAATGACCCTGAAGTTTTGTGTGTGCCTGTCGGTGTCTCAGCTGGGCGCTCCTTGAGACCAAAACATCAAAATCAGTTGAGTCATGGCAGTCCAGTTTGCATTCGCCCTTGACCAGAGTCTGGAATGAATTAGGCAGGAGGCTTTAAAGGAAATCGGAATGCTTCATCTCTTCTTGTCCCCGAGAAAGCCTAACGAAAGGGGCTTTTTTCCTCAAAAATCTCCAGTGGCTACCAATCAATCTGCGCATCAGGCAGAAACTCCTCACCCTGGGCTTCCAGGCTGTCCATCACCTGGCCCCCTCCTACCTCACCTCCCTTCTCTCCTTCTCCAGCCCAGCCCGCACCCTCCGCTCCTCCGCCGCTAATCTCCTCCCCGTACCTCGTTCTCGCCTGTCCCGCCATCGACCCCCGGCCCACGTCATCCCCCGGGCCTGGAATGCCCCCAATCCCTCTGCCCATCCGCCAAACTAGCTCTCTTCCTCCCTTCAAGGCCCTGCTGAGAGCTCACCTCCTCCAGGAGGCCTTCCCAGACTGAGCTCCTTCCCTCCTCTCCCCTTCATCCCCCTCTCCATCCCCCCCATCCTACCTCCTTCCCTTCCCCACAGCACCTGTATATATGTATATATGTTTGTACATATTTATTACTCTATTTTACTTGTACATATCTATTCTATTTATTTTATTTTGTTAGTATGTTTGGTTTTGTTCTCTGTCTCCCCCTTTTAGACTGTGAGCCCACTGTTGGGTAGGGACTGTCTCTATATGTTGCCAATTTGTACTTCCCAAGCGCTTAGTACAGTGCTCTGCACATAGTAAGCGCTCAATAAATACGATTGGTGATGAAAGGGGAATTTGTGGATGAGCATGGGCATTCCCTGGCTCCCTGGGGAGAGAGGTCTGGCATCAGTAAAGGTGAATTCTCGCGCTTTGGTGTTTGAATATGCTCAGTGCCATGGAGTAAGAGATCTAGCCCAGCACTCGTTAATGTATATGAATGTGTGCCGAGCACAGGCCCCGGAGCCAGAGGACCCGGGTTCCCATCCCAGCTCTGCTATCTGCTTGCAGTGTGACCTAGGGCAAGTCACTTCTGGCGGGGGCTCGGTTTCCTCATCTGTAAAATGGGGGTTCGATGCCTATGTAGAGAAGCAGCATGGGGGATTGGCTAGAGCACGGGCCTCAGAGTCAGAAGTTTCTAATTCCCCTGTGTGTCTGCTGTGTGACCTTGCACAAGTCACTTCACTTTTTGGTGCCTCAGCTACCTCATCTGTAAAATGGGGCTTGAGACCGTGAGCCCCATTTGGGACAGGAACTCTATCCAACCCGATTTGCTTGTATCTACCCCAGCGCTTAGTACAGTGCTTGGCACACAGGAAGGGCCTAACAAATACCGTAGTAGTCATTATTATTTTTTATTGTCCTCCCTCCCCCTTTAGACTATGAGCCCTATGTAAGAAAGAGACCATGTATGTCCTCATGGTTTTGTATCTACCTCAGAATTTGACATGGAGTAAGTGCCTAACAAATGCCACAATGATTGCTCATTGCTGTATTGTGTCCACTCTACTTGTAAATATCCTTTGACTTCCATGTTAAAAATATACAAACTCCTGGGCAGGGATTGTATCACGTCTTTATTCTGCACTGCCCAAGCGCCTCGTCTAGTGCACCCCACCAAGTAGGTGCTCAGTAAATCCTATTGCTACCCAAATTAATTGTATTTATGAACGCTTACTGTATGCAGAACACTCTAAGAGCTTGGGAGAGGACAATAAAACAGAGTTGATAGACGTGTTCCTTGCCCGCAGCAAGCTTCCAGTCAACCAACATTATGGTCACGAGGGTGTTTTTGGAAGCAGTTGGATTTTACAGTCGTTGCTGGCAAAGCAACGATCGGATGCTTGGGTCCCAGACTTCCCGTGAATTCATCCTGGGAATTTTGGAAGGCTAGAAAGTGAACGTATTGTTTTCTCCCTCTGTCCCCAGGGCATCTCTGTGTGCCGAGCACGCCCGCAGAAACGCCCTGGCTCTGCACGCCCAGATGAAGAAATCCCACCCGAGTCCAGTGGGCGAAACCCTCTTATGCCAGCTGAGCTCGTACGCCAAGTCCGAGTTGGGTTCCCAGACGCCAGAGAGCGGCCGCAGCGAGGCCAGCCGGATCCTGGGTGAGGGTCTCCTCGGGGAGCGGGGCGTTGGAGGGGCCCGGACGGTCCGCCGGCGGCTGCCGGGGCTTCCTGGGTCCTTGTCGCGGCCCAACTCGAGGGCTGGCTCCTCTCTCCGATCTTCCCTTGGTTGGGGTCCTGCCCGCGAGCAGGGGGAGCCTGACGGCCCTTTCCTCCTCCGTGCCGCAGACGAAGACAGCTGGAGCGATGGGGAACAGGAACCCGTGACCGTGGACCAGACGTGGAGAGGCGATCCTGACAGTGATGCCGACAGCATAGACAGTGACCAGGAAGACCCTCTAAAGTACGTCCCGCCTCCGTCAGTCACGGGGCGGGGGTGGGTGGGGGGCTCCTGTCGAGGGTCGCTGAGGCCGGCGGCCCACAAGTTTCCGCAGAGAACTTGGGTCCAACATCTACAGCCTCTAGTGAAAACTGTAGAGCAGCATGGCATAGTGGGTGGAGCCACTAGAAAGCCATGGGTTCTAATCCTGGCTCCGTCCCTTGTCCGCTGTGTGACCTGGGGCAAGTCACTTCACCTCTCTGGGCCTTGGTTACCTCATCTAAAATGGGGGTGAGACGCTGAGCCCCACGTGGGACTGTCCCCCAGCCCAATTTGGTTGTATCCACCCCAGCGCTTAGTACAGTTCCTGGCACATAGGAAGGGCTTAACAAATACCATTATTGTTGTTATTACTACTAAAGGGCCAGAGGGTAACTTTTTAAGCAGGTCGGGCTCTGGTGCCCTGCTCTGCTTCTGAGCCGCTTCCTCGCATCCCAAGCCAGTGGGGAACAGCCCCGCCCCAGAATCCGGGTAAATGCCCTCTCCCTCCTCCCTCCAAAGTCTGCACAACAATTAAACCCGGCCCAAACCCGGCCAACAACCTCACAGACGACAACAGTCTTTATTCCTTGGCAGGATCCTAAGTCTTGAAAGCTTTGCCGACTCAGAGAAGCTCTGCAGAGAGCAAATGAGGTAGAAGAGAGTTTTGAGCGGCAGAGCCGGGAGCCCTTTCCATACCCGTCCACTCCCCTGGTCCTGTCTGACTTCCTCCGCTCTTAACGTTTTGTCATCCGCCTCCCTATGGATTTCTCCCAGCCCCACCCTGGGGATTTACAGCAGAGACTAAAGGAAAGAGCCCAGACCTGGGAGTTGTGACCCAGCTTCTAATCCCAGCTCTTTCGCTTGCTGCGATGACATGAGGTGAGTAGAGGAGCAGCGTGGCTCCGTGGAAAGAGCCTGAGGTCATGAGTTCAAATCCTGCCTCTGCCAATTGTCAGCTGTGTGACTTTGGGCAAGTCACTTAATTTCTCTGTGCCTGTCAACTCATCTGAAAAATGGGGATTAAGACTGTGAGCCCCCCATGGGACAACCTGATCACCTTGTGACCCCCCCAGCGCTTAGAACAGTGCTTTGCACATAGTAAGTGCTTAATAAATGCCATTATTAGTATTATTCTCTTCTGGGTCTGTTTTCCTCACCCATAAAATGGGGATGAAAGAACATCTTGCCCTCACTCTTTGACAGGGAGTTCTCATGGTATGGGGATCGTGTCCGACTTGATTATGTTGTGTTTGCCCTGGTACTTAGCACAGTGCATACAACATAGTAAATTCTCAATAAATACCATTATTATTATTCTTCCAGAATTACTATGGGAACCTTAAGACTTGGCCAAATAAAATGCCAGTATTTAGGCTTATCTTATTATTTTGATGCCTCACTCTAATAATAATAACAATACTGATATTTGTTAAGCGCTCACTATGTGCCAACCACTATTCTAAGCACTGGAGAGGTTACAAGGTGATCAGGTTGTCCTGCGTGGGGCTCACACAGTCTTAATCCCCATTTTACAGATGAGGTAACAGACGCAGAGAAGTGACTTGCCTAAGGTCACACAGCTGGTAAGTGGCGGAGCCGGGATTAGAACCCATGACCTCCGCCTCTACCTTCAAGAGGCCACAGGCCCAGCTTGCTCTGCGTCACCGTCCTCCCAAGAACTGACTCGAGTCCGTCTTGCAGACATGCCGGCGTCTACACGGCGGAGGAGGTGGCCCTGATCATGCGTGAGAAGCTGATCCGCCTCCAGTCTCTGTACATCGACCAGTTCAAACGGCTGCAGCACCTGCTGAAGGAGAAGAAGCGCCGCTACCTGCACAGCCGCAAGGCAGAGCACGAAGCCCTAGGCAAGTAGGGGCCCGGCCCCGCCTCGTCCGTCCATCCGTCCGTCCGGGGGAGAGAGAGCGTCTGGCGGCCACCGGCCCCCCCCGGGCCGGCGCCAAGCCGACCGGGCCTCTTCTCTCCGGGCTGTCGTGACTCTCCAGGTAGCAGCCTCCTGACGGGCCCCGAGGGCCTTCTGTCCAAGGAGCGGGAGAACCTGAAGCAGCTCAAGTGCCTGCGGCGGTACCGTCAGCGCTACGGCGTGGAGGCCCTCCTCCACCGGCAGCTGAAGGAGCGCAGGATGCTGGCCACGGACGGGGCGGCCCAGCAGGTACGGCGCCGGGCCCGGCCGGTTCGCGATCGGCTGCCTGGCCCTGGGACTCAATCAATCAATCAATCGTATTTATTGAGCGCTTACTATGTGCAGAGCACTGTACTAAGCGCTTGGGAAGTACAAATTGGCATCACATAGAAACAGTCCCCAACAGTGGGCTCACAGTCTAAAAGGGGGAGACAGAGAACAGAACCAAACATACCAACAAAATAAAATAAGTAGGATAGAAATGTACAAGTAAAATAAATAAATGAATAAATAAATAGAGTAATAAATATGTACAACCATATATACATATATGCAGGTGCTGTGGGGAAGGGAAGGAGGTAAGACGGGGGGATGGAGAGGGGGGGACTCGTTCCCCGTTACCCGCTTCCCGAGCTTCGGCGGGAAACGCCCTGAGGGACCGGCATTAATTTTCACTTAAGGGTGACCCAGTTGAGAATCGCACCCCCGAGGGCGGCTCCACGGGCAATTAAAACAGGATGGCTGGCGTGGCCCCCGGAGAGAACCCCAGTGGCTGAGGGGGCACCGTGTCGGGTGCGGAGGATGATGCCGGTTTTGTTTTTGTGGTATCTGTTAAGCGCTTACTGCGTGCTAAGCGCTGGAATAGACTCGAGATATTCGGGCCGGCCACGGTCCCTACCCCACCCAGGGTGCCCAGGCTAAAGGGAGAGGGGAACGGGTCGTTTTTAGGCCCCACTCTTGGTTAATTTTGCCTCAGTGACTAGTGTCTTTCCTCAATCAATCAGTTGCTCAATGGTATTTATTGAGTGCTTACTGTGGGCAGAGCACTCTTCTAAGCCCTTGGGAAGTAGTCACATTCCCAGCCCACGACGAAGTTCAAAATTGAGCAATCTCTCGGTTTGGAGGATGGGTTGCTGACTCACTTTTGACTCCTCCTCGGCCTCTTCGTTGCAGCCGCTTGGGGTAGTTAGTCTACCTGGGAACCGGGGCCCCCAAGGACGAACGTTCAGCCATCCATTCCCCAGAGGCAGGGCTGGGGCCGGCTAACGACTGTGCCCTCTCAAGGGCTTTGCCCAGAGTCCCACAGTCAGGAAGACCGACTGATCGACAGATTCCGGATTGACCTCATCGGAGGGTTCGGAGGCCCTTCGACTCTTAGCGGTCGTGATCCCTCCCTGGCCGGGGAGCCGAGGTCACTGACCTGTTGGCGATCTTCATCTTGTCTTAGTGGATAGAGCGCTGGGGGTCAGAAAGTCATGGGTTCTAGTCCTGGCTCTGCCACGTCTACCGTGAAACCTTGGGCAAATAACTTTGCTTTTCTGGGCCTCAGTTACCTCACCTGGAAAGTGGGGATTAAGAATGTGAGCCCCATGTGGGGCAGGGACTGTGTCCAACCTAAATTGTATCCACCCCAGGGGTTAGAACAGTGCTTGGCATATAGTAAGCGCGTAACAAGTACCATGATTATTATTATCATCTCAGGCTCACACCACCCGATCCAGCCAGAGGTGCTTGGCCTTCGTGGATGACATTCGCTGCTCCAATCCATCTCTCCCGATGACCAGACACTGCTTGAACCGTATCCTTCCTCATATCGGGTCTCTCCGGTCCAACTCCCCCGGGGCGGCTGCAGTAGCGCTCCACCCCTGCCCCCCACCGGCCCTGAATCAAGGCCGGCGGTTTGATGGAGCCGCCGGTTTCAAACAGGAGCCTAAAGAAACATCTTCCTCTGGTCTGTTGGCTGTCCTAGTCCCCGAGCGGGGGGCGGCCAATTCGTTTGGAAGACACAGCCCGGTTTCAGGAGGCGGCTTTGGATAGTCGAGCGTATTGGCAGAGGGAGGGCGAGAGTCATTCATTTGGTTGTACTTATTGAGCACTTACTGGGTGCAGAGCACTGTACTAAGCCCTACTGAGAGCTCACCTCCTCCAGGAGGCCTTCCCAGACTGAGACCCTTCCTTCCCCTCCCCATCCGCCCCCGCCTTACCTCCTTCCTCTCCCCGCAGCTCCTGTATATATGTTTGTACGTATTTATAATTCTGTTTTATTTGTATATATTCTATTTTATTTTGTTAATATGTTTTGTTCTCTGTCTCCCCCTTCTAGACTGTGAGCCCACTGTTGGGTAGGGACCGTCTCTAGATGTTGCCGACTTGGACTTCCCAAGCGCTTAGTACAGTGCTCTGCACACAGTAAGCGCTCAATAAATATGATTGAATGAATGCTTGGGAATAGAAGAAACATATAAGCGAGAGGCCCCTGATAGGTCACCTGCCTCCCTACGGGCCTTGCTAATGCTGCTTCCACCCACTTCGGGGGAAGGATTGGCAGACACGGAAGGGGCGTATTGTGAGGGTCTCGGTCCGGAGAAGCGGCCGTGGTCCAGCGACGCGGCCCAGACTAGCGGGAGCCTCGTTAGTCGCCCCCATCTTGGCTTCCCCTCCCCAACTGGTTCCCGTTCCGGGCCCGGTGAGGCGTAGGGCTGCCGGCGGGGAGCCTCTCGAACTCCTGTCCTTCCGGCGGGGTTCCTGTAGTTCCCTTGACCGGCTCTCCGCAGATATCTGTCAGGACACCAACCAGGTTCTCTTCAAGTGGTGCCAGGGCTCGGAGGCGGCGCCCTGCAACAAGCCGGTTCCGGTCAGCCTGTCGGAGGACCCCTGCTGCCCCCTGCATTTCCAGCTGCCCCCGCCGATGTACAAGCCTGAGGAGAGCCTGTCCGTGTCGGAGGAGCTGGGGGGCGTCCCCGTGGATCTGTACCTGAGCGCCGCGGAGCTGCAGCCCTCCGAGAGCTTACCCCTGGAGTTCAGCGACGTAAGTCCCAGAAGCCGCCGGGGCCCCCCCCGGCAGCCTCAGGCACGCAGATCTTTGATTCTCCCCTCGGCTGCACTCTTCCTTGAGGATCTCCCTGGGGGCTGAGTCGAGCTCAAGTCGTTTCAGTCTTCTTGTAGGACCGAGAGAAGAGCAGGGCGATGGCTGTCAGCCGCTCCCGGCAGGGGCAACGAGACTCAACGCAAGGCCAAAGGCCTAGGCACTTTTCTGGGACTTGTAGGGAAATAGTTAAAGGCTGTGCGCCCACCAGGGCTTCACACCCAGAGAGGATGGCCCAGTAGATAGAGCACAGGACTGGGAGTCTGAAGGTCAAAAGTTCTAGTCCCGGCTCCGCTACTCGTCTGCTGTGTGACCTCGGGCAAGTCACCTCACTTCTCTGGGCCTCAGTTCCCTCACTTGTGAAATGGAGGTTGAGACGGTGAGCCCCATGTGGGACCAGGGACTGTGTCCAACCTGATGACCTTGTGTCTGCCCCGGCGCTTAGAACAGTGCCTGGCACATAGTAAGCGCTTAACAAATACCGTCATTATGAATATTATTTCTGGGGCAGGACGGTGTGACTTTGTGGGCCGGGGACTTGCGCAGATACCCTGACTGCGGCCTTTGGTATCGGGAGCCGGAAGCTCCCTGGGGCCCGAGTGGAAAAGCGGTGAGGTGGGCAGGGCGCTGGGCTCAGCTTAGCGATCGAGCCAGAACAGGGCAGGGTGAAAAGGGTAATAATGGTATTTGTTAAGCGCTTACTATGTGTCAGGCACTGTACTAAGTGCTGGGGTGGATACAGGCAAATCAAGTTGGACGCTCCCTGTCCCATGTGGGGCTCACGGTCTCGGTCCCCGTTTTACAGGAGAGGTAACTGACGCACAGAGAACTGAAGTAACTTGCCCAAGGTCCCTCAGCAGAGAAGTGGTGGACCCAGGATCAGAACCCATGACCTGCGGACTTCCAGGCCCGTGGTGGGTGGGCTGAAGGCCGGCCATGATGGGGCGGGGGGGGGGGTCCCACAGCTCAAGCCAGTATGGGTTGAGCTCCCGAGGCCAGCTTTCCGTTCGGGGCCGGGCATTGGATTGGCCACGGAGGGGAGGGAGTGACTATTTGGGGAGGGCGGGAGGGTGTCTCACTGGAGGGCTGGGTGGAGACCTGGGACTGTAGGCATGGGAGGGGGGAAGAAGGCCGAAGAGAGTTCATGAAGACAAGAGTCTAGAATTAAGGCAGTTTGAATGTGAAGGAAGGGAGGCCCCCCCCAAGCACCCCTACGTTTCCTCTGTCGTAGCTGAGGGCCCAGCTAGAAAGACCGGGTTGAAACTTCAGAGGGCACTTCAGCAGCAGAAAATGTTTGCTGAGCTAGGTGCATTTTCCAAATTAGATGTGACCTCTATGGGGAGGGGTGGGCAGCAGGCTCCAGGTCATTTAGGGTGCCGAGAGTGACCGTCTGTCCCTGGTGTAGTGGATAGAATACAGGTCTACGAGTCAGGAGGTCCTGGGTTCTAATTCCGGCTCCTCCTCTTGTCCGCTCTGTGACCTTGGGTATGTCACTTCACTTCTCCCTGCCTCGGGTACCTCATCTGTTAAATGGGGATTGAGATTGGGAGCTCCACGTGGGACAGGGACTGTGTCCAACCTGATCTGCTTGTATTCCCCCCGTTGTTGGGTAGGGACCGTCTCTGTATGTTGCCAACTTGTACTTCCCAAGCACTTAGTACAGTGCTCTGCACACAGTAAGCGCTCAATAAATACGATTGAATGAATCCCCCCCCACCCCCCCCACCCAGTTTAGTACAGTGCCTGGCACGTAGTAAGCACTACGTGCTTATTATGTGGGTGGGGTGAGCTGTGATCTTGGGATCGCCAGGACACCTCCCTCCAGAGGACGCTGGGAGGGAGCGACTCCCAGAGTCACTGGCTCCATTCCGGGGATTTGATCACGGCTGTCTCTGGTACCAGAAAGCCTGGAGGTGAATTGGGAACCTTCCCCGTCCAGTGTCCCTTCTTCCACTTTCCCTGGGAAGAGGGGAGCCCTGCCCCGCCGCTTGCTTTGGGCTGAGAAAGTCAAACCAAACCACCTTGAAGATGGGCTGTTGTTCCTTTGTTTCCTGTTTTGAACCGAGTTACCGGGCTCTGCTCCTTTGTCGCTGTTGAGTCAGTTTGAGATTCAAGCTCTGGGGGTCTTTTTTGAAGGGGTTTTGGTCTCCTGGAGGGGCCCCACCCTGCGGCTCTTATCCTGCTCCTTGAATGGCATCTCGGAGCATCTCTGTTGAAACCAAGAGGGTCTTTGGAGATGGGATCCTCTGGAAATTAGTCTTCCTCCCCCAGAGGAGCTTGGAGCAGTGCATGGCACATAGTAAGTGCTAAGCAAATCCCATCATTTTTAACAAATACCCGGGGGATGGGAGGACGGGGCCGCTCAGCCAGGCACTGGGGCTTTTCTTGGCCACTCGCCCTCAGCCTGGGGCCCGACGGGCCTGGCTTAGTCCGCGGAGCCGCTATCCTCCCGGCCCCACCCCGGGACTGACGTCCCGTCTGCTCCTCTGGCTTCTGTTTACCCCTCTGCTCTGCCGGCCAGATGGCCGGTCGGCTGGCTGGTTAGCGAGACCAGCAGCCGCCCAGCAGGCCTGCGTCCAGGCAGCCTATTGTTATCGGTCAGGCGATGAGGTGATGAGCCCGGCCTGGGCTCCGTTGGCAGGCGTGACCTGGGCCGGCCCTTTGGGCACAGGAAAAGCTGAAGCTGCCTCTTCACCCCGGTGTCGGCTCCTTACCGGGCCTCGCCTCACTGTTCTGTTAGCCGCCCGAGGGGCTGTTGGGGTAGGATCTGCGGGGTCACGCGGAACGCCGGCAGTGGTGGGGCCCGGCTCCGAGACGGGGACTTGAGAGATGACTTCTGACCTTGGCAGAAGTGGGTTGCCTAGGGGGATACGGACCAAGATACAGGACTGTCCCGGTGGAGTCGGCTAGCTGCCGACACGGCACCCCTGGTGTGGCAGTGGCGGGGAGTGGGGGGTCTTGACCAAATCATCTGAAGCAAAAGACCCTCCTCCCTTGTTCCCCACGGGGGCATTAACTCCCATACCTGCCCCAGCTTTCCGACGACACTGAGGGCTTCCAACCGGGGCCGAAAAGACCCAAAGTGACGGCATCCGGCGGCTTGGCTCCAGGCCCTGGTTCCCCGTAAAAGGTTGGCCGCCCCCAGACTCCCAACAGCAGCTGCGTGGGGAGTCCCGCTGACGGGCTGCTGCCTGGTGTCTCCTTCCCCCAAGGACCTGGACGTGGTGGGGGACGGGCTGCAGTGCCCTCCATCTCCCCTGCTCTTCGACCCTTCTCTGTCCCTCGAGGAGCGCTCCATCCGCGACGTCAGCGAGGCCCCAGGAGACATCCTGGCTAGCGAGGATCCCCCGCGGCCGGGCGGCGGAGGGTTTGCCTCCGCTCACTGCGGACCTCTGGGAGGACTGGCGGCTCCCCAGGTAATGCGGGCGTCAGGGGAACCGGAGCTGGGGCGGGGCGTGGGGGGTGGCGGTATTCCCTGGACTTTAGGACGGAGGCAGAAAGACTCATTAACGGGACTGGGGTACCAGGAGAGCAGAGGAGGCCGCGTGGCCTAGTGGCTTTTAGACTGTGAGCCCACTGTTGGGTAGGGACTGTCTCTATATGTTGCCAATTTGTGCTTAGCACAGTGCTCTGCACATAGTAAGCGCTCAATAAATATGATTGATTGGTTGATTGATTGAAAACAGCCCGAGCTGTGGAGTCGGAGGACCTGGGTTCCAGTGCCGGCTCTGCCACTTGTCCACTGTGTGACCTTAATAATAATGATGGCGTTTGTTAAGCGCTTACTATGTGCAAAGCACTGTTCTAAGCACTGGGGGGGGATACAAGGTGATCAGGTTGTCCCACGTGGGGCTTACAGTCATCATCCCCGTTTTACAGGTGAGGTAACTGAGGCTCCGAGAAGTTAAGTGACTTGCCCCAGGTCACACAGCAGACATATGGCAGAGCCGGGACTCGAACCCATGACCTCTGACTCCAAAGCCCGGGCTCTTTCCGCCGAGCCACGCTGCTTCTCCTGGGCAAGGGAACTCGCTTCTCTGGCCTCAGTTCCCGCATCTGTAAAATGGGGACTATATCCTCTTTCCTACTTAGACTGGCAGCCCATGTGGAACAGGGGCCGTGTCCCACCTTTCTATTACGTTCCTTCATGAGGGCTTAGTGCGGTGCTTGGCGCAAAGTAAGCACTAACCAAGTACCGTTTTTTTGGTGGCATGAGATAGTGTCCTACTTTGATTCTCCCCGCTCCCAGTCTGGGGTCATCATCAATCGTATTTATTGAGCGCTTACTGTGTGCAGAGCACTGTACTAAGCGCTTGGGAAGTACAAATTGGCAACATATAGAGACAGTACACACAAATGCACCACTCCAACCTCACAACTGAGCTTCGGGAAGGGAAGGGGCGGGACCCGGGCCCTGAATCAAGACCAGTGGCCTGCTGTGGCCATTGGTTTCAAGCAGGAGCCTAAAGAAAGCAACGGCTCCCTGTGGTCTGTGGCTACTTGAGACCCCCCCCAGCAGGGAGTGGCCTGTTCAACTGGGAGAAACGGTGGGTGGTGGTGGGGAAACGGAGGCAGCATCAGCTTGGGGGAATGGGAGCCTTCAGCTGCTGCAAGGGTGACCACAGAGAGCAGCGGGCAAGGGTGACCAGGGCCTGCCTCTCCTCCACAGCAGACCCGAAAGCCGGGAGAAGCCGTGGGTCCCGCGTCGCTTCCCGGAAGCCGAGCGGCTGCTGCCCAAGGAAAGTCGGAGCCCTCTTCTCTACGCTGCTCGTAGCCTTTGGGGGAGCTGACCTGACTCTGGTGGACCCCTGTCCCGTCCCCCTGGGGCAACAGTGGTGCCAACTTCCCAATACAGAATCAGCCTGGGGCCCTGTCCTTGGGCTGCGGGCCTGTCTGCGTTGTTGGTCAGGGCCACTGAGGCACGAGGGGCGGCCGCCTGGAAGAGCTGGAGAAACGTGAGAGGGATGCCCTCGCCGCCCCTCCCCCCGGTCCCTAACAAAGAGGGAACCGTCTGCCTTGCACCACGTGCTGCCCATGCTTGGAAAAGTGGCCGGGCACAGGATCCCAGCTGCCCAAGTCGGGAGGAGGCCTTTCATTCCGGATGCAAAGTAAAACAGGCAATAAACCTTCGCTGAAAGGAGAGGAGTGTGTTTGGGAGTCCTGCCTGCCCCGTCCCCCCCGAACCTTCTCCCCCGAGGTACTCCGAGTTGGTGCAAGGGGTTTGGAGCTGTCACAGGCCCACATCAGGGTGAGGGGTCCCCCAATCCTTAGCGGGCGCTCCAGTCTCTAGCACAGGGCAGGTCACTTCACTTCTCTGTGCCTCAGTTCCCTCATCTGTAAAATGAGGATTGACTGTGAGCCCCCGGTGGGACAACCTGATCACCTTGTATCCTTTCCAGCGCTTAGAACAGTGCTTTGCACATAGTAAGCGCTTAAATGCCATTATTATTATGCAGCGTGGCCCAGTGGAAAGAGCACAGACTTTGGAGTCAGAGGTCATGGGTTCAAATCCCGGCTCTGCCAATTGTCAGCTGTGTGACTTTGGGCAAGTCACTTCACTTCTCTGGGCCTCAGTTCCCTCATCTGTAAAATGATTAAGACTGTGAGCCCCCTGTGGGATGACCTGATCACCTTGTGACCTCCCCAGCGCTTAGAACAGTGCTTTGCACATAGTAAGCGCTTAACAAATGCCATCATTATTATTACTATTGTTATTATTGGCATGGGGGCGGGTGGGGTGTGGGCAATGTAGCTGTTGAGTTGCGGGCGTCGGAGCCACCGCCGTCTTGCTCGTGTCGGCCAGGATCGGAAAGGACTCCCTGGACCAAAGGGGAAGCGTGGAGGTCTCCCAGGCTGCCCTACCAGGGTGACCTCACCAAGCCTGTACCCCGGGGGAGAAAATGGAAGCAGCAAGGAGTGGCTTTTTATCTGGGACTGTTGTTTCCCACCCAGGTTGCTGGGGAGTGGTTGTAGTGTAGCTGGGGAGGAGAAGTCCTATAGTGGGGTGGGTCAGATGGAGGGGGCAGGAGGCCCGGCGGCATATGTTGCCATCTTGTACTTGCCAAGCGCTTAGTACAGTGCTCTGCACACAGTAAGCGCTCAATAAATATGATTGATAGACTGTCTGGGTGGCAGCCGACAGTCTCCTCTTGTGACCTCGATCCTCCTGGGGCTGGCTTGTAAGGCAAGTTGGCTGCCACCCTGGGGCCACCGGGGTCTTCCCTCCCCAAATGCGGCCCAACCTCAACTCCAGGTGATCCGGAGGGAGCCCAGCCTGGAATCTCAGAGCCACCCACCCCCTCGCTGGCCCCTTAACAGCCAGTCCAGCCTCGAACTGAATTACCGTGCCCTTTTCTGCCTCCCCCATAGGTCACCCCCGACCCCAGCCCCTCCCCTGCGGGGGAACATCTGTCTGACGCCTGCTACTGACCTCTGAGGCCCAGCCCTGTGCTTGGACAATGGAGGAGGCAAGGCAGATGGAGTCAACGGGCCTCCTGGAGCCCCGGATCTAATGTCAGGGTGGGCATGAGTGAAAGTAGAGTAGAATTTATTGAACCTTCAAAAAAAAAAGCGCAAGAATGAAACATGTGTAGGAGAGGAGATGGGTAAGGAGCCCAGAGTTGGGACATCAATACCAGAGGTGACAGCTTCTGGACAGGAAAAAGTGACTCAGTGGAAAGAGCCCGGGATTTGGAGTCAGCGGTCTCAGGTTCAAACCCCGGCTCTGCCACTTGTCAGCTGTGTGACTCTAGGCAAGTCACTTCACTTCTCTGGGCCTCAGTAACCTCATCTGTAAAGTGGGATTAAAACTGTGAGCCCCCCCCGTGGGACAACCTGATCACCTTGTCACCTCCCCAGTGCTTAGAACAGTGCTTTGCACATAGTAAGCACTTAATAAATGCCATCATTATTATTATTATTAGAGAGGTGTTCTGGGGGAGGCAGAAGGACCTGATTGAATGCACACTGAGCAGGGAGCACTGTACTAGAGAAGCAGCGTGGCTCAGTGGAAAGAGCCCAGGCTTTGGAGGCGGAGGTCATGGGTTCAAATCCCTGCTCTGCTGATTGTCAGCTGTGTGAGCAAGTCACCTAACTTCTCTGGGCCCCAGTTCCCTCATCTGTAAAATGGGGGTGAAGACTGAGCCCCCATGTGGGACAATCTGATCACCTTGTATCCCCCCAGCGCTATGTACTTAGCACATAGTAAGCGCTTAACAAAGACCATCATTGGGAGGGGGAGTGCCGTGGAGCGGAGACATTCCCTGTCCTTGAGTATCTTGCTGAGGCAGACACCACTAAAATTAGTTCTGGCGAGAGGGACACCCCCCGAGGGTTGTTAATTCACTGGGCCTGGTGGATGATGCAGAGGATGGGTTGGGCGTACGCCAGGGCCAGAAATCATGCGCAGAGGGGTCAGGGAGACTGCTGCCACCCCAAACTGGCCCTCGTAAGGGGATGATGGAAAGCAGCCAACTTTACCCCTGGTTCCTGGCACTCCAGAGTGCCATCTTGGGTGCGAATGCTGCCAGCCACACGTCAAACTCCTCAGCTGGACCCCCGCCTCCCCCAGAGAGAAGTGGGGCAGCTGTGCTCACGGGGAGACGGCTGAGGCAGCTGTGTCCCATGACAAAACTGGGGTAACTGGGCCTACTTGGACAGACTGGGAGGGAGCTGGCACAGCTGGACGCCCCAGGAGAGAACTAGGGAAGTTGCACCTGTTGGGACAGCACTCAATAAATCGTCATCATCTATCGTATTTATTGAGTGCTTACTATGTGCAGAGCACTGTACTAAGCGCTTGGGAAGTACAAATTGGCAACATATAGAGACAGTCCCTACCCCACAGTGGGCTCACAGTCTAAAAGGGGTTAGAGCTAATACCATCCATTAGCTCTAACCCTCCCCCGCACCAGGCCAGGCTAAAGCTCGGTCATGATTTTGATGCTTCTATCTCATATAATAATAACGCTAATGGCATTTATTAAGCGCTTACTAGGTGCAAAGCACTGTTCTAAGCGCTGGGGAGGTTACAAGGTGATCAGGTTGTCCCACGGTCTTTAATCCCCATTTTACAGATGAGGGAACTGAGGCCCAGAGAAGTGAATTGACTTGCCCAAAGTCACACAGCTGACAATTGGCAGAGCTGGGATTTGAACCCACGACCTCTGACTCCAAAGCCTGGGCTCTTTCCGCTAAGCCACGCTGCTTCTCCCATCTTGGCCAGCCCCTCCCAACCTTTTTTTAAAATGATATATTTTAAGCACTTTCTACGTGCCAGGCACTGTACTAAGCGCTGGGGTAGATACTAATCAGGTGGGACACAGTCCATGTCCCACAAGGGGTTCACAGCTATAATCCCCGTTTTCCAGATGAGGTAACTGCGGCACAGAGAAGTGAAGTGACTTGCCCAAGATCGCACAGCAGACAAGAGGCAGAGCTGGGATGAGAACCCAGGTCCTTCTGACAACCAGGCCTGGGTTCTAGCCATTAGGCGTTTAGGATAGTACTTTGCATATAGTAAGCGCTTAATAAACGCCATCATTATCATTATATATTGCTGTGCCTGAGTCATAACCCTTCTCTTCCCCACCTTCCTTATCTGCTTCTCCCGTATGTTAGTATGTTTGGTTTTGTTCTCTGTCTCCCCCTTTTAATAATAATAATAATGATTATTAATAATAATAATAATGATGGCATTTGTTAAGCGCTTACTATGTGCAAAGCACTGTTCTTTTAGACTGTGAGCCCACTGTTGGGTAGGGACTGTCTCTAGATGTTGCCAACTTGTACTTCCCAAGCGCTTAGTACAGTGCTGTGCACACAGTAAGCGCTCAATAAATATGATTGATTGATTGATTGCCCACCCGCCTTCTCCTTGAGGCCTTCCTGGATCAACTCTGTGCCCCCGGTTAACCACCCGGCCCCTCCCCTTTACTGATTGTCTACACATGCAGGCTTGAGCCTCAGTTTCTCAGTTTCTGAGATCTTTAAGCCCAGCTCGGATTCTCCCATTTGAGTGACTTCCCAAGGGGCTAGGGGTTCAATCAATCAATCAATCAATGGTATTTATGGAGCACTCCCTGTGCAGCGAGCACTGTACCTAGCGCTTGGAAGGGTACAGCGTTACAGTGGGTAGGTATGTTCCTGGCCCACAATGTGGAAGCGCTCAATAAATACCACCGACCGGGTTCATTCAATCAATCAATCGTATTTATTGAGTGCTGCAGAGCACTGTACTGAGTGCTTGGGAAGTACAGTTCAGCAATCCGCCGTGAATGCACCGTGCTTCCCTGGGCCCAGCTGGGCTGCCCACCCCGACACCCGCCGTCCCCTTCTGCTTATGTCTGTCCATCCCGGCGGCCCACCCCCGGCCCTCCCCTGCTCTCCACCTCCCCGACCCGAGACTCCAAATAAAACATTTTCCTTGAAAATTCCTTTCCCTCCTCATGTTTCCTTCCTTTTTTTATCCCGAAGCGGGGAGTGGCGAGGGGTGACGTCTCATCTCTGTCCGGCTGCCAGGACGCCAGGGTCATGGTCAGTCTTTTGTAGACTCCTCTCTGCCCCCCCCCAAAAAAACTGCATCTCCCACCCCAATCAATCAATCAATCAATAGTATTTATTGAGCGCTTACTGTGTGCAGAGCACTGTACTAAGCGCTTGGGAAGTACAAGCTGGCAACATATAGAGACAGTCCCTACCCAACAGTGGGCTCACAGTCTAGAAGGGGGGTCCCCAGAGGTTGGGCGTGGGAGGCGGGGGGCGTGGAAAGATGTAACCAAGACCGGACCGGAGGGGCAGTAATGCCGCTTTGGCTTAGCACTTTGGCAGAGAAGCAGCGTGGCTCAGTGGAAAGAGCCCGGGCTTTGGAGTCAGAGGTCATGGGTTCGAATCCCGACTCCGCCACGTCTGCTGTGTGACCTTGGGCAAGTCACTTCTCTGAGCCTCAGTGACCTCATCTGTAAAATGGGGATGAAGACTGTGAGCCCCATGTGGGACAACTTGATCCCCCACGTCCCCCTCTCCATCCCCCCATCTTACCTCCTTCCTTTCCCCACAGCACCTGTATATATGTTTGTACATATTTATTACTCTATTTATTTTACTTGTACATATCTATTCTATTTATTTTATTTTGTTAGGATGTTTGGTTTTGTTCTCCATCTCCCCCTTTTAGACTGTGAGCCCACTGTTGGGTAGGGACTGTCTCTATATGTTGCCAACTTGTACTTCCCAAGCGCTTAGTACAGTGCTCTGCACACAGTAAGCGCTCAATAAATACGATTGATTGATCCCCCCAGCGCTTAGAATAGTGCTCTGCACATAGTAAGCGCTTAATAAATGCCATCATTATTATTATTATTATTATTATTACTATTATCCACCTCCTCCCACCCCTGCCTGGAGCCTCCCTGCTGCCCCTCACCCATCTTTAGTTAACCCCATCAACTCAGCAGAGTTTAGAGGAAAGAGCCCGGGCTTGGGAGTCAGGTGTCCTGGGTTCGAATCCCGGCTCTGCCACTTGCCAGCTGTGTGACCTTGGGTGAGTCACTTCACTTCTCTGGGCCTCAGTGACCTCATCTGTAAAATGGGGACGAAGACTGTGAGCCCCACGTGGGGCAACCTGATTCCCTTGTGTCTACCCCAGCGGTTAGAACAGTGCCCGGCACATAGTAAGCGCTGAACAAATACCAACGTTATTATTATTATTAACTCACCACACCCAGCGGGGATGGGGGCGGAGGGGGGAGAGCCTGTAAGGCCCAAAAACTTGGGGAGACTTGGGAAGGGTCCTGAGAATGGGCCTATCTTGCTGCCAACCCCTTGCCCACGTCCTGCCTCTGGCCTGGAACGCCCTCCCTCTTCAAATCCGATAGACAGTTACTCTCCACCCCCTTCAAAACCTTACTGAGGGCACACCTCCTCCAGGAGGCCTTCCCTAGGTCCCCCCGTTTCCTCTTCTCCCCCTCCCACCCTCCTGCATCATCCTGACTTGTTCCCTCTGGTCCTGCCCTCTCCCAGCCCCACAGTACTCATGTACCTCTCTGTCATTTATTTTTATATTGATGTCTGTCCGCCCCCCTTCTAGACTGTAAGCTCGCTGTGGGCAGGGAATGTGTTTATTATTGTATTATACTGTCCCGAGCGCTTAGTACAGTGCTCTGCACACAGTAAGCGCTCAATAAATACGACTGAACTGAAAAAAATGGAATTAGGCATCCAGTGGAGGCAGGGGTCTAAGCCTGGGGAGAGGGGACAGAGTTTGGGCCTATCTTGCTGCCAACCCCTCGCCCACGTCCTGCCTCTGGCCTGGAATGCCCTCCCTCTTCAAATCCGACGGACAGTTACTCTCCACCCCCTTCAAAGCCTTACTGAAGGCACACCTCCTCCAGGAGGCCTTCCCTAGGTCCCCCCCGTTTCCTCTTCATCATCAATCGTATTTATTGAGCGCTTACTGTGTGCAGAGCACTGTACTAAGCGCTTGGGAAGTACAAGTTGGCAACATATGGAGACGGTCCCTACCCAACAGTGGGCTCACAGTCTAAAAGGGGGAGACGGAGAACAAAACCAAACATACCAACAAAATAAAATAAAGAGAATAGATATGTACAAGTAAAATAAATAAATAAATACATAGAGTAATAAATCTGTACAAACATATATACATATATACAGGTGCTGTGGGGAAGGGAAGGAGGTAAGATGGGGGGGATGGAGAGGGGGACGTGGGGGAGAGGAAGGAAGGGGCTCAGTCTGGGAAGGCCTCCTATTCTTCCCCTCCCACCCTCCTGCATCATCCTGACTCGTTCCCTCTGGTCTTTCCCTCTCCCAGCCCCGCAGTACTTATGTACCTATCTGTCATTTATTTTTATATTAATGTCTGTCCCCCCCCCCCCACTTCTAGACTGTAAGCTCGCTGTGGGCAGGGAATGTGCTTATTATTGTATTATTCTGTCCCGAGCGCTTAGTACAGTGCTCTGCACACAGTAAGCGCTCAATAAATAATAATAATAATAATAATGATGGCATTTGTTAAGTGCTTACTATGTGCAAAGCACTGTTCTAAGCGCTGGGGGGATACAAGATGATCAAGTTGTCCCATGTAGGGCTCACAGTCCTAATCCCCATTTTACAGATGAGGTAACTGAGGCTCAGAGAAGTGAAGTGACTTGCCCAAGGTCACACAGCAGACATGTGGCAGAGGCGGGATTTGAACCCGTGACCTCTGACTCCAAAGCCCGGGCTTTAAATGGAATTAGGCATCCAGTGGAGGCAGGGGTCCAGGCCTGGGGAGAGGGGACAGAGTTTGGGTTAGAGATGGCTGGGGGAGAGGGGGGTAAGGAGAGAGAGGGGACTGAGACATATCAATCAATCAATCGTATTTATTGAGTGCTTACTGTGTACAGAGCACTGTACTAAGCGCTTGGGAAGTCCAAGTTGGCAACAGATAGAGATAGTCCCTACCCAACAGCGGGCTCACAGTCTAAAAGGGGGAGAGAGAGAACAAAACCAAACATACTAACAAAATAAAATAAATACAATAGATATGTCCAAGTAAAATTAATAAATAAATAAATGGAGTAATAAATATGGACAAACATATATACAGATGAGGTAACTGAGGCACAGAGTCACCCAGCTGACAATTGGCAGAGCTGGGATTTGAATGCATGACCTCTGACCCCAAAGCCCGGGCTCTTTCCACCGAGCCACGCTGCTTCTCAATCCATTGAGACGAGTTATCACTCCATCAACGCACCCAGGCTCAAATACCCCAATTATTATTATGACATCAATGCGCCCAGACCGCACAGATCTCCAAGCACAGATAGGGGCTCTTGGGTTCACAAGCACACGGAGGAGACAGACAAGGCGGCCGTCCCCGGACTCGTGGGAACACCGGTGCATGCACATCCCTGCAGATTTTCAGATACGGCCCAGGCGTCAACGCACCCTCGGTCACCCTAAGCACCCTAAAATCAGTGAGATGCAGCGTGGCTCAGTGGATAGAGCATAGACTTCATTCATTCATTCAATCGGATTTATTGAGCGCTTACTGTGTGCAGAGCACTGTACTGAGCGCTTGGAAAGTACAAATCGGCAACAAAGATGAGAGGTAGAGGCACTGGGAAGAGACAGGCATGGGGGGTGAGGGAGATATAGGAGGAAATGGGGATTTCCTCTGTAAAATGGGGATTAAGACTGTGAGCCCCACGTGGGACAACCTGATCACCTTGTAAATTCCCCAGCGCTTAGAACAGTGCTTTGCACATAGTAAGTGCCTAATAAATGCCATTATTATTAAATAAAGCTAGATCATCATCATCATCAATCGTATTTATTGAGCGCTTACTATGTGCAGAGCACTGTACTAAGCGCTTGGGAAGTACAAATTGGCAACATATAGAGACAGTCCCTACCCAACAGTGGGCTCACAGTCTAAAAGTCTAGATGCACATCGTTAACAAATGATGTGCTTGGCGATCCTCCCACCCGCCCACCCTCGGCCTCATAGCATATGTACATATGTATATATGTCTGTACATATTTATTACTCTATTTATTTTATTTGTGCATATTTATTCTATTTATTTTATTTTGTTAATATGCTTTGCTTTGCTGTCCATCTCCCCCTTCTAGACTGTGAGCCCACTGTTGGGTAGGGACCGTCTCTCTATGTTGCCAACCTGGACTTCCGAAGCGCTTAGTCCAGTGCTCTGCACACAGTAAGCGCTCAATAAATACGATTGACGATGGGGCGGGGGGCGGGGCGCGCGGGCCGGGCCGGCCGCCGATTGGCTGAGCGGACGAAAGGGGGCGTGTCCGTGGGCGTGGCCAAGGGGGCGGGACCAAAAGGGGCGTGGCCAGTGGTGGGGAAACGTCAGGGGGCGAGGCCAAGGGAGGTTCAGGGGGCGGGACCAAAGGGGGCGTGGCCAGTGGTGGGGAAGCGTCAGGGGGCGTGGCCAAGGGAGGTCCAGGGGGCGTGGCCAAATGGGCGTGTTTGGGGGCGGGATAGAGGGGCGTGGCCAATGGTGGTGACCAATGGGAGTGTCCGGGGGCGGGATAGGGGGGCGTGGCTAATGGCGTCGACCAATGGGCGTGTCCGGGGGCGGGGTCGACGGGGCGTGGCCATTCCCGGGCAGGCCTGGCCTCTTTAAAGCGCCTGCCATCGTGCGGCGGCGGACCCCCGCCCGTCCCTCCGCCCGTCGGTCGGTCGGTCAGTCGGTCCGTCCGTCGGTCCTGCCGCTCGCCCCCCACGCCCGGCCCGGCCCGGCCGCCATGGCCCCCGACCCCGGTGAGTCCCCGCCCTTCTAACCGGATAGTAAGCGCTTATTATTAACCCGCTCGAGGCTGCAGAGGTAGGGGGGAGGGGGGAAAGGAACGGCCCTTATAGGCCCCCCCCCACCTCCCCCGGGGGTCCTGCCGCGGCCCCCCCCCCCACGCCCTCGCGCATGCTCCGGGGGGACCCGGAAGGGAACGTTGAAGGGGAGGGGGATGTTCCGGCCTCGAATCCCCCCCCCCCCCCCGCCTTGTTTCTGCCCCTCGCCTAGGCCTCAAGAGGCCCGGGAGCCGGGGGAGCCCCCCGACCCTTCCTTCTGCTTTAGCCCCGTTCCCCCTCCCCCCGCTCGTTTCGGGGCGCGGGAGAGGACCCGTCCCCGTCCCCCCAAATAAAAAGATCCTGCTTGGGCGGAGGTGGGGGGATCCGGGAGCCGCTGCTAAGGCCCGCGGGGAGAGCAGAGGGAGGCCGAAATGGGGGGGTGGGGGGCTGCCCCGAGGTGACCCCGGGGGGCCTGGAGGGGCGGGAGGACGATCCGAGCTGGGGACCCGGGCCCGGACTTAGGCCAAAACTCCAGCCCCCGGCCCTGGCCTTGAGGGTGCCGGCAAATCCGTTTAGTACAGTGCTCAGCACACAGTAAGCGCTCAATAAATACGATTGATTGATTGATCCGTTTATCCCCAGAACAACGAACTTGGCGGCCTTGTCCGGCCCTGTTGGTCCCTGTCCGGCCCTGTCGATCCCTGTCCATCCCTCTCGGTCCCTGTCCGGCCCTGTCCATCCCTGTCGGTCCTTGTCCATCCCTCTCGGTCCCTGTCCATCCCTGTCGGTCCCTGTCCATCCCTGTCGGTCCCTGTCCATCCCTGTCGGTCCTCGTCCATCCCTGTCGGTCCTCGTCCATCCCTCTCGGTCCCTGTCCATCCCTGTCGGTCCTTGTCCATCCCTCTCGGTCCCTGTCCATCCCTCTCGGTCCCTGTCCGGCCCTGTCGGTCCTTGTCCATCCCTGTCGGTCCCTGTCCGGCCCTGTCGGTCCTTGTCCATCCCTGTCGGTCCTTGTCCATCCCTGTCGGTCCCTGTCCGGCCCTGTCGGTCCCTGTCCATCCCTGCCGGTCCCTCTCGGTCCCTGTCCGGCCCTTGTCCATCCCTGTCGGTCCCTGTCATCATCATCATCATCATCAATCGTATTTATTGAGCGCTTATTATGTGCAGAGCACTGGACTAAGCGCTTGGGAAGTACAAATTGGCAACATCTAGAGACAGTCCCTACCCAACAGTGGGCTCACGGTCTAAAAGGGGGAGACAGAGAACAAAACCAAACATACTAACAAAATAAAATAAATAGAATAGATAGGTACAGCCCTTGTCCATCCCAGTCGGTCCCTGTCCGGCCCTTGTCCATCCCTCTCGGTCCCTGTCCGGCCCCGTGGGTCCCTGTCGGGCCCTGTCGGTTCCCGTCCATCCCTGCCGGTCCTTCTCGGTCCCTGTCCACCCCCGTGGGTCCCCGCCCGGCCCTCGGGAGCGGCTGCGGCCCTTCTGACGCCCCGCCGGGACCGGGGGGCCCCGGGGGAGAGACGAGGGGAGAGGCCGAGGCGTTAGGCCTCGTGCGGGCCGGCGGGGACCCGAGGCCGGACCGATGGACCGGCGGATTAAGGCGGCGGAGGCCGCCCCCTCCCTCTCCCTCTCCCTCTCCCTCTCCCTCTCCCTCTCCCTCTCCCGCTCCCCCTCCCGCTCCCCCTCCCGCTCCCCGCGGCGGCGGGGCCCGCCCACGCAAGACACCCCGGGGCCCCGGCTGCCGTCGGGACTTGTTTTAGGGTCGGGGGCCCAAGGCCCGTGCATGCCGGCCCGGGTAGGGCACCTTTACCCCTCCCTCTAGCCCCATCGAAGAGCCAGTAATAATAATAATAATGATGACATTTGTTAAGCGCTCACTGTGTGCCAAGGGCCGTTCTGAGCGCCGGAGGGGGGGGCGGGAATCCAAGGTGATCAGGTTGTCCCACGTGGGGCTCACGGTCTTAATCCCCATTTTACAGGTGAGGGAACCGAGGCTCAGAGAAGTGAAGCGACTTGCCCAAGGTCACACAGCGGACATGGGGGGGGGAGCCGGGAGCTCAAAGATGGTGGGGGGGAACAGCTCCCCTCCCACCCACCCCAGCCAAACGGCAGCGACTGCATCCCAGACCCCCACTTTTCACCAGCGTGGAGGGAGGGCTGGGGGCTTACTTGTCCCTCGGCAGAGGTGTATGAAGGCCGGGTGCCCTCCAAACCCCTCGTTTCTGGGGTCGGGGCCGGGGTCACCCGGTCTAGAGGAGCATCCTTTCTGCCCCCCTCTCCTGCTCTCCCTTAATGGGTTTTAGCCTAGCCTCATCCGAGGTAGCACGATTAGCAGCGGGAAGGAATGAAGTGAGACTTCAGGAATAACTTCCATATTGTGGGAATAACGGGCAGAACTTCCCTCCCAGAGTCCCCCCAAGAGCAGGGTGGAGCTGGCTTGCTGATAAACCTCCCTCCCCTCCCCACAAAAGAAAAACCTTCCTGATTTTCTCCAATGCCCTCTGCAACTTTCACTGGGCCTAAAGACCCCCAGAGCTTGAAATACTGGATTAGGGTGCTTGGCACATAGGAAGCGCTTAACAAATACCATTACTGTTATTATTATTATTTGGGGGGGGGGTGTTTTGCATAAATTTGCGTGCAAATGTCACAGCTACATTGAAGCAAATGAACACCCCAGCTATCCTAGCTGCCACACCCATGCAGGGCCTGGATTTCCAGACCAGAGGTTGGTTTCTGGGTGGTCCGTGGGCCCGGTGGCTGTGCTGTTCTACCCCTTACCTATCCCCCTTCTCCCCAAAACCCTTCCCCTTTCACTATATTTCACTTTGTACCCCCCCCAGCACTTAGAACAGTGCTTCGTACATAGTAAGCGCTTAACAAATGCCAACATTATCATTATTATATTTAGGAGAAGCAGCGTGGCTCAATGGAAAGAGCCTGGGCTTTGGAGTCACAGGTCATGGGTTCAAATCCCGGCTCCGCCAATTGTCAGCTGGGTGACTTTGGGCACTTCTCTGGGACTCAGTTCCTTCATCTGTAAAATGGGGATTCAGACTGTGAGCCCCCCGTGGGACAACCCGATCACCTTGTAACCTCCCCAGCGCTTTGAACAGTGCTTTGCACATAGTAAGCACTTAATAAATGCCATCATTATTATATTTAGGTGACGATTTGCATAATCGGCATACGCTCTGTAGTTGTCTGTGCTGTCACGGCTTATGTCTTGTAGGGTTTGACTGGGCTGGGTTTTGATTTCCTTCCCCGCCGCCTGCCTTTCCTTCCCCTCCCCGCAGCCCCTCACTGCCCCAGTCCTGCACCTTGTGCGTAGGGCAGCATTCCCTTCAAGGCCCTGCTGAGAGCTCACCTCCTCCAGGAGGCCTTCCCAGACTGAGCCCCTTCCTTCCTCTCCCCCTCGTCCCCCTCTCCATCCCCCCATCTTACCTCCTTCCCTTCCCCACAGCACCTGTATATATGTATATATGGTTGTACATATTTATTATTCTATTTATTTATTTTACTTGTACATTTCTTTCCTGTTTATTTTATTTTGTTGGTATGTTTGGTTCTGTTCTCTGTCTCCCCCTTTTAGACCGTGAGCCCACTGTTGGGTAGGGACTGTCTCTATGTGTTGCCAATTTGTACTTCCCAAGCGCTTAGTACAGTGCTCTGCACATAGTAAGCGCTCAATAAATACGATTGATTGATTGATTGATTGAAGGCAAACCGAGCAGCTGGAGGGAGCGACAGCCCCCACACCCTCCACAGCTAAAGCCCTGGCCTGGGAGCCAGAATAATAATAATAATAATAATAATAATGGCATTTGTTAAGTGCTTACTATGTGCAGAGCACTGTTCTAAGCGCTGGGGGGATACAAGGTGATCAAGTTGTCCCACGTGGGGCTCACTGTCTTAATCCCCATTTTACAGATGAGGTCACTGAGGCTCAGAGACGTTAAGTGACTTGCCCAAGGTCATTCATTCATTCAGTCGTATTTATTGAGCACTTACTGTGTGCAGAGCACTGGACTAAGCGCTTGGGAAGGACAAGCTGGCAACATATAGAGACGGTCCCTACCCAACAGCGGGCTCACAGTCTATAATAATAATAATAATAATAATAATAATGGCATTTAAGTGCTTACTATGTGCAGAACACTGTTCTAAGCTCTGGGGGAGATACAAAGTGATCAAGCTGTCCCACGTGGGGCTCACAGTCTTAATCCTCATTTTACAGATGAGGGAACTGAGGCTCAGAGACGTTAAGTGACTTGCCCAAGGTCATTCATTCATTCATTCATTCAATCGAATTTATTGAGCGCTTACTGTGTGCAGAGCACTGGACTAAGCGCTTGGGAAGGACAAGTTGGCAACACATAGAGATGGTCCCTACCAAACAGCGGGCTCACAGTCTATAATAATAATAATAATAATAATAATAATAATAATGGCATTTGTTAAGTGCTTACTATGTGCAGAGCACTGTTCTAAGCGCTGGGGGGGATACAAGGTGATCAAGCTGTCCTACGTGGGGCTCACTGTCTTAATCCCCGTTTTACAGATGAGGTCACTGAGGCTCAGAGACGTTAAGTGACTTGCCCAAGGTCATTCATTCATTCAATCGTATTTATTGAGCGCTTACTGTGTGCAGAGCACTGGACTAAGTGCTTGGGAAGGACAAGTTGGCAACATATAGAGACAGTCCCTACCCAACAGCAGGCTCACAGCCTAGAATAATAATAGTAATAATAATAGTAATAATAATAATAATGGCATTTGTTGAGTGCTTACTATGTGCAGAGCACTGTTCTAAGCGCTGGGGGAGATACAAGGTGATCAAGCTGTCCCACGTGGGGCTCACAGTCTTAATCCCCATTTTACAGAGGCTCACAGTCTTAATCTCCATTTTACAGATGAGGTAACTTAGGCTCAGAGACATTGTGGCTTGCCCAAGGTCATTCATTCAATCGTATTTATTGAGCGCTTACTGTGTGCAGAGCACTGGACTAAGCGCTTGGGAGGGACAAATTGGCAACATATAGAGACGGTCCCTACCCAACAGCGGGCTCACAGTCCAGAATAATAATAATAATAATAATGGCATTTGTTAAATGCTTACTATGTACGGAGCGCTGTTCTAAGCACTGGGGGAGATACAAGGTGATCAAGCTGTCCCACATGGGGTTCACAGTCTTAATCCCCATTTTACAGGTGAGGTAACTGAGGCTCAGACGTTAAGTGACTTGCTCAAGGTCATTCATTCATTCATTCATTCAATCGTATTTATTGAGAGCTTACTGTGTGCAGAGCACTGGACTAAGCGCTTGGGAAGGACAAGCTGGCAACATATAGAGATGGTCCCTACCCAACAGCGGGCTCACAGTCTAGAATAATAATAATAATGGCATTTGTTAAATGCTTACTGTGTGCAGAGCACTGTTCTAAGCGCTGGGGGAGATACAAAGTGATCAAGCTGTCCCACGTGGGGCTCACAGTCTTAATCCCCATTTTACAGATGAGGTAACTGAGGCTCAGAGACGTTAAGTGACTTGCCCAAGGTCATTCATTCATTCATTCGTATTTATTGAGCACTTACTGTGTACAGAGCATTGTACTAAGCGCTTGGGAAGTACAAATTGGCAACATATAGGGATGGTCCCTACCCAACAGCGGGCTCACAGTCTAGAAGGGGGAGACAGACAACAAAACAAAACATCACACAGCAGACTTGTGGTGGAGGCGGGATTCGAACCCATGACCTCTGACTCCAAAGCCCGTGCTCTCTCCACTGAGCCATGCTGCTTCTCTGAATGTCACGCGTTCTAATCCCGGCTCCGCCACTTGTCTGCTGTGTGAGCTTGGGCGAGTCACTTCACTTCTCTGGGCCTCGGTTACCTCATCTGTAAAATAATAATTTTGGTATTTGTTAAGCGCTTACTATGTGCAGAGCACTGTTCTAAGCGCTGAAGCACTGTTGTAAGCGCTGGGGATCGAGACTGAGCTTCACACAGGACAGGGACTGTGTCCAACTCAGTTTGTTGGTTTCATTCATTTATTCATTCAGTCGTATTTATTGAGCGCTTACTGTGTGCAGAGCACTGGACTAAGTGCTTGGGAAGTACAAGTTGGCAACATATAGAGACGGTCCCTACCCAACAACGGGCTCGCTTAGTACGGAGCCTAGCACATAGTGCTTAACAAATACTGTCATTTATTAAGGACCTGGGTTCTACTTCTGCTTGTCTGCTGCGTGATCCCGGGTGAGTCGGTTCACTTCTCTGTGCCTGTTACCTCGTTTGTAAAATGGGGGTTAAGACAAGGAAAACGGCCAGTGTCCAACCTGATTAACTTGGCATCTACGCCGGCGAGCAGTACAGTGTCTGGCACACCGTAAGCGCCTAATAAGTACTATTTAAAAAAAAAAAAAAAGACCAGTGGCCCCAGCCCTGGTTACACTCTCACAGGGGAAGCAGCGTGGCTCAGTGGAAAGAGCCCGGGCTTTGGAGTCAGAAGTCCTGGGTTCAAATCCCGGCTCCTCCAGTTGTCAGCTGGGTGACTTTGGGCAAGTCACTTCTCTGGGCCTCAGTTACCTCATCCGTGAAATGGGGATGAAGACTGTGAGCTCCCCGTGGGACAACCTGATCACCTTGTAACCTCCCCAGCGCTGAGAACAGTGCAAGCTTGGCACATAGTAAGTGCTTAATAAGTATTATTATTATTATTATTATTATTATTATTATTATTATTATTATTATTATTATTATTATTATTATTATTATTATTATTATTATTATTATTTGGGCCCCAGTGGGGCTGGAGGTGAACCTGGAGTAAACTCAAAATGGGTTTTAGTCCCACTAGATGGGGAGTACCTGCCGGGTTGCCTTTGTGGGTTGTTGGGAGATGCAGTCCCAAAAGCCCAGGGAACTCACCGCACCCTGGGGAGAGCTGGCAAATTCCCGAATAACGGGCGAGGGGGTCCGAGCCTGACCCAGCCCCGCGAGGGTTTGGCACTCAGCTTCTGCCCTTGACGAACCCCCTTGGTGATGGGCGAGGTGAGACCCATCCCCAAGAGACCTAGTGCTGAGACCCCCCCACGTCTCCCCCACTGGAAAAAAAAACCCAAACAAACCTCACAGTGTCTCCCCAAGCCAGGCAAGGAACAGATTTGAAAAATAGTATAATAATAATTGGGGTGTTTAACTGCTTACCATGTGCCAGGCACTGTGCTAAGCACGGCTTTGGAGTCAGAGGTCAATCAATCAATCAATCGTATTTATTGAGTGCTTACTGTGTGCAGAGCACTGGACTAAGCGCTTGGGAAATACAGGTTGGCAACATATAGAGACAGTCCCTACCCAACAGTGGGGTCACAGTCTAAAAGGGGGAGACAAAACCAAACGTACTAACAAAATAAAATAAATAGAATAGGTATGTACAAGTAAAATAAATAAATAGAGTAATAAATATGTACAAACACATATACATATATACAGGTGGTGTGGGGAAGGTCAGGGGTTCAAATCCCAGCTCCGCCAACTGTCAGCTGTGTGACTTTGGGCAAGTCACTTAACTTCTCTGTGCCCGTTACCTCATCTATAAAATGGGAATTAAAACTGTGAGCCCCCCCCCGTGGGACAACCTGATCACCTTGTGACCTCCCCAGCACTTAGTGCTTTGCACGTAGTAAGTGCTTAACAAATACCATTATTATCATTATTATTATTATTATTATTATTATACAAGTGATCAGGTTTAGCACAGTCCCTGTCCCACACGCAGCTCACCGTCTTAGTCCCCGTTTCACAGAGGAGGGAACTGCCTCCCCTCCCACCCTCCCAGGATCTCCAAGCCCTTACTCTTTCCCATCCCCAGATCGTGAGCTTGTTGCGGGCAGGAAATGTGTCTGTTACATGGTTAGAGTGTACTCACCCGAGCGTTTAGTGCAGTGCTCTGCACCAGCGCTCGGCAAATACCATTGACGGGCTGACCGAGTTTTCCCAGGCCTGAAGCGCATGGCTCAGAGGAAAGAGCCCAGGCTTTGGAGTCAGGGGTCATGGGTTCAAATTCCGGCTCCGCCAGTTGTCAGTTGTTCATTCATTCATTCAATCGTATTTATTGAGCGTTTACTGTGTGCAGAGCACTGTACTAAGCGCTTGGGAAGTACAAGTTGGCAACATATAGAGACAGTCCCTACCCAGCAGTGGGCTCACAGTCTAGAAGGGGGAAACAGAACAAAACATATTAGCAAAATAAGATAAATAGAATAAATATGTACAAATAAAATAGAGTAATAAATACGTACAAACATATATACATATATACAAGGGCTGTGGGGAGGGGAAGGAGGTGAGGAGGGGGTGAGGGAGGAGTGGGCTCAGTCTGGGAAGGCCTCCTGGAGGGGAGGCCTTGGGCAAGTCACTTAACTTATCTGTGCCTCAGGTACCTCATCTGGAAAATGGGGATTAAGTCTGTGAGCCCCACATGGGACAACTTGATTACCTTGTCTCTTCCCCAGCGCTTAGAACAGTGCTTTGCACATAGTAAGCACTTAATAAATGCCATCATCATCATCATCATCATCATTACTGGGAATTGGGGAGGGGGGTAGCTTACGATGGAGCCGGGATGGAGGCTCAGCCGAGCGACACCCCCCCCCACCAGCCTCAGTCAATCAATCAATCGTATTTATTGAGCGCTTACTGTGCAGAGCACTGTACTAAGCGCTTGGAAAGTACAAGTTGGCAACATAGAGACGGTCCCTACCCAACAGTGGGCTCACAGTCTAGAGCATGGAGGCTGGGGGAGGGGGCCGGGGGACAGAGGGAGGAAGGATGGGAGGATGGGACGGGGCATTGGGCCGTGGGAAGGGTTGGGCTGCCTGTTGGCCAACGTCCTGGGAGTTCCTGGGAGCTGTGCCCTCGTCCAAGCCCTGGGAAAAAAAAAGAACAACCCAAAAAACCAGACCCCCTCCCCCCCCCGCCTCAGTTTCCCCATCTGTTACTACGGGGCTATATCTTGCCGACTTGTACTTCCCAAGCGCTTAGTCCAGTGCTCTGCACACAGTAAGCGCTCAATAAATACGATTGAATGAATATGTATATAAGTTTGTACATATTACTCTATTTTACTTGTACATATTTATTCTATTTTTTATTTTGTTATTACATTTTGTTTTGATGTCTGTCTCCCCTTTCTAGACTGTGAGCCCGCTGTTGGGTAGGGACCGTCTCTATATGTTGCCAACTTGGACTTCCCAAGCTCTTAATTGAATGAATATGTATATATGTTTGTACATATTACTCTATTTTACTTGCACATATTTATTCTATTTATTTTATTTTGCTATTACATTTTGTTTTGTTGTCTGTCTCCCCCTTCTAGACTGTGAACCCGCTGTTGGGTAGGGACCGTCTCTACATGTTGCCAACTTGGACTTCCCAAGCTCTTAGTCCAGTGCTCTGCACACAGTAAGCGCTCAATAAATATGATTGAATGAATGAATATGTATATATGTTTGCACATATTACTCTATTTTACTTGTACATATTTATTCTATTTATTTTATTTTGTTATTACATTTTGTTTTGTTGTCTGTCTCCCCCTTCTAGACTGTGAGCCCACTGTTGGGTAGGGACCATCTCTATACGTTGCCAACTTGGACTTCCCAAGCGCTTAGTCCAGTGCTCTGCACACAGTAAGCGCTCAATAAATATGATTGAATGAATTTGTATATATGTTTGTACATATTTATTACTCTATTTTACTTGTACATATTTATTCTATTTATTCTATTTTGTTATTATGTTTTGTTTTGTTGTCTGTCTCCCCCTTCTAGACTGTGAGCCCGCTGTTGGGTAGGGACCGTCTCTCTATGTTGCCAACTTGGACTTAAGAGAAGCAGCATGGCTCAGTGGCAAGAGCCCGGGCTGGGGAGTCGGAGGTCGTAGGTTCTAATCCCCCCTCCGCCGCTTGTCAGCTGTGTGACTTTGGGCGAGTCATTTAACTTCTCTGGGCCTCAGTTACCTCGTCTGGAAAATGGGGATGAAGCCTGTGAGCCCCACGTGGGACAATTCTATACCGTGAGCCCGCTGTTGGGTAGGGACCGTCTCTATATGTTGCCAACTGGAACTTCCCAAGCGCTTAGTACAGTGCTCTGCACACAGTAAGCGCTTGCCCCCTCCTTCCTCTCCCCCTCCCCATCCCCCCCACCTTACCTCCTTCCCCTCCCCACAGCACCTGTATATATGGATATATGGCTGGATGTATTTATTACTCTATTTTATTTGTACATATTTAATATATTTATTTTATTTTGTTAATATGTTTTGTTTTGTTGTCTGTCTCCCCCTTCTAGACTGTGAGCCCACTGTTGGGTAGGAACCGTCTCTCTATGTTGCCAACTTGGACTTTCCAAGCGCTTAGTACAGTGCTCTGCTCACAGTAAGCGCTTGCCCCCTCCTTCCTCTCCCCCTCCTCCCCATCACCCCCCCCCCCCCGCCCCCTGCCTTACCTCCTTCCCCTCCCCACAGCCACTGTATATATGGATATATGTTTGGACGTATTTATTACTCTAATTTGTACATATTTATTCTATTTAGTTTATTTTGATAATTTCGTTGTCTGTCTCCACCTTCTAGACTGTGAGCCCGCTGTTGGTTAGGGACCGTCTCTAGATGTTGCCAACTTGGACTTCCCAAGCGCTTACCTCCTTCCCCTCTCCACAGCACCTGCATATATGGATATATGTTTGGACGTATTTATTACTCTTTTATTTGTACATATTTATTCTATTTATTTTATTTTGTTAAAATGTTTAGTTTCATTGTCTGTCTCCCCCTTCTAGACTGTGAGCCCACTGTTCGGTAGGGACTGTCTCTGTATGTTGCCAACTTGGACTTCCCAAGCGCATATCTCCTTCCCCTCCCCACAGCACCTGTATATATGGATATATGTTTGGACGTGTTTATTACTCTATTTGTACATATTTATTCTATTTATTTTATTGATATGTTTAGTTTTGTTGTCCGTCTCCCCCTTCTAGACTGTGAGTCCACTGTTAATAATAATAATAATAATGAAGGCATTTATTAAGTGCTTACTATGTGCAAAGCACTGTTCTAAGCACTGGTGACCTCCTCACCCTGGGCTTCAAGGCTGTCCATCCATCCCCTCGCCCCCTCCTACCTCACCTCCCTTCTCTCCTTCTCCAGCCCAGCCCGCACCCTCCGCTCCTCTGCCGCTAATCTCCTCACCGTGCCTCATTCTCATCATCATCATTATCAATCGTATTTATTGAGCACTTACTGTGTGCAGAGCACAGTACTAAGCGCTTGGGAAGTACAAGTTGGCAACGTATACAGTCCCTACCCAACAGTGGGCTCATAGTCTAAAAGGGCCTGTCCCGCCGGCCCATGTCATCCCCCTGGGCCTGGAATGCCCTCCCTCTGCCCATCCGCCAAGCTAGCTCTCTTCCTCCCTTCAAGGCCCTACTGAGAGCTCACCTCCTCCAGGAGGCCTTCCCAGACTGAGCCCCCTCCTTCCTCTCCCCCTCGTCCCCCTCGCCATCCCCCATCTTACCTCCTTCCCTTCCCCACAACACCTGTATATATGTATATATGTTTGTACATATTTATTACTCTATTTGTTTGTTTATTTATTTATTTTACCTGTACATAGCTATTCTATTTATTTTATTTTGTTAGTATGTTTGGTTTTGTTCTCTGTCTCCCCCTTCTAGACTGTGAGCCCACTGTTGGGTAGGGACTGTCTCTCTATGTTGCCAACTTGTACTTTCCCAAGCGCTTAGTACAGTGCTCTGCACACAGTAAGCGCTCAATAAATATGATTGATTGATTGCAAGGTGATCAGGTTGGCCCAACGCTGTTGGGTAGGGACCGTCTCTAGATGTTGCCAACTTAGACTTCCCAAGCGCTTAGTCCAGTGCTCTGCACACAGTGAGCGCTCAGTAAATACGGTTGAATGAATGAATACGATTGAATGAATGAATGAATAGCTACGATTGAATGAATGACAGCTGCGAGAAGGCCGAGGGAGCGGCCAGATAAAAGGGCCGGGCCTGTTATTAAGCGGGCTGACTGCTGGCGTTATGGCCGATGGCCGAAACCCGGCGGCGCGGTCCGGTCGGAATCCCGGACCGGATCAGGAGCCGGAGCCGGAGCCTTCCAAGGGCGAGGCTGGGCCTCCGCCGCCTCCGCCGCGGAGTCCGCTCCGGGTTTTGATTGTGACTGCTCTGCGGTCCGCTCGGAGGCCCCGCCCCCCTCCTCCCGCCGCCACTCCAGCCCAGCCGCAGGAATGCCCGGAAAACCCGGGGCGGAGCGCCCGATGGGCCCGGACGGGACGGGGCCCGGTGGACATTCATTCATTCAATCAATCAATCAATCAATCGTATTTATTGAGCGCTTACTGTGTGCAGAGCACGGGACTAAGCGCTTGGGAAGTCCAAGTTGGCAACATAGACAGTCCCTACCCAACAGTGGGCTCACAGTCTAAAAGGAGGAGACAGAGAACAAAACCAAACATACTAACAAAATAAAATAAATAGAATAGATATGTACAAGTAGAATAAATAAATAGAGTAATAAATATGTACAAACATATATACATATATACAGGTGCTGTGGGGAAGGGAAGGAGGTAAGATGGGATGGAGAGGGGGACGAGGGAGAGATCATTCAATCGTATTTATCGAGCGCTTACTGTTGTGTGCAGAGCACTGGACTAAGTGCTTGGGAATCAGTCAATCAGTCGTATTGAGCGCTTACTGTGTGCAGAGCACTGTACTAAGCGCTTGGGAAGTACAAGTTGGCAACATATACAGTCCCTACCCAACAGTGGGCTCACAGTCTAAAAGGGGGAGACAGAGAACAAAACCAAACATACTAACAAAATAAAATAGAATAGATATGTACAAGTAAAATAAATAAATAAATAAACAGAGCAATAAATATGTACAAACATATATACATATATACAGGTGCTGTGGGGAAGGGAAGGAGGTAAGATGGGGGGGATCATTCAATCGTATTTATCAAGCGCTTACTGTGTGCAGAGCACTGGACGAAGCGCTTGGGAATCAATCAATCATATTTATTAAGCGCTTACTGTGTGCAGAGCACTGTGCTAAGCGCTTGGGAAGTACAAGTTGGCAACATATACAGTCCCTACCCAACAGTGGGCTCACAGTCTAAAAGGGGGAGACGGAGAACAAAACCAAACATACTAACAAAATAAAATAGAATAGATATGTACAAGTAAAATAAATAAATAAATAGAGTAATAAATATGTACAAACATATATACATATATACAGGTGCTGTGGGGAAGGGAAGGAGGTAAGACGGGGGATGGAGAGCGGGACGAGGGGGAGATCATTCAATCGTATTTATCAAGCGCTTACTGTGTGCAGAGCACTGGACTAAGCGCTTGGGAATCAGTCAATCAGTCGTATTGAGTGCTTACTGTGTGCAGAGCACTGTACTAAGCGCTTGGGAAGTACAACTTGGCAACATATAGAGACAGTCCCTACCCAACAGTGGGCTCACAGTCTAAAAGGGGGAGACAGAGAACAAAACCAAACATACTAACAAAATAAAATAGAATAGATATGTACAAGTAAAATAAATAAATAAATAAACAGAGTAATAAATATGTACAAACATATATACATATATATATAGGTGCTGTGGGGAAGGGAAGGAGGTAAGATGGGGGATCATTCAATCGTATTTATCGAGCGCTTACTGTGTGCAGAGCACTGGATGAAGCGCTTGGGAATCAATCAATCAATCGTATTTATTAGGTGCTTACTGTGTGCAGAGCACTGTGCTAAGTGCTTGGAAAGTACAAGTTGGCAACATAGAGAGACAGTCCCTACCCAACAGTGGGCTCACAGTCTAAAAGGGGGAGACGGAGAACAAAACCAAACATACTAACAAAATAAAATAGCATAGATATGTACAAGTAAAATAAATAAATAAATAGAGTAATAAATATGTACAAACATATATACATATATACAGGTGCTGTGGGGAAGGGAAGGAGGTAAGACGGGGGATGGAGAGGGGGACGAGGGGGAGATCATTCAATCGTATTTATCGAGCGCTTACTGTGTGCAGAGCACTGGACTAAGCGCTTGGGAATCAATCAATCAATCAGTCGTATTTATTGAGCGCTTACTGTGTGCAGAGCACTGTGCTAAGCGCTTGGGAAGTACAAGTTGGTAACATAGAGAGACAGTCCGTACCCAACAGTGGGTGCATAGTCTAGAAAGGGGGGACAGAGAACCAAACAAAACATACTAACAGAATAAAATAATTTATTTTATTTATCGATAAATAACCGATAATTTTATTTATCGAGCGCTTACTGTGTGCAGAGCACTGGACTAAGCGCTTGGGAAGTCCAAGTTGGCAACATAGAGAGACGGTCCCTACCCAACAGCGGGCCCCCAGTCTAGAGATGAGCCTGGGGCGGTGGTGGAGGGGGGTCCGTCCGCCCTGCTGCCCCTGGGCCTGCGGAGCGGTGAGTCACGGCTGAGTCACGGCCCGCGGGGGCGGGACTGTAATTAGGGCCTGTAATTAGGGCCCGATCTCAGCACGCAGACACCCCATGACTTGCCCCTCAGCAACCCCGGTAGCCAGCGTACCCCGCCCCCGGGGAGTTCTCACCCTCCCCCGGGCCCGAGGCCAAAGGCAGGGGTCATCCCTTCCATTCCTCTGCCCCCGTGCAGGGAGGCCAGGGGTGAGGGGTGAGGGTCTCCCCGCTCTGAGGGAGCTCCAGGGAAGGGGGACTCCCCCAGGTGTCGTCCCCCAGCCTCCGTGCCGCAGCAGAAGGCCGCCATCCCTTCCCTCGATGACCCTCCCCATCCCGGCCCCAGATTCCCGGGCCTGCCGCCGGGCTGCTGGACCTGGGACTGAAGGGGACGGATGGATGGATGGACGGATGGATCTCCCCCTTCTAGACTGTGAGCCCGTTGTCGGGTAGGGACCATCTCTCTATGCTGCCCATTTGTACTTCCCAAGTGCTTAGTAGGGGGACTCCCTCAGGTGTCGTCCCCCAGCCTTGGTGCCGCAGCAGAAGGCCGCCATCCCTTCCCTCGATGACCCTCCCCATCCCGGTCCCGGACCCCCGGGCCTGCCGTTGGGCTGCTGGACCTGGGGCTGAAGGGGACGGATGGATGTACGGACGGACGGATCTCCCTCTTCTAGACTGTGAGCCCGTTGTCGGGTAGGGACCGTCTCTCTATGTTGCCGACTTGTACTTCCCAAGCGCTTAGTAGGGGGACTCCCCCAGGCGTCGTACCCCAGCCTCCGTGCCGCAGCATAAGGCCACCATCCCTTCTCTCGATGACCCTCCCCATCCCGGCCCCGGACCGCTGGGCCTGCTGTCGGGCTGCTGGACCTAGGGCTGAAGGGGACAGATGGATGTATGGACGGACGGATCTCCCCCTTCTAGACTGTGAGCCCGTTGTCGGGTAGGGACCGTCTCTCTATGTTGCCGACTTGTACTTCCCAAGCGCTTAGTACAGTGCTCTGCACACAGTAAGTGCTCAATAAATACGATTGAATGAATGAATGATGGACGGACAGATGGATGGAGGGGAGAGGGTGAGGGCCATCATTGTCCCTCAGGCCACCCGGGGCTCCCACTCCTGCTCAGTTCGGACCCTGGAGCCTGGGCCTGGAGCGGTTAGTTTGCTGGGCCCGGCGGGTGGGTCGGGGGATCCTTGCTTCCTGCGCAGACATCCCCTCATTTCCTGCCCCGTGGGGAGAAGGAGGCTCCTCGCCTTGCCTTGCCTCGCCTCGCCGGGGGTCCCTTCCCTCTCCCATTTCCTGTTGTTTCCAGGGAAGCCGGGGCCGCGGGCCAGGACACCCCTCTGGGTGACCGGGACCCCGACCTGGAGAGGGGAGTTTGTGTGGGGCCGAGCCTGGCCAGCCGGGACTTCTGGGAGCCTCTCTGACAGATGGCAGCGCTGCTACCCTGGGGCAGTACCCACCCACGCCTGCCCGCTGGGTCACCCAGGGCCACTGGCCGGGGGCATCGGTCAGGGACATGGCTGAGCGGTGCAGTGTGCCAGGGCCTGCAGCATCCTTGGGGGCCTCCCAGCTGGCAGGCAGCGCCAACCTCCGTGGACAGGCCTCCTCCCGCAGCGCTGGGGCTTGGGACCCAGCTTACGGGGCCTGGGAGCTCGGGGGTGGCAGGCCAGCTGTTGGGTGGCTCGATGGGCTGGGCAGCCTATCTGGCCGGTGATTTTCCATCCCCACCACTGCCAACTCGCGCCCCAGGCCCTTCGGGGCTCGCTCTGGCCCCTGTGTGCCCTCAGCTAGGGAGCCCGCACTCACGGGGCTGGGGAAGTTGCCCCCAGACTAGAGAGCGCGCAAGGTGCCCGCAAGTGCCTCCAGCCTGGGAAGCCCCCTGGGGTTTGGGGGTGAGGGGGCACCCAGACTGTGCCCACGGCCTCCACTCTAAATAAATGCATTGTTCTGTCTACAGCTCCAGCCGGCCGGCAGCTGTTAAATCACCTGCCCGGGTTCGGTGGAGCCAGGGGGCCTGACCCTGGGGTGGAGTGGAGTGGGGGGCTTGGCACTGCCGTGGAGAAGCCCGGCTTGGCGCTAGAGGCTGCTGGGTCTCTGGGGAAGGGGCCTCCGGGTGCCTCTTCAGGTTGTCCTGGGGCTCGGACTTGGGGAAGAAGGGGTGGGTGTCGGGGGGCGTGCGTCTGGGCATCCAAGGGGAGGGAGGCAGGACACAGGAAGAGGAGGAGTAATAGAGAAGCAGTGTGATCAGATGGACTGTCTCTATATGTTGCCAATTTGTACTTCCCAAGCGCTTAGTACAGCTCTGCACATAGTAAGCGCTCAATAAATACGATTGATGAAGATGATGATGATGATAGAGCCCGTGCCTGAGAGTCTGCCACTGGTCTGCTGTATGACCTTGGGCAAGTCAGTTCGCTTCTCTATGCCTCAGTGACCTCATCTGTAGCATGGGGATTATGACTGTGAGCCCTATGTGGGACAGGGACTGTGTCTAACCAGATTAATCTGTATCTATGCCAAATCTAATACAACTGCCACAAAAAGAAGGAAGAGTATTTATTAAGCGCTTGCTGTGCGGAGCACTGTACCAAGCACTGGGAAGGAGTACACAGGTGTGAATTAGACACGGCTCCTGCCCCTTGGGGGGCTCGCAGTCTAAAAATAAGAAGGGAGAGGGGGGCTGGCGGCAGTCACATAAGGAGAGATGAAGAATGGGCCTTGAGGAACAGTTGGAGTCGGGTGGGAGGTGGGATTTTGCTTTCTCATCTGAGCGAGTTTCCGGCCCCTCCCGCCGTCTCCATCTGTGTCCCCACCGCCCCCCCCTCTGGGGCTCCTCCCCTAGCAGGGGGCAGCGGGGGGGGTGGTAGGGGGGGGCCTGGGCAGCCCTGGAGGCCCCTAGGACTCCTAGGGGTCGGATGGGTGGGTGGGTGTGTGTATGTTGTCCCAGTAGTTGGACCCCCCCCCCCCACCCGCCGGGGCGGCCCCCCCACGGTCCCTACTCACCCCTCCTCCAGCTGCTGACTTGGGACGGCGCCGGCTGCTGGGTCGGGGGGACGGAGGAGGTGGGGGCTGCCGGCCGGGCGCCCAGTCCAGCTGTCCTCCTGCCTGCGCTGGGCCGGAGCAGACCCTCCGCCCCTCCGCCCAGCCCTGGGTCCTGCCGGAGCCGCATGACCGCTCCAGACCCGTCCCCGGGGACCTCCCCCAGCTTCAGGTCAGCCCGGTCCCAGGAGGGGCTCGCCAGGGTGGGGGCGGGGGAGCCCTGGCGGGACCCAGGGAGGCCGGTCAAGTCTGGGAGTTGCGGGGGATCTGACTGGCGGTTCCGTGGGATTTGCCCCAGATTGGCCTGTGGGCCCGGCCCCCTGGCTCACCGAGCCCAGAGACTGTGGTGTGGGGGGACCCAGGTGCTCTGGTTTAGGGTCCCGGGACCAAACATCCTCTGAACTGCTGAATTGGGCCCCTGCCACCGCCGCCTCCTGCTCCTCTCAACACCCCCAACCTTCCTCTCGCCCAAACACACACTGCAGGAGGGGAAGGGGTGGGATGGGAGCCGACCCGCCCCACACATAGGGGGACTCAATCTGGGGAAGGGGCAGAAAGGAGCCAACCTTTCAACCCCCACCCCCCTCTCCGCAGTTCCTAATGTCCATCAGTAGCCCCCGGTGGAGGAGGGGACAGGTCTGGAAGGAGTCTCTTTCCTTTCCATCTGCTGCATGCTCTCTCCCCACCCTTGCAGAAATCTCAGGGTCAAATCCCACCCCTCGTCCTCAGCAGGGGAAGTGGGGGGGGTTGGAGGGGAGGGGAGGGTCCGGGACCCCCGGAAACAAGGCCCGGAAGCGGCCTTTGTGGGGAGGTCCGGCCAGAGGGTCCAGCCGGGGCCAGAGGGTTGGGCCTTGCTGCCCAAGGCAGCTTCTGCTGAGGTCTGCTTGGAGGTGGGAGACGTGGAGGTCGGAGGTTGGGGATGGGGGTGGGGGGTGCGATTTGAAGTCATCCGACAGACAGGTGGAAACGTGCATTTGGGGAGATGGGCCGGAAGGAGGGAGCACCGAGGAGCGAATTGCCCAGTGGGATGATCCTCCCCGGAGCCTAGACCAGGGAAGTTGGGGACCAGACTCCTGGTTCTGTCCTGGCTGTGCTGCTCTACCACAGGGGGGATGGGCCAAGAGGTCTACATCTCTAGACTGTGAACTCACTGCGGGCTGGAAACATGTCTGTTTGTTCTGTTATATTCTCCCAAGCATTTAGTACAGTTCTCTCTCTGCACAAAGTAAGCACTCAGTAAATACAGTTGAATGAACGGGAGAGGGAGGGCAGCAGGGCCGCGGTTCTCCATCCTAATGGGCAGGATCCTGGGCCCGACCTCATTTCGAAAAGGGCGAAGGGCAGGGGGTACTGCCCAGTTCAGTCTCTCTCTTTTCACCACGAAGCCTCCGTGGCAAGTCCTTGTGCCAAGGGATGCTGCGTTTGTGAGTCTGCCAAACCACAATTTCCTTCTCCCTCACCCTCTGGCTTGGGGACAGGGGGAGTGACACATTGACCCCAAGGGGCAGGAGGAGAGGGGAACTGCCTGCCTGAGGCCACTCAGCATCTGTTGTCCCAGCATCGTTGTCCCTGAGGGGGATGGGGCTGGGGGCAGGGGCTACCCCAGACCCCTAAACTAGCCTGGCTTATCTGCTGACCGATCAGTTGTATTTATTGAGTGCTTACCGGGTGCAGAGCTCTTTACTAAGCACCTGACTACTGGGACAACCTGGTGGGAACCATCCATCTGAGGTTGTGCCCTTGGACTGAGCTTGACAACCGACCCCCTCCCCCCCCCAACCTCTGCCTTGGGGTGGGATAGTCTTCCCAAGGAGGGCGGAACTGCCCCTCTCTCAGTCCACTCCAGAAGCCCCCCACCATGCTGAGCTGCCCCATCCTGTTTATCTCTCTGCTGGGGGCTCAGCTCCGGCCAAGGGTGGTGGTAGGGGGTAGAAGACTCACCCTCCCAGTCCAAAGGCCCAGAGAAGAGGCTGACCCGGACCCCTCCTCACCCCCAACCCCCTTCCCCACAGCAGTCGAGGTGAGTTGGGAGAGCTGAACACTGGAGCCATGGCAACGTGGTGACCGGGGCCAGCCCGTCCGGACAGCGGTAAGGGGCTCCCCGGGCTCTGCCCCCGCCCAGCTTCCCCCACCCTCACGACATCCCAGGGGCAACTCGGGGTGTCAGGCGGCTGGACAAAAGGCTGCAGGAGGTGGCGGGAGTGAAGGGGTGGGGGCAGGGGCAGGGCAGCATGGGGGGGTCCCCTGTGGACCAGCCTGACCTCTCGACTTCCCCTGAGGTCCCTGGGGGGGTGGAGAGCGAGCTGAACTGCTCCCCCCATCCCACTGTGGTTCTGGGGAACGAGAGGGGGTCATTGTGGCTCAGCTTTGGGCAAGGGGACACTGGAGGGGAGGCTGGGGGGACGAGGACCCACTCGTGGAGAGATGGCCACCCCCAGCCCAGAGGGTCTGGGGTTCAACTGCGCAATTGACTCCCCTCTTATCTCTGTCTCTGTTTCTCTGTGTCTCCTTCCTCCTGTGGCCGCCCTCCCCTTAGGGCACAATGTCCGAGGCAGCAGCCGAGTCGTCACAGCCGCCTCCGCCGCAGGGGGATGCGCGGCCAGGAGACAGTGACCCCGAGCCGGCGGGGGGCGGACCAGACCTGCTGCAGCGGCTGCGACAGTTGGAGGTATGTGTGGGCCGGACCCTGGAGTTCGGGACCCTTGGACTCCTGGCCCAAAGCCTCGAGCCTCCCAGAGCTTCAAGCTTCCGGACCCTTCAGCTTCCAGACCCCAGGACCCCTCGACCGTTGAGTATCCAGCCCCCTGGACCTCTGGACCCCGAGTCCACATCCCCCTTGAGGGGGGACCTTGTCAGCTAAGCATGCTGGACTGTGGATCCCAACATAGGGAGCGAGGGGCTAAGGTGGTGGAGGGTCTCCTTCCCTGCCCCTTCCCATCTTCTCCTGTATCCAGTGCCCCGAGGGGAGTGAGGTGGCCATCAAGGGGCAGGGGAGCCCGGGAACTGGGCTGCTCCACCCCGCTCCCTCGGGGCCGGGGACCCCAAAGCCCCGACCCGGACCCGGAGCAACCCCCGACCTGCGCTCCCCTGGTCGGGCCAGACCCACCGGTTCTCTTGGGGAATGGGTCCGGGTGGGGGAGAGTCTGTGCCCTGTTCCTGCATCCTTGGCTCTAGGTGCCCACGGGGGAGGGAGCTGGATTGGGGAGACACCCCCCCGCCACCCGCCCCGGTCCTGGGGGCTGAGCCCGCCTCAATGACACGGTTCTCTGTGCAGGCGGAGAACTCTGCCCTGGCCCAGGCCAACGAGAACCAGCGTGAGACTTACGAACGCTGTCTGGACGAGGTAGGGGCAGGGCGCCGGGGATGGGTGGGGGGCTGGGGGCCTTGGGGAGGGGGCTCTGCTCTGAGCCTGCTTTCCTGTCTTCTCCTTGCCAGGTTGCCAACCATGTGGTGCAGGCCCTTCTGAACCAGAAGGTAAAACGACTCAGTCACCCCCTCCCTCCTTCCCTTTCCTTCCCCTCCCCATCATCCCCATCATCAACAGTGGTATTTATTGAGCACTTACGGTGTACAGGGCGCTGTACTAAATGCTTGGGAGAGTACAACAGAGTTGGTAGACAAGGTCTCTGCTCACAGTGAGCTTACATTCTCCACATCCCTCCTCCCCTACAGCTGAGAGGATCCTTAAAGCTGCTTCAAACCTGCCTGGCAGCCCTGAGTCCTGGCACCGGGCATCTGAGTCAGTGGTGCAGGATGCCAGTCTCAGAGCCACTGTTGATGGCATTTTGGCTTGTGGGCCGCTCTGAGTCCCTTCTCCCCCTCCCCACAACGACCACCGGACCACCTCTCCCGTCCCTGGAGGAGGGAGGAGCAAGTGGAGGGAGGGCCAATCCCTTGCCTCTGGCACTTGTCCCCGGCCCCCCCACCCAGCTCCCCTTCCCCTCACACCCCTCCCCTCCCTGCCAGGACCTGCGGGAAGAGTGCGTCAAGCTGAAGAAACGGGTGTTTGATTTGGAGCGGCAGAACCAGGCTCTGAGCGACCTCTTTCACCACAAACTGCAGCTTGGCCCCGGCCCCCCTCCGCAGGTGGGGCCACCCCCTCCCCTATCTGCCCCCTCCCCGCCCCAGGGTGGATGGCATGGCGGGAGGGGGATGCCCAGTCCTGGGGATGCTGGCACGGGGACCACAGGGCCAGGTGCTGTTCCTCAAGGCCTGGGGGTACTGAGTGAGTCGGACCCTCCTTCTACACCCCGGAGGAGGAGCTGACTGATGGGTGTCCTTGCTGCCCCGGGGAGCTGGAGGGTCTCTCCTGGCCGGGCAGGAGGAGCCGGGGGGAGGCCAAGAGCTCTGCCTGACGGTCTCTGGTCCACAGCTCCCGCTCCAGCTGCCGGCGGATCCGGTCTCCACCCCACCCCTGAAGGCCGTGGACGGCCTGGGCCCCTCGTCGCCCCTGACTCTTCCCGCTGGGCAGAAAGAGGTGAGCGGAGGAGGCTGACGGGGTGGCCCTGGGGGCCATGCCCAGAAAAGAGGGATGGGGGCAATCCCCTCCTACTCCGCCGATCGCCTTTCCACCCTCCAGACGCCCCCGGAGCAGCCGGCACCCCCGGCAGGCCCGCTGGACGCGCTGTCGCCCTTCCTGAAGAAGAAGGCCCAGATCCTGGAGGAGCTGCGCAAGCTGGAGGAGGCAGACCCCTTGCTGGCAGACCCTCTGCTGGGCCGCCCCCCACCCAGCCCGTGGGGCGATGCCCAGCGCTGGCCCGGGGACCTCCACCCCAGCCCCCCCGACCGTCCGCCCAAGGGCCCGGCCCTGGGAGGGGGCCAGAGGTGGAGGGCAGGCGAGAGCGCCCGCTCTCCGGAGCCGGGCCCCGCCCCGCTGCCCGCGCCCGAGCCCTGGGCCGCCTGCCTCCTCCTGGCCCAGAGCGGCCTGGGGGACCTGCTGCGGTGGACGGGCAGCGCCGCGGGCCGGGCTCGGCCGGTCCTGTCGCCGGACGGGGACGAAGGGGAGGGGGAGGAGGACGAGGAAGAGGAGGAGGAGGAGGAGGAGGAAGGAGGAAAGCCCCCGCCCCGGCCCAGCCCTCCGCAGCAGCCGGCCAGCAGCAGCTCCTCCTCTTCTTCCTCCTCTTCCTCTTCCACCTCGTCCTCGTCCCCGGCCTCCTCCTCTCCGTCCACGTCGGCGGACGAGGCGGCCGAGCCCGGCGAGGCCCCGACGCCGGCCGGCCTGCTGGGGGCTCTGGCTGAGCGGAAGCTGCGCCTGGGGCAGCTGCTGGAGGACACCGAGTCCTACCTCCACACTTTCCTGGGCGACGGCGGCGGGCCGGCGGCCCGGCCCCTCCCCGCGGACCCCGCCCTCACCTACCTCCTGGCCCGGTCCCCCACACCCGGCCCCGAGGAAAGGGCCCCGGCACCCAGGGTCAAGGCGGACCGGGGCCCCGGCCCCCTCGAGCCCCCGTACCATCCCGCCGGGAACCCCGGCCGGGCAGGCGGGGACGCGGAGCCCCCCGGGACCCCCGGGGGCCCCCGCCCCACCCAGCCCGGCCCTCCTTCATCTCAGGTGAAAAGCAAACTCAAAACGAGCCCCCCGTCCCCGGGCGACGGCCGGCCGCCCCTGCTCCCCTCTCCCTCCAAGGCCCTCAAGTTCCTGAAGCTGCCGACCCCGGGCCTGGAGCACGTGCTCCCGGGCCCCCTGCCCGGCCCGCCTCCGGCCCCCTGCCCGACGCCCGCTCCGGCCCCGCGCCTCAGCCCCCAGCTGCCCCGCAGCTCCAAGATCCCCTGCCGGAACGGCAGCTCCGAGCTCTTCCACTCGCCGCTCCTCGGCCGCAGGGGCCTGGACGTCGACCTTTCCCCCGAGGGGACCGGCCCCGCCCCGCCCCCAGCCCCCAGGCTGGCCCGGACCCCCGCCCTCTCCCCGGACCCCCGCAGCCGGCCCGGCCCGGCCCCCTACGAGAACGTCCCGGCCCTGTCCCCGGGCCCCTTCCCCGGTCCCCCGGCCCGGGCCACGCCCGTCTCCCCGTGCAGCGCACCCCCGACCCACGAGGGGCCCGAGCCGGTCCCGCCGCCCGGCCCCCGCCCGCCGGGCCCCTGCCCTTCCCCCTGCGGCGGCCCCGAGGGCCCGGGCGACGAGCAGGCCGGGCCGGGCTCCCCCCAGCGCGGCGGCCGTGACCCCGCGCCCCACTCCCTACCCAAGAAGCCGGGGAACGGCACCGGGAGACGCGGCCAGGAACCGGCCCACCTGCCCTTCCGCGAGCGGCTGACGGCGCTGGGCAGGCAGAAAGCCGGGCCGGAGCCCGCGCCGGCCTGCGCCCCCGCCCCGGACAAGCCCGGCGGGGACAGGGCCCGGGCCCCCGGGAGGCCGAGCCCCGGGGACGCCCCCTCCACGTCCCCCCGGGCGGCGTCCCTGGGCAACGGCGGCCTCAAGGTCCAGGAGCCCGGACCCCCGCCCGGCGGCTACTCCTCCCTCACCGCGGACGGCCCCCGGCCGGAGCCGGACCCGACCCCGGCCCGGGGCTGCCCGACCAGAGCGGAGCCGGCCAAGACCCGGCCCACGGGGGCGCCCTGCCCCCCGCCCCCCCGGACCCCCAGCAAGCTCCCGCCGCCGGTCCCCGGGCCCGGCCGAGCCAGCAGGAGCCCCCACGGGAGCCCCACCAAGCTGCCTTCCAAGTCCCCCACCAAGGCGGGGCCCGGCCCGGCGCCCCCGCCCAGGCCGGACGAGACGAAGACCAAGGGGCCCCCGGGGGGGGGACGCAGGGGTGCCCCCTGCCCGGACTGGCCACCCCAGCCCCCGGGCCCGGCCTTGCACTCGGCCATCGAGGAGAAGGTGATGAAGGCCATCGAGGAGAACGTGCTGAGGGGCCGGGGCCGCCCGCCGGCGCCCGAGCCCAAGCCCAAGAACTCCAGCAGCCTGGCCAGCTGGTTCGGCCTCAAAAAGAGCAAGCTCCCGGCGCTGAGCCGGCGGGCGGAGCCCGGTAAGGGCAAGGACGAGCGGCGGGAGGCCGGCGCGGGCCCCGGCGCGGGCGCCGGCTCCCCGCTCAGCAAGGAGGTCAAGCTGGCCGCCCGCAACCTGGAGGCCGAGAGCCTCAACATCTCCAAGCTCATGGAGAAGGCGGAGGACCTGCGCCGGGCGCTGGAGGAGGAGAAAGCCTACCTGAGCGGGCACGCGCTGGACAAGCCCCGTCCGGCCCGCTCCCGCGCCCACGCCCACGACGTCCTGCTGGAGCAGACCCAGCACCAGCTGACCGTCATGTACCAGGAGGTGGCCGCCGACGCCTTCATGCAGCAGCTGCTCAACAGGTGAGCGGGGGGGGGGCCGGGCGGCGTGGCCTCGCGGGAACGGCATAGGACTGGGAGGTGGGAGGCCAGGCAGTCAGTTGTATTTATTCAATTCAAGAGAAGCAGCGTGGCTCAGTGGAAAGAGCCCGGGCTTTGGAGTCAGAGGTCATGGGTTCAAATCCCGGCTCCGCCACTTGTCATCTCCATCCCTCTCCACCCTCTCCATCCCCCCATCTTACCTCCTTCCCTTCCCCACAGCACCTGTATGTATGTATATCAGCCTCATCAATCGTATTTATTGAGCGCTTATTGTGTGCAGAGCACTGGACTAAGCGCTTGGGAAGTACAGATTGGCAACATATAGAGACAGTCCCTAGCCAACAGTGGGCTCACAGTCTAAAAGACTGTATATATCTGTATATATGTTTGTACTTATTTATTACTCTATATATTTTACCTGTACATATCTATTCTATTTATTTTATTTTGTTAGTATGTTTGGTTTTGTTCTCTGTCTCCCCCTTTTAGACTGTGAGCCCACTGTTGGGTAGGGACTATCTCTATATGTTGCCAACTTGGACTTCCCAAGCGCTTAGTACAGTGCTCTGCACACAGTAAGCGCTCAATAAATACGATTGATTGATTGGCAGCTGTGTGACTTTGGGCAAGTCACTTCACTTCTCCGGGCCTCAGTTCCCTCATCTGTAAAATGGGGATGAAGCCTGTGAGCCCCCAGTGGGACAACCTGATCACCTTGTAAGCGCTTGGTAAATGCCATTATTATTATTGACCTCTGTACTGAGCACCTGTGAAAGTACAGTAGAAAAATAGAACAGACACATTCCCTGCCCACAACAAGCTTGCAGTCTAGGGGCCTGGGTTCTGATCCCACCTCTGCCGCTTGGCTGCTGTGGGATCCCGGGCAAGTCACTTAACTCTGGGCCTCAGGAGCCTTATCTGTAAAATGGGGATTCAACGCCTGTTCTCCCTCCCGCTTTGAGGGTGAGCCCAACGCGGGGCCGGGGTTGTTTTGGGTCTGATGTCCTTGTATCTGTCCTAGTGAGCGCTGAACAGATGCCTGCATGATGGAGTGTTCAGAGACGTCTAGAACAGTAGCCCATCTTTCCTCTTCTCCCACTCCGTCCTGCATCGCCCTGACTTGCTCCCGTTATTCATCCCCCACCCCGCCCTCACTGCACTCATTTATTTCTTTCTATTAATGTTTTATCTCCCCCTCTAGACAGTCAGCTCCCTGCAGGCAGGGAATGGGTCCTGTTATACTCACCCAAGGACCCAGTTCAGTGCTTGGCACACAGTAAGCGCTCAATAAAGAGGGTTGACTAATAGGAAGCCGGCCCCCACATCCCTGCAGAATGAGGCCACCTCCCCCCCTTTTCCCAGTCAGTCATATTTATTGAGCGCTGACTGTGCGCAGGGCACTGTACTAAGCGTTTGGGAGAGGACAATAAAACAGACGCATTCCCTGCCCACAACGAGCTGACAGCCTAGAAGGGGAGACCAAAGCTAATAGTTGTTGCCAACTTGTACTTCCCAAGCGCTTAGTACAGTGTTCTGCACACTGTAAGCGCTCAATAAATACGATTGATGAAGAAAGAATTAGTGACAGATGTGGACGTGATTGCTGTAGGGCCGGGAAGGGGGGATGAATAAAGAGGGAGCGAGTCAATCATTCGGTAGCATTCGCTGAGCCTGGAGAGGGCCGAGCACTGTGGGAGAGCATTACATAGGTGAAGGTCCTGCCCATCGGTCACTCGTATTCAAAGAGGCTTTACAGTGTGAGGAGCACTGTACTAAGCGCTTGGGGTAATGCAGGATAACAGAGTTGGTAGACACGTTCCCTGCCCGCAAGGAGCTTACAGTCTAATAATAACAATTATTATTATTATTATGGTATTTGTTAAGCGCTTACTCTGCGCCAAGCACTGTACTTAGGGCTGGGGTGGATGCAAGCGAATCAGATTGGAAACAGTCCCTATCCCCACCGTACGGATGAGGTAACAGGCACAGAGAAGTGAAGCGACTTGCCCGAGGTTACCCAGCAGACAAGTGGAGGAGAGGAGATTAGAACCCATGACCTCTGGACTCCCAGGCTTGGGCTGCTAGAAGGGGAGACAGATATTAATATAAAAAAATTACAGATACGGACTTAATGGTAATAATGATGGCATTTATTAAGCACTTACTATGTCCAAAGCACTGTTCTAAGCGCTGGGGAGGTTACAAGGTGATGGGGTTGTCCCATGTGGGGCTCACAGTCTAAATCCCCATTTTACAGATGAGGGAACTGAGGCCCAGAGAAGTGAAGTGACTTGCCCAAAGCCACACAGCTGACAAGTGGCGGAGTCAGGATTTGAACCCATGACCTGTGACTCCAAAGCCTGTGCTCATTCCACCGAGCCACGCTGCTTCTCTAAGCACCCCCATTTAAGCGATGTGGGGGTGAGGGAGCAGTGAACAAAGGGTGCAAATAATAATAATAATGATGGCATTTATTAAGTGCTTACTATGTGCAAAAGCACTGTTCTAAGCGCTGGGGAGGTTACAGGGTGATCGGGTTGTCCCACATGGGGCTCACAGTCTTAATCCCCATTTTCCAGATGAGGTAACTGAGGCCCAGAGAAGTTAAGTGAGTTGCCCAACTCAGCTGACAAGTGGCAGAGCCGGGATTTGAACCCATGACCTCTGACTCCAAAGCCCGGGCTCTTTCCACTGAGCCACGCTGCTTCTTGGATTTGCACTTCTTGGATTTGCAGAGAAGCAGCGTGGCTCAATGGAAAGAGCCCGGGCTTTGGAGTCAGAGGTCGTGGGTTCAAATCCCGGCTCTGCCAATTGTCAGCTGTGTGACTCTGGGCAAGTCACCTAACTTCTGTGCCCCAGTGATCTCATCTGTAAAATGGGGATTAAGACTGTGAACCCGCCGTGGGACAACCTGATCACCTTGTAACCTCCCCAGCACTTAGAACAGTGCTTTGCACATAATAAGCACTTAATAAATGCCACAATTATTATTATTATTACTTGCAAATCCAAGCGCAAGGGCGATGAAGAAGGGAGTGGGAGAAGAAGAAATGAGGGCTTAGTCGGGGAAGGCTTCTTGGAGATGTACTTTCAATTAGGGAGAGTGGTCGGCTGTCGGCCACGACGAGGGAGGGTTTTCCAGGCCAGAGGAAAGACGTGGGCGAGAGGTCGGTGGGTGAGGTAGATGAGGCTGAGTAGGTTGGCGTTTGAGGAGAGGAGGGGACAAGGCGCTTTCAGTGGGACGTGGGCACCGAGGCAGGAGGCGGTGGAGTGGGAGTGGGAGGAGGAGGAAGCTCTAGGGCACAAACGTGCCAGGAGGGAAGGACCAGAGCACCCTTCCAGCAGCCGCGATGCCCGCCTGGGCCACGGCAGGGGGAAGCAAAAGCGTTGCGGGCCATCACAGGCCGGAAAGGGGGTCTGGAGGAGTGGTCGGGGCCGGGCTAGGAGTCGTGAGCCTGGCGGGGTTGGCATCGGGAGGTGGGGAGCGGCCCAAGGCCGGGAATCTGGCCCGGTCCCGGCATCAGCCTTCTCTCTGATCTCCCATCCTCATGTCTCTCCCCACTTCAATCCATACTTCATGCTGCTGCCCGGATTGTCTTTGTCCAGAAACGCTCTGGGCATATTACTCCCCTCCTCAAAAATCTCCAGTGGCTACCAATCAATCTGATCATCAGGCAGAAACTCCTCACCCTGGGCTTCAAGGCTGTCCATCCCCTCGCCCCCTCCTACCTCACCTCCCTTCTCTCCTTCTCCAGCCCAGCCCGCACCCTCCGCTTCTCTGCCACGGCTAATCTCCTCCCCGTACCTCCTTCTCGCCTGTCCCACCGTCAGCCCCCGGCCCACGTCCTCCCCCTGGCCTGGAATGCCCTCCCTCTGCCCATCCGCCAAGCTAGCTCTCTTCCTCCCTTCAAGGCCCTACTGAGAGCTCACCTCCTCCAGGAGGCCTTCCCACACTGAGCCCCTTCCTTCCTCACCCCCTCGTCCCCCTCTCCATCCCCCCCATTTTACCTCCTTCCCTTCCCCACAGCACCTGTATGTATGTATATATGTTTGTACATATTTATTACTCTATTTTACTTGTACATATCTATTCTATTTATTTTATTTTGTTAGTATGTTTGGTTTTGTCTCCCCCTTTTAGACTGTGAGCCCACTGTTGGGTAAGGACTATATATGTTGCCAATTTGTACTTCCCAAGCGCTTAGTACAGTGCTCTGCACACAGTAAGCGCTCAATAAATACGATTGATGATGATGATGATGATGATGATCACTTGCCCCGGCCCCCGCAGGGTGGACGGGAAGGAACCGCCTTCCGAGAACTGGCGGGAGCCCAAAGTGGACATCCCCGACGCCAAGACCCCCTGGTCCCCCCGCGGCCCCCGCAACGGCCTGATCGGCCCCCCGCGAGCCTGCGAGGAGCCACCCGGCGAGGTGAGGGGGTCCGGCCCGGGCGGGCGGGATGGCGAGGGGATGGGTGGGTGGGATCGGAGGGTCCGGGGCAGGAGGCTTTAAGGTGCCTGCCGACGAGTGCTTTGAGATCCTCCCTCTCCCCCGGGGCTCGCCTCCGGCCCCCGAGCAGCCGGGCCTGGAGGTGGGGAGCCGAGAGGACGTCCCGTCCGACGAGAGCCTGGCCGACTCGGTGCCCTGCCAGCATTTCACAGGTGGGTGGACGCGGGGCTCCCGGGGGCCGTGGGGCTCCCGGAGCTGGCACGGAGGGGACGGGAGGGAGCGTCAGGGTGGTTCCCCGGCCCCCGCAGCTGCCTTGGCGTCACCCCCAGCCTGCGACTCCCTGACGCGCACGCTGGACAGCGGCATCGGGACCTTCCCGCCCCCGGACTACTGCGCCGGGAACCCCGGCAAGAACGCGCCCCGCCTGAAGCCGCGGCCGGAGCCGCCCCCGGGCCCCGGCCCGGTCCCGGTCCCGGCCCCCACCGGCGCCCGCCCCGCACCCCTGACCAAGGTCCCGCGCCGCGCCCGCACGCTGGAGCGTGAGGGCGGCCCCGCCGTGGAGGAGCTGCTGGCGGCCGGCCGGGGCCGCAGCGTGCCCGCCTTCCACGCCCTCCTCGCCCAGCCCGAGCCCACCCTCCGGACCCGCGCCCACAAGGCGGGCGCCGACGGTGAGTACAGGGCCCAGTCGGTGCGGTATCGTGTGGGCCTGGTGGGGGCAAGAGGAGGGGAGGAGGGGTGCCCGCCGCCCCCGCTGACGGGGCTGTGCTGTGTGGGCAGAACCGTGTGGGGGTCCGGGGCGTCAGCGGCAGGCCCAGCCCTCCAAGAACTGGACCTTCCCCAATGCGCGCGCGGCCGTGAGTGCCGCGGACCCCTTCCTGTGCCCGCAGCACCCGCTGGAAGCCCTGCACGACGCCCCCCCGGTGAGGATCCCCACCCTGAGGACCCCCCCCAACCCCCGGGGGAGGAGGAACCCCTGCATGGTGTCCCTGTGGGGAGACCCCCGGGATGGGGAGGCCCTGCCATGCGGCCTGGGGAAGGGGGCAGAGCCTGCACTGGCTGACCCCGGCAGGAGGGTGAGGGGGAGACCCCTGCCCGGGACCCGACACCCCTTTGGACTCCCAACCAGGTCTGGGGGCGGCGGGGAAGGGGGAGACACACTGGAAACGGGAGCGGGGCCGCCCGGACCCCGGGCCTGAGCGGACTGTCCCCCTTCCCGTCCCCCTCTCCCAGGCCTCGGCGGCGGAGAGGAGCCGGCTGTCGGAGTCGGGCCGCCTGCTGCCGCCGTCCCCGAGCTCGGGGGGCTCGGGGTTGGGACGGGGCGGGACCCCCGGGGTCTCGGCCGCGGGCTCGGACGGGCCTGGCCGGGAGGAGGAGGGGGTGGCGGGGGCGGCGGGGGCGCGGAGCCAGGCCGGGCTGGACCACTCGGAGTCCCTCAGCGACTCCCTCTACGACAGCCTGTCCTCCTGCGGGAGCCAGGGGTGACCCCCGCCCCCGGGACCCCCGCCGGCCGGGCCAGCTCAGGGACCCAGCCCAGCCCAGACCCCCACACCGCCGCCCCCGCTACCCCCGCCGGGGCTTTGGGGCGAGGACACAAGTTGGTTGTGGTGCTGGACCCCCCCCACCCCCCCACTCCCTCCACCCCCCAGCCCCCTCCCCGTTCCGTCCCGGCTGTGCCCCTGGCCACCCTGCCCCAACCTCCACCTCCACCGTCCCCTTCTCCTCCGGCCCCGCCGCCACCGCCGCCGCCCTCTCGATGGTGCTAGCCGCAGCTCCCTGCGCGACCCCCGACCCCGCCTGTCTGTCTATCTGTCTGTCTGGGTTCGCTTTGCCCTTTTTTTTACATTAAATTCGTCCCTTTGCCCTGCATCCAGTCCTGTGTCAGTCCACTTGGGGACCGGGACCCTGATGGAGGAGTCCCTGCGGGTCTGCCCCCACCAAGCCCTTCAACGGGACCCCTCTGGGGACGGTGAGGTGGGAGGGCAGTAGGGAGGAGCCCCCCAAGGCTCCAAGGGGGAGCGGGGCGGGGTGGGCCAAGGCAGAAAGGGGCAGGGGGCTCAGGTAATAATCGTAATGGCATTTATTAAGCGCTATGTGCAAAGCACTGTTTTAAAGAGCGCTGGGGAAGTTACAAGGTGATCAGTTTGTCCCACTGGGGGCTCACAGTCCTAATCTCCATTTTACAGATGAGGTAACTGAGGCCCAGAGAAGTGAAGTGACTTGCCCAAAGTCACACAGCTGACAAGTGGCGGAGCTGGGATTAGACCCCATGACCTCTGACTCCAAATCCCATGCTCTTTCCACTGAGCCACATTCATTCATTCATTCAATCAATCAGTCGTGGCTGAGAAGCAGCATGGCACCACCACTTATCAGCTGTGTGACTTTGGGCAAATCACTTCACTTCTCTGCCTGTTGCCTCATCTGTAAAATGGGGATGAAGACTGAGCCCCACGTGGGACAACCTGATAACCTTATATCTACCCTAGTGCTTGAACAGTGCTTGGCACATAGTAAGCGCTTAACAAATACCATTACTATTACTATTATTATTATTGAGCGCTTACTGTGTGCAGAGCACTGGACTAAGTGCTTGGGAAGTACAAGTCGGCAACATCTAGAGATGGTCCCTACCCAACAACGGGCTCACAGTCTAGAAGGGAGAGACAGATAGCAAAACCAGTAGACGGGCCTGCGTTGGTCCCAGAGTGGGGGGTTTGCGTGTTGGGGTGAAGCGGCCAGATCTGCATGGAAAGGGGTGGATTGGGGGGGTGTTTCATTCATTCAATCGTATTTACCGAGTGCTCGCTGGGTGCAGAGCACTGTAGTAAGCGCTGGGAAAGTACAATTCAGCAACAAAGAGTGACAGTCCCTGCCCACAAAGGGCTCACATTCCCGGGGTCGGGGGGGGGGGGGGGAAGAGACAGACGTCAAAACAAGAATAGAATGAGGGGCATCTACACATGGCTTAATGGAAAGAGCCCGGGCTTGGGAGTCAGAGGACCTGGGTTCTAATCCTGGCTCCGCCACTTGTCAGCTGGGTGACTTTGGACAAGGCACTTCACTTCTCTGGGCCTCAGTTCCCTCATCTGTAAAATAGGGATTAAGATTGTGAGCCCCACCTGGGACAACCTGATGACCTTGTAATAATAATAATAGTGGCATTTGTTAAGCGCTTATTATGTGCAAAACACTGTTCTAAGCACGGGGCGGGGGGGGATGCAAGGTGATCAGGTTGTCCTACATGGAGCTCACAGTCTCAATCCCTATTTTACAGATGAGATAACTGAGGCCCAGAGAAGTGAAGTGACTTGCCCAAAGTCACACAGCTGACACGAGGCGGAGCCGGGGTTAGCACCCATAATAATAATAATGATGGTATTTATTAAGAGCTTACTATGTGCAAGCACTGTTCTAAGTGCTGGGGGGATACAAGGTAATCAGGTTGTCCCATATGGAGCTCACAGTTTTAATCCCCATTTTGCAGATAACTAAGGCCCTGAGAAGTGAAGTGACTTGCCCAAAGTCACACACCTGGCAAGAGGCGGAGCAGGGATTAGAACCCATAATATTAATGATGGCATTTATTAAGAGCTTACTATGTGCAAAGCACTGTTCTAAGCGCTGGGGGGATACAAGGTAATCAGGTTGTCCCACATGGAGCTCACAGTTTTAATCCCCATTTTACAGGTGAGATAACGGAGGCCCAGAGAAGTGAAGTGACTTGCCCAAAGTCACGCAGCTGGCAAGAGGCGGAGCCGGGATTAGAACCCATAATAATAATAATGATGGCATTTATTAAGAGCTTACTATTTGCAAAGCACTGTTCTAAGCGCTGGAAGGATACAGGGTGATCAGGTTGCCACACGTGGGGCTCGCAATCTTCATCCCCATTTTCCAGATGAGGTCACTGAGGCCCAGAGAAGAGAAGTGACTTGGCCAATGCCACACAGCTGACAAGTGGTGGAGGCGGGATTAGAACCCACGACCTCGGACTCCCAAGCCCGGGCTCTTTCCACTGAGCCACGCTGCTTCTCTGTATCTCCCCCAGCGCTTAGAACAGTGCTCGGCACAAAGTAAGCGCTTAACAAATACCATTATTATTATTATTGTCGGGGTCCGCGCCTGCGCAAAGAGCGGGCGGGCGGGCGGGGGAGCGAGGTGCGCGCGCAGCCCCGGAAGGGCCGCCCGCCTCTCCTCACTGCCCCCTGGAGGAAGGAGGGAGAACGGCCCGACCGCCCCCTCCTCTTAACGATCATATTGATGGTATTTGTTCAGCGCTTATTACATGCAAAGCACTGTTCTAAGAGCTGAACTGTTCTTCTTCCTCACCCCCTTGGAGGAGAGCTCACCTCCTCCAGGAGGCCTTCCCAGACTGAGCCCCTTCCTTCCTCTCCCCCTTGTCCCCCTCTCCATCCCCCCATCTTACCTCCTTCCCTTCCCCACAGCACCTGTATGTATGGTTGTACATATTTACTACTCTATTTATTTATTTTACTTGTACATACCTATTCTATTTATTTTATTTTGTTAGTATGTTTGGTTTTGTTCTCTGTCTCCCCCTTTTAGACTGTGAGCCCACTGTTGGGTAGGGACTGTCTCTGTATGTTGCCAATTTGTACTTCCCAAGCGCTTAGTACAGTGCTCTGCACATAGTAAGCGCTCAATAAATACGATTGATTGATTCTTCCCTCCTCCTCCTCCGGCCAGCCTGAGGCAAGAAGGGAGGGTGGGGGCTGGGGAAGGGGGACCCTCTCCCTCCCGGCTTCTGAGCCCCCACAGTCAATCGTATTTATTGAGCGCTTACTGTGTGCAGAGCACTGTACTAAGCGCTTGGGAAGTACAAGCTGGCAACATAGAGAGACAGTCCCTACCCAACAGTGGGCTCACAGTCTAGAAGGGGGAGACAGAGAGCAAAATCAATCGTATTGAGCGCTTACTGTGTGCAGAGCACTGTACTAAGCGCTTGGGAGGTACAAGTTGGCAACATATAGGGACAGTCCCTACCCAACAGTGGGCTCACAGTCTAAAAGGGGGAGACAGAGAACAAAACCAAACATACTAACAAAATAAAATAGAATAGATATGCACAAATAGAGTAATAAATATGTACAAACATATATACATATATACAGGTGCTGTGGGGAAGGGAAGGAGGTAAGATGGGGAAGATGGAGAGGGGGACGAGGAGGAGAGGAAGGAAGGGGCTCAGTCTGGGAAGGCCTCCTGGAGGAGGTGAGCTCTCAGTAGGGCCTTGAAGGGAGGAAGAGAGCTAGCTTGGCGGATGGGCAGAGGGAGGGCATTCCACGCCCGGGGGAGGACGTGGGCCGGGGGTCGATGGCGGGACAGGTGAGAACGAGGCACAGTGAGGAGATTAACGGCAGAATAGAATAGATAGGTACAAGTAAAATAGAGTAATAAATATGTACAAACATATATACAGGTATATATGTATATATGTCCTGCCTCCCGCTTGGGAATCCCAGGCCCAAACTGACCAGGACCCCAGGGGAGAAAGGGTAAAGGTACCTTTACGGGGCTTGGGCCAGCTCCCTACCCCGCCCTCCTAAGAAGGCAGCCTACTTGCCCCGGTGGCCCATCCGAGCCCCCCCACCCCCCTGCCCACAGCCCCTCAGGACGCAGGTGCCCGGCCGCAGCCTGGCCTGCTGGATAGAGGACGGGCCTGGGATTCAGAAGGTTCTAATTCCGACTCCACCTCTTGTCTGCTGGGTGACCTTGACCAAGTCACTTCACTTCTCTGGGCCTCTCTTACCCCATCTGTAAAATGGAGATTGAGACTGTGAGCCCCATGTGGGATGGGGACTGGGTCCACCCCAATTTGCTTGTATCCACCCACGCGCCCAGTTCGGTGCCCGGCACACGGTAAGCGCTTAACACCGCAATTATTATTATTACTATAGGCTGGACCACCAGCCTCCAAGAAGGGATTCAAGTCCACAGGCTGATTCAGCTGCCGAAAAGGGCCGACGGAGCCGCTCTGTTGGAATGGAGGCGTGGGAGGGTAGGGGAGAGGAAGACAGGCAGGCTGCCCCCACCCCCCCAATTGCACACAGATGGCACTAAGAACGGTTAAGGATTTTTCTTTTTATTTTTTACAAATTAAGACTATGTTGATTCCATATACTTCTGAATCAAAAACACCTTTGTCTTCACAGTATGAGTTATAGAAAGCAGCCTGGGCTGAGAAACCAAGGAACTAGAAGAGAAAGTGATAAATCACGGCGATGGCTATTAAAAACCTGTTAGGCATTTCTTTTTCAAAGGAGATCGGGGTATCTGGTCATTCTTGGCACTGTTGCTACAGAAAAATCTTTCTGTCAAAAGCAAAAAAGCACACGCGAGGGGTGGAGTTTGGCTGGGCTGTCGTGACCTCTGATCCCGGGGTCGGAGGGGGCCGAGAAGAGACCGTGCGTTGGGCAGTGCCAAGGCCCCCGCTCCGGCTGGCTGGTGAGGCCGGCCACCGACCGAGCCGGGGTTCGGGTGCTTAGGATTTGGCCTCGGCCAGAGCCCCTGGCATCCTGCTCTGGTGAGGGGCAGTGGGAGGCTCTGGGGGCTCAAGGGGCTGTGCTCACAAAGCCCCGGGGCCCAGGTGGAAGGGGCTAAAGCCTTTCGGCTCCTCCGGTCCGGGAGTCTGCCCTCAACGACGGCCGTGGTCACGGGTAGGGGGCTGGTCGGGGGAGGAGAGAGGCACAGCCAGGAATCAGGTGGCTCCTCTCCCGGGGCCCTTAGGCCACCGACAAGGCCAGAGCCTGGGCTCGGGCTGGCCCGCAAGGGAAGAGGCCGAGGGAACTGGAAGCCAAACGCCAGCCGGGATTCTGCTAATCAGTTTTCTGATTAAAAAAAAAAAAAAAACCCCAAAAAAACCCCCAGAACGAAGAAAATCCTTGAAAACAGAGAAAACCACGAGTACAAAAGCTTTTCTGATGCTTTTTCATTACGACAGAACAAGCCACCTGTAATGTGTGCAAAGAGGAAATGGAAGGGGCGCGGGTGGGTGGTCGGGGCGGGGCCAGCAGGCCGGCTTCTCACTTCTTCTCCTTCTTCTTGTCCTGCAGGGAGAGGTGGGGTCACAGGCGGCCGCCCAGCAGCCGGCCCTCCCCGCCAGGGCTCTGTTTTTGAGGGCCCCGTCCCCTATTCCCCCGCACCCCGGAACCCCCAGCCCCCCTCCCCAGGGCCTTCCTTACTGACGGTGGGGCGCAGCCAGCCAGGGCTCGGACCCCATCCGTCTCTGCACGCCGTAAGCGCTCAATAAATATGATTGACTGACTGGCTGCCGGCCTGCCTCTGCTCCTGGGGCAGACTCTCTCCCTCTCCGAGGGGCCGGGCAGACCCAGCCCAGCCTCTCCCAGCAGCCTTCCCCCGGCCTCCAAACCCAGGATGTTCGGTGGCAGCATCGCTCAGGGCCCGGAGGGGCCTCAGAACATAACACCAGCCGACATAGTGGGGTTGCGGGGTGGTGGCGAGCCCCGTTTTACAAACGCCCAAGGCCTCTTTCAGGTCCTAGGGCTCACCCAGCCAGTCACCCGGAGACCCTGGGGAAGGGTCCGGCGTTGAGTGCCGCAGCCTCCTGGGAGGAGTCCACAGATCCAGGGGGAAGGGCACTTCCCCCTAAGCCCCCGAGGTCTCTCAGTCTAACCTAGAGCTCTCTTGCCGCGAGGCCCTGCAGATAAGTTTTAGATCGAGTTCACCGTTCCGCAGTTCCCTCCCTGCCGCCCCTCCACCCCGGGGGGCGATGGGTTGGCTTCCCATCATCATCATCAATCGTATTTATTGAGCGCTTACTATGTGCAGAGCACTGGACTAAGCGCTTGGGAAGTCCAAATTGGCAACATATACAGTCCCTACCCAACAGTGGGCTCACAGTCTAAAAGGGGGAGACAGAACAAAACCAAACATACTAACAAAATAAAATAGAATAGATATGTACAAGTAAAATAAATAAACAAATAGAGTAATAAATATGTACAAACATATATACAGGGGATCCATGACTTGCCTTCAAAGCCCTCAAAATCCTCGTCAAACTCACACCTCCTCCAAGAGGCCTTCCCTGACTGAGCCCCCACCGTCTTCGCGTTCCCTCCTGCACGGCTGACGCACGCGGCTCTCTACCCCTTAAGCAACTGATTCTCACCCTACCGTGGGTCCAACACAGCTCTTCTGTGCAGAACCTTATACTCTGCCATTTCCCCTTCCTACAATTTATTCAGATGTCTGTCTCCCCCTGTGATCTGTGGGTAGGGAACGTGTCCACCGACTCGACTGTACTGTCCTCTCCCAAGCGTTTAGTACAGTGCTGTTGCACGTAGTAAGTGCTCAATAAATTCCACTGGTGGATTGATCACGTGGTGGGGGGGTGGGGGAGAGGGAGGGGACACGGACCAGGACGCGACCCTCACCTTCTCGTTCATGGCTAGGATCATCATGAGTTTCCTGAAGAGAGTGATGAAATCCAGGAAGAGGTCGACGCAGTGCCTGGAGGTGAGGGCGGAGGGAGATGAGCCCACTGCCCACATCTCCACCCTGGCTCTGCCCCCGAGACCACCCGGGACCCTGGGTGGCTGTCAGGGGGGACTGCTGGGACCAGTCTGGAAGCTGCTGGGACTCTGGGGTCCGGGGCAAGGTAGAGGAGATGGGGGGGCGCCCCGGATCCCCGACTCACCAGATGTAATCCTTGTCGCCGTTCTCGGCTTTCTCAATGATGAGTTGAGTATCAAACAGGACAAATCCACACATGACCACGAGCCCCACGTACAGGTTAGCCTGACCAGAACAAGAGAAAAGGTCAACGCTGGCCGGACGGAGGCAGAACATGGGACCCATAGCCCGGTCATTCCTGTCCCCTAAGGTCCCCGGGCATCAGGGGGCCTGGGCCCCGCGACTAGACAGGCGCCTGCCCTCCCGACTCCCCCCGCCCGGACCGCCGGGCAGTCCTGCCGCGGGACCTCACCTGGAAGAGCCACACGGAGCCGAGGAACAGGTTGCCCAGCGAGGAGAGGACCATCAGGCTCATGGCTGACATCAAGATTCCTACGGGAGAAAGCGGGAGCCTGCTGGGCTGGGAGGGGCCGGGCCAGCAGCCTACTTGGCCAGCGGACCGCGCTCAGGGGCTGGGGAGGGAGTGGAGGGGGCTTGGAGGGAGGAAGCAGCCTCACCTCCCAGGAAGAGGTAACTGCGTCGCTGGGCGTACAGCGCGCTCAGGGAGAAGCAGCTGAAGACCACTGCGGTGCCCACGAAGGCTGTGGGGATGATGCTGGAAGGCAAGGGCAGAGTGAGGTGGGGGGGGGGCTCGGTTTTTGGGGGGGGGCTGTGGGGGAGAGGCGAGGGAGAGGGGCACCTACCTGGGATTGATGGCGATGCACAGGTCCAGCGCTGGGCCCAGGCCGACTCCTGCCAAGGAACAGACCGATCCCCGGGGCCGCCGTGAGCGCCGAACGGCTCGGCTGGAGAAACCGGGCCGCGGACCCCGGGCGGGAGAACCCGGCCCTCCCTCGCTCGCCCCGGCGTTCAGCGCCGCCGACCCAGAGCAGCCGGGAGGTCCCTCCCACCGGGTCCGCTCCGCCCCGAGCCGGGGGTCTGGGCCCCCACGCACCTGTGAGGAAGGCGAACGCGGCCAGGATGCTCAGTCTCTTGTGCTCCGTCTCCCGGTTGTGGGGCGTTCCCAGAAGCCACAGCATCAGCCCCAGGGAGCCCAGCCCCGACAGCAGGCCGGCCTGCGGGAGCCGGATGGCCCGGTGAGCGCCGGAGAGGCCTTCCGGGCCCCCCGCCGCCCCCCTCGCAACCCAGAACTCGGGCTCCCTGCTCGGGTGGGTGCGGAGGGCCCGGTTGGCTCTCGGGCCCCGGTCTCTGGTGCACGTGTGGCCTCTGCACACATGCAAAGGGGGGCCCCTTTGGCCCTTGGGGGGATGGAGGCGGGCCCAGGGGCACTCCTCAAAACCTTCAACGTGGGGGCCGGGAGGGCATCGAAAGAAAACCCCAGTTCCACACCCCAGTTCCCCAGGCCGGCAGGGTTTCGGTGACGACTTGGTGGGGCAGGGCCCGGGGAGAAGGGGAGGGTCCGAAGCCGCCGGGAGCCGAGCGCTCACCTGGACAAAGCGGGTGACCACATGGACGTAGGCCCCGGCGGCCGCCACAAACATGCACAGGGCGAAGCTGGCATAGACCTTCTTCAGGTGCTGCTGGGTGGACGGGGAGCTGGGGAGAACGGAGGAAAGCCGTCAACGCTCCCGACAGGCTAGGGGTGGCAGAGGCCCTCCCCGCTTCTTTTCCAACAGCCCCGTGGAGGGAAGTCCGAGAACGAGCGAATGTCCACGGTAACCCCCATGTGACCCCACGGTCACAGCTGAAACTCACATGTGGGAAAACTTCAAGAGCGCATCGAAGTTGATCTTCCGATCGAACACGTTCATGGTGCCGGAATGGATGGGTCCCACGGCCTTCCCCTGCACACTACTGAAGGCTGCAGAGACAGAGACAGAGAGAAGGTGAGACGGACAGAAGAGAGGGGCCTCCCCGGGGAGGGGGAGGGGGCTGGACAGGAGGCCGTTAGGTTCCCTTAAGTGCCGTAACACTTCCTTTTTGGGGACGTGAGGGGGGAGGCTCCGTTCCGCTCCCACCCCCCCGCAACCTCCGGCTGGGTCTGGGGACCCCGGAACCACTGGGAACGAGCAAAAATCAATCAATCGTATTTGCTGAGTGCTTACTGTGTGCAGAGCACTGTACTAAGCGCTTAGGAAGTACAAATCGGCAACTTATAGAGACAGTCCCTACCCAACAGCGGGCTCACAGTATAGAAGAACGGGCAAGAAGGGGTGGCCTGGGAAGACGAGCAAACTGGCCCCCGCCAGAAAGTCCCAATACCCCTGCTCTGCCAGCCCCCACCCAACCCACTGCACCTTAGGCCCCTTCTGGGCTGCCCAGAGCCCAAGGCGGGGGGTCTCCCAGCTCCACGCCGCTCCCCTAGACCGCACTGCAGGCCTCGGGAAGTCCAGGCCGCCCCGCGATTGGAGCCGAAGCCCCTTCAGCCAAGCCCAGAGGGCAGCCGGAGCTTGCCGCGTACCAGTCCGGGCTCCGCCCGCCCCAGCTCCATGGTGGGCCCGGGGCCGGGATGCAGACTCTCCGAATGGCTCCAGCCAACCGTCCCCTCTGTGTGTAGCCGGTCCCCGTCCCCCCACCCGCCCCTGGGCTGCCCGGATCCCCCGAGGCACACCTGCTTCCTCCTGGTCCAGGCGGCAGAGGAGGGCCCCGCTGCCTCCGGCTCCGGCCCGCTCCGCTTCCCACCTGCCGCGCTCTGGCCCTGCTGGCGGGACCGCCGGCCCTCCTAGCCCAGATGGTGCAACGATTGCAGGCTCTTACGCGCCAGCCCCGGCCCCGCCTTCCGGGGCCTCAGGGTGCCAGGCCCCGGGGGGGCAAGAGGCCCGGGGTGGCAGGAGCCGGCGGGTGGAAAGCTGCCATTAGAGTCCCTAATGACGTCCCTAGGCGGCTCCGAGCAAGATGCTGCCCCGGCTTGGCACCCCTCCCCACGGCTCCTCCCGACTCCCCCGGCTCCTATTGCTTCCAGTTTCACATGGTGCTTCGGGGAGATAAACAACCCGCTGGATGTGTGGGCAATGGTCGTGCAATCCGCCTCCAACGGCAGCAACTCTTCTGCAGGCAAGGAGGGAGGGAAGGGCAGGGCAGGGCTGGACATCTTACCTCCTTCCCTTCCCCACAGCACCTGTATATATGTATATGTTTGTACATATTTTTTACTCTATTTTATTTGTACATATCTATTCTATTTATTTTATTTTGTTAGTATGTTTGGTTTTGTTCTCTGTCTCCCCCTTTTAGACTGTGAGCCCACTGCTGGGTAGGGACTGTCTCTATCTGTTGCCAATTTGTACTTCCCAAGCGCTTAGTACAGTGCTCTGCACATAGTAAGCGCTCAATAAATACGATTGATGATGATGGTTGTACATATCTATTCTATTTATTTTATTTTGTTAGTATGTTTGGTTTTGCTCTCTGTCTCCCCCTTTTAGACTGTGAGCCCATTGTTGGGTAGGGACTGTCTCTATCTGTTGCCAACTTGGACTTCCCAAGCGCTTAGTACAGTGCTCTGCACACAGTAAGCGCTCAATAAATACGATTGATGATGATGATGGACGGAGGGAAGGGGAGAGAGGGAGAAAGAGAGTTGGGCAGGGCAGGGCGGGGACGGGAGGGAGAGAGGAGTGAGGGGCAGGGCAGGAGCGGGCAGAGGGCAGGGAACTGGCACTACCACTTCAGCTGGCCCACAGCCACTGCAAGAACAACAGCAGCAGCAGCAGCAGCGGCGGCTCCTATTGTGCAGCTTTTTGGGCCTCTAACCGCAGGAGCGACCACAGGCATCCGAAGCAGGCGGTCACATGACCCTCAGGCAGTTGGGAGAGGCCCGGGGATGACCAGGTCCCCGGTGACCCACGGACAACGCCGGGACGGGGGCGGTGGGGTTTACCATCCAGGGACCTCCTCTGTCCCAGGTCAGTTAGTCAATCATATATATTGATTAACACCGGGGCTCCAAATCCATCTCACTGGCCTAGTGAGTACAGCACAGGCCTGGGAAGCATTAGGACCTGGGTTCGAATCCCTGCTCTGTCACTTGCTGTGTCACTTCACTTTTCTGGGCCATGCTTCCCTCATCTGTAAAATGAAGATTAAGTATGCGAGCCCCACTTTGGAAGTGGACTTTTTCCGGCCTGATTAGCCTGTATAATAATAATAATAATGATCAATCAATCAATCGTATTTATTGAGCGCTTACTGTGTGCAGAGCACTGGACTAAGCGCTTGGGAAGTACAAGTTGGCAACATATAGAGACAGTCCCTACCCAACAGTGGGCTCACAGTCTAAAAGATGGTGGTATTTGTTAAGGGCTTACTATGTGCAAAGCACTATTCTAAGCGCTTGGGGGATATAAGGTGATCAGGTTGTCCCACATGGGGCTCACAGTCTTAATCCCCATTTTACAGATGAGGGAGCTGAGGCCCAGAGAAGTGAAGTGACTTACCCAAAGTCACACAGCTGACAAGTGGCGGAGCCGGGATTAGAACCCATGACCTCTGACTCCCAAGCCCGGGCTCTTTCCACTGAGCCACGCTGCTTCTCTACCCCAGTGCCTGGTGCATAGTAAGCGCTTAAATTCTATTTAAAAAAATTCAATCCATGGTATTTATTGGCCACTAAGTGTGGGCAATCAATCAATCAATCGCATTTATTGAGCGCTTACTGTGTGCAGAGCACTGTACTAAGCGCTTGGGAAGTACAAGCTGGCAACATATAGAGACAGTCCCTAACCAACAGTGGGCTCACAGTCTAAAAGTGGGCAGAGCATTGTACTCTGCATTTGGGAAAGTAATAATAATGGTATCTGTTAAGCGCTTACTACGGGTCAGGCACTGTGCTAAACACTGGGATAGATAGACGATAATCCTGGTGGACACAGTCCCTGTTGCTTATGGGGCTCTCACAGCCTAAACAGGAGGGGGAACAGGTGCCGTCCAATACAACAAAATCAGTAGACACGTCCCCTACTTGTAAGACGCTTACAGTCTACGAGAGCCAGGCCTTAAAATAGATCACACAGAGAGGAGAAACGGTACAAGGACAGGTACATACGCACCGCCGTGGGGCTGGGGTGAGTTAAAAAAAATCAATCAATCAATCAATCGTATTTATTGAGCGCTTACTGTGTGCAGAACACTGTACTAAGCGCTTGGGAAGTACAAGTTGGCAACACATAGGGACAGTCCCTACCCAACAGTGGGCTCACAGTCTAGAAGGGGGAGACAGAGAACAAAACCAAACGTATTAACAAAATAAAATAAATAGAATAGATATGTACAAGTAAAATAAATAGAGTAATAAATATGTACAAACATATATACATATATACAGGTGCTGTGGGGAAGGGAAGGAGGTAAGACGGGGGGGATGGAGGGGGGGTGTGCTTAAGGGGTACGCAGCCAAGGGAAAAACTCCCCCTCTGTCCCAGGAGACAGAGACGGCCTGGGGAGGAGGGGAGGGAAAGGGCATCTTTCTGGGTACCTTGTTCGGTGCTGCTTGACTTCAAACACGTCATTAACCTTCGTGATCCATTCCCGTGCCCAGTGCAGGACATGCCTGCACTGTAATAAATACATATTTATTCCTCTATTTATTTATTTATTTTACTTGTACATATCTATCCTATTTATTTTATTTTGTTAGTATGTTTGGTTTTGTTCTCTGTCTCCCCCTTTTCGACTGTGAGCCCACTGTTGGGTAGGGACTGTCTCTAGATGTTGCCAATTTGGACTTCCCAAGCGCTTAGTCCAGTGCTCTGCACATAGTAAGCGCTCAATAAATACGATTGATGATGATGATGCCCCACCCTGCCCGCGGTGGTGTTGCCTACACATTCAGGGTCGGTGAGGAGGCGGGTGACTTTCAGCCCGTCGGCCCGGATACAAAGCCTACGGGAGGCTGAAGTGTCCTTTGCTGCGTGGTGTCACCCCACCCTGGACACGGACTCCCGCCGTCTCGGACCGAAGGGCCCGAGGTTCCAGCTGCCCATCTCAGAAGGGCCTCCGCCGCATCAGGCGGCTGCTTGAGAAGCGGCGTGGCTCAGTGGAAAGAGCCCGGCATTTGGGGTCAGAGGTCATGGGTTCGAATCCCGGCTCCGCCACATGTCTGCTGTGTGACCTTGGGCAAGTCACTTAGCTTCTCTGAGCCTCAGTTCCCTCATCTGTAAAATGGGGATGAAGCCTGTGAGCCTCACGTGGGACAACCTGATCACCTTGTATCCCCCCCAGCGCTTAGAACAGTGCTTTGCACATAGTAAGCGCTTAACAAATGCCATCATCATTACTATCACAGAAACGAATGATGAGAGAAACAGAGTGGCCTAGTGGCTGGCGCCCGGGCTTGGGAGTCGGAAGGACCTGAGTTTTCATCCCAGCTCCGCCACTTGTCTGCGGCGTGGCCATGGGCAAGTCACTTCACTTAGAGCGTGGGCCCGGGAGTCAGAGGGACCTGGGTTCCGATCCCGACTCTGCCACTTGTCTGCTGTGTGACCTTGGGCAAGTCACTTCACTTCTCTGGGCCTCAGTTACCTCATCTGTAAAATGGGAATTAAGACCGTGAGCCCCATGTGGGACAGGGCCTGTGTCCAACCTGATTACCCTGTATCATCAATCGTATTTATTGAGCGCTTACTGTGTGCAGAGCACTGTACTAAGCGCTTAATCTACTCCAGCACTTAGAACTGTGCTTGGCACAGTAGGCACCTGAACAAATACCATAATTATTATTCTCTGTGCCTCAATTACCTCAACTGTAAAATGGGGATGAAGGCTAGACTGTAAGCCCGTTGTGGGCAGGGAATGTCTCTCTTTATTGCTGACTTGTACTTTCCAAGGGCTTAGTACAGGGCTCTGCACACAGTAAGCACTCAATAAATACAATGAATGAATGACTAGACTGTAAACTCCCTGTGGGCAGGGGGTGTGTCTATTATATTGTTACATTGTATTCTCCCAAGCGCTTAGTACAGGGCTCTGCACACAGTAAATGCTCAATACCTACAACTGCCAGATGGCCTGTGAACCTCTTGTGGGACATAATAATAATAATAAATTTGGTATTTGTTAAGCGCTTACTATGTGCAAAGCACTGTTCTAAGCACTGAGTGGGGGGATACAAGGGAATCAGGTTGTCCCACGTGGGGCTCACAGTCTCAATCCCCATTTTACAGATGAGGTAACTGAGGCCCAGAGAAGTGAAGTGACTTGCCCAAAGTCACACAGCTGATAAGTGGCCGAGGTTGGATTAGAACCCATGACCTCTGACTCCCAAGCCCGGGCTCTTTCCACTGAGACACGCTGCTCCTCTATGTCCTGTGTCCAACCCGATTTGCTTGTATCAACCTCAGGGCTCAACACAGTGCCTGGCACAAGGTAAGGGCTTAACAAATACCACTTAAAAGAAAAAAAAAGGCCTGGGCAGTTGGGGCGGGGGCTGAGTTCCAGTCCCCAGCTCCAGCCCCAATCCAGAGAGGCAGCATAGTACAGCAGATAAGTCACGGGTTCTAATCTTGCCTCTGCCACTTGTCTAGGTGACCTCGGCCAAGTCACTTCTCTGCGTCTCAGTTACCTCATCTGTAAAATGGGGGGTGAGACTGGGAGCCCCACTTAGGACGGGGACTGTTTCCAACTCAATTTGCCTGTAACCACCCCAGCGCTTACTACAGTGCCCGGCACACGGTAAGTGCTTGACGAATGCCACAATTATCACTATTAACCCAGGAACCGGCGGGCACTACGGGAGGAACCTCCTCGAGAGGAGGCCAAGAGGAGGGTGGAGCGGGGGTCACGCGGATCCTAGATTTCCCATGGACTTTGGCAAGCTCCGATAGGATCGTCTCCAATCCAACCTGGCGCCTGACGTGTCCAAAATGAATGCTAAGCAGACCCCTGCCCATCTCAACCCAGAAGAGGGGATTTTAGGAGCCGCCCCCTTCTCCCCCCACCGCCTCCCCAAGGCCTCCGAGGGCTGACTTGGCTCCAGCCCCAGAAACCCGAAAATTCCCAGGGAGACCGACCGCGGGGGCGGGGTTGGCCCTCATCCAGACCCCGAGGACTGCCCAGAAACGAGCCAGTTTTCCCAGATCCCGGATTGGAAGAGGGGTGTACGATTGGGAGGGCTGGATCAGGCCCCCGCCCCCCCCACGATTCCCCCTCAACTCGATCCTCCTCCCCGTTGGCTCCCGACGCTCGCCCCACTCCCGTCGCCCCGGAACCACCACTTACAATGCCAATCGTTGCATCAGGCGGATGCTTCCCCAAGCGTGAACTGCCTGAATTTGGGCGGGTATGGAATGAGGTCACTAGCCGCACCCCAACCCCCCGCCCCACTTCTCCTCCCACCCGCCCTTGGAGTTTGGCAGCCCGGGCAGGAGTCTACGACGGCGCTAGGGTGGGTTTAGGGTGGCAAGGGGAGGGTCCCTCAGGATCACCCTGGGTCTGCCCCAGCAGCCTAACTGGGGATTCCTTCCTATTTAGGGGTGAGCCCCAGCCCCACCCTTATCCCCACGCCAGCCTGCAGACTGGGGTGGGCAACCTGAAGGGGCCACCAGGAATTTTAGCCAGCCACGGGCACCCAGGCGGGGGGCTCCCCAAAGAATAAGGGGAAAAGGGCGGTTTTGGGGGTGGGAATGTCCCGACCCGGATTGGAACGGCGGCTTGGAAAGCCTCGTGGGGAATGGAGGCTGGAATGCCAACCGACCCGTCCTGCCCCCTGATGCCAAGCTTCCCTGCTCCAACACGGGCGGCCTTCTCCTCCGCCTCCCCGAACCCACTGATTTCCCCACAGGCCCAGCCGGTCCCTTGGGGGAGTTTATGAAATAGAGTGAAACACTTCGGGCCAGGAGGAAGATGGGGTCTCGGGGCCCGGCCCCGGGGACGGCCGAGCCTCAGAGTTTTCCATGACAGCCTGCCTGGGTCACGTCCACCACACGGAGTGTGAAACAGAAAGCTGCGTTTTAAGGCAGCCATTTCCGAAAATCCCCGCGAGCCTAAGCCGAGTTCCGACGCTCCTCCGCTCTCCGACCTGGGAATTCTGCTCCGCTCTCTGGCCTGGGGATTTGGAAGTTTTCCTAATTGGGGAGGGAAAGGGGGAGGGGGATCACGTCCTCTGCAAACATCCTTTGTTTTGTTGTCCGTCTCCCCCTTCTAGACTGTGAGCCCATTGTTGGGTAGGGACCGTCTCTCTAGGTTGCCGACTTGTGCTTCCCAGGCGCTTAGTACAGTGCTCTGCACACAGTTGCCGACTTGTACTTCCCAAGCGCTTAGTACGGTGCTCTGCACACAGTAAGCAGTCGATAAATACGACTGAATGACTGGAAACAGGAAGGAAAGGTCCAGAACCCAAATACGACTGAATGACTGGAAACAGGAACGGCAACGGCATCATGTCTATCACTCCGACGGAAAGCTTGTGGGGTGGGAAACTGAGTCCACTTTCTTCCCCGAGGGTGGCGGGCCGCCCTGCCCCCTGTGCCCTCGCCGGGGTGGGTGGGTGGGCCCGGATGACGGTGGGTAAATACCAGGGCATCAATAAGTAACCAGAGGAACCTCTTCTCCACTAACCTTTCATCATCCCTGGGCAGCTGGTCTTTGAGGCTGGTCGGTTTCTGCCCCACATTCATTCATTCATTCATTCATTCAATCGTATTTATTGAGCGCTTACTGTGTGTACAGCGCTGGACTAAGCGCCCTCGGATTGCCCCTTGACCCCCGGGCCTCCTGCCAGGCCAGGCCCCCCGACGCCCTTCTAGACTGTGAGCCCGCTGTTGGCTAAGGACCGTCTCTATATGCTGCCGACGTGGACTTCCCAAGCGCTTAGTACAGTGCTCTGCACACCGTATTTACAGCTCCATCTTGGTTCTAAATCATTTCAATGTGAAAAACAGAGATGTCATAATTACTTTTCCTTCTCTAATTCAAGGACATAAAGCAACAAGTTGCATTTGTAAATAGGTTCCCACTTTAGTTCTGAAATCCCTTTGGAGGACACTTCAGTTTTGGAAAAAGACAATCAGATACCCCTCTGGGAAGAAACAGCCACACGGACATTTTAAAATGTCATTTTAGAGCCTATGTGCACATTTATATTACCACTGGTGCTCAGGTTAATAATGCCATCTTTGTCTCCCCCTTTTAGACTGTGAGCCCACTGTTGGGTAGGGACTGTCTCTATATGTTGCAGACTTGTACTTCCCAAGCGCTTAGTCCAGTGCTCTGCACACAGTAAGCGCTCAATCAATACGATTGAATGAGTGAATGAAAGTAAGCGCTCAATCAATATGAATGAATGAATGAATGAGAGCGTGGCTCAGTGCAAAGAGCCCGGACTTTGGAGTCGGAGGTCACGGGTTCAAATCCCGGCTCTGCCAATTGCCTGCTGTGTGACCGTGGGCAAGTCACTTCACTTCTAGACTGTGAGCCCACTGTTGGGTCGGGGCCGTCTCCGTATGTTGCCAACTTGTACTTCCCAAGCGCTTAGTACAGTGCTCTGCACACAGTAAGCGCTCAATAAATACGATTGATTGATTGATTGATGTTGCCAACTTGTACTTCCCAAGCGCTTACTACAGTGCTCTGCACACAGTAAGTGCTCAATAAATACGACTGATTGCTTGATTCTCTGTGCCTCAGTTCCCTCATCTGTAAAACGGGGGTTAAGACTGTGAGCCCCCCGTGGGATAACCTGATCACCCTGTAACCTCCCCAGCGCTTAGAACAGCGCTTTGCACATAGTAAGCGCTTAATAAATGCCATCATTATTATTAATAATAATAGCCCGGGCTTTGGAGTCAGAGGTCACGGGTTCAAATCCCGGCTCCACCAATTGTCAGCTGTGTGACTTTGAGCAAGTCATTTAACTTCTCTGGGCCTCAGTCACCTCATCTGTAAAATGGGGATGAAGACTGGGAGCCCCGCGCGGGGCAACCTGATCACCCTGTAACCTCCCCAGCGCTTAGAACAGCGCTTTGCACATAGTAAGCGCTTAATAAATGCCATCATTATTATTATTAATAGCCCGGGCTTTGGAGTCAGAGGTCACGGGTTCAAATCCCGGCTCCACCAATTGTCAGCTGGGTGACTTTGGGCAAGTCATTTAACTTCTCTGGGCCTCAGTCCCCTCATCTGTAAAATGGGGATGAAGACTGGGAGCCCCGCGCGGGGCAACCTGATCACCCTGTAACCTCTCCAGCGCTTAGAACAGTGCTTGGCACATAGTAAACGCTTAATAAATGCCACTATTATTATTATTAAGGCCCCTCCCCCACCGGAAACCGGAGGCCCCCTCACCTGTACCCGAGCTGCCCCCGATCCGCCTGGGGCCCCCGAAGCGTCAGTGACGTCACAGGCGAGGGTGACGTCACCCTCTGGGCCCCGCGAGCGCGGGCACGAGGCGGGGGCGCGTCGACGCCACAAGGGCCCTGCCGCGCGCGCGCGAGTGCGCATGCGCAACCGGGCCTTTCTTTTTCTTTCTTTCTTTCTTTCTTTTTCTTTCTTTCTTTCTTTCTCTCTCTTTCTTTCTCCCCCACAGCCCACTTCCTTTTGTCCCCCCGGGCCCGACTGGGGAAACCGAGGGAGAAAAGGCCCAAGGCGGAAGGATCCCGTCCGCGTCCGCTCACCAGTCCCCGCCGCCTCACGATCTCCTCAGCGTCGGCCGACCCACTGAGACTCTTCCGCCCCGCCCGGCCCCTTCACCCGACCCCCCCTCCCCCCGCCTTCTCCGATGAAGCCCCGCCCTCGCCCGATCCCCACTCTCATTGGTCCCCGGCCGCGCCCCGGCCTCTCTATTGGCTACCGCTCCGTAAACAAGGGAGACTCGCCCCGACGCCATTGGCCTAGGGCGTCATCAATCATCTCTGCCCGCAGCCAACCAGCCTCGTCGCAAACCGTCGCTGCCCTGTGGTCCCCGCCCCTTCGGTGACGCTCGCCGGAGCGGCTAGCCGCTACTGCGGCCTCTAGCGGTGAAAGCGGAGCGTCGCAGGGCCCGCCGGCGGGCTCGGGGGACAGCATTCATTCATTCATTCATTCATTCATTCATTCATTCATTCATTCATTCATTCATTCATTCATTCGTCCGTTCATCCATTCGTTCATCCGTTCATCCACTCATTCATTCATTCATCCATCCATCCATTCATCCATCCATAATAATAATAATAATAATGGCATTTGTTAAGCACTTACTTTGTGCAAAGCACTGTTCTAAGCGCTGGGGAGGTTACAAGCCGATCAAGTTGTCACATGTGGGGCTCACAGTCTTCATCCCCATCCAACAATTCATCCATTCATTCATTCACCCATCCATCCATCCATTCATTCATCCATTCTTCCATCCACCCATTCATTCACTCACACACTCACTCACTCATTCATTCATTCACTCATTCATTCATTCATTTGCTCATTCATTCACACATTCATTCATTCATTCGCTCACTCATTCATTCATGCCTTCATTCATTCATTCATTCACTCACTCATTCATTCATTCAATCGTATTTGTTGAGCGTTTCCTATGAGCAGAGCACTGGACTAAGAACTCGGGAAGTACAAATCGACAACAGATAGAGACGGTCCCTACCCAACAACGGGCTCAGTCGAGAAGGGGGAGCATCGTATCTGACAGTATGAAAACCATTCCATAGGAGGGGAAACTGAGGCTCAGAGTGACCAGGAAGGGATTTGGCCTAGGATTTCTCAGCAACAGGCCCGGGGGCGCGGGGTGGGGAAGCCAGGTGCCTGCTGTCTGTCCTTCCTCCCAGCTGGCCCCCTTATAATAATAATTATAATGATAATAATAATTGTGGTATTTGTTAAGCACTTACTATGTGCCAAGGATTGTTCTAAGCGCTGGGGTGGATACAAACAAATTGGGTTGGACGCAGCCCCAGTCCCGCATGGGGCTCACATTCTTAATTTGTCCTCTTCTGGTCATCCCCCAGCCTCTGGGCAGAAGCCCAGCTTGCCCCACTGTCCTCGGGGGTCTCCGGTCACTGCAGGTGGGAGAGGAGGGGGCAACAAGGAGGAAAATTGGGTGGGAATGGAGGGGTGGGTGATGAGAGGGAAGGAGGAGGGTGGGGCCTGTTGCGGCAGGCCTCTGGTGGCCACAGAGGCTGATAGGGGTTTCAAAGTGCAATGTAGGGCCACTCTGGGGGTTGGGAGAGGTGTAGGAGGGGATGGATCCGAATGGGGGGCCGTTTTAGGTGACTTCTGCTACAGAGTGTGGAGCTGGAAGAGGCAGGGAATCCAGCAAGTAGGAGACAACGGGCGTCATTCATTCATTCCCAGACTGAGCCCCTTCCTTCCTCTCCCCCTCGTCCCCCTCTCCATCCCCCCCATCTTACCTCCTTCCCTTCCCCACAGCACCTGTATATATGTATATATGTTTGTACATATTTATTACTCTATTTATTTATTTATTTATTTATTTTACTTGTACATATCTATCCTATTTATTTTATTTTGTTAGTATGTTTGGTTTTGTTCTCTGTCTCCCCCTTTTAGACTGTGAGCCCACTGTTGGGTAGGGACTGTATATGTTGCCAATTTGTACTTCCCAAGCGCTTAGTACAGTGCTCTGCACATAGTAAGCACTCAATAAATACGATTGATGATGATGATGATGATTCATTCAGTCGTACTCATCCAGCGCTTGGGATAATACAATATAACAATAAGCAGACACATTCCCTGCCCACAACGGGTTGGGGGGAATGAATAAAGGGAGCAAGTCAGGGAGACGCTGGAGTGGAAGAAAAGGAAAAGCCCTTGGTGGGCAGGGATTTTCTCACTTTGTTGCTGAATTGTACTTTCCAAGTGCTTAGTCCAGTGCTCTGCACTCAGTAAGCACTCAGTAAATGCGATTGAGTGAATGAATGAATGAAAAGAGGACTTAGCAATAATAATGATGGTACTTTTTAAGCGCTTACTATGTGCCAAGCACTGTTCTAAGCACTGGGATAGATACAAGGGTATCAGCTTAGAACAGTGCTAGCGCTTAGAACAGTGCTTAGCGCTTAGAACAGTGCTTCGCACAAAGTAAGCGCTTAATAAATGCCATCATCATTATTATTATTATCAGCTTGTCCCACTTGGGGCTCACTGTCTTAATCCCTATTTTACAGAAGAGGAAACTGAGGCACAGAGAAGTTAAATGACTTGCCCAAAGTCTAGTGGGGGAGACATCAATACAAATAGGCATATTATATATTATATATAATATATATATGTCTCTCCCTCTAGAGTGTAAACTCGATGTGGGCAGGGAATGAGTTTATCAACTCTGTTGTGTTTTATTCTCCCAAGCGCTTAGTACAGGGCTCTCTGCACATAGTAAGCGCTCAGTAATTACCACTGATTGATTAATTGATTGCTCCACACACAATAAGCACCCAATAAATACCATTGATGATGATGATGGTGATCAATTGTACTTTCAGAGGGCCTGCTGTGTGAAGATAGAGCTTGATAGGTCCTTCTCCCCAACTTTCAAACACGCCCATGTCTCTCCAATCCTAAAAATCCCTCCCTTGACCCCACGGCTCCCTCCAGTCATCGCCCCATCTCCCTCCTACCATTCCTCTCCAAACTCCTCGAGCGAGTTGGCCTACACCTGCTGTCTCAAGTTCCTCTCCTCCAATTCTCTCCTTGACCCCCTCCAATCTGGCTCCTATCCCCTTCGCTCCACAGAAACTGCCCTCTCGAAGGACACCAACGATCTTGCCAGATCCAACGACCCCGGCTTCACCCTAATCCTCCTCCGCCTCCCAGCTGCCTTCGGAAGACCTTCTTCTCCTGATAACGCTATCTCGCTTCGGCTTCACTGACAGGGTCCTTTCCTGGTTCTTCTCCTATCTCTCTGGCGGTCCTTCTGAGTCTCTTTCGCGGGCTCCTCCTCCGCCTCCCTCCTCCTAACTGTGGGAGTCCCTCAAGGCTCAGTTCCGGATCGCCTCCTAATTCTCCATGTACACACGCTCCCCTGGAGAACTCATTCACTCCCAAGGCTTCAGCAACCGCCTCTATGCAGACGATTCCTAAATCTACCTCTCCGGCCCTGATCTTTCTCCTTCTCTGCAGCCTCACATTTCCTCCTGCCTTCGGGACGTCGCTACTTGGATGTCCCACCAACAACTCAAATTTAACATGTCCAAAACCAAGCTCCTCGTCTTCCCTCTCATCTTCAGTGGAAAGATCACGGGCTTTGGAGTCTGAGGTCAGGGGTTCAAACCCCGGCTCCACCAATTGTCAGCTGTATGACTTTGGGCAAGTCACTCAACTTCTCTGTGCCTCAGTTCCCTCATCCGTAAAATGGGGATGAAGACTGTGAGCCCCCCGTGGGACAACCTGATCACCTTGTAACCTCCCCAGCGCTTAGAACAGTGCTTTGCACATAGTAAGTGCTTAATAAATGCCATTGTTATTATTATTATTCCCACCCCAATTCTGTCCTTCCCAAGACTTTCCCATAAATTTAGACAACACCACTAGCCTCCCCGTCTTACAGCCGATAACTTTGGTATTGTCTCTCTCATTCAACCCACACATTCAGTGGGATGTGAAATCCTGTCGGTTCTTCCTTCACGATACCTCAAGAATCTGCCTTTTCCTCTCCATCCAAACAGCTACCATGCTGATCCAAGTACTTATCCTCTCCTGTCTTGACTTCCACATCTGCTTCCCCGCTGACCTCCTGACTCCCTGTCTCTCCCCACTCCAGTCCACACCTCAATCTGCTGCCCAGATCGTTTTTCAACAAAGAACATTCAGTCCTAACCTTCCCTCTCCTCAAATACCGCCAGTATTTGCCCGTCCACCTCTGTATCAAACAGAAACTTCTTACTATCACTTTAAAGCACTCATTCGGCTTTCCCCCACCCACTGACCTTGCTGATCTCCTGCTACACCCAGCCTGGATATTTTGCTCCTCTAACCCCAACCTACTCTCTATATATCTCAGACTCATCTCTCTCCCAGCCAACCCCTTTCCCCCCCATCCTCCCGCTGACGGACCACCACTCTCTCCATCACCAAAGCCCTCCTAAATAATAATAATAATGGTCTTTGTTAAGTGCTTACTATGTGCCAAGCACTTTCTAAACTCTAGGATAGATACAGGGTTATCAGGTTGTCCCACATGGGGCTCACAGTCTTAATCCCCATTTTACAGATGAGGTAACTGAGGCCCAGAGAAGTGAAATGCCTTGCCCAAAGTCACACAGCTGACAAGTGGCGGAGCTGGGATTAGAACCCGTGTCCTCTGATTCCCAAGCCCGGGCTCTTTCCGCTGAGCCACGCTGTTCTCTACCCCTTAAAGGCTTTGCTATTCACCGCTCCCTCAGCCCCACAGAACTTTTGCTCAGATGAATCTGCAAATGATTTTAGTGTCTGTCTTCCCGTTTAGTCTGTAAACTCCTTGTGGTCAGGGAAACGTCTAACCTACTCTATCATATTGCACATTCCCAAGTGCTTAGTACAGTGCTCTGCACACAAGAAGCCCTTAATAAATACCCGTGATTAGGGGCCTGAACTAGGGTGGTGGCAGGAAGGATGGAGGAGCGGGGGAAGGTTTAAACACTGTGAAGGAAAAATTGGGGGGATTTAGAGACAGACTGCATGTGTTAGAGAAGAGTCACCGAGGTTGTGTGGTTCTGGGCTAAAGATCAATCATCAATCAATCAATCGTATTTATTGAGCGCTTACTGTGTGCAGAGCACACAGTGATGACAGTGATAAAGATGACAGTGGTGGTGCTTTTGACTACCTGAAGAGAAGTTTAGGGGAGAAAGTGTCAAAGTATTTAATTCTACTTCTATTCAGATTTCTCCTATCCCTAATCCACTGTGTGATGTCCATCTTCCCCTGTAGAGTATAAGCCCCTTTTAAGCAGGGATCATGTCTACCAACTCTGTTGCATTGTACTTTCCCAAAGCGCTTAAATACAGTGCTCTGTGTCGACTAAGTGCTGTTGATTGAGCAACTAATTGAGTGATTTGGATATACAGCACACCCAGTCCTAAAATACTTGTGGCTGTATCCCTGCCCAACCCCCGCGTTAAGGAAACAGTTTGTACCAACAGAATCCAATGCCTTGACTGGTTACCAACACTTGAAAGTCTCACCTCCACAACATCGCCAAGATCCGCTCTTTCCTCTCCGTCCAAACTGCTACCTTGCTGGTTCAATCTCTCATCCTATCCCGACTGGATTACTGCATCCTCTCTGATCTCCCATCCTCCTGTCTCTCCCTGCTTCAGTCTATACTTCATTCATTCATTCATCAATCAATCAATCGTATTTATTGAGCGCTTACTGTGTGCAGAGCACTGTACTAAGCGCTTGGGAAGTACAAGTTGGCAACATATAGAGACAGTCCCTACCCAACAGTGGGCTCACAGTCTAAAAGGGGGAGACAGAACAAAACCAAACATACTAACAAAATAAAATAGAATGGATATGTACAAGTAAAATAAATAGAGTAATAAATATGTACAAACATATATACATATATACAGGTGCTGTGGGGAAAGGAAGGAGGTAAGATGAGGGGGATGGAGAGGGGGGCGAGGGGGAGAGGAAGGAGGGGGCTCAGTGTGGGAAGGCCTCCTGGAGGAGGTGAGCTCTCAGCAGGGCCTTGAAGGGAGGAAGAGAGCTAGCTTGGCGGATGGGCAGAGGGAGGGCATTCCAGGCCCGGGGGATGACGTGGGCCGGGGGTCGATGGCGGGACAGGCGAGAACGAGGCCTAACGGTGAGGAGATTAGCGGCAGAGGAGCGGAGGGTGCAGGCTGGGCTGGAGAAGGAGTGTAGAGTGTATACTTCACTCTGCTGCCCGGATTATCTTTGTACAGAAACGCTCTGGCCATGTCACTCCCCTCCTCAAAAATCTCCAGTGGTTGCCTGTCAACCTACGAATCAAGCAAGAACTCCTCACCCTCGGCATCAAGGCTGTCCATCCATCTCCTCGCCCCCTCCTACCTCACCTCCCTTCTCTCCTTCTCCAGCCCAGCCCGCACCCTCTGCTCCTCTGCCACCGCTAACCTCCTCACTGGGCCTGTCCCGCCGTCGACCCCCGGCCCACGTCCTCCCCCTGGCCCGGAATGCCCTCCCTCCACACATCCGCCAAACTAGCTCTCTTCCTCCCTTCGAAGCCCTACTGAGAGCTCACCTCCTCCAGGAGGCCTTCCCATGCTGAGCCCCTTTTTTCCTCTCCTCCTTCCCATCCCCCCTCTGCCCTACCTCCTTCCCCTCCCCACAGCACTTGTATATATTTGTACAGATTTATTACTCTATTTATTTTACTTGTACATATTTTCTATTCTATTTATTTTGTTAATGATGTACATATAGCTATAATTCTATTTATTCTGACGATTTTGACACCTGTCTACATGTTTTGTTTTGTTGTCTGTCTCCCCCTTCTAGACTGTGAGCCCGCTGTTGGGTAGGGACCATCTCTATATGTTGCCGACTTGTACTTCCCAAGCGCTTAGTACAGTGCTCTGCACACAGTAAGCGCTGAATAAATATGATTGAATGAATTCATTCAATCGTATTTATTGAGCACTTACTGTGTGCAGAGCACTGTATGAATGAATGAATGAATGATATGAATGAATATATTCATATATTATGAATGATGCCATTCATCATTAAAATTCATCATTATATGAATGATGAATTGAATATTATTCAATATGTATGGATGAATGAATGATCGATACCCATCTTCACCAATCAATCAGTGGTATTTATTGAGCGCTTTCTGTGTGAAAAGAACTGCACTAAGCACTTGGGAGAGGACAATTCAACAGACTCGGTAGACACGTCACCTTTGCAACTATGTTTATTTAGCTGTACATTCAGTGATTTATTTTGATTATTTGTTAATATTTTTATGTCGCCCTACCGTCTTCAGTCATTCATTCATTCATTCAATCGTATTGATTGAGCGCTTACTGGCTGAAGAGCACTGGACTAAGCGCTTGGGAAGTACAAGTTGGCAACATATAGAGACGGTCACAGTCTAGAAGGGGGAGACAGACAACAAAACCAAACATATTAACAAAATGAAATAAATAGAATAAATATGTACAAGTAAAATCAATAGAGTAATAAATACGTACAAACATAGATACATAAATATAGGTGCAGTGGGGAGGGGAAGGAGGTAAAGCAGGGGGATGAGGAAGGGGAGAGGATTTTCAATCGTCAGCTCCTTGTGGGCGTGGAACTTTTCAATCGATCGGTCAATACTATTTTGCTTTGTTCAGTACAGTGTACTTTTCCAGAGGGTAAGAGCTCTGACCCCTCTCAGGGTCACACCTGGAGAGTTCCCAGCACCTTACCAGTCTTGGCTGGGGGACGGAGAGCCCGGCAGAGGCCTACCGATCAATCAGTCGTATTTATTGAGCGCTTACTGTGTGCAGAGCGCTGTACTAAGCGCTTGGGAAGCACAAGCTGGCGACATATAGAGACGGTCCCTACCCCTTCCATTCCTAGCTTGGGCAGCGGCTAGCGAGTGGAAGGCCATCTGCTAAGAGTCAAAACTCCCCCGCGCTGAGCAGCCGTGGCACGGGAGAGGATTGAGGGCGGCGACTCAAGTTTACTGCGGGGAAGGAGGCCATGGTAAACCGCTCCCATGTGTTTTCCAAGAAAACTCCCTGGATCCACTACCAGAACGATCACAGATGGAGGTGGGGCGTTCTGGGAGAGATCATCATCATCATCAATCGTATTTATTGAGCGCTTACTATGTGCAGAGCACTGTACTAAGCGCTGGGGAAGTACAAATTGGCAACATATAGAGACAGTCCCTACCCAACAGTGGGCTCACAGTCTAAAAGGGGGAGACAGAGACCAAACATACTAACAAAATAAAATAAATAGAATAGATATGTACAAATAAATTAATTAAATAAATAAATAAATAAATGAGTCAAAAAATATGTACAAACATATATACATATATACAGGTGCTGTGGCGAAGGGAGGGAGGTAAGATGGGGGGATGGAGAGGGGGACGAGGGGGAGAGGAAGGAAGGGGCTCAGTCTGGGAAGGCCTCCTGGAGGAGGTGAGCTCTCAGCAGGGCCTTGAAGGGAGGAAGAGAGCTAGCTTGGCGGATGGGCAGAGGGAGGGCATTCCAGGCCCGGGGGATGACGTGGGCCGGGGGTCGATGGCGGGACAGGCGAGAGCGAGGTACGGTGAGGAGATTAGTGGTGGAGGAGCGGAGGGTGCGGGCTGGGCAGTAGAAGGAGAGAAGGGAGGTGAGGTAGGAGGGGGCGAGGTGATGGACAGCCTTGAAGCCCAGGGTGAGGAGTTTCTGCTTGATGCGCAGATTGATCGGTAGCCATTGGAGGTATAAGCACCTGTATATATGTTTGCATGGATTTATTACTCTATTTTACTTGTACATATCTATTCTATTTTATAGAACTGTCCTATATGTCACTGTATGTCACTATGGGACCGTCTCTATATGTTGCCGACTTGTCCTTCCCAAGCGCTTAGTACAGTGCTCTGCACACAGGAAGCGCTCAATAAATACGATTGATGATGATGCTGATAAACAGCTGACAGTTGGCGGAGCCGGGATTTGAGCCCATGACCTCTGACTCCAAAGCCCGGGCTCTTTCCACTGAGCCACGCTGCTTCTCAAGACAGTGATGAAGACTGTGAGCCCCCCGTGGGACAATCTGATCACCTCGTAACCTCCCCAGTGCTCAGAACAGTGCTTTGCACATAGTAAGAGCTCAATAAATACGATTGATGATGAATAAATACGATTGAATGAGTGAATGAATGAATGAATGAATGAATGAATGAATGAATGAATGAATGAAGTCCCAATCCGGCCCGCCGGGGGGCGCTCCGGCCCCGCGGGGGCGCCCGTGCCCCGGAGGGGGCGGGGTCAGGGCGAGGCTCCCGAGACGGACGGGGCTCCCGGCCAATGGTGGGGCGGGGCGGGAGGGACCGGCCAATGGGCGCGCGAGCGGAGCCGAAGCCCGAGCGGAGCCGAAGCCGGAGCGGGAACCCGAGCGGAGCCGAAGCCCGAGCACGAGTCCGAGCGGAGCCGAAGCCCGAGCGGAGCCCGAGCGGAGCCGAAGCCCGAACGGAGCCCGAGCGGAGCCGAAGCCAGAGCACGAGTCCGAGAGGAGACGAAGCCGGAGCCCGAGCGGAGCCGAAGCCAGAGCACGAGCCCGAGCGGAGCCGAAGCCCGAGCGGAGCCGAAGCCGGAGCCGAAGCCGGAGCCCGAGCGGAGCCGAAGCCCGAGCGGAGCCGAAGCCGGAGCGGGAGCCCGAGCGGAGCCGAAGCCCGAGCACGAGCCCGAGCGGAGCCGAAGCCCGAGCACGAGTCCGAGCGGAGCCGAAGCCCGAACGGAGCCCGAGCGGAGCCGAAGCCAGAGCACGAGTCCGAGAGGAGACGAAGCCGGAGCCCGAGCGGAGCCGAAGCCCGAGCACGAGCCCGAGCGGAGCCGAAGCCCGAGCACGAGTCCGAGCGGAGCCGAAGCCAGAGCACGAGTCTGAGCGGAGACGAAGCCGGAGCCGGAGCCCGAGCGGAGCCGAAGCCCGAGCACGAGTCCGGGAGGAGCCGAAGCCCGAGCGGAGCCGAAGCCCGAGCGGAGCCGAAGCCGGAGCGGGAGCCCGAGCGGAGCCGAAGCTCGAGCACGAGTCCGAGCGGAGCCGAAGCCCGAGCACGAGTCCGAGCGGAGCCGAAGCCCGAGCACGAGTCCGAGCGGAGCCGAAGCCCGAGCGGAGCCGCCGCCTTCCATCGCAGCCCCCGTTGGGACCCCGGCGTCCGAGCCCCGGGACCCTTTCGGGGTCCGTCGGGGGCGTCGGCGGGGGGGCCCGCCCCGGGATGGGCAACCTGGAGAGCGGCGAGGGGCGCCCCGGGGACCCGCCCCCCACCCCGGGGCTGCCGCCGCCGCCGCCGCCGCCGCCGCCGCCGCCCCCCGGAAAGATGCCCATGCCCGAGCCCCGCGAGCTGGAGGAGCGCTTCGCCCTCGTCCTGGTGAGACCCCACCACGGGACCCCCGCTTTTGTTCTCCGTCTCCCCCCTTTTAGACTGTGAGCCCACTGTTGGGTAGGGACCGCCTCTAGGTGTTGCCAATTTGGACTTCCCAAGCGCTTAGTCCAGTGCTCTGCAATCAATACAATTAATGAGGATGATTCCCAGCCGCCGGGCCCGGGCCGGGATGTGCCCGGGGATCCATCCGTTAGCCGCCCGGAGCTACTTACTGAGCGCCCGCTCAATGCGCGGCACTGTCCCCCCCCCCCCGTCTAGACTGTGAGCCCGCTGTTGGGTAGGGACCGTCTCTAGGTGTTGCCAACTTGGACTTCCCCAGCGCTCTGCACACAGTAAGCGCTCGATAAATACGAATGAATGAATGAATCATCATCATCAATCGTATTTATGGAGCGCTTACTATGTGCAGAGAGGCCCTGCTGAGAGCTCACCTCCTCCAGGAGGCCTTCCCAGACTGAGCCCCTTCCTTCCTCTCCCCCTCGTCCTCCTCTCCATCCCCCCATCTTACCTCCCTCCCTTCCCCACATCACCTGTATATATGGATATATGTTTGTACATATTTTTTTTACTGTATTTATTTATTTATTTAATTTATTTGTACATACCTATTCTATTTATTTTATTTTGTTAGTATGTTTGGTTTTGTTCTCTGTCTCCCCCTTTTCGACTGTGAGCCCACTGTTGGGTAGGGACTGTCTCTCTATGTTGCCAATTTGTACTTCCCAAGCGCTTAGTACAGTGCTCTGCACATAGTAAGCGCTCAATAAATACGATTGATGATGATGATGATGATGAAGTACAAGCTGGCAACATATAGAGACGGTCCCTACCCAACAGTGGGCTCGCAGTCTAAAAGGGGGAGACGGAGAACAAAACCAAACATACTAACAAAATAAAATAAATTGAATAGATATGTACAACTAAAATACATAAATAAATAGAGTAATAAATATGTACAAACATATATACAGGTGCTGTGGGGAAGGGAAGGAGGTGAATGTCCCGAACGCCCCGGAGAGTGAGTCCCAGGGTCCCGGCTCATTCTTTCATTCATTCAGTCGTATTTATTGAGCGCTTACTGTTTCATTCATTCACTCAGTAGTATTTATTGAGCGCTTACTGTTTCATTCATTCATTCAGTCGTATTTATTGAGCGCTTACTGTGTGCAGAGCGCTGGGGAAGCCCAAGTTGGCAACATCTAGAGACGGGCCCTACCCAACGGCGGGCTCACAGGCTAGAAGGGGGAGACAGACAACAAGACAGTCAGGCAGAAGGTGTTGTGCCTAGTAATCCATCCGTTAGCCGCCTGGAGGTATTTACTGAGCGCCTGCTGAATGCCCGGCACCGTCCTGAGCGCCCACGGAATGCTCGGCACCGTCCTGAGCGCCCCGGAGAGTGATTCCCAGGGTCCCGTTTCGGTTGTGCCAGGCCAAGGGGGTTGATGTGCTCGGTGATCCATCCGTTAGCCACCCAGAGGTATTTACTGAGCGCCCACCAAATGTCCGGCACTGTACTGAGCGCTCGGGAGAGTGAGTCCCAGGGTCCCAGCTCGGTTGTGCCAGGCCGAGGGGGTTGATGTGCCTAGTGATCCATCCGTTAGCCACCCAGAGGTATATACTGAGCGCCTGCTGAATGCCCGGCACTGTCCTGAGCGCCCCGGAGAGTGATTCGCAGGGGTCCCGCTCGGTTGTGCCAGGCCGAGAGGGTTGATGCACTTGGTGATCCATCCATCAGCTGCCCGGAAGTATTTACTGAGCGTCCACTGAATGCCCGGCCCTAGCTCGGGAGAGTAAGTCCCAGGGTCCTGGCTCGGTTGTGCCAGGCCGAGGGGGTTGATGTGCTTAGTGATCCATCCGTCAGTCACCCAGAGGTATTTACTGAGCACCCGCTGACCCTGGAGAGTGATTCCCAGGGTCCTGGCTCAGTTGTGTCAGGCCGAAGGTGTGCCCAGTGATCCATCCGTCAGTCACCCAGAGGTATTTACTGAGCACCCACTGAATGTTCAGCACTGTACTGAGCGTTCGGGAGAGTGAGTCCCAGGGTCCCAGCTCAGTTGTGCCAGGTCGAGGGGATTAATGTGCGTAGTGATCCATCCGTTAGTCACCCAGAGGTATTTACTGAGCACCCACTGAATGCCCATCCTCCCTCAGTGCCCAGCCTGGCTCTCCTGACCCCCGCAGCCTCCCCACGGCCAGATGTGGCTCTGTGGCTCCGTGCCCAGTGCCAGGGATGGGGGTGGGTGAGGGCTGAAGGACTCCTGGGATGCGAGCCCGGGGAGGGACAAAGTGGAGCCCCTGGGAAGTTGGTTTGTTGGGTGACTCCAGGAGCCGGCTACGGAACAGGTCCCCGGCAGGCCCGCGGGGAGGCCCGCTGCCTCTACAATAGCCAGCATCCAGCGGTCAGTCAGTTGCTCAGGAACATTTGCTGAGCACCCACTGAACGCCCAGCACTGTCCTGAGCACCCAGGAAAGTGATTCCCATGCTCTCGGTTTGGTTGTGCCTGAGCACCTACGGAATGCAGAGCACTCCGGAGAGTGATGCCCAGGGTGTCGGCTCGGTTGTGCTAGGCGGAGGGTATTGATATGCCCAGTGATCTATCCGTCAGTTGCCCAGGGGTATTTACTGAGCACCTACTAAATGCAAAGCCCTGTACTGAGCACCCCGTAGAGTGATTCCCAGGGTCTGGCCGAGGGGGTTGATGTGCCTAATGATCCAATTGTCAGTTGCTCAGGGGTATTTACTGAGTGCCTACCGAATGAAGAGCACTGTACTGAGCTCTTGGTAGAGTGATTCCCAGGGTCTCAGTTCAGAGATGTCAATGCGCATGGCACTGAGTCGCCCGCAGCAGTCAGAAGGACCTGGATTCTAATCCCGGTGTCGCCACTTGTCTGCTGTGTGATCTTGGGCAAGTCACTTCCCTGCTCTGTGCTTCAGATCCCTCATATGTAAAAAGGGGTTTGAGACCGTGCGCCCCACGTGGGACAGGGACCGTGCCCAACCCAGTTTGCCTGTATCCACCCCAGTACTTAGTACAGTGCCTGGCACAGAGTAAGCGCTTCACAAATCCCGCAATTATCGTTATTATTACTGATGCCTGCCAGGAGTGGGAAGGGGCAGCGGGACCCCAGGGTCCTGGAAAGCGGCCATCCGACATCCTGTGGGGCCTCCCGCCGCCCGCAGCGACTCACTGGGCTGCAGGCTGACTCAGTCATTACCAATGGGCTGTGGCCGGAGGGACAGATGGGGGCCTGAGGCTGCTGGGGACAAGGGGTGGCCTGTTTGGGGTGGGGGCGGGTGCTGGGGTGGGAGGAGAACAGGAGGAGGGTCTTCTCTCTGGCATGGAGGACCAACGGAGGAAGGAGGGAGGATGGCTTATGCTCGACTCCAATCCCCCTTGGCAGGACGCGGAGAGCGGGCAGCGGAGCAGCGGGAGGGATCGGGGTGGGAGGCCGGTGGACATGGGGTTCTTGGGGCCAGCTGTTTCCTAGTGAGGCCCAGAGGCGGCCTCCTTCCCCTCTGGACTTGGGCCGGGCCAGGAGTGCAGGCAAGGAAGTGGAGGGGTCCTCCACTTTCAATCAATCCATCAGCCGAATTTATTGAACGCTTACTCTGGGCAGAGCACTGTACTAAGGGCGGGGGAGAGTTCTAGAGAGGTAACCCGGACCCTCGAGGAGCTTATGGTCTAACGGGGGAGATGGCCGCTAAAAGAAAAGTAATAATCATGGTGTTTATTAGGCGATTACTATGTGCCGAACACTGTTCTAAGCCCTGGGGTAGATACAAGGTAATCAGCCCCACGTGAGGCTCACGGTCTTAATCTCCATTTAACAGAGGAGGTAACTGAGGCCTAAAGAAGTTGACTTGTCAGGGTCACACGGCAGACTAGGGGTGGAGCCGGGATCAGAACTCACATCCTGTGACTCCCAAGCCTGTGCTTTTTCCACTGAGCCACGCTGCTTCTCCGCTAAGGGAAGCAGCCGAGGATAAGGACGTGGGCCTAAGTGGTGGGCGTGGGGCAGGGGCGGTGAGGAGCGAAGCGCTCAGCGGGGACTCGAGGACGCAGCCAAGGAGGAAGTGGGTGGGGGAGAGACTAGTCAGGGAAGGCTTCCTGGAGGAGATGAGGTTTTAGCCTAAAATATGGAAGCGTGGGCGCCCACCGTGAGGCCCATTGGGTGTGGAGTGCAGAGACCTGGGGTCTTCCCAGACTGATCCCGGAGCCTTGGAGAAGGAGAAGTGTTGACTCTTCCCTCCCACCCCACAAATTGTAGCCCTTAGGGAAGTGGGGATCACTGGGTTTGACGGGCGGCTCCCTTGCCTCCAGCCTCGGAGAGGAGGAAGGAAGCATCTGTATCCCGTGGAAGACGGGGAGACAAAGTGGCGGCCCCCGGGCTGCCAGACCAGTTGGCGGGGCTGGGACAGGCCTCCTCCCGGCCTCCAGCCCCGAAGCACCTCCAGATGAGGGCTGGGTGGGCACAGAAAGCCCCCCAGATCCCCCGCCTGACTCTCCCATGAGGCGGCCGCCGTCCTGTCACCCCTGGTCCCCCGCTGGAGCCATGAGGCGCCCATTCTTCTTTCCGCCGGGGCTGTCACTTTCTGCATGAGTCACCGGACCCAGGATTTCTCATGGGCCTCGTGGGTCCTGGAAGCCACTGCCCTGCTCCCCGAGCCTTGGGGAAGTCACAGGAGGGGCCGGGGTTCTCAGAACGAGAGTTGGGTGTTTCTCCCCCAGGAAGCCCGCCCGGCCACCGGAGAGTCCCCAGGGGATCCCCAGCTACGGCCCATGGAAAACCCCTCAGGGGATGCCCTCTCCCAGGATTTCCCACCCTCCCGGGTACGGACCTCCAATCTATCAATCGGTCAGTCATTTGTATTCATTGAGAGCCTGTGGCGGAACAGAGTCCAATCAGGAATCAGTTGATCAGTGGTATGTATTGATTACCCACTGCGCTTTACTAAGCACCTGGGAGAATTCAGTACAACAGTCAACAGTACAACACGTGACCCTGCCCAAAATGAGCTTACAGTCTTGAGAGGGAGACAGACATTAATAGAAATATATAATTTATAGATATGTCTGTAAGTGCTTTAGGGAGAAGGGAGGAGTAAATATCAAGTGGTTAAAGGGTAAGGATCTAAGTGCATAGACGACAGAGGAGGGAGAGGGAGCCTGTGAAAAGAGGGCTTAATCGGGGAAGGCTTTTTGGAGGAGATGTGACCTTAATAGTGCTTGGAAGGTGGGGAGAGTGGTGTTTTGGTATTCCTGGCTGGAGAAGGAGTTCGAGGCCTAGGGGAGAATGTGGGAAAGGGGTCGGCGGCGAGATAGATGAGATGGGGGCACAGTGAGTAAGCTGGTGCTAGAGGAGCGGAGTGTGTGGGCTGGGCTGCAGTAGGAGATCAGTGAAGTGAGATAGGAGGGGGAGAGCTTATTGAGGGCTTTAGAGCCGATGGCGAGGAGTTTCTGTTTGATGCAGAGGTGGATGGGCAACCGCTGGAGTTTCTTGAGAAGTGGGAAGGTGTGAACTGAATAGTTTTTTTTGTTTTGTTTTCGTTCTTTGTTTTAGAAAAATGATGTGTGCAGCAGAGTTAAGTATGGACTAGAGTGGGGAGAGACAGGAGGCCAAGGTTGGATAAAGTTTCAAGGAGAAAGGAGGTGTTCTACAGTGTTGAAGGCAGCTGAGAGGTCTAGGAGAATTAGGATGGAGTAGAGGCCGTCAGATTTGGTGAGAAGAAGATGACCTTAGATAGGGCTGTTTCTGTGGAGCGAAGGGGGCGGAAACCAGATCGGAGGTGATCAAGGAGGGAATTGGAGGGGAGGAAGTGAAGACAGTGAGTGTAGACATCTCTCTCAAGGAAAAGCATTGTGGCCTAGTGCAAAGAACCCAGGCTTTGGAGTGAGGAGACCTGGGTTTTAATCCCAGCTCTACCACTGGCCTTCTCTGACCCTGGGCAAGTCACTTTACCTTGACTTCTTCTCTCTGATGAATTTCCTCACCTGTAAAATCAGGATTCAATATTTATTCTCCCTCCTCCTTAGACTGTGAGCCCAGTATGGGACAGGGACTGTGTCCCACCCAATTATATTGTATCTATCCTGGTGCTTATTACAATGCTTGGTGCAGAGTAAGCATTTAACAAATACCACAGTGATGGTTTTTGTACAGATAGTAGTCATGGTCTCTGCCTTCAAGGAGCTTACAATCTGATTGAGGCGGCAAGCCCTAAAATAGTTAACAAATAGGAGGAAGAGGAGAAAAGTGGCTAAGGATGATAATAGCAATTATGGTACTTGCTAAGCACTTACTATGTGGCAAGCACTGTTCTAAGCACTGGAGTAGATGCAAGTTGGACATAAGGGCTGCTGGAGGTTGGGGGTATCCAAGCTGTCAGGTAACATAGAGTGCCCAAGTGGCAATTGGTGAGAGGGGGTTGTCTGGTGTGGGGGGGCGGGGGAGGGACACGATGTAGAAAGTAATCAGGGAAGACTTCCTGGAGGAGGTGTGATTTCAGGAGGACTTGGAAGAGGCGGTCCAGATGCACAGAAAAGCAGCATGGCCTAGTGGTTGGAGCCCGGGCCTGCCAGTCAGAAAGATTTGGCTTCTAATCCCGGCTCTGCCACTTGTTTGCTCTGTGGTCTTGGGCGAGTCACTTCACTTGTCCGTGCCTCAGTGACCTCATCTGTAAAGTGGGGATGAAGACTGTGAGCCTCATGTGGGACTGCTTAGTACAGTGCCTGGCACATAGTAAGCGCTTAAACGCTATAAAGCAAACAAATGAAAAGAAAACCAGAGGCGAGCCCCAGGCGGGACAGGGACTAGGTCCTTCTGTCTACTCTTCTGCTCAGCACTCAGCAATGTTTGCCTCAAAGTAAGTAATAAATAGTAAATAAGTGATAAATGTGGTATTTGCTGAGTGCTTACTCTATTATAAGCGTAAATACATGATAATTTGATTGGACATAATCCCTTTCCCGCATAGGACACACAGTCTAAGAAGGAGGGTCAATGGGTGTATTCTTCCCACTTTACAGTTAAGGGAACTGAGGCCCAGAGAGATGAAGAGACTTGCCCAAGTTTGCACAGATGGCCAGGGCCGAACTGGGATTAGAACCCAGCTCTCCCAACTCCCACCCCTCATGTCCTTTACGCTAGGTCACCACAGTGGTCATCATTAGAGAGGTGTGGGGTTCCGGTCCGGTCTGAGCACAATCCTGTCAGGGCCGGGAGCGGATTGTGGACCCCAGAGGAATCAGGGCAGGTTCTTGTCTGGTTTGAGCACTGTCCCATCAGGATGGGAGCAGGCCGGGGACCGTGGAAGAGTCAGGGCAGCTCGGGAACAGCTGGGTCCCTGCTGGAGCCTCCGCCCGGAACTGCTTCCCCCTTCCCACCGGCCTTTCCCCTCCTAGCGAGGAACCGAATCTCCCTGAGAGGGACATCCCCAGCCCTGGCGTTCCGCCAGCTCCAAGCCTGCCTCCCCCTCAGACCCTGGCTGGGAACAGGGCCCACTCCTTCAAGGGGCAGGCTGGGCAGTCCACTGCCTCCCTCTCGGCTTCAGCGCCCTAATCCAGTGGGAATGGGTGCTTGGGGGTAGGTGGGCATTGAGGGGAAGTCTGGGGGGAGGCAGAAGGGGGAGCGAGAAGGTTGGGGGGCGGCGGGGGGAATTCCTGTTGGCAGCAGGGCTGCTCACCCGAGAAGGTCTGGCCAGGGGACCTGATTCAGAGCCGCCTGGCGGGAATTTCCTTCCAGCTCTGGGGATTGCGGGGGATTAACTGGATCGTGCCATAGTGGTGTGGGGGTTGGCAATAGTGCTCTGGCCAGAGAACCCCCACCCCCTCTCTCAGGGCTGAGGGAGCCCTGAGAGAGGCCCCCTATACACATCCACCTGCGGAGAGACCCCTTAATAATAATAAATAATAATTATGGTACTTGTTAAGTGCTTACTATATGCCACCCACTGTTCTAAGCACTGGGATAGATGCAGGTTCATCAGATTGGATGCAGTCCCTGTCCCACACGGGGCTGACAGTCTTAATCCCCATTTTACAGATGAAGGAACGGAGGCACAGAGAAGTGAAATGACTTGCCCACGGTCACACGGCTGACATGTGGTGGAGCCGGGATTAGAATCTAGATCCTTTTGACGCCCAGGCTTTATCCGCTAAGCCACCATGCTCCTCACGCTGACCTTCCAGCCAGGTTGACCCCAGTGCAGTAGTGGCTGAAGTTTCTGGCCTGTGTGGGTAGGGAGGGCAGAAGCCAAGGGCCGGTGGTTGACGTTGTTTTCGTTCTCTCCTTCCCCATGCCATCTCCTGGTGCCAGTCTTTTCTGAGCAGGTTTCCGGGGCACAGGGCTCTCCTCTTACCCCCAACCGTTCAATCACTCAGTGGTATTTATTGAGCGCTTCCTGTGTGCCAAGGACTGTACTAAGCGCTTGGGAGAGCACGGTATAACAGTCGGTAGCCATATTCCCTGCCCACAGCGAGCTCTTGCCCCCTCTCTGGATGGGAACAGGGAGGAGCAGATATGGCAGCGGGCGGCTGGGGCTCAGAGCTCTGGGAATCGGGGGGACGGGAAGGGGGGAGTCCTGGGCCGAGGCCTCCCCCCAGCCCCTCCGCCTCCCCGAGTCCCGTGCCGGGAAAGCCGCTCCAGCTGGTGGGAGCTGGAACCTGCTTGGCCGGAAGGACCTAATCCTTGCAGTGCAAAGGAAGCAGCCCCGGAGAGGAAATGAGACCACAGGCCCTGTCCGGCCTGGGGGGGCGAAGCGGCGGAAAGCCCAGGACCCCCCAAACGCAGGGCAGAAGGGGCCATGCTCCCCCAGGCCGGGGCAGATGGGAGCACTGTTCTCCAGAGTGAGGGAGGACAGGTGGTTGGGGCGGGGTGGGGGGCGAGTTCTCCCCAAATTCCCGGCCGAGCGGAGCAGGAGCAGGGCCAGGCAAGGGCCAGGGGGTCGCCCCAGTTCGGAAACACACTTTAGAGAATGGAGAGGAAGGAGCTTTTCCTCTGGAGATAAGAGGCAGTGCTTTCTCTTCACAGTCTCCCTGGGATCGGGCCCGCCTCCGGCCGCTTCATGGCTCCACGCCCACTCGGGGCCCCTGGGTGGTGAACCTGTCCGTCAGACTATGAATTGAGATTGGGGTGGTTGGCAGGAAGCAGGGCCTTGCCTGGGCCTCAGTGTCCCTCTTGGCAAAGGGAACTCCGCCCTCTCTGCTCCCCCAGTTTGCTCGAGATCTTTGAAGGGGTTGATGGATAGGTGTGGGAGGTGGCTGGGGAGAGGGGAGATCCCTGCATGGGAGCAAGAGATTGGCCAGATTTGGCTGCAGGACGTGGGGCAAGCAACACCCCACCAGGCCCCCAACCCTGAGAGAATCAACAGGGCAGACAGAACCCACCGCCCCTCCACCGGGCCCTCGCCCATTCCAATCCAAACAGGGAAACGCCACCGCTTCCTGTCCATTGTCAGTGTCCATACTGCACAGTTCTCCCCTCTTCCTCCTTCTTCCCGCCCCTGATGTGGCCGGGCCTAGCCGAGGGTCAGGTTTAGCCGAGGGCCGGCTTGCGGGGTGCTAGTCCCGGGGCCACCCTGACCGCTCCCCCTCTGCTTCTGCTCTGGCTTCATTGGAGGGGAACGAAATTCCCCCTCTCCTGAGGGAATTTCCTTGAAATTCAAGGAACTTTTCTGGAAGGAAGAAGTGGGGGTGAGTCAGTCTCTGGAGTAGTGGTGGGGAGATCCCAGTAATTCCCCCTCACTGTCCTCCTGCCCAGCTTTGTCCCCCCTCTTCTCCCAAGCCTCCTCTGTCCCTGCCCTGAAAGGGGAGAGAAGGTGAGTTATAAAGAAAGGAAAATAATAATAGTTGTGGTATTTGTTAAGCACATACTATGAGCTATGCACTGGGGTAGAGAAGAGATTATCAGGTCGGACCCAGTCCATGTCCCAGCACTTAGTACAGTGCTCTGCACTCAGTAAGCACTCAGTAAATAATAATAATGATAATAATGATGGTATTTGTTCAGCACTTACTATGTGCAAAGCACTGTTCTATGCACTGGGGGGATACAAGGCGATCAGGTTGTCCCACGTGGGGCTCACAGTCTTAATCCTCATTTTACAGATGAGGTAACTGAGGCTCAGAGAAGTTAAGTGACTTGCCCAAGGTCACACAGCAGACATGTGGCGGAGCCAGGATTCAAACCCATAACAATAATTATTATTACTTATTGAGCATCCATTTAGTGTGGTGGGCTGTACTTAAGCACTTGGGCAGTACATGATAAAGTAACAGTTTCCTTGCCCACAGAGAGCTTACAGTGCAACCTGGGAGACAGACATATTAACAGCTCAAGCGGTCAAAATAAAGTATATACACACATGCGCGCAAAGGGCAAGGAGGGTGTCAATAAGTTCCCAAGTGGTAGAATTGGCTGAAGGGATGCTCTGACTCAGGGTGCAGGGAAATCAATCAGGGAAGGCTTGCTAGAGGAGGTGAGATTCGGGGGAGGGCTTTGAAGTTGGGGAGAGTCTGGCTCAAGTGGAGAGTGAGGATGTTCCACATTGGGGAATAGTGCGAGTGAGGGGTAGGAGACGGGGGGATCGAGAGCAAGGGAGAGGAAGGAGGTGGGCTTTGGGGGAGCAAAGACAGTGGTTTGGGGAATAGAGGGCTTGGCTAAACTATTGTCTTGGCAGAGCATGGTCCAGAAGCTCCCCCATCCTGAAGCAGGGCAGTGTGGGAGAGTGGGCAAGGCACTAATGTCGATACAAGAATGTGCCAGGAGGGTTAGGGCATCCTTAGAGGAGCTGGAAAGTTAGGAGACCCAGCCCACATTCCCTCTTTCTGACATCTCAGGGCGTGGGAGTTTGGGGCAGCAGTCGTAGGGCTTGGGGAAAGGAGCCAAAGCTGGGTGACAAGGAAGGGCTTCAGGCTGAGTTTTTCTCCTGCAGCCCACCGAGAAACCTGACAGGAAGTCGTCTCTCATGCTTGCCTCAGAGATGCAGAGGCAGGAAGCCTCTCTTCTCAGTCACCTGGGCACTCCCAGAGGGAATTTAACTTGGAATGCATCTCTTTCTCTCTCTGGGCATTTGCAGGGGGGCTGGCTGCTGCCGGACCTGCTTTAGTGGGGTTCGGGGTGGGGGTGTAAGCTCCTCCCTAACCTGAAAGCTCATCGCTAGACCGTAAACTCCTCTTCTAGTCTATAAGTTCCCCTCTAGACTATAAGCTCCTTTCTAGACTACAAGCTCATCCTCTAGTCTATAAATTCCTCTCTAGACTATAAACTCCTCTCCTGACTATGAGCTCCTCCCTAGAATATAAGCTCATCCCTGGACTGTAAACTCCTCTAGACTGTAAACTCCGCTCTAGACTGCAAGCTCCTCTTCTAGATTGCAAGCTTCTCTCCAGCCTGTAAGCTCCTCTTCTAGATTGTAAACTCCTCTCTAGCCTGTAAACGCCTCCTCTAGATTGTAAGATCCTCCTGATTGTAACTTCTCTTTAGATTATAAACTCCTTTCTAGCCTGTAAGCTCCTCCTCTAGACTGTAAATCCCTCCTCTAGACTGTAAGCTCCTCTCTAGACTGCAAGCTCCTCTTCTAGATTGCAAGCTTCTCTCCAGCCTGTAAGCTCCTCTTCTAGATTGTAAACTCCTCTCTAGACTGTAAACGCCTCCTCTAGATTGTAAGATCCTCCTGATTGTAAATTTCACTCTAGTTATAAACTCCTCTCTAGCCTGCAAGCTCCTCTTCTAGACTGTAAATCCCTCCTCTAGACTGTAAGCTCCTCTCTAGGCTGCAAGTTCCTCTTCTAGATTGCAAGCTTCTCTCCAGCCTGTAAGCTCCTCTTCTAAATTGTAAACTCCTCTCTAGACTGTAAAGGCCTCCTCTAGATTGTAAGATCCTCCTGACTGTAAACTTCTCTCTAGATTATAAACTCCTCTCTAGCCTGTAAACTCTTCCTTTAGTCTGTAAACTCCTTCTCTAGACTCTGAGATTTTCTCTAGACTGTAAACTCACTGTAGGCAGGGAATGTATCTACCAACTCGGTTGTATGGTACTCTCCCAAACACTCAGCCCAGTGCTCTGCACACAGGAAGTGCTCGATAAACACCATTGATTGAATGATAGGAAGAGCTCAATAAATACCTCTGATTGATAGGAAGCGCTCAATACCGCATGGCTATGAGAAGCAGCATGGCTATTAGAAGCAGTGTGGCTCAGTGGAAAGAACCCGGGCTTTGGAGTCAGAGGTCATGGGTTCAAATCCTGTCTCTGCCACTTGTCAGCTGTGTGACTTTGGGCAAGTCACTTCACTTCTCTGGGCGTCAGTTACCTCATCTGTAAAGTGGGGATTAAGACTGTGAGCCCCACGTGGGACAACCTGATCACCTTGTAACCTCCCCGGCGCCTAGAACAGTGCTTTGCACATAGTAAGCGCTTAATAAATGCCGTTATTATTATTATTATTATTATTATTGGTTGAATGCTAGGAAACGCTCAATAAATAGTTTCGATTAATTGATAGGAAGTCCTCAATGAATACCATTGGTGGATTGCTAGGAAGCGCTCAATAAATACCATCGATCGATAGGAAACGCTCAGTGAATACCATCGGTCGAATGCTAGGAAGCGCTCAGTAGATACCGCCGATGGATTGCTAGGAAGTACTCAATAGATACCGCCGATGGATTGCTAAGAAGTGTTCAGTGAGTGCCATCGATGGATTGACAGGAAGCACTCAGTAGATACCTTGGATTGATGGATAGATTGGTGGCGGCAGCAGGCCGCTCCCCATTTCCCCTCTTGCTCCCCCTCCTGCTCCAGCTCCCAGAGAGGGAAAGGGCCCGGGAAAGGCCCTGGCCCAAGCTGGGCTGCTGGCATCCGTGGCCCGGGCCCTGACCCTGTCATATGGTGGTTTGGCTGGTTACGAAAATAAAAAAACGTGACCTGTAACTAAGGCAGGGTGGATTCAGCCGAGAGGCAGCTTGTAATTTGCAGAAGGCCTAGGCTGTATTTAACCCCGAGAAAATACCATTTCCTCCCCCGGTAGAAGGCTGCTGCTGTTACCCTAGTCTCCTGCCTTTGTGTCCCGGCCGGGGTGGGACTCAGGCAAAAGGCTCTTGGGATCTCCCACTGAGGAGAGGAGCAGCATGGCCTAATGGAAAGATCACAAGTCTGGGAGTCGGAGGACCTGGGTTCTAATCCTGGCTCTGCCACTTGTCTGCTGTGTGACTTTGAGCGAGTCACTTCACTTCTCAGGGCCTCAGTTTCCTCATTTGTAAAATGGGGATTAAATCCGACTCCCACCTCTTTAGACTGCGAGCTCCATGTGGAAAGGGTCTGCATCCAATCTGATTATTTTGCATTTACCCCAGCACTTAGTACAGTGCATGGCACATAGTAAGCCTTAAGTAACCTAAAAAAACAAGAGAGAGAGGATTCTGCCATCCCCCAAGGAGCTCGTTGTGGACAGGGAATGTGTCTGTTTATTGTTGTATCGTACTGTCCCAAGCGCTTAGTACAGTGATCTGCACACAGTAAGTGTGCAATAAAATATGATTGAATGAATGACGAAGACCAGCAACCTGGTTTTACGAAGAGAGCAGATGGGAATTGGAGCATGGTGGGGGCTCTGGAATCAATTTTAATGGCCACCTCCCCCCCCACCCTCACTAGACTATAAGCTTCTTGAGGGCAGGGATCGTATCTACCAACTCTATCATTTTGTACTCTCCCAAGCGCTCAGAACAGTGCTCTGCACACAGAAAGTGGCTCAATAAATCTCACTGATGGATTGACTCTGGCAGGTGGGACACAGAGGAAAGGGCGCCAGCCTTGGACGGGGCCTCGGCTGGCCCCCCAGACCTGCTGTCGAGTGCGTCGTGGGCCGGCCCGGGCCTGGAATACCCTACAATCCCCGCTATCCTGGCCCAGTCTTGCCCGCCGTCTGCTCCACCCGCCCCTGCCCCCACTCCCAGCCCCCAGGCGGAGCAGCCCAGCGGGGCTCCATGCTGGCCTTGCCCTCGCCCAGGCTCGCAGGATGGTCTGGTGGCAGTGGTTAGCACAGACTAGTGCCCACCGCACCCATGGGCTCTGGCTCACCCCTAACCGAGGCCAGAGAGGGGGAAGAGGAGGAGGACAGACCAGCCGCGGAGAGTCACTTTGGACACTTGATATCCTCCCCACCCCCCGACCCCCGCAGAATTTCTGTCCAAATCTTTAAATTCCCTATTATAAATTACTTATTTATTCCCATTAATGTCCATCTCCCCCTCTAGACTGTAAACTCGTTATGGGCAGGGAACATGTCTACTAATTCTGTTGGACTATAGTCTCCCAAGGACTTCGAATAGTGTGCTGCACATAGTAAGCGCTCAGTAAATGCCATCGATTGATTGACTGATTGATTCTGAGACCCTTAATGGGCAGGGATCCAGTCTCGGGTCCGGTGCCATTGCGGGGGCCGGGGGGGTCCTGCAGCCCGGATGGTTTGGTTGTATCGGGCCAGAGAAGCCATAATAATAATAATCGTGGTATTTGTTAAGCGCTTACTATGTGCCAGGCACTGTACTAAGCGCTAGGGTGGATACAAACAAATCAGGTTGGAAAAAGTCTCTGTCCCATGCCGGGCTCCCAGTCTCAATCCCCATTTTCCAGATGAGGTAACTGAGGCCCAGAGAAGTGTCTCGCCCAAGATCATACAGCAGACGAGTGGCAGAACCGGGATTAGAACCCAAGTCCTCCAACTCCCAGGCCCGGGCTTTTTCTGCAAGGCTGCACTGCTTCTACCATTGATCGTCGGCTTACCAATTCTATCTCACTCTTCCAACCACTTAGCACAGTGCTCAGCACCCAGTAGGTGCTCAGTTGATTGATTGAGCCGGGGGGCTCGGAGGCCAGCGGGGGAAGGGACCCCAAATCTGGAGTGAGATTCGCCCCCGCCCGCCCTTGGAGAGCCCGGGCCTGGTCTGAAGGAAGAGTTTTTGGTTTGCATTTGTAGGTTGACACGTAACACAAATCAGCAACTTGCACAGGCTGTCATTATCCCCAGCTCTCTCACCCTCCAACTCCTCCAGGGGTAGGGCTTTTGGATGCTGCAGTCATCTGGGGTTTGCTTTGAAGTGCCAACATCCCTAACTTTTCCAAATCAATCAATCAATCGTATTTATTGAGCGCTTACTATGTGCAGAGCACTGTGTTGCCAAAGCACCGGTGTTGGCCTCCCTTCTAGCCAGGGTGGCTATTTTTTATTGCTCCTCTTGGGGGTGGGCTAATTACTGTTGCCATTGCAGATGACTGATAGTAATAATAGTACTAATAATAATAGCAGAGTGGCCTAGTGGATAGAGGGAAGGCTAGGGAGTCAGAAGGCGCTGGGTTCTAATCCCGGCTCCGCCGCTTGTCCGCTGTGCGACCATGGGCAGGTCAGTTCACTTCCCTGGGCCTCAGTTGCCTCATCTGGAAAGTGGGGATGAAGACTGTGAGCCCCTTGATAATAATAATAATAATCAATCAATAAATCGTATTTATTGAGCGCTTACTGTGTGCAGAGCACTGTACTAAGCGCTTGGGAAGTACAAGTTGGCAACATATAGAGATGGTCCCTACCCAACAGTGGGCTCACAGTCTAGAAGGGGGAGACAGAGAACATAAGAAAACATATTAACAAAATAAAATAAATAGATATGTACAAGTAAAATAAGTAGAGTAATAAATATGTACAAATATATATACATATATACAGGTGCTGTGGGGAAGGGAAGGAGGTAAGGCGGGGGGGATGGAGAGGGGGAGGAGGGGGAGAGGTAGAAGGGGGCTCAGTCTGGGAAGGCCTCCTGGAGGAGGTGAGCTCTCAGTAGGGCCTTGAAGGGAATAATGGCATTTATCAAGTGCTTACTATGTGCAAAGCACTGTTCTAAGCGCTGGGGGGGGGATACAAGGTGATCAGATTGTCCCACATGGGGCTCACAGTCTTAATCCCCATTTTACAGATGAGGTAACTGAGGCCCAGAGAAGTGACATGACTTGCCCAAAGTCAAACAGCTGACAAGTGGTGGAGCCGGGATTTGAACCCATGACCTCGGACTCCAAAGCCCAGGCCCTTTCCACTGAGCCACGCTGGACTGTGTCCAACCTGACTATCTTGTATCTACCCCAGCGCTTAGTACAGCCCCTGGCATATAGTAAATGCTCAACAAATACCACAATTAATATTATCGTTATTATTATTATGCAGACCCACTGCACCCGTGTAAAGTTGCCAAGGCATTGCGGGGGCTTGGGGAGGGTCAGGGCAGGGGGACCTTAGGCCGATTTTCCTAGAAAGCAGGTGGATTTCCCTGTGGCATCTAGGGGGGACATGAGAAGTGGGCATCGTGGCCAAAGTGCCCCCCTTCCGGGCCCTTCAGGGTTGCAGATAAGGAGCGGGCAGGGGGAGGGATGGGATGAACTTTGGCATTTACGAATCGATGGCAAGGAGCAGCAGTGCCAATCTGCCCATCCTCATTGAGAAGCAGCGTGGCTCAGTGGAAAGAGCCCGGGCTTGGGAGTCAGAGGTCATGGGTTCCAATCCCAGCTCCGCCACTTGTCAGCTGTGTGACTTTGGGCAAGTCACTTAACTTCTCTGGGCCTCAGTGACCTTATCTGTCAAATGGGGATGAAGACTGTGAGCCCCATGTGGGACAACCTGATCACCTTGTAACCTCTCCAGCGCTTAGAACAGTGCTTGGCACATAGTAAGCACTTGAAAAATGCCATCATTATTTATTATTATTAGTATTGTGCCAAGGGTTTGGAGAGCCCTCTGAGGCCCGCTACCGGGACTCGGGCAGTTCCCAGTGGTCACCCCAGGTAGCCCTCGCCCAGACCGGGGTGAGGTCATGATTGTTTGCTCTGTCTCTGGGATACCTCAGGGCTAGTGGTGTTCTCCTCCTGGGTGCTTCAGAAGAGGATGAGTGTGGGTCAGGGGTGTGTACACACACTCACTCACTCTCTCTCACACACACAAACATACCATCCCTGTTGCTAACTTAATGAGCTATATCAATTGGATTGACCCAACCTATAAAATGTGGTTTATTTATCTGTTAAAAACACGGTGTTAATTAGGGCAGCTCCAGGCAGGAAGGTGATGGGACTGGTGAGGGAGGAGATGTTGGAGATGCCCTGTCCTGGGATTTGGGGTAGACCAGGGGTCATTTCCAAGCCCTTTAAGAGACCAGGGCAGGCTGGGAGGGACAAGAAAGGGGTGGCCTAGTGGAAATAGCCCGGGCCTTGGAGTCAGGGCCTGGGTTCTAATCCTAGCTCTGCCTCTTGCCTGCTGGGTGACTTTGAGGAAGTCACTTTACTCCCCTGGGCCTCAGTTCCCTCAATTGTAAAATGGAGATTTAATATCCATTCTCCTTTCCTTAGACTAGGAGCCCCATGTGGGGCAGGGACTGTGTCCAACCTGATGACCTTGTATCTGTCCCAGCTCTTGGCATGAAATAAGCACTTAACAAATACCTTTATTGTTATTATTATTATTCTTGTTATATTATCGGAGGCAGGGAGGAAGGGGCCGGGCTAGCTGACACCCCCTGATTGCCAACCTGGTTTCTCTTCAGGGGAACAAACATGTATCAAAGGGGAGTTTCTGAGTTCTCATCACTGGAGGTACAGCACAGTGCTTTGCACACCATAAGAGCTCAGTAAATACGATTGAATGTTTGGAGGTGGGTGGGGAACGGAGTCTGCCAGCTGTTGTCGTGTACTCTCCCACACACTTAGTACAGTGCTCTGCACATAGTACGCCCCCAATAAATACCTTTGATTAATTGATTGGAGGCTGGAGAACAGCTTGTAGAGCAGGCTAGGGAACAAGGAGGAGCCAGAGAGGGAGGTATTACCAGGCCTAACTTTGGGCATGCAGTGTTAAGCTGAACAAATAATAATAATGATTGTGTTTGTTCAGAGCTTACTATGTCTCAAGCACTGTTCTAAGCGCTGGGGTAGATACTAGCTAATCAGGTTGGATACGGTCCCTGTCCCACATGGGGCTCAGGATCTTAATCCCCATTTTACAGAAGAGGGAACTGAGGCCCAGGGAAGAGAAGCGACTTTCCCAAGGTCACACAGCAGACAAGTGGCAGAGCCGGAATTAGAACGCAGATCCTTCTGACTCCCAAGCCTGTGGTCTGTCTACTAAGCCGGGCTGCTTCAGAACTCTCTCCCTAGCAAGTTGCCCTTTCAATTCTTTCATGGACCTGGGGACTGCCTCAGTTTGGCCTTCCATAAATAATTCTAATGATGGTATTCATTTTATTATTATTAGTAGTAGTAGTCATAGTAATAATAATAATAATAATAATGTCATTTGTTAAGCGCTTACTATGTACAAAGCACTGTTCTAAGCGCTGGGGTAGATACAAGGTAATCAAGTTGTCCCACATGGGGCTCACAGACTTAATCCCCATTTTCCAGATGACTACTACTTCCAGTAGTAGCATACTACTACTATAATAATAATGATGGCATTTATTAAGCACTTACTATGTGCAAAGCACTGTTCTAAGCGCTGAATAATAATAAATAATAAATAAATACAAATATAATAAATAATGATGATGATGACTGTGGTATTTGCCAAGCACTTACCAATTTCTCAGCACTGTACTAAGCACTGGGAAAGATACATGATAATCAGGTTGGGCACAGTCCCCACCCCTCAGGGAGATCACAGTGTAAGAAGGAGGGAGAACAGGCATTGAATCCCCTTGTGACAGATGAGGAAACTGAGGCCTGGGGAAGCAAAGTAAGTTGCCCGAGGTCACAGCAGGTAAGGGGCAGGACCAGGGTTCGAACCCAGGTCCTCTGACTCTCAGGCCGGGGCTTTTCCTACTAAATCGGGCTGTTTCTCTAGTAAATTCCATTCCTCCTCCTCCCCTCCGTCTGTCGTGTGGGAAGGAGTGGGCTGAGGTTTGGGGGCTGGGAGAGGGAGGAGCCCCTGCAAGGGCGGCAAAAAATTCAGCTGGATGGTTGATGGGAGCAGGTGGGGGAGTAGCAGGAGACGAGATTGGGTGTCGTGGTGGGAAGCGACAGGGGGTCGTGACCCCAGCCCAAGGCTTGGGTTTGTCTGGGAAGGGTACCGGTTGGGGTGGGGCGCGAGATCACTTTCAGAGCGGGATTTGGGAAAATGGAATTTTTGCCCACTGGAAGGGGTGAGAAGGTAGAGATGGGAAAGGTTGAGGAAGTCCAGATGGGACGTGTCCGGGGCCCGGCTGGGCGATCCAGAGGCCAGGCCGGTCGCTGAGACTGGGGGGACGTGATCTCTCCAGAGAATGTCATCTATCCAAAGGACAGAGGAGAGAGAGTGCTCTAATTCCTGCCGGTGGCAATAGCCAGCATCCTCATTCATTCATTCACTTGTATTTATTGAGCACTCACCGTGTGCAGAGCACTGAACTAAACTTTTGGAAGAGTACAGTAGAGCAATAAACAGATACATTCCCTGCCCACAGCAAGCTTGCAGCCCTGAGGGGGAGGCAGACATTAATATAAATAAATACATTACAGATATGGACGTAAGTGATGTGGGCCGGGGTTGGGTGGGGATGAACAAAGGGAGCAAGTCAGGATGATGCAGAAGGGAGTGGGAGAAGAGGAAAGGGGGGGTTAATGAGGGAAGGCCTCTTGGAGGAGATGGGCCTTCAATAAGGTTTTGAAAGCGGGGAGAGTCATCGTCTGTTGGATTTGAGGAGGGAGGGCCTTCCAAGCCAGAGGGAGGAATTGGGCGAGGGGTCAACTGTGAGATAGACGAGAGAAGCAGTGTAAAGAGCACGGGCTTGGGAGTCAGAGGTCATGGGTTCTAATCCTGGCTCCGCCACTTGTCAGCTGTGTGACTTTGGGCAAGTCACAACTTCTCTGGGCCTCAGTTACCTCATCTGTAAAATGGGGATTAAGACTGTGAGCCCCACATGCGACAACCTGATCACCTTATATCACCCCAGTGCTCAGAACAGTGCTTTGCACATAGTAAGCGCTTAACAAATGCCATTATTATTATTATTATTATCGAGGTACAGTGAGAAGGTTGACATTAGAAGAGCGAAGTGTGCAGACTGGATTGTAGTAATAATAATAATTATGGTATTTGTTAAGCGCTTAGTGTGTGCCAGGGACTGTACTAAGCACTGGGATGGATACTAGCAAATCAGTCCTTTGTCATCATCATCATCAATCATCAATCGTATTTATTGAGCGCTTACTGTGTGCAGAGCACTGTACTAAGCGCTTGGGAAGTACAAGTTTGCAACACATAGAGACAGTCCCTACCCAACAGTGGGCTTTGTCCCACATGGGGCTCACAATCTAAATTCCCATTTTACAGATGAGGTAACTGAGGCCCAGAGAAGTGAAGTGACTTGCCCAAGGTCACCCAGCAGGCAAGTGGCGGAGCCGAGATTAGAAACCGTGACCGTCTGACCCCCAGGCCCGGGGTCCGTCCACTAGGCCATGCTGCTTCTCTTAGTAGTGAAGTGAGGTAGGAGGGGGCCAGGTGATTGAATGCTTTAAAGCCAAGTGTGAGGAGTTTGTGAGTTTTTGGTGAGGAGTAACCATCAAGATGGTAGCCTGACCCACCCGGAGAGGATCCCCCAAGCAGGAGCTGGTGTCCCTGGGACATCGGGCGGCAACCGGGGGGGAGACAGGGCTCCTCTTGGCTCAGCCCAGAAGGGCTAACAAGCCTTTTCCATCTACCTCGAGCTCGCCCAGTCTATTTGGCTGGCTCTGGGACCCTCCCAGCAGCTCCAGAGAGGCGGGCCGGGGCGTGGAGAGGAGGGAGCCAGGCCCGGACTACTTTGGCCTGTTTGCTGGTTGCCTCCAGACTAAGGGATTCTCCACATCCCCTCGCTTCTTCCAGGGCACCCTGAAGTAGCAGCTGGTTCGGGCCCAGTCCCTCTTTCATCACCGGCTTGGGTCCACTGAGGCAGACCAGGAAGACCCCATACGTCAGTCCAGGGTGTGGCTTTAGGGGTCTAAACCACCGGGCTCTGTCCTGCTTCACCTGGCTTCCTTCAGCCCCCATCTGCTTTCCGGCTCCAGAAGCCCGAGTCACTTAATCACTAAATGGTATTTATTGAGTGCTTACTGTGTGCAAAGCGCTGTACTAAGCGCTTGGGAGTGGACAGTAGAACAATAAACAGACCTTGCCTGCTGTGTGATCTTGGGCAAGTCAGTTCACTTCTTCTGTGCCTCAGGTATCTCATCTGTCAAGTGTGGATTCAATATCTCCCTCGGAGTCAGGTCTGGGTTCTAATCCGGGCTCCACCACTTGGCTGCTGTGTAACCTTGGGCAAGTCGCTTCACTTCTCTTAGAGAAGCAGCATGGTCTAGTGGAAACAGCCTGGGGCTGGGAGTTGGAGGACCTGAGTTCTAATCCTGGCTCCACCACTTGTCTGCTGTGTGACCCTGGGCAAGTCACTTCATTTCTCTGTTTCTCAGTGACCTCATCTGTAAAATGGGGATTGAGTGTGAGCCCCATGTGGGACAGGGACTCTGTCCAACCGGATTTGTATGTATCGGCAGGCAGACCCAGGCTGGATTTTACATCCCATGCTGCAGGACAATCTCCTCTTCCTTTGTCTCAGAAAGAAGCTAGCCCAGAGGCCCTCAGGCCCTCTCCTAATAATCATTATTGTGGTATTTGTTAAACATGGATTATGTACGAAGCATTGAGGTATACACAAGATAACCCGATCAGATGCAGTCCCTGTCCCACGTGGGGCTTGCGGTCTATATAGGACGGAGAAGCAGCGCACTCAATTGGAAAAACTAGAGGGCCTGGGTTCTCATCCTGGCATGGATGCTTATCTGTTGTGTGACCTTGGGCAAGACACTTCACTTCTCTGGGCCTCGGTTTCCTCATCTGGAAACTGGCGATTCAACGCCCGTTCTCCCTCCTGTTTAGACAGCGAGCCCCAAGTGGGACAGGGACTGTGTCCGACCCAATTGTCTCTTACCATCCCGGTGCTTAATACGGTGTTTAGCACATAGGGAGTGCTTCGTAAATGCTATTATGATTAACAGGTTTTGAATTCCCATTTTATAGAGGAGAAAACTGAGGTATCAAGAAGTCAAACGACTTGCCCAGAGTTGGGCAGCGGGAAAGTCGCAGAGTCCAGATTAGAGAAGCAACGTGGCTCAATGGAAAGAGCCCGGGCTTTGGAGTCAGAGGTCATGCGTTCAAATCCCGACTCCCCCACATGTCTGCTGTGTGACCTTGGGCAAGTCACTTAACTTCTCGGAGCCTCAGTTACCTCATCTGTAAAATGGGGATGAAGACTGTGAGCCCTCGTGGGACAAACTGACCACCTTGTATCCCCCCCAGCACTTAGAACAGTGCTTTGTACATAGTAAGCGCTTAACAAATGCTATTATTATTATTATTATTATTATTATTAGAACCCAGCTTTCAGGCCTCTCCTGCCCCGGGAATGCTGCTCTCCCCTACTCACCTCTTTCCCATCCTTCTCTACCTCATCCCCCTGTTCCCCACACCCCTCCTCCCCTTACCCTTCCTCTCCATCCCCCTCCTGCCCCATCCCTCTCTGCCCTGTCCCCATCCTTCCGACCGCCCCCTCCTATCCCGTCCCCCTCCGCCCTGTCCCTCTCATCCCCCTCCTCTCCATCTCCCTCCTCCCCGTCCCCCTCCTCTCCTTCCCCCTCCTCCGCGTCCCCATCCACGAGCCAGCAGCCAGAAGCTCCTCTGGCAAAGCCCGGCTGTTGCTACTTTTTTCCTTTCCGCCACAGGACACAGCTCTTCTCCCAGAAGCTCCAGCAGTAGCTGACTCAGAGCCCGGTTCCAGGATGGGCCGTCTGGAGGGCCTCCTCCCAACCCCAACCCTGGAGAGGGGGAGGGTGGGAAGTGGGGGGTTTGGGGGAGGTCTGCCACCTGCACAGCAGACCCCCAGAGCCAGGCCGGACCCCCCAACCCTCCCCACCATCTGTGCCTCCAATTCCCTCGCTGCCCCAGAGGCCAGAGAGACGCATGGTCAGCTCCTGGGGCCTATTGAATTCTACCTCTTGGACCTGGGCTCGAAATCCCTCATTTTTTTTCGGTTTTTTATTTGAAGGGGGCCTTTTAAACCTGGAATTCATCATCAGTGGTATTTTTACCTAAACACCATCGATGAAGAATTCTACTGAGCGCTTACTCTGGGCAGAGCAACATACTACGTGCTTGGGAGAGTCCAGGGCAACAGAGTTGGCCGACATGTTTCAAGTTTTCTTTGGGAATTAGGAGGAGCAGCGGCAGTGTGGGCTCTGGGCCGCCTGAGCAGAAAAAGACACCCGCCCCAGCCCCCCGACCCCAACCGCCCCCACCCCGCTGGCCCCGGGCCCCGGCCAGCTGGCTTGCGTTAAAGGCTCCGGCCGAAAATAACCCCGATTGTCTGGGAGCTGCTACTGCAGCGGGGCTGCCTGGCCCGGAGGGTCCAGGGAGGGGCCCCGGGGGAGACGTGGAGGGGGGCGAGAGGCAGCGGGAATTGGAACCGGCCCCCTCCCCACCCCGCCACCCCATCCCACCACAGCCTGGCCCCGTCTGGGCGACGTGACGCACGAGCTCTCCCCTTCCCACCCCTGCTCAATCAACAGGACGTAGTCAGCCGGTCGATCAATCAGTGGAATTTCTTGAGCGCCAACTGTATGGAGAAGCAGTGTGGTCTGGAGGCTAGAGCCCGGGCCTGGGAATCAGAAGGACCTGGGTTCTAATCCCTGCTCCGACACATGTCTGCTATGTGACCTTGGGGGAGTTGCTTCACTTCTCTGGGCCTCAGCGACCTCATCTGTAAAATGGGGAGGAAGACTGGGAGCCCCATGTGGGACAGGAGCTGTGTCCAACATATTAACTTGTATCTACCCCAGTGCTTAGAACAGTGCTTGGCACATAGTAAGTGCTTAAGTACCATCATTATTATTGTTATTATTTTATTATGGAGCAGCTTGTTGTTGGCCGGGAATGTGTCTTTTTTACTGCTATATTGTACTCTCCCAAGCTCTCAGTACAGTACTCTGTACACAGTAAGCGCTCAGTAAATACAATTGACTAAGTGCCAGGGAGAGGACAAGGTAAGGGAGTCGGGACACACAAGTCCCTCCTCTTGAGGAACTTTTTTAAAAAAAAATGGTATTAAGCACTTACTACGTACCACACACTGTACTAAGAGCTGGGGTAGACACAAGCTAATCAGGTGGAACCCAGTCTCTATCCCCCATGGGACTCCCAGTCTTCATTCCCATTTTACAGATGAGGGAACTGAAGCACAGAGAAGTGAAGCAACCCGGCCAAGGTCCCACAGCAAAGAGGCGAAACCAAGAGTAGAAGCCAGGTCGTTCTCTTAAAGACTTACAGTGTGAACATCCACTCTGTGCAGAGCGCTGTTGTAAACACTGGGGAGAGCACAGTAAAGTAGAGCCCATCCCTGCCTTCCAAAAGCTTACAGGAAAACGACTGATGGATTGATTTAAGGAGAAGGGAGCAGGATCCCACAGTTACTTTCAAGGCACAGGATGGGCCCCAGGCTGAGTTGTGTCTAACTCCGCTCCCCTCCCCGCCACCCCCACAAACACATCCCCATGGGCTCGGGGAGTTACGGGTGGTCCCCAGCATGGGCAAGGAATGTGTTTGTTTATTGTTGGACTCTCCCACGCGCTTAGTACAGTGCTTTGCACACAGTCAGCGCTCAATAAATATGATCGGATGAATAAATGAGATGGGGTCCCTCCCGGGGTGCAGGGGCAGCCTGGTCACTTCCCCTCCCTGTCACTCCTACCCCCCTGCCCACCCCCTGGGCCCAGTGTGTGTGTCCGTAAAGTGGGTCGGTGCGCGTGCAGGGCTCGAGTGGCGTTCCACGTCCGGATTGGCGGCATGTGGCGGCCAGAACAATGTCCCGTTTCATCTCGGTGGGGGTTGGGAGCCGAGCAGCGAGGAGGAGGAGGGGGTGACGGCTGGGCTGGGCTGGGCCAGGGTGGGCCGGGGTAGGCCAGGGTGGGCCGGGCCGGGCTGCGTGGGAACTTTTCCTTAGGGTGCTCTCAGCGGCCATGGGGGCGATCAATGTCAACGGCGGGGGCAGCGGGGAGGCGGGGTGGTGGGGCTGGGAAACCACATCTCACCATCTCACACTGGGGCTTTATCTGCCTAACAGAAACAAACTCCCCGAGCTCCCTGCTGGCCCCCCGCCATCTTTTCCGCACACCCCCCACCCAATCCCCTGGGCTCCCCGCAGCCTCGCCCTGAGGAAACCATGGACCCTTCTTGGCCCTGGTGGTCTTAGCCCTAGCTCTCAGGGGTTACCAGCACCACCTGGGCCCCGACCAGAAGCTCCGTGGGGAAGCTTTCTTTCCAATTCCTATTTTCCGTCAGTTGGGTTTTTCCCTGCGCTCGGGCTGAGGCGGTGGCAAGTCCCAGAGGCGGACAGGAAGCTCTAAGCCCCCTTCCCGCCGGGTCGGAGGGGAACTGAGGCAGGGGTGGGGTCGAGGGGGAGGTGGGCCGGGCCAGAGAGGCCTGGCCACAGTGGGGAGAGTCTGTGGTGCCCAGCTGGGACCACGGAGCCATGGAAAGTCTCCCTGCTGTTTCTTCTTCTGGAAAAGCGGCCTGGCCTAGTGAAAAGTGCACAGGTCTGGGAGGTGGAGGGCCTGGGTTCTAATCCCCGCTCCCTCCTTCCCTGATGGGTGGCCGTGGGCAAGTCGCTGAACTCGTCTATTCCTCCATTTCCTCATCTGTAAAATTAGACCGAGAGCCCCAGGTGGGACAGGGAGCGGTGCCAAATCCGATGATCTTGGATCTACCTTGGGCTTAGCGCAGAGTAAGCGCTGAATACCACAGCGAGAGAAGCAGTGTGGTCTAGTGGCTAGAGCACGGGTTTGGGAGTCAGAAGGACCTGGGTTCTAATCCCGCTCTGCCACTTGTCTGCTGTGTGACCTTGGGGAAGTCACTTCACTACTGTGGGCCTCGGTTCCCTCTTCTGTAAAAGTGGGGATTAAGACCGTGAGTCCAATGTGGGACATGGAGTGTGTCCAACCTGCTTGCCTGGTGTCCACCCCAGAATTTAGTACAGTGCCTGGCACACAGTAAGTGCTTAACAGATACTACACACGTTCAAATGAGGATGATTATTATTCTGGCCTTTCTGCCCACCCCCTCCAACCCCCCCTGGACTCTACCCTGCCTCCCATTCCCCCATTTGGCATCAGAGAGCTTGAGGCACCTCCCTTCTGGGAGGCCAAGGACTCACACTGGGGGGCTGGAGAGAGAGGGTGGAGAACGGGTGAGAGGAGAAGGAGGAGGAGGAAGAACAGGAGGAGCAACAGTGGCTAGTGAAGCAGAGGTAGCAGAAGACCAAGTCCAGGCCAGAGTGACCAAGAGCCTCTTGTGATAACATCCTTCTCCTCACCAAAACCGTGTTGTGGGCCTAGGGTGGTGTTCCCCTTAGACCAGGGGTTGTTCACCCAGAAGGCCCCGCTCCGTACCCTAAAGAGCAGCCCTCCCACTAAACCTCTCTGCCTTGCAGTTTGCAAGCTCTTAGGGGAAGATCAGCCCAGTCCCGGCCCGACCCCGAGACCTCTCACCCCAAATGGGAGCAAAATCCCTTCCTTGGGTGCCAGCTCTGGAGAAGCAGCGGAGGATAAGGGAAGTTATATTCTGGTCCCCCAGATCTTTGATTCCCGAAGGACCGTGATGGAAAGACAGAGGCCCGCTCGTGGCCCCCCGCCCAGCTGATTCACCTGGCCACTTCTTCCCCAGGGCCCACCGTCCAGATCCCTGGAGGTTCCCTGGAGTTGGCCCGGCTGGGTGGGCTACCAACCCTTTACCCCCTGCCTAGCCCGGGTGAGCCGGGAAGCGGTCGACTAAAGCCCGGTGATTGAAGGCGGACACAGCTGGCAGCTTGGTGGTTAAGGGGAGGAAGTTGGTGTAGACAGGAAGTGATATCTCTCCCTCTTCATATCCGACAGACAATGATTCTCCCTCGCGTCAAAGCCATACTGAAGGCCCATCTCCTCCAAGACGCCTTCCCTGACCAAGCCCTCCTTGCCTCTTCTCCCACTCCCTTCTGCGTCACCCTGACTTGCTCCCTTTATTCATCCATCACCCCTAGCCCCACAGCACTCGTGTACATATCTGTCGATTATTTAATGTCTGTCTCCTCTGCTAGATGTGTAAACTCGTTGTGGGCAGGGAATATGTCTATTATATAGTTCTATTATACTCTCCCAAGTGCTTAGTACAATGCTCTGCACACAGTCAGTGCTCAATAAATACGATTGACTGACCCCTCCTTTCTCCCTCTCCACCATCCTTTTTCCTGGGTCTCTAACAAAAATAATAATAATGGTACTTGTTAAGTGCTTACTATATGACAAGCACCGTTCTAAGCATTAAAGTAGATGTAAGTTGGACGCAGTCCCTGTCCCACATAGGGCTCACATTCTTATCCCCATTTTTACAGATGAGGTGACTGATGTCCAGAGAAGTGAAGTGACTTGCCCATGGTCACCGCAACAGACATGTGGGGGAGCCGGGATTAGAACCCAGGTCCTTCTGACTCTCAGGCCCTTGCTCTAGCCACCAAGCCACGCTGCTTCTCTGTGCCCTCCTCCCCTCCTCCTCCTCCCCTCCCAATCTCTGACTTTCAGGCAGAGGAAACCTGTTTTTAGAATTCAGACACCGGGGAAGCCTTGAGCTGCCCGGGACCTCCTCGTTGCTCTTGGGAAGCCCTCTGGGAGGCTGGGGAGATGACCTTTTCCTTTTGGTCCTGGTAGTAATAATAATAATGATAATAATTCTGGTATTTGCTAAGCACTTACTGTGTGCCAGGCACTGTGCTAAATTCTGGAGTGGATAGAAGCAAATCGGATTGGACACAGTCCCCTGGTAATAATCTTAATAACAGCTGTGGAATTTCTTAAATACATACTCTCTGCCAAGAGCTGGAATTGATACAAGATACTCAGGTCAGACCCAGTCCCTGTCCCACATGAGACTCGGGGAGAGAGAACAGGTAATGAATCCCCAGTTTACAGATGAGTTATCTGTACAGACTACAGATAATTGCCTTCCAATTTAGATTATAAACTCTCTGGGGACAGGGATCATGTCTACCGGCTCTGTTGTATCATATTCTCCTGTACACTTAGCACAGTGCTTTGCACACAGTAAGCTCCCAAAAAATGCCATTGATGAATGGATTGTAACAATAATAATAATAATAATAATGATGGTATTTGTTAAGTGCTTATTATGTGTGAAGCACTGTTCTAAGCGTTGGGGGGATACAAGGTGATCGGGTTGTCCCACGTGGGACTCCCAGTCTTAATCCCCATTTTGCAGATGAGGGAACTGAGGCCCAGAGAAGTGAAGTGACTTGCCCAAAGTCACACAGCTGACAAGTGGCGGAGCCGGGATTAGAACCCATGATCTCTGACTCCCAACCCCGGGCTCTTTCCACTGAGCCACTGAAAATGGGTACAAATAGACACATGTAAGTGGTAAGTCGAGGAGCAGGGGGAAGGACTGGTATGGCTAGGGCGAGTCTCTGAGCGTGGCGGAGGGGTTCCAGAGGGCCTGCTCTTCCCCCCCCCCCTCCAGTCCTTGTCCTCTTCAGGGAGGGTCTTCCCAGGCAGACCCCTCGCCCGCTGATCCAGCCCCTTTCTCTCCTCAGAGCTCCATGAACCTACCCCCCGACAAGGCTCGCCTCCTGCGGCAGTACGACAACGACAAGAAGTGGGACCTCATCTGTGACCAGGTACCGAGGCTCCGGAACGGCCAGCGGAGGGGATGGGGAAGCCATGGGCCACCTGTGGGGGGGGAGGAGCCGGGGCCCGGAGCGGGCACCGACTTTGGGCTGGGATTGAGGGAGGGAGGGCCTGTGTGGAGAAAGGGCGGCTGTGGTGGGGGATAGGGAGGCCAGGACAGGGAGGGGGGCTCTGTCTGTGGACAGTCCTGACTGGGGACCCAGCTGAGAGTTTCCTGGCCTCCAGGGCTGCAAATTTCCTGTTTGCAGAGGATAGGCATGGCAGGGCCGGAGCCAGGGGCAGGGCTGGGAGCCCAGCTTCTCTTCCCGCTCCCACGGGGACCCACCCTCAGCGGCCCCTCCGGTCAGGACGCAGGCCCCGGGCGAATCAGCCCCCGCCTCCCAAGGGGCCCAGCTCTGGGGGATCTTCGGGGATTCTCCTGGAGATCTGTCCCCTCCGAACCAGCCCTAGAGCCTTTCCCGAGGTAGGAGAGCTGGGTTGGGCACAAACCTCTTACTCCCAGGCCCACCTGGGCTCTCCAAAGGTCATCTCTTTCCTCCCCCTGCCTCTGGGTAGGATGCCGTCCCCCAGCTCAAGTAGACGTCTAAAGGTCTCTGGAAAATTTCATTCATTCATTCGATTGTATTTATTAAGCATTTATTGTGGGCAGAGCACTGTACTAAGCACTTGGAAGAGCGCACTGCAACAATTAGCAGTCATATTCCCTGTCCACTGCGGGTTTACAGTCTTGAGGGGTGGAGACAGGCGTTGATATAAATAATTAAATAGATAGATAAGGACCTAAGTGCTGTGGGGCTGGGAGAGGGGTGAATTAAGGGAGCAAGTTAGGGTGACGCAGAAGGGAGAGGGAGAAGAGAAGAGGAAGACTTAGGGACCTAAGTGCTGTGGGGCTGGGAGAGGGGTGAATTAAGGGAGCAAGTTAGGGTGATGCAGAAGGGAGAGGTAGAAGAGGAGAGGAAGACTTAGGGACCTAAGTGCTGTGGGGCTGGGAGAGGGGTGAATTAAGGGAGTAAGTTAGGGTGAAACAGAAGGGAGAGGGAGAAGAGGAGAGGAAGGCTTAGGGAAGGCCTCACTGCATCTACCCCAGCGCCTGGCACAGTGCTTTGTACAGAGTAAGCGCTTAACAAATACCCCAAGAATTACTATTACTACCGGCCGACCCGTTCCCTGCCACCACCTGTTTCTCCGTCCCTGAATAAGAATTGTGGTAAGAGCAGTGGGGCCTAGTGGAAAGAGCTCCAACCTGGGAGTCAGAGAACCTGCCGATTGCTTGCTCTGTGACCTTGGGCAAGTCACTTTACTTTCCTGTGTTTCAGGTTCCTCGACTGTAAAGTGGGGATTCAGTTCCTGTTCTTCCTCCTACTTAGACTATGAAGCCCATGGGGGACAGGGACTGTATCCAATGTGATAAATTTGCATCTGCAGTTTTTGACTTCACTAAGTGCTGTGGTAAATACAAGATAATCAGGTTGGCCACAATCCCTGTTAAGTGAATTGCCCAAGATCACAAAGCAGGCATGTGGTGAAGTCAGGATTAGAACCCAGGTCCTCCAACTCCCAGACCTGTGCCCTTTGGGAAGCCCATTCCAGAGCCCCTAGATCTGGGGGACCCTAAGCATCCAGAACCCCCAAAAGCAATGAAATCCTTTTTGGGAAGCAGCATGGTCCATCTGAAAGAGCTTGGGCTTGGGTGTCGGAAAACCTGGGTTCTAATCCCGGCTCCACTACTTGTCTGCTGTGTGACCTTCGGCAAGTCACTTAACTTCTCTGGGCCTCAGTTCCCTCATTTATAAAATACAGATAAAGACCTTGAGTCCCATGAGAGACATGGACTATGTCCAGCCCGGTGCTTAGTACAGTGCCTGGCACATAGCACTTAACAAATATCTTTAAAAAAAACAAATCCCTGTAACCTCCCCAGTGCTTGGAACAGTGCTTTGCACATAGTTAGTGCTTAATAAATGCCATTATTATTATTATTATTATTATTATTATCCCTCACCTTCATATATGAACCCCATGCAGGACAGGGACCCGGCTGATCTGACTGTATCGTTTCGCCCCCAGTACTTAGCACAATGCTTGGCTCAGAGGAAGTGCTTCCCAAATACAACTATCTTAACAATAATAATAATAATAAGCCTTTGGTAAGCGCTTAGTATGTACAGAGGTGGTGGACCCATTTTCCCCTTGGCATGGACAAGCAGCAAGAAGTCCTTCCCAGACCTCTCCCTCTCCTTCCTCTCCCCCTCCTCCCCCTCTCCATCCCCCTGCCTTACCTCCTTCCCCTCCCCACAGCACCTGTATATATGTATATATGTTTGTATGTATTTATTACTCTATTTTATTTGTACATATTTATTCTGTTTATTTTATTTTGTTAATATGTTCTGTTTTGTTCTCTGTCTCCCCCTTCTAGACTGTGAGCCTACTGTTGGGTAGGGACTGTCTCTATACGTTGCCAACTTGTACTTCCCAAGCGCTTAATACAGTGCTCTGCACACAGTAAGCGCTCAATAAATACAGTTGAATGAATGAATGAATACAGAAGCAGCATGGCTCAGTGGAAAGAGCATGGGCTTTGGAGTCAGAGGTCATGGGTTCAATTCCCGGCTCCACCAATTGTCAGCTGTGTGACTTTGGGCAAGTCACTTCACTTCTCTGGGCCTCAGTTACCTCATCTGTAAAATGGGGATGAAGACTGTGAGCCCCCCGAGGGACAACCTGATCACCTTGTAACCTCCCCAGCGCTTAGAACAGTGCTTTGCACATAGTAAGCGCTTAATAAGTGCTATCATTGTTATTATTATTATTATGGACATTGGCGGGGGTGGGGTGGGAGAAGCAGCTGGGAGCAGGCCCCCTTCCCAAGCTGCAGAGGCCAGCGGAGTGGAGCCTGCCAATCAATCAATCAATCGTATTTATTGAGTGCTTACTGTGTGCAGAGCACTGTACTAAGTGCTTGGGAAGTACAAGTTAGCAACATATCAATCAATCAATCAATCGTATTTATTGAGCGCTTACTGTGTGCAGAGCACTGTACTAAGCACTTGGGAAGTACAAGCTGACAACATGTAGAGACAGTCCCTACCCATCAGTGGGCTCACAGTCTAAAAAGGGGGAGACAGAACAAAACCAAACATACTAACAAAATAAAATGAACATATAGAGACAGTCCCTACCCAGTAGTGGGCTGCCAGGGATGGAGTGGGAGGCGGGTGAGGTGGAAGGTGGCACGATGGGGAATTTCCAGGTGGGGGTGATAGGTGCCATCCATGTTCCGTCTGCTCCCGCCCCACAGGAGCGGTTCCAGGTGAAGAACCCGCCCCACACCTATATCCAGAAGCTCCAGACGTTCCTGGATCCCAGCGTGACTCGCAAGGTGATATAGGCCATCTTCCCCTTGGGGCCGGTTAGCCCACCGTGGCCCCCTGGTCCCTCATCCCACAATCCCCTGGGAGGGGCCGAGCGGGCGGAAACAGAGTGACGTTCCCGGAGGATCGTGGTGGTGGCAGGGCCCGGGTTTTTTTTTCCTCCTCCCTGCCCAGTCACCCTTCTCCTCACAACTGGACCACCCCCTGACCCCCACTGGGAGCTGTAAGGCCGCAAATTGTCCCCTCCCTCTGTCCTCTCCTCTCCCGTCACGGGTTCAGGAGATCCGAGTTCAGGGCCTCGGTCAGTGACGGGGAATTCCGTGTTTTCAGAAATTCAGGAGGCGAGTCCAGGAGTCGACCAAAGTGCTGAGAGAACTGGAGATCTCTCTGCGGACGAACCACATTGGGTAAGCGGTGCCCACCTCCGCCTCGCTGTACACCTCACTCTGCCTGGCACCTGCAGTTGGCAACTGCTCCAGGGGCTCTCCTTGCCCCTCTCCTCCCCCTCACTGGGAACTGGGTAGTTGCATGGGTGGCATGTGTGTGTGGGCAGGGGGTCCTTGTGGCCATACCCCCTCATTTTTTGGGCCCCCTCCCCCACTCACTCTGCTGGCCAGTGCTTGGGAGGGGCCGGTAGCCAGGGAACACCCGCCGACCCCAATCCCCATGGTTCCTTGGCCTCCTGTCCTTTTGTCCGAGCCCTAATAATAATGGTGATATTTGTTAAGTGTTTACTATGTGCCAGGCATTGTACTAAGGGATACAGGCAAATTGGGGTGGACACATCCCTGTCCCACGTAGAGCTCAGAGTCTTGATCCCAATTTTTCAGATGAGATAACTGAAGCACAGAGGAAGTGAAGTGATTTGCCCAAGGTCACACAGGAGACAAGTAGGGGAGCCGGGATTAGAACCCAGGTCCTTCTGACTCCCAGCCCCGGGCTCTATCCACTAGGCCATGCTGCTTCTCACCCCGAGGGACGGGGCTGGTCAGAGCTCAGACCCCGGGGGGCTATGGGGCCTCCAGAAGGACTGAGATGGTGGAGAGAGAGAGAAAGAGAGAGAGAGAGAGAAAGGGGAAGGCGGGAGGGAGTGAGCTGGCAGGACGGGCCTGAGTCCAACCCTCCTCTATAATCACCGAGACGTCCCCAGGCCCTCGGTGACCAGAACGGAACCCAGATGGAGCACAAGGGGTTAATGAGTGAATGAGAAGAGGAAAAGGAGCCATCCAGGAGGAGGAGGAGATGGTGGAAACTCCTCCTTATTCCCCCATCCCTGCCTCCCTCCCCTTTCCTTCTCCCTCCCCCCCACTGCCCTTCCCAGATGGAGCTGAAAAAGCGGGAAAAGTGGCCCCCCTAGGTCTCGGGCTGCTGGCGAGGAGCGGTGGCCCTCTGCACCTCTGGGAGCCCCTGGCTGGATTGGGCCGGTCTGGTGTTCCCAGCCTTCCTCTGGTCAGTGGCCGAAAGAGAGCCAAGGACAAAGCCCGGTGACGTCAGCGGCCTCTTCCCCTCCCGTCCGGGCTGGGCCTCCGCCCCCTCATTCCGCCCGGGCCCTCCGTGAGGTGGGGAGGAAGGGAGACCGAGGGGCAGGGTCGCCCACCTGGATACCCGAGGCCAAAGTCGGGATTCGGGACAGTCCCCATCCCAGCCCGATACCCCGCCTCTCAGAGCTTCCTCTCCCAGCTCTGGGCCGCCTGGTCCGGGAAGCATGGGGCCAGGTGGCCATCTTGACTGGGGAAGCGTCCTCCCCGGGCCGGGCATTGGATTCGCTTGTGGGCCTGTCCCCGCCTCGGGTCTGAGCAGGCAGATCTTGGGATCTGAGGGACCATCGCTCCCCGTCCCCTCTAAAGCCCCACACCTAATGAGTCCACCCTGAATACTTCAATGGACAAAGGCCAGGAGCATTGCTGCTTGGCTCCTTTGGGTCAACTGGGCGGTGGCCCAGGGCCCATCATCCATTAAGGGTCTCCTCGGCCACCTGGGCTCCCCTGAGCCAACGAGAAGCTCCTCCCTGGCCCTGTCCTTCCCAGCGGCCGTCACCCGCCGCAAGGGAGCTCCGGGGTGGGTAGGGGTCTCCCACACCTGGGACTTCTAGAGTCCCCAACAGATCCCGCCCAGCCCCTAGGGTCATACCCTTTGTCCTCCCCCCTGACTCTAACCCCAACCCATTCAATCACTCAGCGATATTTACCGAGCGCTTTCTGTGCGCAGAGCACTGTACTAAGCGCTCGGGAGGGTCCAGTTGAGTCCCCTCCATCCCTCTGGCTCTGGTTCAGCTGGCGGTCGGTTGGAGAAGACCCCGCTTACCCCCCCAGGTCTCAGGGACCTGCCCGCTGGCCTCTGAGCCTGCTCTGGTTGGGGTCTCCCCTGCTCTCCGCCCCACCGACGGTAGTATCGGCTGGGTGGTCGCCGCCATCCTAGGACGGAGAGGCCGGGTTGCCAGGAGCCCAGGGGAGGGGAAGAGAGGACTGGGGGCTTTAGTGCGAACGTAGCCTTGGAGCCGGGTGACGATAGTGGGGGGACCCCTCCAGCCCACCCACCCCCCCGTCCTGCTCCTCTCTCCTCGGATTGCAGAGGTTTCTCGGCTTCGCCGCGCCGCCCTTTCACCCCTCCTCACCGCGTCAAGGGCCCGAAAATAGCAGCATGGACTCAGACAGGAAATGAGCTGGGGGTGGGGAGCGGGAGAGCAGACAGACAGGAAATGGGAGGTCTGTCAGCCCCCAGAGAGGAAGCAAGCATCAGGCAGCTCCAGTGTCGGCTCCGGCCCCGCCGTCGTCGAAGTGGCAGCCAGGCCCCGTTCCCCGGGGCCCCGCTTTCTGCCCAGCCCGCCCCCTCCGAGCCCCCTCCGAGCCCCCTCCGAGCCACCCTCAGACCGATAGCTGAAGGGATTGGGGAGAGCCAAACCCTCCCCCAGCCCCCTCGGCCTTGGGTGAGGCCCAGCCTCTGGGGCTGTGGTCCGATCCCAAACTCTCAGGCCCGGAGGAAATGACGAGGCGGGAAAGAGTTCTAATCCCGGCTCTGCGTGCTTGCGTGCGTGCCCGTGTCTGCTGTGTGACCTTGGGCAAGCCATTTAACTTCTCTGTGTCTCAGTTACCTCATCTGTAAAATGGGGATTAAGACTTGGAGCCCCATGTGGGACAGGGACCGTGTCCAACCTGATTACCTTGAATCTACCCCAGGGTTTAGAACAATGCTTGGCACATAGTAAGCGCTTAACAAATACCCCAATTTTTATTATTATTATTAAGGGAACCCTGCCATAGCCAGGATTGTGGGGGGCATGCAGGGACCCCCCACCAGACTCCAGTTCATTCACTGAGGTGGCCAGAGCTCGTCTGGAGTTAATACCCTCTGACCCCACCCGGCTTCACTCCCTCATAAATCCCTCTTTACTCCTTCCCAGCCCTCCTGCCTCCTTGGGCCCCTGCTGGCTCCAGAATAAAGGTGGAGTTTGTTCGTTAATAATAATAATTTATTATTAATAATAATAATAACTGATGTTTAAGTGCTTACTAGCTGCTAAGTGCTGGGGTAATGACAACATAAAGCAGATCAGAGCACAGCCCCCTGTACTATATGGGGAAAGGGGGAGCAGGCATTTAGCCCCTACTTTATGGATGAGGATATTGAGGCACAGGGAATTAATCAATCAGTGGTATTTAAGTGACTTGCCCAAGGTCACTCAGCCCATAAGTGGCAGAGCTGGGGTGACTTGAACTCAGGTTCCCCGACTCCCAGGCTGGTGGTCTTTCCGTCAGGCCACCTTGGGTATCCAGTACAAAGCGTATGCTCCAAAGGGCCAGGGCCAGGGGTCCATGGGGAAAACCTTGGAGAATTCACTTTAAATTTGGGGGGATCCACGAGGAAGCTGTCGTTACACTCTCCAACCCCCTCCCCGCCTCTGCCTTCCCCAGTTCACCAGTGTCTGGAAATAGCAGTTGATCAATCGGTGGTATTTATAGAGTGCTTACTGTGTGCAGAGCACTGAACTATGGAGAGGAAGGGGCGGGGCCTGGAAACATTGTGGATGACATAAACACCCTGACTATCTTGCGCTTAGTACAGTGCTTGGTACATAGGAAGCATTGGACAGTTATTATTATCAGCATCATCATCAGTATTGTTGGTGATGGAATACGCACCTGACTGGGAGTCAGTAGTGACCCGTCTGATTTCTCTTCCTCTTTTATCTGTTGGTGTATACTGTGTATTCATTCATCTCCCCATTTAGACTGTCAGCCTGTTGAGGGGCGGGAGAATGGTTTTTAGGAGAAGCAGCATGGCCTATCAATCAATCAGTAGTATTTCTTTGAGTGCTTACTGTGTGCAGAGCACTGTACTAAGCATTTGGGAGAGTACAACACAACAATAAAACAGGCAAATTCCCTGACCACAACGACTTAGGGTCTAGAAGTAGAGACACTCGAAAGAGCCCAGGCCTGGGAGACAGAGGACCTGCGTTCTCATCCCAACTCTGCCGCTTGCCTGCTGCGTGAACTTGGGCAAACCACTTCACTTTTCCGGACCTCTGCTTCCTCATCTGCAAAATGGGGATGAAATATCCGCTCTCCCTCCCTCTTTGACTGTAAGTCCTGTGTGGGACAGGGACTGTATCCGAACTATTGATCTTGTATCTGCGCCAGCACTTAGTACAGTGCTTGGCACATAGTAAAGGTGTCACAGATTCCGCCATGGTTATTATCATTATTATTTTACGTTCCCAAACGCCCAATACAGTTCTGCCTGCCTGGACTGCTCACTCAGCGATGTCGAGGGGGGTTGGGAAGCAGAATGAGTCGGGGAGAGCCCTGCCCCCATGGGGTGTGGTCCTGGGGCCCTTCCCTGAGTGCTTGGGACCATAATAATAATAATAGTGGTATGTATTATTATTATTAATAATAATAATCATCATCATCATGGTGGTATTTGTTAAGCGCTTCCTATGCGCAAAGCACTGTTCTAAGCACTGGGGGGATACAAGGTGATCAGGTTGTCCCACGGGGGGCTCACAGTCTTCATCCCATTTTACAGATGAGGGAACTGAGGCACAGAGAAGCTAAGTGGCTTGCCCAAGGTCACACAGCTGACAAGTGGCGGAGCCGGGATTTGAACGCATGACCTCTGACTCCCAAGCCCCTACTCTTTCCACTGAGCTACACTGCTTCCCCAATAACTGTGGCATTTGTTAAGCGCTTACTGTGTGCTAGGCACTGTACTAAGCACTGGGGCAGGTACCAACAGATCGTGTTGGACACAGTCCCTGTCCCATGTGGGGCTCACGGTCTCAATCCCATTTTACAGATGAGATAACTGAGGCACAGTGAAGTGACTTGCCTAAGGTCACAGCAGACAAGGAGCAAAGCTGGGATTAGAACCCAAGACCTTCTGACCCCCAGGCCCATAGTCTATCCACTCTGCTAAGCTGCTTCTACTTATGTATTTGGTAAGCACTTACTATAGGCCAGGCACTGTACTAAGCGCTGGGGCGTATTACAACCAAATTTGGTTAGGCTCAGTCCCCGTCCCATGTGGGGCTCACATCCTCAATCCCCACTTTCCAGATGAGGTAACTGAGGTCCAGAGAAGTGAAGTGACTTGCCCAAGGTCACACAGCAGGCAAGTGGCAGAGCTGGGATTGGAACCCATGACCTTCTGACTCTGAGGCTCATTCTCTCTCCACTATGCTGCTTCTCTGGAAGCGGGCTTCTGTGGGGACCGGGGGTGTGGCCAGGAGGTGACCCCCCAGCCTCTGCTCTGGGGTCTCGGGGGGTCCCCCTTAGTCTGCACCGACAGCCTTGCCCCAAGGGCCCGCCCGCCACGAGCAGATCCGTGTCTTCTCTCCCGCAGGTGGGTCCGAGAATTCCTCAACGATGAGAACAAAGGCCTGGACGTGCTGGTCGATTACCTGTCCTTTGCTCAGTGTTCCGTCATGTGAGTGGACCCTGGAGGGCAGGACCCCAGGGTAGACGTGTCGGGGGGTGAGGGGTCGGAAAGGACCTGGTCTGGGGGCTGGGAAGGGGAAATCCATCATTCATTCATTCATTCATTCATTCATTCATTCAATCGTATTTATGGAGTGCTTACTGTGTGCGGAGCACTGCAACAATAAACAGCCAGCTTACAGTCTAGATTCCTAAAGGTCTGAAGTCGTCCCACTCCTCTGTCCCCCCAATCCCCCCGGACCGTGGACTGTCAGCCGTGGACCCTCCGACCGACCTCCTGGGCCCCAGCCGTGGGACCCGGCAGCCTCCCCGGGCACGGACAGGAGAGGCCTGCCGAGAGGGCAAATCCCCCAGCTCTAGTCCACCCTCCAGAAATCCAAATCCGCCTGGAAATAATAAAGGCATTTATTAAGCGCTTACTATGTGCAAAGCACTGTTCTAAGCGCTGGGGAGATACAAGGTGATCAGGTTGTCCCACAAGGGGCTAACAGTCTTAATCCCCATTTTACAGATGAGGTAACTGAGGCCCAGAGAGACCGAGGTTATATTTCCTCAGAGTCCCGCCGGGGTGGGGAGAGGGTCAATCAGTTGGTCGGTCGATCGTACTTACTGATCACTTACCGGGTGCAGAGCACTGTACTAAGCGCTTGGGAGAGTACAACGCTACAATAAACAGACACACTCCTGGCCCACAACGAGCTTGCAGTCTAGAGGGGGAGAAAGGCATTAATAGAAAGAAATAATAGAAAGAAATAAGTTGCAGATATGGACGGAAGTGCTGTGGGGCTGGGAGGGTCTCGCCTCAACTACTCGGGGGTCCCTGCCGCCTCCACCCAAGCCCAGCTGGCCCTGGGTGGGCCGACTTGATGGACAGCAGGTGTGAGCCAGGCGCCCGCCTGCTCTGGGGAGGTGTCCCCTCGCCCCCGGGGAAGGGGGGACAGATGATCTCTCAGGACCTTCCGGGAGGATTCATACCCCTCTCTAGGCCTCAGGTACCTCATCTGGAAAATGGGGATTTAAACTGTGAGCCCCACGTGGGCCAGGGACCGCGTCCAACCCAATTTGCTTGTATCTACCCCAGCGCTTAGTACGGTGCCTGGTGCATAGTAAGCGCTTAACAAATACCACAGTTGTTATTATTGGGCAACCACAGTGATGGGGCAGAGCCAGCTCGGGGCACGAAAACTTGGCAACGAGTGGGAGCCGTGGCCAGAATCCCTAGGCGGAAGGGGCCGACAGGCGAGCAGAGACCCCTTCCCTTATAAAGCTGCTGGGAGGCCAGACGTTTCCAGGCTCCAGCCTACCCTAGCGTGGGTGCCCAGGCCGCCCTTGGCCCCCGCCAGTTACCTGTGGTCCTGGGGAAGATTTGAACCCTGAACCCTGTCCAACCCCTGGAGTGGGGTGGGGGAAGGAGGAGGTCCGGGGTGCCGCTGAGAATCTAAGGCTTGGAAAACCCGCCTTCCGGCCCACATGGAAAACGGCCTGTCTGCCTCCCGCCGGGACCGGGCCTGACGCCTCCGCTTCGCTCAGCCCACGCCGCTTCCTGCTCTCGCAGCCGCCGTGCCCGGCCGGGGTCGGGGGGTGGGGGTGCGACGACGGGGACTCAACGCTGAGCCTCTCCTCCCCGATCCCCCCCACCCCGCATGTGTGCGTGCGCTTCTGCGGCCTGGGCCCCGCCGGCCCCCAGGTTTGACGCGGAGGGCTTGGAGAGCAGCGACGACGGCCCCTTCGAGAGACTGCGGGCCTGGAGCCGGTCTATCGAGGACCTGCAGCATCCCAGCCCCCTCGCCGCACCTTTCGCCAACAGCCTCGCCCGCTCCGCTCGCCAATCCGCGCTCCGGTACGTCCGCCGCCCGCTCCGCTCCTCCGCTCCTGCACCGCCGCCGCCTTCTCTTCGGCCCGCCCTGGGGGCTCCCAAACTCCGTCCTCATGCCCGGGCTCTTCCCCTCCCCCCACCCCCCTTCTCCCTCTCTGCTTCCAGGGCTCAGCTCTCTTGCCCTCTGCCCGCCCGTCTCTCCTCTCTCTGTCCCCTGGCTCTGCCTAGCCCGTCTGTCCCGGGTAAGTACTGGCCTCCTGCTCTCTGTGCCCCACCCTGGGGCCTTGATTCCCCATCCCTCCCCTTAAACTCCCACCCCTCTCTCGCCCTCTGGCTTGTTCGGCCCCTCTCCACCAGCCTCCCCTTGGGCTCGGCCCCCATCTCTCCCTGGCTCCGGCCCTCACCGGGCACCCCTGTGTCCAGCTCTGGGCCATAAACTGCCATGCCCCCCCTCCCACACCACCAACCATTTCCCCCTCTTTGCCTCCTCCTTTCACTCCTTGCTCCTGTCTTCCCACCCTCAACTTTCTCTCCAGCCGCCCGGGCAATTGGAAGTGCAGCGCTGTCCACAGGCAGGGGGATGGATGGACTGGGCCCTGAGGTCCCCTTCTTCTGCTCGGACGCTTTGCTCTGGCACTCGGGGCCCTGCTGGGCCTTGACCGGCTGGGGCGCCGGGCCCCTCGTTTGCCATTCATTCCCAGTCTCCCATCCCTCCACCCCCACGCCCACCTCCAGCCTGAGATTGGGGGGCTTCCGCCCGGGCCCTCGGATTCAGCCGAGGGGGTCCCGAGAGATCCTGTGTCCCCAATCCAGCTCAGCCTCAAAGCCTCATCTAGGTTCCTCTAGGCTCCAGTCCCCCCGCACCCAGCCTCCAAGACCACCCTTGGCTCTGGGATGGCTGGGGGCTGTCGTGGGGGTCCAGCAGGCTGGGACTTAGTCGGTCCGGGGGGCCCAGGACCACCACAGCTGGTAAACGGGGATGGACCTGGCTCTCGGACGGTTCGGTCCATAGTGCCTGGCCTGGCCCAGCCCTGTTGCTCCCTCCCTCCTCCGGTCCCTCCCACCCTCCCCCTCTCTTACTCCCCCATCTCCTCTCCTCCCCCCGTCGGATCCCCCCTCCCCCGTGAGATGCCGAGGAGCCCGTGGTCCAGCCTCCTGGGCAGGGCCCCATGGGGTCTGGGTTGATGGCGGGACCTCGTCTCCCGCAGATACAGCACGTTGCCCGGGAGGAGGGCGCTGAAGAATTCCCGCCTGGTGAGCCAAAAAGATGATGTTCACGTCTGCATCCTCTGCCTCCGGGCCATTATGAACTACCAGGTAGGCCGTCTGTGGCCCTGCCCTCTCGGGGCCCGCCCTAGAACCCCCACCCTCTCTGGCCTCGCCCTCTCTAGCCCTGTCCTAGCTTCTCTACCCTCTCTGGCCCCATCGTAGCTGCCCCATCCTCTCTGGCCCTGCCCTCTCTACCCCTGTCCGGCCCCAGCCCCAGGGCGGCCTTAGCCCCGGCCCTCAGGAAACCTGTGTGCTCTGACCCCCTGCAGTATGGCTTCAACCTGGTCATGTCCCACCCCCACGCTGTCAACGAGATCGCGCTCAGTCTCAACAACAAGAACCCCAGGTGAGGTGGCCCTGGCCGCACAGCTCGGAGCCTGGAGCTCCTCCTGGGCCGTCCGTGCGTTCCTTCTCCTGCCACTCCCAGCCCTGGGACCCTGGAGCCCTGTGTCAGGAGCTTCTCCCATGCCTTCCCTACATCCTTCCTCCTGCCTCCCCTGATCCCTATCCCCACTCCTGCCTCTACCACCACCCTGCTGCCCCTGGAGTCCCACCAAAGAGCCTGGCCCAGTTACCCAAACTGGATTTGGGCCCAGCTTCACCCAGGAGAAGGGGCAGGGACAAATGGACAGGCTCTCACCTCATCCCGCCCCTCCTCTTCCAGCCCTGGGTCTACTCGGAAGCTGGGCGAGGGAGGATGAGGGTGCTGGGGAGACAGGACGGGGTGGGAGAACAGTGAAATGGCCAAGTGTGGGGAGAGGTCGGGGGAGAAGCAGGGGGCAGGACTGGGTTTCCAGTGACTCTGTTCCCCGCCCCAGGACCAAAGCCCTGGTACTGGAACTGCTGGCCGCCGTGTGCTTGGTGCGGGGAGGCCACGAGATCATTCTCTCCGCCTTCGATAATTTCAAAGAGGTCAGTTCCCCGGCCCCGGTCTCCCCAGCCCCGTCCCCCGGGCCCGACCTCGGGTGAGGGAGCAAGGTGGAAGATTCGGTCCGGGAGGGCCCGGGAGGCCGGGTCCGCCCTGGCAACTCACGATGATTGCCTCCTGAAGCAGCCAATCATCAAATGGCTTCACCCCAGAGAAAGAGGCTTCTTCAGTACTGCCCCCACCCCACCTGTGCCCACTGCCAGGGTGGGGAGCCGGGAGGTGTTTTGGGGTGGTCAGGTTTACCTACCCACAAGGCTGGGTGGGAGAATGGGGCCAGAGAGGGAGGAGGGATCAGCCTGAATTGCCCAGGCCCCGCCAGTGTCCCTGATTCCATGGTGCCCAGGACTCCTGGACCACTGAGGCCCAGGTGCCACCCCACTCCGTTCCCACCATCCGTTGCTCCAGTCAGACAGTCGATCAGTCAATCAGTCGGTGGTATTTCTTGAGCAGTTCCTGTGTGCAAAGCACTGTACTAAGCCCTCGGGAGAGTACAATATAACAGAGCTGGTAGATGCTCTCTCTGCCCACAGCGAGTTTACAGTCTAGAGGGGGAGGCAGGTATTAATATAAATAGAGAAATCATGGATAGGTACATAAGTGGGGCTGAGGGAAAGGTGACTAAAGGGTGCAAATCTAAGCGCAAGGGCGACACAGAAGGGAGTGGGAGAAGAGGAAATGAGGGCTTAGTCGGGGAAGTCCTCTTGTTCCATCCAGGAAGCAGCTTTTTCCCTTCTGAGCCAGGCTCAGATGGCTCTGTCCTGCCCTCCAGGGGAGGCGAGGCACCTAGCTTACCCTGAAGCCTCAGCCCTTTCTTCAGGTTGGGCCCCTCTCCTAATTTGCTCCTGCTTTTCGGACCTCCCCCAGGAAACTAAAATGGGGGCAGCAGGAGGGACCCCCACTGCCCGTCCCCGGGCTCAAGGGCTCTGGCTGGCCCCCAGACTCCTGGGAGAGACCGCGTTTCCTCCCCGGAATTCAGCGGAGGAAACCAGGGCCCACGCCTTTCCTGGGCCCCTCAGCCCAGCAGCACTGAGTCCAGACGGCACCCCGGGCCCGTCCTTTGCCACCTCTGGAAGTGGAGCTGGGCCCTTCAGACGCCCCTCCTCCCTCCCCTTCGCTTCTCCGTGCCTCAGTGTCCTCATGACTACAGTGGGGATTAAGACTCTGAGCCCCATGTGCCAGGCTCCTCGGGGCACTGGTGTGAGCTGGGCTGCCTGCGGGGTGGCCCGGGCTGCCATGGGGCCGGGATGCTGAGGGCCCTTCCGGGGCGTTGCTTGGGCAGGTGTGTAAGGAAGTGCACCGCTTTGAGAAGTTGATGGACTACTTCCGCAACGAGGACAGCAGCATCGACTTCATGGTGAGGAGCTGAGTCGGGGGCCCAGGGCGACGGGGGGGTGGGAGGCCACGAGATGGTTTGGCAGGGATTGGGATTTGGCGTGAGAAGCAGCCGGGGGCGCCTGGAAGAGCAGAGGTACTGGAGGAGGTCAGTCTGGAGGGCCGAGGCAGGGAGGGGACTCCGTCGGGACCGGCCAGTGATCGCCGCGATGACGTTCTCCTCTCTTGTTCCCCCCTCCTCGCTCCCCTCGACCCCCAGGTGGCCTGCATGCAGTTCATCAACATCGTGGTGCACTCCGTGGAAGATATGAACTTCCGGGTCCACCTGCAGTACGAGTTCACTAAGTTGGGCCTGGAGGAGTTCCTGCAGGTGAGGGGCGGGATGGGGGGCTCCCCTACCTCGGCGCCCCCTAAGCCCCGTGGGCCGGTTGGTGGTGCCACCCCCTGCCAGTCCTCCTGGAGGAAGCCCCGAAGTGGGCATGCAGAGGGGAGCGGCCTCGGGGGTCTCCCCGTGGGGCTCCCAGCCCCCTCACCCTCCCACCCCGCCCGCTCCCCCAGAAGTCCCGGCACACGGAGAGCGAGAAGCTGCAGGTGCAGATCCAGGCCTACCTGGACAACGTGTTCGACGTGGGCGGCCTGCTGGAGGATGCGGAGACCAAGAGCGTGGCGCTGGAGAAGGTGGAGGAGCTGGAGGAGCACGTCTCCCACGTAGGTGTCGCCCCCTCCGCCCCCAGCCCTCTCTGAGGCCATACTGGGCCTTGACCAATTTAGACGGAGATCTTCTTTGCGACCCCGAAGTTCTCTAGTTCAGGGGTGGCCCAGAGCTAGGCCAGAATCCGAGCTATTCGGCAAAGGAGGAGCAGTGTAATTGAGTGGCCAGAATCTGAGCTATTTAGGACAGGAGAAGCAGTGTGTCCAAGTGGTTAGAGCACGAGAATGGGAATCAGGAGACCGGGGTTCTAGACCTGGCCTCACCACTTACCCGCCCTGAGACCTTGGGCCTGTCACATGAGAAGCTGTGTGGCCTAGTGGCTAGAGCCCGGGCCTGGGAATCAGAGGACCTGGGTTCTAATCCCTGCTCCGCCACTTGTCTGCTCTGCGACCTCGGGAAGTCACTTCATTTCTCTTTGCCTGTTTCCTCATCACTACAATGGGGATTAAGCTGTGTGACTTTGGGCAAGTCCCTTAACTTTTCTGTGCCTCAGTTCCCTAATCTGTAAAACGGGGATTAAGACTGTGAACCCCATGTGGGGCGACCTGATTACCTTGTATCTCCCCCAGTGCTTAGAACAGTGCTTTGCACATAGTAAGCGCTGAACAAATACCAAAATTATTGAGAAGCAGCTGTTTGACTTTGAGCAAGTCTCTGGGCCTCAGTTCCCTCATCTGTAAAATGGGGATGAAGACTGTGAGCCCCACGTGGGACAACCTGATTACCTTGTATCTACCCCAGCGCTTAGAACAGTGCTTGGCACATAGTAAGCGCTTAACAAATCCCATCATCATCATCATTAAGACTGTGAGCCCCATTTGGGACAGCGACTGTGTCCAACCTGCTTATCTTGTACCTACCCAGGTGCTTGGCACATAGGAAGCCCTTAACAGATACAATTAAAAAAAAATGGTTGGTGGAAGTGGGCTAGAGCCCGGGGCCCTGAGTGTCAGTCCAGGCTGGGAGCCATGGGGGTAGTCCCAGACCTGTGCTTGCCCCCTCAGCTGTCGGAGAAGCTTCTGGACCTGGAGAACGAGAACATGATGAGGGTGGCGGAGCTGGAGAAGCAGCTTCTGCAGAGAGAGAAGGAGCTGGAGAGCATCAAGGTGTGCGGGGCGGGAGGAGGATACCACTTCTTTTTGCCTCAGGCGCTTTCCTCTCAGAGTCCTTGACACTCTGGGCACTGGCACATTGGCCCAAAGGCCACCCACGGGTGGGAGCGGAGAGGCCTTCCCATTTCCCAGCGAGAGGCGGGGGTCGCCAGCTCGGAGTTGGAGCTAGACCCCGGGACCACCCCCGATTCTTTTCTCACCAATCACATTGTTAGCCGGGCCCTGGTCCCGAGGGCCACCGGCCTTCCGTGTCGCCCGCTTCCTCTCGCGCCCGGCCTCCCCAGGGGATGGAGAGATGGACCCGTTGGCCAGGCAGGAAGTAGCCACCGCCCCCCTCAGTGCCCTCCCTTCGCCAACCATGCCCTTCGCCAACAGGAGACATTTGAGAGTGCCAACCACCAGGTGCACACCCTGCGGAGGCTCATCAAAGAGAAAGAGGAGGCCTTCCAGCGCCGGTGCCACCTGGACACCCACGCCCAGGGACTGGAGGCAGCAGCCAGTAGCCCCCTGGCCAGGGCGAGCCTTGCTGAAGTCAGCGAGGGGCCCGTGCCCGCCGACCCGGACCTCCTTTCCCCAGCCCTACCACCCGAGGAGACCCTGCCCCCTCCGCCAGCCCCACCTCTCCCCCCTCCACCCCCGCCACTGCCAGGTAACTGCCAACTCCCACCGCCCCAGCCCGGGGAGAGGCCGGCCCTTTGGGGGGTCTAGGGGGGGGCGCCTGCCTGGTGGGCTGGGTCTGCAAGCTAATCAATCAATCAATCAATTGTATTTATTGAGCGCTTACTGTGTGCAGAGCACTGTACTAAGCGCTTGGGAAGTACAAGTTGGATCCCCGTAGGCGGGAGCCGGGAAGGGGCCCTGCGTCACCCAGAAAGCAGGGAGGCCCAGATCGGGAGGTAGAGGGAGCGACAAGTTAAAGGACAGCACCCCGAACTCGGGGCCAAGCAACGGGAGTGATGCTGTCTGGAGAAGACCCAGGGCAGGTGCCCCTGTATTGTGGGTGGGGATAGTGACCACCTTCAAGTCTCTAAGGGATGTAAGGGAGCTGTTCTAGGCAAGTAGGGCGGCCTAGTGGGAGTCAGGGGACCTGGGTTCTAATCCTGGCTCTTCCACCTGCCTGCCGGATGACCTTAGGCAAGTCACTTCAGTTCTCTGGGTCTCAGTTTCATCATCGGTAAAATGGGGATGAAATACCTGTTTTCCCTCCCCCTGAGACTGTGAGCCCATGTGGGACGGAGACTCTTTCCCGTGTAATTATTTTATAGCTACCTCAGCGCTTGGCACAGAGTAGGTGCTTAACAAATTCCACAGCTGTTGTGATTCTGATCATTATCTCTACCACATGGGCCTTCCGCTGCAGGCAGAAGGCTATAGGTTGCAATCAGGGAAGCTGCTCTTTGGGGAAACAGCCTGGAGGTACTGGATAGAGGTACTGGATAGAGGTACTGGAAGGTGCCTCCCTTCGGCAGTCTGGGCCGGACCCCGCTTGGAGGCAGAGGGAAGGACTTGTTGACCTCCCCCTGTGACCTTTCATCTTCTCTCCCAGGCAAATGTCCCCCAGCCCCACCTCTGCCTGGAGCCTCGCCCTCCGTGGTCCTGACGGTGGGACTGTCTGGTAGGAGAGGGGCTGGATGGGGAGGAAGGGCTGGGGGTGGGCGGCGGGCCGGGCTGGGGCTCTTACGAGTCCGGGCCCAACTGGTGAATGGCTCCCCGACCACCAGCCATCCGCATCAAGAAACCCATTAAGACCAAGTTCCGTCTGCCCGTGTTCAACTGGACGGCCCTGAAACCCAACCAGATCAGCGGCACCGTGTTCAGCGAGTTGGACGACGAGAAGATCTTGGAGGTGAGGGATGGAGGGAAGGATGGATGGGGGCGAGCGAGGAGGCCAGCTGGACCTCGAGTGCGGGGCTGAGGGAAGGCAGCTGGAGAGGTGGAAGGAGGCAGCCGGGAATGAGGGGAGGGGTCTGAGCGGGGCACGGATGCTGCGCTCCCCGCCCCCCAGGACCTGGACCTGGACAAGTTCGAGGAGCTGTTCAAGACCAAAGCGCAGGGCCCCGCGCTCGACCTCATCTGCTCCAAGAGCAAAACCTCCCAGAAGGCGGCCAGCAAGGTGACCCTGCTGGAGGCCAACCGGGCCAAGAACCTGGCCATCACCCTGCGCAAGGTCGGCCGTTCGGCCGAGGACATCTGCCGAGCCATCCACACGTAGGCCGCGCCCCCCGACGCCCTCCCCTCCTCTCCCCCCAGTCGGGCCTGGGCCCCCGGGACCACTCTGGGTATTCATTCATTCATTTGTATCTATTGAGCGCTTACTGCGTGCAGAGCACCGTACCAAGCGCTTGGGCAGCTAAGGAGGCACCAACCTAACCAGATGGGGTGGCCTAGAGCTGCCCCGGACCGACGCCTCTTCCCCCTCTTCTTCCTCCCCCGCCTCCCGCCCCCGCCACGGCTCTTGGGGCCTCAGGTTCGACCTGCAGACGCTTCCGGTGGACTTCGTGGAGTGCCTGATGCGCTTCCTGCCCACGGAGGCGGAGGTGAAGTCCCTGCGGCAGTACGAGCGGGAGCGGCAGCCGCTGGACGAGCTGGCCGCCGAGGACCGCTTCATGCTGCTCTTCAGCAAGGTGGACCGCCTCACGCAGCGCATGGCCGGCATGGCCTTCCTCGGCAACTTCCAGGACAACCTGCACATGCTAACCCCTGTAAGACGCCCCGGACCCCAAACCCCCACACCCCCATCCTCACCCCCGGCCCACGTCCTCCCCCTGGCCTGGAATGCCCTCCCTCCATGCATCTCTTCCTCCCTTCAAAGCCCAAACTGAGAGCTCACCTCCTCCAGGAGGCCTTCCCAGACTGAGCCCCCTTTTTCTTCTCCTCCCCGCCCTACCTCCTTCCCCTCCCCACAGCACCTGTATATATGTTTGTACAGATTTATTACTCTATTTTACTTGTACGTATTTACTATTCTATTTATTTTGTTAATGAATGAGCATCTAAGCTTTATTTCTATTTATTCTGATGACTCGACACCTGTCCACATGTTTTGTTTTGTCGTCCGTCTCCCCCTTCTAGAGTCCATTGTTGGGTAGGGACCGTCTCTATATGTTGCCGACTTGTACTTCCCAAGCGCTTAGTACAGTGTTCTGCACACTGTAAGCGCTCAATAAATACGATTGAATGAATGAATGAATCCTCCCCGCCTCCTAATCATAACGGCATTAAAATAGCAATAATAATCCTAATAGCCATCACAGGCTTGATGGTAATTGAGAAGCAGCATGGCTTAGTGGAAAGAGCCCCGGCTTGGGAATCAGAGGTCTTGGGTTCTAATCCCAGCTCTGCCACTTGTCAGCTGTGTGACTCTGGGCAAGTTACTTCACTTCTCTGGGCCTCACTTACCTCATCTGTAAAATGGGGATTAAGACTGTGAGCCCCTCGTGGGACAACCTGATCACCTTGTATCCCCCCAGTGCTTAGAACAGTGCTTTGCACGTAGTAAGTGCTTAACAAATACCATCATTATTTATTTATTTATTTATTTATTCTATGGGCCTTGGTTACCTCATCTATAAAATGGGGATTAAGACTGTGAGCCCCACTTGGGACAATCTGACCACCTTGTATCCTCCCCAGCTCTTAGAACAGTGCTTGGCACATAGCGAGTGCTTAACAAATACCATCATTATTATTATTATCCACCCCAGTGCCTGGCATATAGACAGCACTTAACAAATACCACAGTGATTATTATTATTTAAGCAGTTACTTTATGCCAAGCACTCTGCTAAGCGCTGGGATAGATGCAATTAGATCGGACACAGCCCCCGCCCCACACATGGCTCACAGTGTAAGGGGGAGGGAGAATAGGTATTTCACCCCCGTTTTACAGACGAGGAAACCGAGGCCCAGCGAAGTGAGTCGGCCAAGTTTGCACAGCGGGCAAGAGGTGGTCAGGATTAGAACCCAGGCCCGCATTCTTTCCATCAGGTCCTGCTGCTTGTCAGCGGCCTGCCTCCCCCTTCCGGCCCTCCTCCTCATCGAAGTCCCAGCCTCCCCCCCATCTCCCCCACCCCTGCTACTTCCCCCAGCCGTGGGGGTGACCTGCTTCCTCCTCTCTCCTTCCAAGCAACTCAACGCCATCATCGCAGCCTCCGCCTCAGTCAAATCCTCCCAGAAGCTGAAGCAGATGCTGGAGGTGAGGGAAGGCGGGGTCCTGGGGTCCTTGGCTGGCTCCCCAGGGGAGGGATTGTGGGGTCCTCCGCTCCCCCGGGGGAGCCGGGAAGCCCTGGATAAAGGGTTCGGTGGAAGACCGGGACCCTGACGCCCTTCCTTCCCACCTGGGCAGATCATCCTGGCGCTGGGGAACTACATGAACAGCAGCAAGAGGGGGGCCGCCTATGGTTTCAAGCTGCAGAGCCTGGACCTGGTGAGGAGTGGGGTGGGGTTGGCTGGTGGGGGGGTCCCCTCCCCCTTCAGCTCCTTCACCCCGCCCTCCCTCCATCCCAGCTTGGCTCAGTGGAAAGAGCCTGGGCTTTGGAGGTAAGGTCATGGGTTCGAATCCTGACTCCTCCACCTGTCTGCTGTGTGACCCTGGGCAAGTCACTTAACTTCTCTGAGCCTCAGTTACCTCATCTGGAAAATGGGGATTAAGACTGAGACCCATGTGGGACAACTTGATCACCTTGTATCCGCCACCCCCCAGCGCTTAGAACAGTGCTCTGCACATAGTAAGCGCTTAACAAATGCCATTATTATTATTATTATTATTATTATTATTCCCCTCCTCCGGCCCGCAGCTGCTGGACACCAAGTCCACGGACCGGAAGCTGACACTGCTGCACTTCATCGCGCTGACCGTGAAGGAGAAGTACCCCGAGCTGGCTGGTTTCTGGCACGAGCTGCACTTCGTGGAGAAGGCCGCGGCAGGTGGGTGTGGGCGGAGGTCTTGGGGGTCGGCCCCGTCCCCGATCCCGGCCCCCGCCCCCTTCACGCCAACCCTGACCTTGCCCCGGACATGCCTGACCACCACCCCCCTCGCCGCCCACATTGACCTCCAACCCCTTCTCCCGGCCACGCAGTGGCATTCAAAGATTTGGAAAGCGATCCAGCTGTCCCTCCTCCTCCTGCTCCTCACCCCCACACTTTCCCCACTGGGGAAACTGAGTCCCAAGACCGGAAGGGGAGCTGGGACCCCCTCTCCCCCAGCCTCTCAGCTACCGTGGGCCCAAGTCGACCTATGGCTCCGTGTCTTTGGCAGCGTGGCCTGTGGCTAGAGCACGTCAAAAGGACCTGGTTCTAATCCCGGCTCTGTCACTTATAATGATGGCATTTATTAAACGCTTACTATGTGCAAAGCACTGTTCTAAGCGCTGGGGAGGTTACAAGGATATCAGGTCATCCCACGGGGGGCTCACGGTCTTAATCCCCATTTTACAGATGAGGGAACCCAGAGAAGTGAAGTGACTTGCCCAAAGTCACACAGCTGACAATTGGCGGAGTTGGGATTTGAACCCATGACTCCAAAGCCCATGCTCTTTCCACTGAGCCACACTGCTTCTTCTCTCTTGTCTACTGTGTGACCCGGGGCAAGTCACTTCACTTCTCTGAGCCTGTTACCTCATTTGTAAAATGGGGATTAAGACCATGAGCCCCACATAGCACAGGGACTCTGTCCAACTCGATTGGCTTGTAACTACCCCAGCGCTTAGAGCAGTGCTTGACATATAGTAAGTGCTTAACGAATACTGTTATTATTATTATTATTATTATCATCATTCCTGGGGGACCAGGCTTAGGAGGGTGCAGCCTTGTGGGGGAGCTGGCTGGCAGGTGGGGGGTCCCCGAGCGGGGCACTGAGGCGGAGGCTTTGGGGTCCCCAGTGTCGTTGGAGAACGTGTTGCTGGACGTGAAGGAGCTGGGCCGGGGCATGGAGCTGCTGCGGCGGGAGAGCAGCCTGCACGAGAACAGCGTCCTCCGCACCTTCCTCAGCGCCAACGAGGCCCGGCTCGACAAGCTGCAGCGCGACGCGCGCACCGCCGAGGTCAGGGGCCCCCGGGGACCTAGACACGGCCCAGAACGGGAAGGGCTGGAGGGAGGGAGGCCCATCTGATCCTAATGGAAAAAACCCGGGCCTCGGAGTCGGACCACCTGGGTTCTAATCCGCCACTCACCTGCCCCACTTCCTGGGCCAAGTCACTTCACTGTTCTGAGCCTCAGTTTCTCCCATCTGTAAAATACCTGCGGTCCCTCCCCCTAAGGCTGTATTCTGTATCATTATGGGCAGGGAATGTGTCTAATTCTGGTGTCCTCTCCCGTGCGCTTAGTAGAGTGCTCTGCACAGAGTAAGTGCTCCATAAATACCATTGATGGATTGATTGTATCTACTCCAGTGCTTAGCACACAGTAGGTGTTTAACAAATACCCTAATGATTACTATTATTATCGGCCCCTTACCCTGGCCAACTTAACCCGGGTCACTCCCCTTGGGTCCCTGAGCCTTTGTTTCGGGGCCTGTGACCCCTGTGACCCCGGCCCCCCGCCCCTCCCATCCTCTCCTCAGGAGGCATACAACACCGTGGTGCGCTACTTCGGCGAGAGCCCCAAGACGACCCCACCTTCCGTGTTCTTCCCGGTATTTGTCCGGTTCATCCGCTCCTACAAGGTGAGCAGGGCTGGGGAGGAGAATTCCCAGGCCGGGGGTCAGAGGGGGCCCCCGCACCCAAGGATCGCAAAGGGCCAGGCCTCAACTTTGAGGCCTTCTCACTGCACCTTCATCTCGTCTATTCATTCAATCGTATTTATTGAGCGCTTACTGTGTGCAGAGCACTGTACTAAGCGCTTGGGAAGTACAAGTTGGCAACATATAGAGATGGTCCCTACCCAACAACGGGGGGAATACAAGCAGATCTGGTCTATCTCACTGTCAACCTCTCACCCGCATCTGGCCTCCGGCCTGGAATGCCCTCCGTCCTCATATCTGATAGACAATGACTCTTCCCCCCATTCAAAGCCTTACTGAAGACCATCTCCTCCAAGAGGTCTTCCTTAAGCCCCCTTTCCTTTTCTTCACCTCCCTTCTGCATCGTCCTGACTTGCTCCCTTCATTTCATTCCCCCTCCCACCCCCACAGCGCTTCCGTACATGTCTATAATTTATTTATATTCATGTCTGTCCCCTGCCCCCGACTGTAAGCTTGTTGTGGGCAGGAAATGTGTCTGTTTTATTGTTACCTTGTCTTCTCCCACGCGCTTAGTACAGTGCTCTGCACCTGGGAAGCAGCATGGCCTAGGGGAAAGAGCACGGGCTTGGGAGCCAGAGGACGCGGGTTCTAATTCCGGCTCCGCCACTTGTCTGCTGTGTGACCTTGGGCAAGTCACTTCATTTCTCTGGGCCTCAGTCCAGCGCTTAGAACAGTTAAATGCCATTATTATTATTATTATTCCCTCATTTGTAAAATGGAGCTAAGACTGAGCCCCACATAGGACAACCTGATTACCTTGTGTCTACCTCAGTGCTTAGAACAGTGCTTTGCACGTAGTAGGCGCTTAACAAATACCACAATTATAAACTCACTATGTGCCAGGCACTGTACTAAAGGCTGGGGTGCTTACAAGGAAATTGGGTTGGCTATAGTAAGCACCCCTGACTGTCTGGGAGTAGCCCCCCCCTTCCCAGCTCCTCACGGTCACCTGACCCTCTGGCTGGGAGCAGCGGGCAGGGCAGGGGCCAGGCCCTTCCTGCCATTGTTTGGGGCAGGAAATGCCCCTTGGCGGGCGGGCCGGTGGCCTGGTGGGCGGGCGGCCACCTGGGCTTGGAGGCAGCCTGACCCCGCTCTCACATGGGTCCCCACCCCCCCGCAGGATGCAGAGCAGGAGAACGAGGCCCGCAGGAAGCAGGAGGAAGTGATGCGCGAGAAGCTCCTGGCTCAGGAGGCTAAAAAACTGGATGCCAAGGTGCGGTGTCGGGCAGGGGTGGGCAAGAGGGGCGGGGGGGGGGGGGGGCAAGAACCAGGACCAAACCCGGGAGCCAACTCTGTGTTGCCTTTGCACTTGGATCTGTTGCCCATACACGCTTGGCATTCACCCCACCCTCAGCTCCACAGCTCTTACGTCCATTGAGAGAAGCAGCGGGGCTCAGTGGAAGGAGCCCGGGCTTGGGCGTCAGAGGTCATTCATTCATTAAATCGTATTTATTGAGCGCTTACTGTGTGCAGAGCACTGTACTAAGTGCTTGGGAAGTACAAGTTGGCATTCATTCAATCGTGCTCTAATCCTGACTCCGCCACATGTCAGCTGGGTGACTTTGGGCAAGGCACTTCTCTTCTCCAGGCCTCAGTTCCCTCATCTGTGAAATGGGGATTAAGACTGTGAGCCCCCCGTGGGACAACCTGATCACCTTGTATCCCCCCAGTGCTTAGAACAGTGCTTGGCAGATAGTAAGCGCTTAACAAATACCATCGTCATTATTATTATTATAGCTGTAATTTCTTTTAAAATATCTGCCTACCCCTTTTGACGGGAAGCTCCCTGTGGGCAGGGAACGTGTCAACCCACTCTGTTGTATTATCCTCTCCCAAGTGCTTAGTCCATGTTGCCAACTTGTACTTCCCAAGCGCTTAGTACAGTGCTCTGCACACAGTAAGTGCTCAATAAATACAATTGATTGATTGATTACAGTGCTCGGCCCACAGGAGGCCCTCAATAAAGGGCGTAGATTGATTGAGGGGCCGGGGTGGGGGGAGAAGCTGGAGGAGGAAGGGCTGGGGAGGGGCCGGCTGACCCCCCTCCACCGGCACCTGCCCACCTCCAGACCCCATCTCAGCGCAACAAGTGGCAGCAGCAGGAGCTGATTGCCGAGTTGCGGCGGCGCCAGGCTAAGGACCATCGGCCCGTCTACGAGGGCAAGGATGGCACCATCGAAGACATCATCACCGGTGAGCGTCCCCCCACCCCCAGCACCCCCCCACACATACACAGCCCCCCCGTCCCGCCAAGGCCGCCGTCCACCTGCCCCCGGCCGGCCCGCAGAGCCCGAGCCGTCCGGTCCCTTCGGGTCCGGCGGCCTGACCCCGCCCGCGTGTCTCTCTCCCGCTGGCTGCAGTGCTGAAGAGCGTCCCCTTCACGGCCCGAACCGCCAAGCGGGGGTCTCGCTTCTTCAGCGACGCCACCCATCACGATGAGTCCAACTGTTAGGCCCCCGGGGCCAAGAGCCCCATCAGGTACCGGAGCCTCAGGCCTCTGCATGTGCCTGCCCCACTACCCACCCCGTGCCCCCCGTCGGCCTCCCGGGGCGGCTCTTCCTGCATGAACTGGCCGTATCGGACTCCCCTCCCCTTGCCTGCTCCCGTCTGCCTGCCCTGGTGGGCTCCCGGGTTCCACATCCCGCATGCCTCCCCTTCCCCACTCCTCTCTTTCCTGGTCTGCCCGGGCTTGGGGGGCCGGGGGAAAGGTCTCACTCATCATTCCTGCAGCAGCCCATCAGGTTCCACTGGGTACGGGGCTGGACCACGGACCAGTCCGTGACCCTTAGCCCAGCCTGCTGCTGCTGCAGCAGCGAGAACAGGCGGATCTTGCGAGCGAACCTCGGTCTCACGCAGAGCGCAAGCTGCCTGTGGCCTCCTCCTGAGCCGGGCTGGGTCCTTCCGCACCCCCGGCCTCCTGCCAGTTACCGGGCCGTGAGCATGGTGGGCACCGGTGGCAGCGGTTCACACGTCTCTCTCCGCCCCTGCAGGCCTCCACTCCGGACCCCCCAGCGGCCTGCGCCGTGCCCGGAGCCACGCCCCGCCCTGTGGCCCGCCACGGGCCCCGGCCCCCCACTGAGGCAGGAGCCCACCGGAGCCAGGAAGCTCTGGGCCCAGCTCTTCGGACAACAAGGATGGACTCGGTGCCGGGGGTGGGAGTTGGGGGGCTCTCCTCTGGCCACGACCCAGAGCCGGAAGATGGAGCTGCCACGCCACCCACCCTGGAGGGTGTGAGGTCTGCCTCCGCCCATCTGGCCGCCGAGGGGCCCACAGTGCACTTTGTCCTTGCCCCCCGCACCCCAAGGGGGGACAGGATGCAGTGGGGGGAGGAGGGTCTTCCCCTCCAGCCCTGTAATGGCTGCCTCAAAGGGGCCAGGCCACCCCTGCCCCAGTGCCCCCACCCCTCATCGCCCTTCTGGCCCGGTCCACCCTCCTGCCCGGCCCCACCCAGCTGTGCCTGGGTGATAAGCAGAGGCGGGAGGGGGCGGGTGGCCGCGGGGCTCCCGTGCCACGGTGCAAGCTCAGGACCCTGGCCCGGGCCTGACCTTGGGCCCCGGCCGCTATGCCAAAGAAAGTCCCTCCCCTCCCTCTTTTTGTACATGTACACGGCCACTCCGTCCCACCCCATGTATAGACCCCCAACAAGGTTTGGAGTGTCGCCCGCCCACCCGGCTCTGCGTCCGTCCTTCCTTGGGGGTGGGCAGGGGTGCGCCGCAGTGGGTGGCCTGGGGTCCATCGGGAACAAAGAAGGAGGAGGTGGTGAGGAGGAGGAGGGAGGTGGCCTGTCACCATGTTCTGCTGGAGCCACAGGGCAGCACAGTCAGCGGTGCCAGGCCGTGGCCCACTTGAGCGGGAGATGACAGGATCCCAGCCATGTTATAAATATTATTATTGTCAATAATAAAAAACCACAGAACTTGATGGCCCCGGAAAGCGGGGCGGAGGCCACTCCTAAGGGCCCACAGCCCCTCCCCGCAGGTGGCTCAGTGACGGCCCCCGCCCCCCCGTCGTTCCCCACGGGTACCTCTTCACGCGGCCCTGGCTGGCAGGCCGGGGAAGGGGCAGGGGCCGGGCCCAGGCCCGACTCCAGCCGTCTCCGGCCTCGGCCTGGGCCCACGTCGGCCGGGGGCTGAAGCGGGTCTCCCCTCCGCCCCCCCACCCCTCCCAGTGGGCACCCGGGTCGGGCTGCTGGGCCGGACAGGGGCAAGAGAGGAGGAGGCCCGGAGTTGGCACCGGATTAGCCCCACCTGGGCCTGGGGTCAAGGGGGAGGGAGGGAGAGAGGAGGAGCGGGGCAGGGGAGAGGCCCGGCCTGCAGGGCTCACGGTCACGCCAAGGGCCGGGTCGGGGGCCGGGCCGGGCTCACGGCTGGTCATCCAGCTGCTGCAGGAGAGTCCGGCGCCGCCGCTCCAGCTCCCCCTCGCTCAGCTCGCTCTCCGACGTGTCCCAGCCTGTCTGCAAGGGCAGGGAGGGGGCACTGGCTGGGTGGGAGGGCGTGGGCGACCGGCGGGCAGGGAACAGACAGACCGACTGGCCCGGGGTGGAGAGGGCAGCTGGCGGACCCTGGGGCACGGGAAGAGGGGAGACCAGCAGACCCAGGGCAAGGCCCGAGGGTGCAGTCACAGGGGTTCCCCAGGCCTAGAGTTCTCTGTCCCCCGTCCCCCCTCACCTTCTCCTTCTTGACCCCCCGGCGGGCTGGAGACCGAGGCTGGGGCTCCCCCCGCCGGGCCTCCCGCTCTCGCTCCTCCTGCTCCGGCTCTCGCTCCGCCTCACTCTCCGGGCTGTTCTGCAAGGACCACGGGTGGGGAGCCCCCCTCAGCCGGGGGCCGCTCCAGCCCTACCCTCTCTTCCCTTCCTCCCCCCACATCCCCCCGTCCAGCCCCCCTCCAGCCTCCGTTGGCCACTCACCGACTTGTGCCTCTTTTTCTTGCTTTTCTTTTTCTGTTTCTTGGATTTTCGGGAACTGTGATCTGAGAGAGGGGCCGGAGGGCGGCGAGGAGGGTCAGGGTTTGTCAGTCAATCAATCCCTATTTATTGAGCACTTACTGTGTGCAGAGCGCTGTACTAAACGCTTGGGCGAGTACAAAATAACAGGCACGTTCCCCGCCCACAACAAATTTACAGTCTGGAGGTGGGCAGGACCTCCTGGGTGTCAACCTCGCTAATCCCCTGCCTCCAGCCGGGCGAGCGGCTAACTCGGCCAGAGTGGTTTCTGGGAGAGGGCACCCCACTCTGCCCTCCACCCACCTGCTTTACTCATTCGTTCCTGAGTGGTAGTAGTAGTAATGTTTATTAAGCGCTCACTGTGGGCAGAAGACTGTACTAAGCGCTGGGAAGGAGTACACAGATAGGAATGAGACGCATTCCCTGTTCCTCTGCCAGACTAAGGCCCGCCGGATGCCCACCCCCAGCATCCCCCTCCCGGTGACTTCAACCTGGGCCGGCCCCGCTGACCACCTCTCACCTGCTCCCGGGGGGATGCGGCTGAAGGGGAGACCCCGGGGCCCCGGGCCGGCCCCGCCGCTCTCAGCCGACTCGGGGGAGGACGAGGGCTCGGAGCCCGACTCGGAGGGGTTCCGCTTCCGCCGTTTGGGGGGCGGCGGGGGAAGGTCGTCCTCCTCGGACTCAGAGCCCTGCGGGGGGTGGAGGGGAAGGGTGAGCCGGGGAAGGACGAGCCCTTCAGCACCGGGGTCGGCCCCCTCCTTCCCCACCAGCCGGGGCTGGGAGACCGGCGGGAAAGAGAGAGGGTCCGGTTGGAGAGGCCGTCCCTCGGTTTCCCTCCTCCCGGCCCGGGTCCCCGGGGGGACTCACAGAAGGGGAGTGTGGAGGACGCTTGTGGTGGTGTTTCTTGGCCTTTCGGCTGTGCTTGCGACCCTTGGGGATTGGCAGACACTCGCTCTGTGGGGAGAGAGACGGTAGCATCCCGCATGGAACCCCCCATCCCTGCTACCTCCAGCCTCCACCCCCGCCCTCGCCCATGGGCTGGTTGGATGCCCCTTGTCTAGCATTTAGTACAGTACCTGGCCCTTAGTAAGCACTTAACAAATGCCATAATTATTCATTACCATCATTACGGGCCCTCGCCGAGCCCAGGACCAGAGGGCGAGGCGGCAGGGAGGGGATGGGGGGGAACCCGGCCGGGGGGTCAGGGACCCCAGAGGGGGCCCGGCCTCACCTCCAGCACCTGCAGGAACTCCCGGAAGAGGCGGATCCGCTCGGACTCCAACGTGATCTGCTCGAAGGCGAAGTCGCACACGAAGCGCTCGCGGACCTGCCGGGGGGGACCGGGGTGGGGGGCGGTGACTCGGGGGGCTGGCGAGAAGGGGATGGGGGGGAGGCTCCCAGACAGGGATCAGGGGAACTGGGGTTGGGGTGGCGACACCCGCCCCGCCACCATCTCCGAGTAGGGTGTGAAGGCCGGGAGGCGGGCGAGGTTGCAGGGGGCAGGGAGGGGAGAGGCGAGGAGGGCCGTCGCCCGGCCTTACCTGATCCCAGCTGGTGCCGGGCTCCAGCGGAGGGGCCGCCTGCCTCAACATGCCCCTGAAGGCCGCCTCCCGTCGCCGTAGCCGCCGCGCCGCCTCCTTCTCCCGCTCCCGCTCCCGCGTTTCTGCCTTCTCCAGCAGCTGGGGGTTGGGGAGTGGGGGACCAACCCCCCAGGAAATCACTCTGAGCCCCAAGTCCCGGGGACACCACCCTGGACAACCCATCAATTTTTTTTTTTTTTGAGCACCTACTGCACACAAAGCACTGTACTAACCACTGGGAGGGCAGTATAAAAATAACGATAGTATTTGTTAAGCAATAATAATAATGATGGTATTTGTTAAGTGCTTACTATGTGCAAAGCACTGCCCTAAGTGCTGGGGAGCTTACAAGGTGATCAGGTTGTCCCACAGGGGGCTCACAGTTTTAATCCCCATTTTCCAGATGAGGTAACGGAGGCACAGAGAAGTTAAGTGACTTGTCCAAAGTCACACAGCTGGCAATTGGCAGAGCCTGGATTTGAACCCACAACCTCTGACTCCAAAGCCTGGGCTCCTTCCATTGAGCCATGCTGTTAAGTGTGTACTATGTGCCAAGCACTGTCCTAAGCACTGGGGTAGATACAAGTTTATCAGGTTGGACACAGGGGGCTCACAGTTTTAATCCCCATTTTCCAGATGAGGTAACTGGGGCACAGAGAAGTTAAGTGACTTGTCCAAAGTCACACAGCTGGCAATTGGCGGGGCCTGGATTTGACCCCACGACCTCTGACTCCAAAGCCCGGGCTCCTTCCACTGAGCCACGCTGTTAAGTGCGTACTATGTGCCAAGCACCGTCCTAAGCACTGGGGTAGATACGAGTTTATCAGGTTGGATACAATCCCTGTCCCACACGGGGCTTGCAGTCTTAATCCCCATTTTAAATATGAGGTCCCTGAGGATCAGAGGTCAAGTGACTCGACCTAGGTCACACAGCAGACAAGTGGTGGAGCAGGGATTCGAACCCACATTTTGATTCCCAGACCCAATCTCTTGCCACTAGGCCACACTGCTTTCCCAACAGAGCTGGTAGACACGTTCCCTGCCCACAGTGCAGCGAGCCCTCGAGGGCATCACCCTGGGCATCACCCCGGGCCTCGAATGCCTGGGGCCTCTCTCTCAGTCACTCAATCGTACTTATTGAGCACTCACGGTGTGCAGAACACTTTCCTAAGCGCTTGGGACAGTTCAGTATAATAGAACAGACACATTCCCTGCCCGTAACAAGCTAACGACCGATGGCTCCGCTCCCCGACCCCAGCCTGGAGTCGCCTCGCTCCCCGGGCCTCCCCCAGTCCCCGGGCCCCCCGTCCTCCATCGACCCCCACTGCCCGGCCGCTCCTGGCCCCGTCACCTCCTCTTGCCCGCCCCCCGTCTCATCCGCACCCCTCTCCTGCCCCGTCCCCTTCCCCGCCCACCCCCAGCCCCGCCCTGGCTCACACTGTTGAAGGTCAGTTTGATGTTTCCGGCGTCCAGCGTGGCCGCCCGCTTGTCGAAGCTGATGACGTGGGCAAAGTCCTCGAATGTGGTGCTGACCTCCACGCCGAAGCCCCGGTCCTGCGGGCGTAGCCAGCTCCGTCGGCCTGGGGTCCTCACCCCCGCCGCCCCTGGCCCGCCCCCACCCCTGGTCAGCCCCCAGCCGCCTCACCCGCAGGACGTCCTTGATGATCTTCTTCTCATCGTGGAATCGGGCCTTCAGGTCCTCCACGTAAAACTTGAAGAGGTCCAGCGGGGTGGAGCCTGCGGGGAGGGAGCAGGGCCTGGCGGGCGGCCCGGCCTGGCCCGGTGCTGAGCCCGAGGGGCCGTGGGCTGGGCCGGCTGGGGAGGAGCTGGGCCGGGGGGTACAGGGGCGGCGCAGAGGACCGGGCCCGGGGGCAGGGAGCCGGGCTGGGGGGCGGGAGGGGCCCGGCCTCCTTACCCGGCTGTCCCAGCATGTTGGCAAAGCGGACATCGGTGCTGACCGCTGGGTACAGCTCCATCCAGGTGGACATGGAGTGCAGCTGCCCCGTCTCATGCAGCTCGTCCAGGAAGGTCTGAGCGAGGAGAGGCCCGTTACCCAGGGCCGGGGGCGGGGGCCAGGGGCAGGATTGGGGCGGGGCTGACGGAGCAGGGGAGACAGAGGCAGAGAGGCAGAGAAAAAGAGAGCAGATGGAGAAACAGAGATGGAGAAAGCAGGAGGGGAGAGATGGAGAGATAAGGTGGGAAGAAATGGAGAAGGAAGATTGGCGGGAGACACAAGTGGAAACTGAGAAAGGGAGTGGCAGACAGAGAGGCGGAGAGATGGAGGGAACAGGAAAGATGGAGATGAGGAGATGGAGAAAAGTGGAAGGATGGAGGGAGGAGGAAGGATGGAGAAAGGCAGAGGGCGGGAAGAAGGCAGAGATGGAAGGATGGAGGGAGGTAGAGAAATGGAGGCAGGCAGAGAGATGGAGGGAGAAGGATAGATGGAAGCAGGTGGAGATGAAGGCAGGCAGAAAGATGGAGAAGAAGGATGGAGGGAGACAGACGGAGACAGGCAGAAGGTTGGAGGGAGGAGGAAGGATGAAGGCAGGCAGAGAGATGGAGGCAGAAGGAGAGATGGTGGGATGTGGAGAGATGAGAGACGGGGTGCCAGGATGGAGGGAGGAGGAAGGATGGAGGGAGGAGGAAGGATAGAAGGAGAGATGAAGGGAAGAGGAAGGATGAAGGGAGGAGAGATGGAGGGAGGAGGAAGGATGGAGGAAGGATGGAGGCAGGTGGAGAGATGGAGGGAGGTGAAGGAAGGCTGGAGAGATGCAGGGAGCAGAGATGGAGGGAGGAGGAAGGGTGGAAGGAGACGGAAGGATGGAGGGAGGTGGAGAGATGGTGAGAGGCAGAGACCTGCTCCCAGTCCAGGCCTCCCCTTCCCTACCGAGCTCCCGCTACTCCCAGCCGACTATCTCCCTGGAGCACAGACAGACCCCCCTTCCCGGCTGAGGCCCGGCCCCATCTGGCCAAGCTGGGGAGGGGGTCAATGGGGAGGGGGTTCCTGGGGCCGAGGGCCCAGGGGTGGTACCTGGAAGTCTTCGCGGTTCTTGCGCTGCTGCCGCCGCTCTCTCAAACGCACACGCTCCCGCTCCTCTTCCTCCTCCTTCTCCAGCAGGCGGATGTGCTCCTCGAAGCAGATCAGCGCATCCTCCTTGTCCATGTCTGCTGGGGCGGGTGGAGGGGGACCCCCTGAGGACCCCGGCCCGCCCCACCCGCCGGTCCGCCGGTCCTCGGGGCATCCGGGGAGAGAGAAGGGTGGTGAGGGCCTCACTCTGCAGGTCGCGGTCCTGGGTGAAGCGGGGGTCTTCCAGGAGGTGCTGCTGTGCCTCAGCCCACGTGGTGTCGAAACTGACGCTGCTCATTCCGTCCAGGATGCGCTTCAGGGCCTGGATGTTTCGACGTCTGAGCTGCTTGGCCTGCTCCTGGCGGGGTGAGGGAGACGGCCCGGCGTCGGGCTTGGGGCGTGGGGGACCCCGGGGTCGGGGGGGAGCCCGGCTAGGGGAGGGGTTGGTACCTTCTCCTTCTTGGCGAGGAAGAAGAGCACATCATCGTAGATCTCCTTGCGGTCTCGCTCGGGCACAACGGCCCAGACCTCCAGATCCCCGAACGTTTGCTCCGCCCGCCTAGGGGTAGACGGGGACACTCAGCCGCCTTGGCATAGAGCCTTCCGGCCGGAGGCCCATCCCTGACCCTGGTTACCCCATGCCTTGGCCCTCGGGTCTCACCCCCCGCATCCCCCGGGGCCCCACTTCCGACAGTGGGCACACACCGGTAGCGGGTGCCCGAGGTCATGCGGCTGTGCCGCTCCAAGAAGCGCTGCAGGGTTTCCTTGGCCTCCTTGGCCCTCAGCCGGGCCTCCTCCTTCTCCTCCTTCTCGCGTTGTGCCTTGTAGGCGTTGAACGTCTGCTTCTTCTCGCTCAGCTTTGGCAGGGCGCTGCAGGGTTCGGGGAGGGGGCGGTCACGGACCTGGCTCCCCTAAATCCCGCCCGTTCCCCGGGAGCCCGGAGCCGGATGACGGAGATGGGGGGAAGGACCGGGCCCTACCTGTAGCGGGGATCAGTCACCACCATCTTCATGGCCTGCTCCCATGAGGCAGTGGAGCCCACGCCCTGAGGAACAGCTAGGGTCAGGACCCCTCCCCTGACCGCCCCTCGCCCCCGACTGCCACGATGCCACCCGGCGGCCCTACGTCCGTGCCCCCGGGTACCTTATCTCGCAGCAGCTCCTTGAAGGCTTGCTTGGCCTTTTCCTTACAGTTCCAGCTGGCTCCGGGCCGCTCCGGCTCCGGATGAGGTTCCTCGTCATCCCGCGGCCCGCTGTCGCTGTTGGTGGGGGGAGGCAGGGAGCAGATTCGGCTCTGCTCCCACCGGGCGGCCCTCGGGGAGTTGCCCCGTGGAGAGTCCGCCGGGCCCCAGAGGATGACCGAGCCCCCGGGGCCCTGCCATACGACCTGGCTGCCAGCCACCGAGGGGTTTCCCAGGGCTGCTGGACTCCTGGCTGCTCCCCCCAATCCTCACCTGCTGCTGGCCTCCTCTGGCGGCTGGGCCCCATCATCCGGTGGCTCTGCCTGGTCTGGGGGCTCACAGGCGTCCGGCTGGGCGGGCTCGGGGTGCACGGGAGGCTCGGGGGACACGGTGGGGCTGGGGGCGGTGTTGGGGGACGGCTCGGGCTGGGCTGGAGGCTGTGGCTGTTTCCTGTAAGGAGTCCGAGGTGTGGAGTGGGGCGGGCCGGGAGGAGAGCAGGAGAAAAAGGGAAACGGAAATGGGCAAGGAGTGGGGGGTGTCGGGAGCCGGCCCCGGGCAGCAAGAGGGGGATGGATCGGGGCATCGGGGGGCAAGGAGAGGCCCAGGGTGACGGGGAGCATAGGGAGGCGGGGGTATACGGCGCAGAGGGGCCACGGTGGCCGCCCTGCAAAGGGGGACGCTGGAGGGCAAGAGGATTCTGCCCCCCTGACGGAGGAGGTGGTGGCCTCGGTTTCCCTCAGAACTCCCTCTCTCCAGCCCTTGGAGACTAGGAGGGGAGAAGGGGAGGGGATGGAGGATAAAGGGGGAGGGAGACCCTCCTTTACTCACCCCACTGCCTCCTCTTGTTGGATCAGAGCTGCACCAAGGAAAAACCGATCCGCAGGATTGAGAGGGGCTGAGGGTGTGTGTCACCCCCACCCCCTCCAGCCCGGGCCAGCCCCGGCCCCCGGCAACCTCCCACAGTCCCCGCCGGCCCCCAGGTCCCCTCACCCTCCAGCTGGTCCAGGTCCGGGGGCCGGGCCCAGCGGGATTCCCGGCTCTGAGTGTTGTAGTAATACGGGCGCCCTGTGTCCGAGTGGAACTCTCTCCACGGGCCCTGGGCCAGCAGCTGGAGGGAGACAAGTGGACAGAGAACCCAGTGTGGGAACCCAGCGGGGGGCAGGGCGCCGAGGGGGGCAGGGGGAGAGGGACGAGTGAATGGGGGGCTAGGGACAGGTGATGGGGGGGGAAGGGAGTGAGGTTGGGGGGCAGGGAGAGGGAGCAGTGAGGGGATGCGTGGAGGCAGGGTTAGAGAGGTGACAGAATTTGGGGAGACGAGGATTGAGGAGACTGTGTGTTGGGGTGGGACAGGGGAAGGGTCAGGGGGAGGGGACAGGGGTTGGTCCCCACCTCGGCCTTGGTCTGACGGGCCCCAGGGACATCCCATGGACCACGCTCACTGTCCACGCCATAGTAATACACACGGCCGTCGGGAGGCAGCCGCTCGCTCCATGGGGGCTTCTGGGGGGGCAGAAGTGTGGGTCGGGGGTCAAAGGTCATGACCCCTCCCCATCTCCAGCTTCCTGGGGATCGTGGGATGGGGCTGAGGGGCAAGGGTCAGGACAGGAAAGGACGGGCTTGGGGGCGGAGTGGGTGGGGAGACACACGCACATTTTTCCCACCACCACCACCACCGCCACCACCCACCCCCTCCTTCCCCAAACTCCCCAGAGACTCACCGGGGGGGCCCCCAAGGCCCCGGCCCCGGCCCCGACAGCTGAAAGAGAAGCGGAGGGAGACGGACTGAGCCCGGTCCGGCCCGGCCCCGGCTCCTCTACTGCCCACACCTGCCTCCCGCCAGCCCCAGCCCGGCCCCTGTGCTCCCTGGGCCCCCGGCCCGGCCCGGCCCCCCGGCTCTCCCCGGACCCTGGCACCCCAACAGGCACCGTCCCTGCCCTGCCCTGCCCCGGGGACTCACAGCCGGCCGTGTCCACGCCCGGAGCCGTCTGCCAAAGGAAAGGATGGGGAGCAGGTGGCGGTCAGGGACCAGTGGGGTGCCTCCCCACTCCCACCCGCCCCCGAACTGCGGGGGTGCCACGCGGAGACGCCAGGACCCCGGTGCCTGGCTTCCCGGGCCAGGCTGCTTCCCTTCTCGGCCCTCCCCACTGCCCCCAGGCAGCCCAGAGGCGAGGAGGAAGAGGAGGAGGAGGAGGAGAAGGAAGAGGAGGAAGAAGAGGAGGAGGAGAAGGAGGGAGGAAGGAGCTGTTTGTCTGCTGGGAGACCCGTGGGTGTCTGCGGGGAGAACGGCCGACAGGGCCTGCAGCGCCGGGGGCTGGGGGGAGACCGGACAGGGGTTAAGGCGGGGGTGAGTGTCAGGGAGAACGGGGGTAGCCCCCGGTCATAGCCACCCCCGCCCTGGGCCCCACCCTGGGGGTGCTTACCACTGCAGGGACCGGGACAGGAGCAGGTCCTGTGGGCCCTGGGGGCACCAGCATTCCCGGGATCATGGGAGGCCCCAGCCCCGGCATCTGGGGGGCACAGATGGAAGGGGGAGGGGTGGCACTTGGGCCATGCCCACTGGTGAGGATGGTAGGAGGTGGAGAGGGGATGTGGGGTTCAACCGGGAGCCCAGAGTCCAATATCCTCTGCTCCTGGGCCCTCACTGAGTCCGCAGCCCAATTTCCATCAGGCCCACTGCCGGGGTTCTTTCCGGTCCCCTAGCACGGGCCGAGCCGAGCCGGGCCACCGGCCACGAGGCAGCGCCTGGGGGTCAGGCCGCAGGACGGGAACCCGGATGGGACGGGGTGGGGCAGGATGGTGGCACAGTACCTGAGCCAGAGGGGGTGGTCCTCCCAGAGGCGGGATCATGGGCGGCATCATGCCCGGGGGCACGGCAGGCGGCCTCTGGGGCAGCGGGGGCAGCGCCATCGGAGGGAAGGGCGGGGGGATCCCGGGAGGCGGCGGCATCTGCAGAGGGAGAGAGAGGGAGAGGCTAAGGCAGAGAGCCGGAAGTCCGGCTGGGGGTCCCAGAGGTGGCTGGCGGAGGGGAGACTATCCTCGAGGTGGGAGCATCTTTTGGCTCTGGCTGCCCGCATCCCCCTCCCTGTGTCTTCATCCCCGTCCCCGGCCTCTGGGGCCCCCCAAGTGCTAGGGTGGATGCTCCTTGAGGGCAGGGATCATGCGCCGTCCGCTCCCGAGCGCTTAGTCGAGTGCTCTGCACGATAGGGGTGCTTGGCAGATGCAGCTGACCAGCTTGGGGTTTGGGGGGAGTTGGGATGGAGGACTTTGAGCTGGAGGCTGGATCCGAGCTGGGGGGACCCCAGGGCAGCTGGAGGGGTGGGGGGGGGCTTGGGGAGGACCGGGGGCAGCTTACGAAGGGCGGAGGCATCATGGGGCGGCCGGGGGCTGGGAAGGGAGGTGGTGCTCGCAGGGGGCCGCTCCCAGGGTCGGGCGCAGACTGTGGAAGTAGAAAGAAAAGCGTCATGGGGGCACGGGCTGGGGGCACCTTCCTGACCCACTGTCGCCTCCTCACCCTGCCTTGGGACCCTCCCGGCTGGTCCATCTCAAGAATATCAGGGGCGGGGCGAGGGGAAGCCGCCCACCCCTTAAGAGGCCCAGGGCTCCCATCAGTGACTACCCCCAGGATGTCGGGGTAGGAGGAGCCCTCCTCCCCATTCCCAAGCCCAGCTTGCCCACCCTCAGCAACCCTAGACCTTGGCTCTGCACTTGGTTTTGCAGCTGGCAAGAGCGGGTGGGGTCGGTGGGGGGAGAGCGTGCCCCGGAAAGAGACAAGCTGGCTGGGGATAATAATAACGACGGCACTGAGTAAGCGCTTACTATGTGCAAAGCACTGTTCTAAGCTCTGGATGGGGGCTGCAGGCCGCTTAGGGCTCCCGCTTCCAGGATGGGCCCATTTCACAGATGTGCCCGATTGAGGTCCAGAATGGGAGGCTCAGACTGGAGTCGGCCGGCCTCCTGCCCTCCACATTTCCCCAACCCAGACAGACGGGGGGAGGGGTCTCTTTGGGGCCGGAAGGACAGGCCTAGCCCCCCAAAACACACACACACACACACACAGCCCCCCTAACCAGGGTCAGCCCAAGTGACCAGGCCTCCCGACTTTCTCCCCCTTCTAATAATGATAATAATAATAATAATGACATTTATTAAGCGCTTACTATGTGCAAAGCACTGTTCTAAGCGCTGGGGAGGATACAAGGTGATCAGGTTGTCCCACAGGGGGACTCACAGGTCTTCATCCCCATTTTACAGATGAGGGAACTGAGGCACAGAGAAGTGAAGTGACTTGCCCAAAGTCACACAGCAGACAAGCGGCAGCGCCGGGATTTGAACCCATGACCTCTGACTCCCAAGCCCGGGCTTTTTCCACTGAGCCACGCTGCTTCTAGACTGTGAGCCCACTGTTGGGTAGGGACCGTCTCTATATGTTGCCACCTTGGGCTTCCCAAGCGCTTAGTACAGTGCTCTGCACACAGTAAGCGCTCAATAAATACGATTGAATGAATGAATGAATGAATGAATGAACTGGGGGGGCGTGGCGACCCCTGGTGGCTGTGCCTGGCGGCGCAGCTGTTGAGCTGTCCAGCCTGACCCCCTTTGACCTTCCCGCGTTTTTTTATGTTCTTTGTTATTATTATTATTATTAATAATAACGATGGTATTCGTTATCCGCTCACTATGTTCCAGGCACTGCACTAAGCACGGGGGTAGACCCAAGCAAATCGTACTAAGCATATACGGCGTTCCAGGCACTGTAACAAATGTCATCGTTATTTTAGAGAAGCAGCGTGGCTCAATGGAAAGAGCCCGGGCTTTGGAGTCGGAGGTCATGGGTTCAAATCCCGACCCCACCAATTGTCAGCTGTGTGACTTTGGGCAAGTCACTTCACTTCTCTGGGCCTCAGTTCCCTCAGCTGGAGAATGGGGATTAAGACTGGGAGCCCCACGTGGGACAACCTGATCACCGTGTATCCCCCCAGCGCCTAGAACAGTTCTTTGCAGATAGCGCTTAACAAGTACCATCATTATTATTATTATTATTATTACTAAGCGCAGGGGGCGCGGCAAGCTGATCAGGTTGCCCCACGTGGGGCTCACCATCTTAACCCCCATTTTACAGATGAGGGAACGAGGCTGTAAGCTCGTTGTGGGCAAGGACCATGTCTGTCTATGGTTGTACTGTCCTCTCCCAAGCGCTTCGTACGGTGCTCTGCACACAGTAGGCGCTCAGTAAATACAACTGAATGAATGACTGAGACACAGAGAAGTGAAGTGACTTGCCCTAGGTCCCACAGCAGACAAGTGGCAGAGCTGGGCTTTGAACCCAGGTCCACTAGGCCAAGGCTCCCTTGTCTCAGCTTCCAGTCCTCCCCTCCCCACCAACCCTCCGCTCTTCTGGCGGACCCCAATTTTGCTGCCGGATCGGCTCCTCACTTCCTTTCATCATCAATCGTATTTATTGAGCGCTTACTATGTGCAGAGCACTGTACTAAGCGGTTTCCAAACCAACGCAAATTCCCGGCCGCCCCCAATCCTGGCCGGCACGGCCCGAGACCACCTACCTCTTCTTGGAGGCCTCCTCGGCCGGACCCCTCCGCCCTGGGGTCTCTCTCTCTCTCCCGGGCCCACCCACCTGCCTAAATGCCGGAGTACATGTAGGACACACTCGCCTGGCTACCCACTGGACACACCGCAAACCTGGCTCCCTACCAGCGTGGCTCAGTGGAAAGAGCCCGGGCTTTGGAGTCAGAGGTCACGGGTTCAAATCCCGGCTCTCCCAATTGTCAGCTGTGTGACTTTAGGCATGTCTCTATGCCTCAGTTACCTCATTTGTGAAACGGGGATTAGGACTGTGAGCCCCCCATGGGACAACCTGATCACCTTGTAAACTCCCCAGCGCTTAGAACAGCGCTTTGCACATAGTAAGTGCTTAATAAATGCCATCATTAGTATTGTTATTATTATCCCGGCTCCGCCAACTGTCAGCTGGGTGACTTTGGGCAAGTCACTTAACTTCTCTGTGCCTAAATTACCTCATCTGTAAAATGGGGATTAAAGTTGTGAGCCCCCCGTGGGACAACCTGATCACCTTGTAACCTCCTCAGCGCTTACAACAGCGCTTTGCACATAGTAAGTGCTTAATAAATGCCATCATTATTATTGTTATTATTATCCCGGCTCCGCCAACTGTCAGCTGGGTGACTTTGGGCAAGTCACTTAACTTCTCTGTGCCTCAGTTACCTCATCTGTAAAATGGGGATTAAAGTTGTGAGCCCCCCGTGGGACAACCTGATCACCTTGGAACCTCCCCAGCGCTTAGAACAGTGCTTTGCACATAGTGAGCGCTTAACAAATACCATTATTATTATTATTACCCAGGGCCCACACACACCCAGGAAACGCTGGCTGGCCCCCACCCCTCCCACCCAGTCCGTCTCACCTGCATTCTTGGGTGAGGACAGGGAGGCGGCCAAGCTAGCCTCAGTGGGGGACGCTGGGGGAGGGGTGGGGGACCCCTCCTGACAGTCTAGGACCCCCAAACCCTGCCGCGCCCCTCCCCGCCTCGCAGGATCGGCCAGGGGCCGGACCCACTGGAAACCGATCGAATGGCCACCCTCCACCGCAGCCTCTAGATTGGAGGCTGGTAGTGGGCAGGAATCGTGCCCACCAGCTCTGTTGTACTGATCTCTCCCAAGCGCCTAGTAGTAATAAGTACAGTAATAGTAATTCTGGTATTTATTAAGCGCCTACCACAAGCCAAAGACTGTGCTAAGCACTGGGGTAGATACAAGGTAATCCGGTTGTCCCACTTGGGACTCGCAGCCTTAATCTCCATTTTACAGATGAGGGACCTGAGGCGCAGAGAAGTGAAGTGACCTACCCGAGGTCACACGGCAGACAAGCGGCAGAACCAGGATTAGAACCCACGTCCCACTAGGCCATGCTGATAATAATTGCGGTATTTGTTAAGCACTGACAATGTGCCAGGCACTGTAATAAGCGCTGGGGTGGATACAAGCTAATTGGGGTGGACCCAGTCCCGGTCCCACATGGAGCTCAGTCTTCATCCCCATTTTACAGATGGGGGAACTGAGGCACAGAGAAGGTAAAGGACGTGCCCAAGGTCACACAGCACACAGGTGGTGAAGAAGGGATTAGAACCCAGGTCCTTCTATCACCTAGGCCCGTGCTCTAGCCACTCGGCCATGCTGCTTCTGTAAAGTGCTCTGCACACCATCAGTGCTCAATAGGAATAGAGAAGCAGTGTGGCTCAGTGGAAAGAGCTCAGGCTTGGGAGTGAGAGGTCATGGGTTCTAATCCCGGCTCCGCCACTTATCGGCTGTGTGACTTCGGGCAGGTCACTTGACTTTTCTGTGCCTCAGTGACCTCATCTGTAAAATGGGGATGAAGACTGTGAGCCCCACGTAGGACAACCAGATCGCCTTGTAAATAGCCCGGTACTTAGAAGAGTGTTTGACACATAGTAAGCTCTCAACAAATACCATCCTCATCATCAGTAAGTGCCATTGATGATGAAAGCTCCAATCTCTCCGAGAGCTCAAGGCAGGGAAAAACCAAAGGAAAACCGGATTCAATTCTCTGGAGCCGGGGCGGGGCTGGGCCTTGGCCATCGGACGCGGAGGGGACAGCGGAAAAGGAGCCGGGGGTCCGGCGGGCCCTGAGGCTGAATCTGCAACAGCAACGTGGGACAGCCATTCCTCCCCTCTCTGGTCCTCTGGTCTGGTCTTTTAGACTGTGAGCCCACTGTTGGGTAGGGACTGTCTCTCTATGTTGCCAATTTGTACTTCCCAAGTGCTTAGTACAGTGCTGTGCACATAGTAAGCGCTCAATAAATACGATTGATGATGATGATGATGGTCCAGGCAGACCCTCTCAGGGTAGCCAGGCTCCGATTTCCTCCCCGCCCAGCAGGCACACCGGACCGGCCATGGCTGGACGGCAGTCCCAGAAAAGGGTGGAGCAGGTAATAAGCAGTCGAGTAAGGAGAAGCAGTGTGGCTCACTGGATAGAGCCCAGGCCTGGGAGACAGAAGGACCTGGGTTCTAATGCCGGCTCCGCCACTTGTCTGCTGGGTGACCTTGGGTAAGTCACTTCACTTCTCTGGACCTCAGTTACCTCGGCTGGAAAATGGAGATTATGACTGAAGCCCCAAGGACTGTGTCTAACCTGATTTGCTCGTCTACACCCTGCGTTTAATAATTAATAACTGTGATATTTGTTAAGCGCTTACTATATGCCAAGCACCGCACTAAGCATCGGGGTAGACACAAGGATAACTAGGTCCCCGACGGGGGGGTCCCAGAATAAGTAGGAAGGAGGACAGCTATGGATTCCCGGTATTAATGATGATAGCACTTATTAAGCGCTTACTATGTGCAAAGCACTGTTCTAAGTGCTGGAGAGCTAACAAGGTGATCAGGTTGTCCCACGTGGGGCTCACAGTCTTAATCCCCACTTTACAGATGAGGGAACTGAGGCATAGAGAAGTGAAGTGACTTGCCCAAAGTCACCCAGCTGACAATTGGTGGAGCCGGGATTTGAACCCACGACCTCTGACTCCAAAGCCGAGACAGAAGGACCTGGGTTCTAATGCCGGCTCCGCCACTTGTCTGCTGGGTGACCTTGGGTAAGTCACTTCACTTCTCTGGACCTCAAGTTACCTCGGCTGGAAAATGGAGACTATGACTGAAGCCCCAAGGGGGACAAGGACTGTGTCTAACCTGATTTGCTCGTCTACACCCTGCATTTAATAATTAATAACTCTGATATTTGTTAAGCGCTTACTATATGCCAAGCACCGCACTAAGCATCGGGGTAGACACAAGGATAACTAGGTCCCCGACGGGGGTCCCAGAATAAGTAGGAAGGAGGACAGCTATGGATTCCCGGTATTAATGATGATAGCATTTATTAAGCGCTTACTATATGCCAAGCACTGCACTAAGCATCGGGGTAGACACAAGGATAACTAGGTCCCCGACAGGGGGTCCCAGAATAAGTAGGAAGGAGGACAGCTATGGATTCCCGGTATTAATGATGATAGCATTTATTAAGCGCTTACTATGTGCAAAGCACTGTTCTAAGCGCTGGAGAGCTAACTAGGTGATCAGGTTGTCCCCTGTGGGGCTCACAGTCTTAATCCCCACTTTACAGATGAGGGAACTGAGGCATAGAGAAGAGAAGTGACTTGCCCAAAGTCACCCAGCTGCCAATTGGCGGAGACGGGATTTGAACCCATGACCTCTGACTCCAAAGCCGAGACAGAAGGACCTGGGTTCTAATGCCGGCTCCGCCACTTGTCTGCTGGGTGACCTTGGGTACGTCACTTCACTTCTCTGGACCTCAGTTACCTCGGCTGGAAAATGGAGATTATGACTGAAGCCCCAAGGGGGACAAGGACTGTGTCTAACCTGATTTGCTCATCTACACCCTGCGTTTAATAATTAATAACTCTGATATTTGTTAAGCGCTTACCATATGCCAAGCACCACACTAAGCATCGGGGTAGACACAAGGATAACTAGGTCCCCGACAGGGGGTCCCAGAACAAGTAGGAAGGAGGACAGCTATGGATTCCCGGTATTAATGATGATAGCATTTATTAAGCGCTTACTATGTGCAAAGTACTGTTCTAAGCGCTGGAGAGCTACCAAGGTGATCAGGTTGTCCCATGTGGGGCTCACAGTCTTAATCCCCACTTTACAAATGAGGGAACTGAGGCACAGAGAAGTGAAGTGACTAAATAATAATAATAATAATAATGGTATTTATTAAGCGCTTACTATATGCAAAGCACTGTTCTAAGCGCTGGAGAGCTAACAAGGTGATCAGGTTGTCCCCCGTGGGGCTCACAGTCTTAATCCCCACTTTACAGATGAGGGAACTGAGGCATAGAGAAGTGAAGTGACTTGCCCAAAGTCACCCAGCTGACAATTGGCGGAGCCGGGATTTGAACCCATGCCCTCTGACTCCAATGCCGAGACAGAAGGACCTGGGTTCTACTGCCGGCTCCGCCACTTGTCTGCTGGGTGACCTTGGGTAAGTCACTTCACTTCTCTGGACCTCAGTTACCTCAGCTGGAAAATGGAGATTATGACTGAAGCCCCCAGGGGGACGAGGACTGTGTCTAACCTGATTTGCTCGTCTACACCCTGCGTTTAATAATTAATAACTGTGATATTTGTTAAGCGCTTACTATATGCCAAGCACTGCACTAAGCATCGGGGTAGACACAAGGATAACTAGGTCCCCGACGGGGGTCCCAGAATAAGTAGGAAGGAGGACAGCTATGGATTCCCGGTATTAATGATGATAGCATTTATTAAGCGCTTACTATGTGCAAAGCACTGTTCTAAGTGCTGGAGAGCTAACAAGGTGATCAGGTTGTCCCACGTGGGGCTCACAGTCTTAACCCCCACTTTACAGATGAGGGAACTGAGGCATAGAGAAGTGAAGTGACTTGCCCAAAGTCACCCAGCTGCCAATTGGTGGAGCCGGGATTTGAACCCATGCCCTCTGACTCCAAAGCCGAGACAGAAGGACCTGGGTTCTAATGCCGGCTCCGCCACTTGTCTGCTGGGTGACCTTGGGTACGTCACTTCACTTCTCTGGACCTCAGTTACCTCGGCTGGAAAATGGAGATTATGACTGAAGCCCCAAGGGGGACAAGGACTGTGTCTAACCTGATTTGCTTGTCTACACCCTGCCTTTAATAATTAATAACTGTGATATTTGTTAAACGCTTACTATATGCCAAGCACTGCCTAAGCATCGGGGTAGACACAAGGATAACTAGGTCCCCGACGGGGGTCCCAGAATAAGTAGGAAGGAGGACAGCTATGGATTCCCGGTATTAATGATGATAGCATTTATTAAGCGCTTACTATATGCCAAGCACTGCACTAAGCATCGGGGTAGACACAAGGATAACTAGGTCCCCGACGGGGGTCCCAGAACAAGTAGGAAGGAGGACAGCTATGGATTCCCGGTATTAATGATGATAGCATTTATTAAGCGCTTACTATGTGCAAAGCACTGTTCTAAGCGCTGGAGAGCTAACAAGGTGATCGGGTTGTCCCACGTGGGGCTCACAGTCTTAATCCCCACTTTACAGATGAGGGAACTGAGGCAAAGAGAAGTGAAGTGACTTGCCCAAAGTCACCCAGCTGACAATTGGCGGAGCCGGGATTTGAACCCATGACCTCTGACCCCAAAGCCCGGGCTCTTCCCACTGAGCCACGCTGCTTCGCTAAGCAGCTAAGGGTATTGCAGATGAGGGCCCAGAGAAGCAAAGTGACTGGCCCGGGGTCACACAGCAGACAAGTGGCGGAGCCGGGATGAGAACCCAGGTCTTCCGACTCCCGGGCCCCGGCTCTATCTGCTAGGCAGCACTACCCCAGATCGCAAGCTTGTTGCGGGTCGGGCCCGGGGCTGCCATCAGGGAGGATCCCCAAGCACCCTGCGTGGCGCCGTCACTGCTGAGGGAGAGGATGATGAGAGAGACACCCCCAGGGGCCAGCGAAGCCGAGTAGGGGCGTCTAGCCACTACACCAGACCCCCACTCTCCCCACCTCCAAAACCTTAAGGTAGATTTCGTCTCCTCCGGGAGGTCTTCCCCTCTTTTCTCCAGCTCCTTCTCCCTTCTACACGCTTAGATCTGACACCTTTGGGCACTTGAGAGTCATAGTCAATATAAATTATTTACTTTATTATCCGCCTCCCCCTCTAGACCGTAAGCAGCTTTGGGCAGGGAACGTGTCTAACAACTGTAGGTTGCCAACTTGTACTTCCCAAGCGCTTAGCACAGTGCTCTGCACACAGTAAGCGCTCAATAAATACGACTGAATGAATGAACAACCCTACTGCATTGCATTCTCCCAAGTATTTAATATAGCGGTCTGCATATAAGCAGGGACTGTCTCTATCATCATCATCATCATCAATCGTATTTATTGAGCGCTTACTATGTGCAGAGCGCTGTACTAAGCGCTTGGGAAGTACAAATTGGCAACACATAGAGACAGTCCCTACCCAACAGTGGGCTCACAGTCTAAAACTCTATATGTTGCCCACTTGTACTTCCCAAGTGCTCTGCACACAGTAAGCGCTCAATAAATACGATTGAATGAATGATTAAGTGCTTAGTAAGTACCACTGATTGATTAATCCTGCCTGTAATTTATTTTGGCGTCTGTCTTCCCCCACTAAAGCATTAAGAGGGCAGGGACTGTGCCTAGATCCTTGCTCTTCCTCCTGTTTTGTTCGTCTGTCCGCCCCGGGACAGTGTAAGCTCCCAGAGGGCAGGGTTGGGGTGTCTTGCTTCTGGGGAACTCTCCCAAGTGCTTAGTACAGCGCTTCACCACTGACAATGATGAGATCCCGCCATCCAGCCCACCCAATCCCGGGGATTCCCATGGCTCCCGGGCCTGACCTCACCATCCTCACCCCGTAAGGGAAAGGGTCCATCGTTCCTGCCCCCCAACCGCCGTTCCCCAACCACAAAGTGCCAGGATCCACGGATCCCCATTATCCAGGGGGTGACGGCGTGTGGATTAACCGGGCCGGAATCCCGAGGTGAAGCTCCCAACCCCTCAAGTCTTGCGACCGGATCTCCGATCCACACCGCAGATGGAAATCTGAAGCAGCCAGACCACCAGATCTGTGGTAGCCAGTCCACTCACTCCTCATCATCAATCGTATTTATTGAGCGCTTACCGTGGGGTTGGGATTTGGGGGACTCTACTGCCCCACAAAATTGGGTGGAGGCAAAAATCTGGGTATCCAAGGCTCTCTGCTCTCCACCCACCCTGAATAAGGGGGTGGGGAATCTCTGCACAGCGTGTGTGTGTTTGGGGAAGCGGCGTGGCTCGGTGGAAAAAGCCCGGGCTTGGGAGTCCGAGGTCATGGGTTCTAATCCTGCCTCCCCCACGTCTGCCGTGTGATCTTGAGCAAGTCACTTAACTTCCCTGCGCCTCAGTTCCCTCGTCAGTAAAATGGGGATGTAGACTGTGGGACAACTTGATCACCTCGAACAGTGCTTTGCACGTAGTAAGCGCTTAACAAATGCCATTATCATTATTGGGGGGGATCTCTGCACTGCGTGTTTGTACATGTGTGTGTGCTGGGGGGGAAGGGGGCGTCAGGTCAGTTTGTACCTTGCCCACCTAACCCCCTCCCCATGGCCTTCTAGACTGTGAGCCCACTGTTGGGTAGGGACCGCCTCTATACGCTGCCAGCTTGTACTTCCCAAGAGCTTAGTCCAGTGCTCTGCATCATCATCAACCATATTTATTGAGCGCTTACTGTGTGCAGAGCACTGGACTAAGCCCTTGGGAAGTCCAAGTTGGCAACATAGAGAGACAGTCCCTACCCAACAGTGGGCTCACAGTCTAAAAGTGGGCTCAACGCTCAATAAACACGACTGAATGGCCTAGCGAACAGGTCACAGGTTCCAATCCCCGCTCGGCCCCTGGTCGGCCGTGTGATCACGGGCGAGCCACTCCAATCAATCAATCAATCAATCGTATTTATTGAGCTCTTACTGTGTGCAGAGCACTGGACTAAGCGCTTGGGAAGTCCAAGTTGGCAACATAAGGAGACAGTCCCTACCCAACAGTGGGCTCACAGTCTAAAAGTGGGCTCAACGCTCAATAAACACGACTGAATGGCCTAGCAAACAGGTCACGGGTTCCAATCCCCGCTCGGCCCCTGGTCGGCCGTGTGATCATGGGCGAGCCACTCCAATCAATCAATCAATCAATCGTATTTATTGAGCGCTTACTGTGTGCAGAGCACTGGACTAAGCGCTTGGGAAGTCCAAGTTGGCAACATAGAGAGAAAGTCCCTACCCAACAGTGGGCTCATAGTCTAAAAGTGGGCTCAACGCTCAATAAACACGACTGAATGCCCTAGCGAACAGGTCACGGGTTCCAATCCCCGCTCGGCCCCTGGTCGGCCGTGTGATCATGGGCGAGCCACTCCAATCAATCAATCCTATTTACTGAGCGCTTACTGTGTGCAGAGCACTGAACTAAGCGCGTGGGAAGTCCAAGTTGGCAACATAAGGAGACAGTCCCTACCCAACAGTGGGCTCACAGTCTAAAAGTGGGCTCAACGCTCAATAAACACGACTGAATGGCCTAGCGAACAGGTCACGGGTTCCAATCCCCGCTCGGCCGTGTGATCATGGGCGAGCCACTCCAATCAATCAATCCTATTTCTGGAGCGCTTACTGTGTGCAGAGCACCGGACTAGGCGCTTGGGAAGTCCAAGTTGGCAACATAGAGAGACATCCCTACCCAAGAGTGGGCTCACAGTCCACTTCTCCAGGCCTGGGGCTGTGTCCGGCCAGACTGGCTTGGCTGCCCTGGGCGCCTAGTAAGAGCTCAGCAAAAATCATCATCATCATTGTTAGTGTCCTGTCTGCCCTCCACCCTTTCCTAGGCCCCACGACGACGGCCCCCCCAAACTACCTCCCCATCTCCCTGAGGGGTGGGAATCACGTCACCTGAGGCCCCCCAGAGTCTCTCCATCCCAGAGGAGCCCTGGTCCCCCGCTCTGTGTCCCTCCCCATCCATCTCCCTGGCCTCCATCTCCTCTCCCCCAAGCCCCTGGAGGTGTCTGTCGTCTCCCCCGCTGTCTGTCTGTCTGTCTGCCTGTGTGTCAGTCAGTCAGTCAGCCTGTCAGTCAGCCAGCCTGTCAGTCAGTCAGTCCGCCCGGGTCCCCGGCCTGGGCGCGCGCGCGCGGCGACGTTACCATGCCAGAGGCTCGGAGCAGCTGGGGCCGGGCCGCCCCGCCCCACCCGCCAGTAACGGCCGCTCCCATTGGCTGAGCCCCCGGGCGGGGGGCGGGGCCTCGGGCCCCCACGCCGCCGCGCCGCCCCTCGCCGCCCGGGGGCGCCACACGCCGCGCAGCGCCGCCCCTCGCCGCCCGGGGGCGCCACACGCCCACACTCACTCGCTCAACCAATCCATCGTGTTTATTACGTATTGATCGTATTTTAGAGAAGCAGCGTAGCTCAACGGAAAGAGCTCAGGAGCCCGGGCTTTGGAGTCAGAGGTCATGGGTTCAAATCCCGGGCTCCGCCACTCGTCGGCTGGGTGACTTTGGGCAAGGCACTTCAATCAATCAATCAATCAATCAATCAATCGTATTTATTGAGCGCTTACTATGTGCAGAGCACTGGACTGAGCGCTTGGGAAGTGCAAATTGGCAACACATAGAGACAGTCCCTACCCAACAGTGGGCTCACAGTCTAAAAGGGGGGGACAGAGAACAGAACCAAACATACCGACAAAATAAAATAAATAGGATAGAAATGTACAAGTAAAATAAATAAATAAATAAGTTAATAGAGTAATAAATATGTACAACTTCACTTCTCTGGGCCTCAGTTCCCTCATCTGTAAAATGGGGATGAAGACTGTGAGCCCCCCGTGGGCCAACCCGATTACCGTGTAACCTCCCCAGCGCTTAGAACACTGCTTTGCACATAGTAAGCGCTTAATAAATGCTATTAAAAAAAAAAGAGCACGGACTTGGGAGTCCAGCGCTTAGAACAGTGCTTTGCACATAGTCAGCGCTTAATAAATGCCGCCATCACCATCATCATCATCAGAGGTCATGAGTTCAAATCCCGGCTCCGCCAAGTGTCAGCTGGGTGACTTTGGGCAAGTCACTTCACTTCTCTGGGCCTCAGTTCCCTCATCTGTAAAATGGGGATGAAGACTGTGAGCCCCCCGTGGGCCAACCTGATCACCGTGTAACCTCCCCAGCGCTTAGAACAGTGCTTTGCACATAGTAAGCGCTTAATAAATGCTATTAAAAAAAAGAGCACGGACTTGGGAGTCCAGCGCTTAGAACAGTGCTTTGCACATAGTCAGCGCTTAATAAATGCCATCATCACCATCATCATCGAGGTCATGGGTTCAAATCCCGGCTCCGCCACTTGTCAGCCGGGTGACTTTGGGCAAGTCACTTCACTTCTCTGGGCCTCAGTTCCCTCATCTGTAAAATGGGGATGAAGACTGTGAGCCCCCCGTGGGCCAACCTGATCACCGTGTAACCTCCCCAGCGCTTAGAACAGTGCTTTGCACATAGTCAGCGCTTAATAAATGCCGCCATCATCATCATCATCATCATCATCAGAGGTCATGGGTTCAAATCCCAGCTCCGCCACTTGTCGGCTGGGTGACTTTGGGCAAGGCACTTCACTTCTCTGGGCCTCAGTTCCCTCATCTGTAAAATGGGGATGAAGACTGTGAGCCCCCCGTGGGCCAACCCGATCACCGTGTAACCTCCCCAGCGCTTAGAACAGTGCTTTGCACATAGTAAGCGCTTAATAAATGCTATTAAAAAAAAAGAGCACGGACTCAATGGAAACAGCACGGACTTTGGAGTCCAGCGCTTAAAACAGTGCGTTGCACATAGTCAGCGCTTAATAAATGCCATCATCATCATCATCATCATCATCAGAGGTCATGGGTTCAAATCCCGGCTCCACCACTTGTCGCCTGGGTGACTCTGGGCAAGTCACTTCACTTCTCTGGGCCTCAGTTCCCTCATCTGTAAAATGGGGATGAAGACTGTGAGCCCCCCGTGGGCCAACCCGATCACCGTGTAACCTCCCCAGCGCTTAGAACAGTGCTTTGCACATAGTAAGCGCTTAATAAATGCTATTAAAAAAAAGAGCACGGACTTGGGAGTCCAGCGCTTAGAACAGTGCTTTGCACATAGTCAGCGCTTAATAAATGCCATCATCACCATCATCATCGAGGTCATGGGTTCAAATCCCAGCTCCGCCACTTGTCGGCCGGGTGACTTTGGGCAAGGCACTTCACTTCTCTGGGCCTCAGTTCCCTCATCTGTAAAATAGGGATGAAGACTGTGAGCCCCCCGTGGGCCAACCCGATCACCGTGTAACCTCCCCAGCGCTTAGAACAGTGCTTTGCACATAGTAAGCGCTTAATAAATGCTATTAAAAAAAAAGAGCACGGACTTGGGAGTCCAGCGCTTAGAACAGTGCTTTGCACATAGTAAGCACTTAATAAATGCTATTAAAAAAAAAGAGCACGGACTTGGGAGTCCAGCGCTTAGAACAGTGCCTTGCACATAGTCAGCGCTTAATAAATGCCATCATCATCATCATCAGAGGTCATGGGTTCAAATCCCGGCTCCGCCAAGTGTCAGCTGGGTGACTTTGGGCAAGTCGCTTCCCTTCTCCGGGCCTCCGTTACCTCATCTGGAAAATGGGGATTAAAACCGTGAGCCCCCTGTTGGACAACCTGATCACCTTGTAACCTCCCCAGTGCTTAGAACAGTGCTTTGCACATAGTAAGCGCTTAATAAATACCATCATTATTGAGCGCTTACTGTGTGCAGAGCACTGGACTGAGCGCTTGGGAAGTCCAAGGTGGCAACGCAGAGAGACGGTCCCTACCCAACAGCGGGCTCACAGTCTAGAAGGGGGAGACGGAGAACAAAACAAAATATATATAGTGAAGTGACTTGCCCAGAGTCACACAGCTGACATTTGGCGGAGTCGGGATTTGAACCCATGGCCTCTGACTCCAAATCAATCAATCAATCAATCAATCGTATTTATTGAGCGCTTACTATGTGCAGAGCACTGTACTAAGCGCTTGGGAAGTACAAATTGGCAACACATAGAGACAGTCCCTACCCAACAGTGGGCTCACAGTCTAAAAGGGGGAGACAGAGAACAGAACCAAACATACCAACAAAATAAAATAAATAGGATAGAAATGTACAAGTAAAATAAATAAATAAATAAATAAATAAATAAATAAATAAATAAATAGAGTAATAAATATGTACAACCATATATACATATATACAGGTGCTGTGGGGAAGGTAAGGAGGTAAGATGGGGGGATGGAGAGGGGGGCGAGGGGGAGAGGAAGGAAGGGGCTCAGTCTGGGAAGGACTCCAAAGCCCGGGCTCTTTCCACTGAGCCAAGATGGAAGCAGCCACACTCAATCAATCAATCAATCGTATTTATTGAGCGCTTACTGTGGGCAGAGCACTGTACTAAGCGCTTGGGAAGTACAATTTGGCAACATAGAGAGACGGTCCCTACCCAAAAGTGGGCTCACAGTCTAAAAGGGGGAGACGCACAACAAAACCAAACATACCAGCCCCTCGCCGCCTGGGGGCGCCACACGCCGCACCACACCGCCCCTCGCCGCAAGGGGGCGCCACACGCCGCCGCCCGCAGGACCGAGCGCTCACCCCGGGCGGACACACACAATCAATCAATTAATCAATCAATCAATCGTATTTATTGAGCGCTTACTGTGTACAAAGCACTGGACTAAGCGCTTGGGAAGTACAAGTCGGCAACATATAGAGACAGTCCCTACCCAACAGTGGGCTCACAGTCTAAAAGGGGGAGACGGAGAACAAAACCAAACATACTAACAAAATAAAATAAATAGAATAGATATGTACAAGTAAAATAAATACATAAATAGAGTAATAAATATGTAGAAACATATATACATATATACAGGTGCTGTGGGGAAGGGAAGGAGGTAAGATGAGGGGGATGGAGAGGGGGACGAGGGGGAGAGGAAGGAAGGCCTCCTGGAGGCCTGGCTAAGGGCCAGGGTCGCCCCGGGGACAACTTGGGGAGCTCGTGGTTCGCGTGCAGCTGGAGGCCCGAGTGCAAGCGCTTAGTACAGTGCTCTGCACACAGTAGGCGCTCAATAAATACGATTGAATGAATGAATGAACTGGGGGAGCTTGTGGCCACGTGCAACTGAGGGGTACTGGTGGCCCTAGTGCAATTGGGGGAGCTCGTGGTCTGCGTGCAACTGGGTGGGGGGCTGGTGGACCGAGTGCAACTGGGGGACTGGTGGTGCGCGTACAACTGGGTGAGCTCGTGATCCGCGTGCAACTGGGGGAGATTGTGGCTCGTGTGCAACTGGGGGAACACTCGTGGTCTGCGTGCAATTGGAGGGAGTGGTGGTCCGCGTGCAACTGGGGGAGCTCGTGGCCCGAGTGCAACTGGGGGTGCTGGGGGCCCGAGTGCAACTGGAGGTGCTGGGGGCCCGAGTGCAACTGGGGGAGTTCGTGGCCCGAGTGCAACTGGGGGAGGTTGTGGCTCGCGTGCAACTGGGGGGGCTGGTGGCCGGCGTGCAACTGGGGGACTGGTGGTCCGCGTGCAACTGGGGGACCTGGTGGCCCTCGTGCAGTTGGGGGAGCTCATGGTCCGTGTGCAGTTGGGGGAGCTGGTGGCCTTAGTGCATTTGGGGGAGCTGGTAGCCCGCGTGCAAGTGGGGGAGCTCGTGGTCCGCGTGCAACTGGAGGGGCTGGTGGCCCTCGTGCAACTGGGGGAGCTGGTGGCCCACGTGCAACTGGGGGAGCTCATGGTCCTCGTGCAACTGGGGGAGCTCGTGGTCCTCGTGCAACTGGGGGAGCTCGTGGTCTGCGTGCAACTAGGGGACCTTGTGGCCCGAGTGCAACGGGGGGGGGGGCTGGTGGACGGTATGCAACTGGGGGAGCTTGTGGGCCCCGTGCAACTGGGGGAACTCGTGATCCGCGTGCAACTGGGGGAGCTTGTGGCTCACATGCAACTGGGGGGGGCTGGTGGCCCGCGTGCAACTGGGGGGGTGCTGGTGCGTGCAACTGGGAGAACTCATGGTCCGCGTGCAATTGGAGTGACTGGTGGCCCTCGTGCAATTGGGGGAACTCCTGGTCCACGTGCAACTAGGGGAGCTTGTGGCCCGAGTGCAACTGGGGTGGATGGTGGCCGGTGTGCAACTGGGGGAGCTCGTGGCCCGAGTGCAACGGGGGCTGGTGGCCGGCGTGCAACTGGGAGACTGGTGGCCTGCATGCAACTGGGGACTGGTGGTCCGCATGCATTTGGGGAAGCTGTTGGCCCGCGTGCAACTTGGGGAGTTCATTGTGTGCGTGCAACTGGAGGGGCTGGTGGCCCTCGTGCAATTGGGGGAACTCGTGGTCTGTGTGCAACTGCGGGAGCTCATGGTCTCCATGCAGTTGGGGTAGCTGGTGTCCCTCGTGCAACTGGGGGAGCTCGTGGTCCTCATGCAGTTGGGGGAGCTGGTGGCTCACGTGCAACTGGGAGAGCTTGTGGCTCTCTTGCAACTGGAGAAAATGGTAGCCCATGTGCAACTGGGGGAGCTCGTGGCCCGCATGCAACTGGAGGAGCTGGTGGCCTATGTGCACCTGAAATAGCTCATGGCCCTCCTGTAATTGGGGGAGCTGGTGGCCTGCTTGCAACTGGCGGACCTCGTGGCCTGCGTGCAACTGGGGGAGCTCGTGACCCTTGTGCAGCTGGGGTCCCTGGGGGAGCTCGTGGTCCACATGCAACTGGGGGAGCTGATGGTCCACCTGCAACTGGGGGAGCTTGTGACCCTCGTGCAATTGGGGGAGCTGGTGGCCCAAGTTTAACTGGGGGAGCTCATGGTCTGCATGCAACTGGGGGAGCAGGTGGCCCGGGAGCAACTGGGGAAAATGGTGGCCCGTGTGCAACTGGGAGAGCTGGTGGCCCTCGTGCAGTTGGGGGAGCTGGTGGCCCGTGTTCAACTGGGGGAGCTGGTGGAACTGGTGAACCTTAGGGAGCTTGTGGAGCTGGTGGCCCATGTGCAACTGGTGAAGGTTGGGGAGCTCATGCAACTAGGGGGACTGGTGAGGCTGGTGGCGCTGCCAGTCCCCGCTCCACATGGCCAAATGTGTGGAACCGGCCCAGGACCACCCCCACGGCCCCCTCCCCCTCAGCTCCGTGGCCCCGGGGCCAAGGTTAGCCCAAGATGTCACCTTTTCCCCCTCCCAGAACACAGTGATTTGGCCACTCCCAGGCTACAGGCCCACTGACCACACAGGGACGAGCAATCTGCTTCTCCAAGACCCACCTTCGTCCTTTTTTTTTGAATGGGATTTATTAAGTGCTTACCGCGTGCCAGGCACTGTACTAAGCGTGGGGGTAGATACAAGTTAATCAGGTTAGATACAGTCCCTGTCCCACCTGGGGCTGACAGTCTCAATCCCCATTTTACAGATGAAGGAGCTGAGGCCCAGAGAAGTGAACTGACTTCCCCAAGGTCACACAGCAGAGAAGTGGCAGAGTGGGGATTAGAACCCACGACCCTTCTAAGTCCCAGGCCCGGGCTCTGCCCACCATGTCATGCTGCTTCTCAACTTACTTTCTGTACCTCAATCTCATCTCTTTTGCCACCCATCCTCTGGCCTATAACTCCCTCCCTCTTCACGTGACAGACCATCAGTCTTCCCCTCTTCAAAGCCTGACTAAAAATCACACCTCCTCCAAGAAGCCTTCCCTGACTAAACCCCCACTTCCTTGTCTGAGACCTTCCTCTGTGTTGTCTACGCAGTTGTGTTCCCATCCCAAAGAGGTTGGATAATCACCTTATCCTTTTCCCCCAGACCTTTTATCCTTAAAGTGTGAGTTTCTTGAGGGCAACTCTATGGCATTGGGCTTTCCCAAGCGTTTAGTACAGTGCTTTGCACTTAAGAGGGTGCTCAGTAAATTCATTCAATCATATTTATTGAGCGCTTACTGTGTGCAGAGCACTGTACTAAGCGCTTGGGAAGTACAAGTTGGCAACATATGCAGACAGTCCCTACTCAACAGCGGGCTCACAGTCTAGAAGAATAATAATGACATTTACTAAGCACTTACTATGTGCAAAGCACTGTTCCAAGCGCTGGGGAGGTTACAAGGTGATCAGGTTGTCCCACGGGGGGCTCACAGTCTTCATTCCCATTTTACAGATGAGGTTACTGAGGCACAGAGAAGTTAAGCGACTTGCCCAAAGTCACACAGCTGTCAATTGGCAATCGGGATTTGAACCCATGACTTCTGACTCCAAAGCCCGGGCTCTTTCCACTGAGCCACGCTGTAAATACTACTGACTGATGGATTATACTCTGCCGCTTCCCTTATCTATAATTTTATAACTTTAATAAAAAAATTATTTTATAATTATAATTTATTTAATTTTATAAACCTTCCCACTAGTTGTAAACTCTCTGGGGAGAGGGATTGAATCTACCAACCCTGATGGCCTAGTGGGAAGAGCCCAGGCCCGGGAGTCAGGGGACCTGGGTTCTAATCTTGCCTCTGCCTCATGTCTGCTGTGTGACCTTGGGCAAGTCATTTAACTTCTCTGTGCCTCAGTTTCTTCATCTATTAAATAGGAGTTAAGACCATGAGACTCATGTGGGACAGGGACCACGTTCAACCTGTTTTGCTTGTATCTAGCCCGGCGTTCAACCCGTTTTGCTTGTATCTAGCCCGGCACTCAGTACAGTGCCTGGCACATAGTTATACATACAATTATTATTATTGTCCATCGATCAATAAATGGTATTTATTGAGTGCTTGCTAGGGCTGGAGCACTGTAATAAGCGCTTGAGAGCACAGTACAAAAGAATTAGCACATGTTCCCCATTGAAGACGGGAAAAGAGATGAGCTGTACAAACTGCAGCTGGAGGGATCTGGATCAGATTCGCTAATCCCCTCCTGCCAGGGATTGGGACAGAGACTGGCAGCTGCTCAATTTGTCTCCCATTGCTTGTAATAATAATAATGATGGCATTTATTAAGTGCTATGTGCAAAGCACTGTTCTGACGGGAAAAGAGGTGAGCTGTACAAACTGCAGGTGGAGGGATCTGGATCAGATTTGCTAATCCCCTCCTGCCAGGAATTGGGACTGAGACTAGCAGCTGCTCAATTTGTCTCCCGTTGCTTGTAATAATAATAATAATAATGATGGCATTTATTAAGCACTATGTGCAAAGCACTGTTCTAAGCGCTGGAGAGGTTACAAGGTGATCAGGTTGTCCCAGGGGGGACTCACGGTTTCAATCCCCATTTTTCAGATGAGGTAACTGAGGCCCAGAGAAGTGAAGTGACCTGCCCTAAGTCACACAGCTGACAACTGGCCGAGTAGGGATTTGAACCCATGACCTCTGACTCCAAAGCCCGGGCTGTTTCCACTGAGCAACGCTGCTTCTCCCAGTGCTCGGCACATAGTAAGCGCTTAAGAAATACTGTAATAATAATAATTATTCTCCTGCCCAGGCCCCTCACCCGGTCCTTCTCCTCTTCCTCCTCCCCCGAACCCCCAGTTTCACCCCTATCACAGTCCGTCAAACCGAATTCCATCTCGGCCTGGTAGACCCAACTTCTAGTGGGCTGGGAATGTTGTCTGTTGTGTGGTCCTCTCCCAAGCGCTTAGTCCAGTGCTCTGCACACAGTAAGCGCCCAATACAAACAACTGCATGAGTGATTGTAGAGACCACTCCTCCCGCCCACCCCATCAGCCCAGATATCAGGGGAATGGGAGTTGGTTGGCCTCCCCTTCCCCACGGCACCTGTATATATGTTTGTACATATTTATTACTCTATTTATTTATTTTACTTGTACATATATATTCTATTTATTTTGTTAATATGTTTGGTTTTGTTCTCTGTCTCCCCCTTTTAGACTGTGAGCCCACTGTTGGGTAGGGACCGTCTCTCTATGTTGCCAACTTGGACTTCCCAAGTGCTTAGTCCAGTGCTCTGCACGCAGTAAGCGCTCAATAAATATGATTGATTGATTGATTGATTTTGTTCTCTATCTCCCCCTTCTAGACTGGGAGCCCACTGTTGGGTAGGGGCCGTCTCTATATGTTGCCAACTTGGACTTCCCAAGCGCTTAGTCCAGTGCTCTGCACACAGTAAGCGCTCAATAAATACGATTGATTGATTTTGTTCTCTGTCTCCCCCTTCTAGACTGAGCCCACTGGTGGGTAGGGACCCTCTCTATATGTTGCCAACTTGGACTTCCCAAGTGCTTAGTCCAGTGCTCCGCACACAGTAAGCGCTCAATAAATACGATTGATTGATTGATTTGGGGTGGGTTGTCCTGGCGGGGCCTGGGTTGGGGTGAAAGGGACACGGGTGGAGCAGGGGGGTCCCCACTAATGGGCGGGTGGGGTGACTCAGGGGTCCAAGGGGGTGGAGAGGGCAGACCCTTGCATGGGGGGGGGGACTCCTCCAAAACACACACATACACCCCCCCACCTGCCACCCTGCCACAGAGGTGCTTTCCCTCCCCAAATCCCCCTCCCCTCCACAATGGACCTCCTTACCTCCAGCTCTGCACCCCAGGGTGGGGGGCTGGTGGGAGGCCCAGGACGCCAGGGTCCCGCACCCCTTCTCCCCCTACTTCTCCTCCCCCTCAGGAGGCTCCGGGGCCGGAGTCGGCCTTGTCCCAGCAGCTTGGCCAGGCTCTCTGGTCGGACCAATAATAATTATAATAATGATGGTATTTGTTAAGCGCTTACTATGTGCCAGGCACTGTACTAAGCGCCGGGTTGGATACAGACAAATGGGGTTGGGCACAGTCTCTGCCGCATGTGGGGGTCTCAGTCTCGATCCCCATTTTCCATATGAGGTAACTGAGGCCTACCTCCTTCCCTTCCCCACAGCACCTGTATATATGTATGTTTGTACATATTTATTACTCTATTTATTTATTTAAACTTGTACATATCTATTCTATTTATTTTATTTTGTTAGTATGTTTGGTTTTGTTCTCTGTCTCCCCCTTCTAGACTGTGAGCCCACTGTTGGGTAGGGACCGTCTCTATATGTTGCCAACTTGGACTTCCCAAGTGCTTAGTACAGTGCTCTGCACACAGTAAGCACTCAATAAATACGATTGATGATGATATGTACATATGTACAGCACCTGTATATATGTATATATTTGTACATATTTATTACTCTATCTTACATGTACATATCTATTCCATTTTATTTTGTTAGTATGTTTGGCTTTGTTCTCTGTCTCCCCCTTCTAGACTGTGAGCCCACTGTTGGGTAGGGACCGTCTCTACATGTTGCTAACTTGGACTTCCCAAGCACTTAGTACAGTGCTCTGCACACAGTAAGTGCTCAATAAATACGATTGGTACAGATTACCCTATTTTACTTGTACATATTTACTGTTCTATTTGTTAATGATGTGCACTTAGCCTTAATTCTATTTGTTCTGACTGGATTACTCCATTTTACTTGTACATATTTACTGTTCTATTTATTTTGTTGATGTGCGTTTAGCTTTAATTCTATTTGTTCTGACGACTTCACACCTGTCCACCCGTTTGGTTTTGTTGTCTGTCTTCCCCCTTCTAAACCCTGAGCCCGTTGTAGGGTAGGGACCGTCTCTGTATGCTGCCAACTTTCATTCATTCAGTCATCATCAATCGTATTTATTGAGCGCTTACTATGTGCAGAGCACTGTACTAAGCGCTTGGGAAGTACAAATTGGCAACATATACAGTTCCTACCCAACAGTGGGCTCACAGTCTAAATTGAGCACTTACTGTGTGCAGAGCACTGTACTTTAGACTGTGAGCCCACTGTTGGGTAGGGACTGTCTCTATATGTTGCCAATTTGTACTTCCCAAGCGCTTAGTACAGTGCTCTGCACACAGTAAGCGCTCAATAAATACGATTGATGATGACAGAAGGGGGAGGCGGATAACACAACAGAACATATTAACAAAATAAAATAGAATAAGTATGTGCAAATGAAATAGAGTAATAAATACATATATACAGGTGCTGTGGGGAGGGGAAAGAGGTAAGGTGGGGGGAGGGACTTGTACTTCCCAAGCGATTAGTACAGTGCTCTGCACACAGTAAGCGCTCAATATATACAATTGAACGGAGAAGTGTTTTGCCCAAGGTCACACAGCAGACAAGCGGCGGCCCCGACCCCTTCATGGTCCATCCTTTGCCCCAGGGGTGGCACCTCCAAGCAGCCCTCCCAGATAACCCCCTCCCAACTCTGGCTGGGGCCCTCTCTCCCCTTCTGCACCCTTCCCCTCCTCACGGCCCCTTGCAGACCCCCCTACCCGAGCGACAACAAAGTACCGGGGTTCAAATCCCACTCCACCACCTGCCTTAACGAAAACCTAATTAGTCTGCTGTGTGACCTTGGGCAAGTCACTTAACTTCTCTGAGCCTCAGTTACCTCATCTGTAAAATGGGGATTAAGACTGTGAGCCCCAAGTGGGACAACTTGATCACCTTGTGCCCCCCCCAGCACTTAGAACAGTGCTCTGCACATAGTAAGATCTTAACAAATGCCATCATTATTATTATCCCAGCGCTTAGTACAGTGCCTAGCACATGGAAAGCACATAACAAACACCCAGTTGGCATCCACTTCTAACTCCCTCGGATCTGTAAATGAGTGTGGGGGTTTCCTTGGGGGCAGGGAACGGGTCTCAGGCTTCTGTCACACTTTCCCAAGTGCTTAGCACAGGGAGGACGACTACAACTACTATTCCTAAATTATTTGAGCCTCTGACCCCATTGCTATTAGACCTGGGTTCTAATTCCGACTCTGCCACTTGTCTGCTGTGTGACCCCGGGCAAGCCATTCAACTTGCCTGTGCCTCAGTTACCTCATCTGAAAAATGGGGATTAAGACTGCGAGCCCCACGTGGGACAACCTGATTATCTTGTATCTACTCTAGCGCTTAGAACAGTGCTTGGCACATAGTAAGTGCTTAACAAATACCATTATTATTTCTAGACTGTGGGCCCATTGTTTCTAGGCTGTGAGCCAGGATTGTCTGTTGCTGAATTGTACTTTTCAAACGCTTTGTACAGTGCTCTGCACCCACTAAGCGCTCAATAAATACAATTGAATGAATGACTGAATTAGATGCTCAATAAAGTCTACCGATGGATCAGGTTGGGGCCGGGGACTGCCATTTCTCTCTAAACCTGGAGCTGTGGGTTCGAAGCCCCATAGAAGCTATAATTGAAGCAGGGAGGCTTAGCGGAAGGAGCCCAGGCTTGGGAGTCAGAGGTCATGGGTTCTAATCCTGGCTTCGCCACTTCATCAATCGTATTTATTGAGCGCTTACTATGTGCAGAGCACTGTCAGCCACTTGTCAGCTGTGTGACTCTGGGTAAGTCATTTAACTTCTCTGTGCCTCAGTTACCTCACCTGTGAAATGGAGATGAAGACTGTGAGCCCCTCATCTGTGAAATGGAGATGAAGACTGTGAGCCCCTCATGGGACAATCTGATATCCCAGCGCTTAGAACAGTGCTCAGCACATAATAAGCGCTTAACAAATATCATCATCATCATAACTGGCACTTCTGTGAGTTCAAGGTGGCAACTCCAATCTCCAGGGGGTCTCGGAGGCCAGGGCAGGACCAAATCTAGTCTGGACATTCAGTCGTTCGCATTTATTGAGCGCTTACTGTGTGCAGAGCACTGTACTAAGTGCTTGGAAGAGTACAATATGGGGGGGGTGCAGAAGACAAACCCCACTCTCGCTGCCAGTTCCTTGCTGCAGCTGCAGTCTCAGGTACAGGGTGCAGCTTTTTTATTAAAAAAAAAATAGTATTTGTTACGTGCTTACTGTACGCTAGGGACTGTATTAATCAATCAATCGTATTTATCGAGCGCTTACTGTGTGCAGAGCACTGTACTAAGCGCTTGGGAAGTACAAGTTGGCAACATATACAGTCCCTACCCAACAGTGGGCTCACAGTCTAAAAGACTGTGACTGTGTATTAAGCGCAGGGGTGGAAACAAGCAAATCAGGTTGGACAGTCCCTGTCCCACATGGGGTTCACCGTCTTAATCTCCAATTTACCGCTGAGGAACGGAGGCCCAGAGACATGAATCGACCTGCCCGAGGTCACACAGCAGACAAATGGTGGAGCCGGGATTAGAACCCAGGTCCTTTTGATGGCCTGTGCTCTGTCCACTAGGCCACCCTGCTTCTTCCGCAGTTAGTCAGCCCCTGCCCCCTCAGATACACTCACACATATCCCCACCTCCTCTGTCTGGGAGACCCAGGCTGAGCAGGTGGATGGGGGGAAGGGGCATATTTTCCATTCCACTTCCAAGTCCGCTTGGTCCGCAGTCTGATTCCTCTGGCCTCCTGCCCCGTCCTCGGGCCCAAATGCCCCCCGGATTCAGGGGCCGGAGCAAGGAGGGGAGGGAAGGGGCCTCGGGCATAGGTCCGCCCGCCACAGAGCTCACGCGGCTTGCAGGGTGGGGGGGAAGAGGAACGGCAGAGACGTTTATTTGCCGGGCAAGCGGGGCTCCGGACGGGCCAAGTGGAGACCTGGGTGGTGGGCACGGAGCACGGCGGGGTGGGGAGGGTGGTCAAAACTCTACCGGGGGGCCGGGAGGAGGAGGTGACCCCGGCCCTTCCTGTTTTAAAACCAGGAAAGGGAGCTAAAACGAGGGAGTCGGATCCCGTCGGGTGCCCGGGGCGCGGGTCCGGGGGAGGGGGTGCCTAGAGGGCCAAGGTGTCTTTGATGAGCCGGCGCACAGTGGTGGTGACGGAGGTGCCCAGCGCGTCGGTGATCTGGTAGGAGAGCTTGTATAGGTAGGGCTGTACGTCTCGCAGGCCCGTGTCGAACACGTTGTCCACCTCCGACTGGGTGGGCATCTTGGGCAGGTAGTCGTGGCGGCTCATCACCTCCACCACGTTGACGATCTTCTCGCAGAGCTTCTCGCCCACCTTCTGGCGGCAGATCTGCCGCTCCTGCTCTGTGGCCAGGCTGACCACGTGCACCTTGACCGTCCACATCTCCCACGGGATGCACTCGTCCGAGAAGGGCCAGCGCGACTTCTTCTTCTGGTAGAACTCGAGGGAGACCTGCCCCATCCCGTCGCCGCCCGAGCTCCGCAGGGCGTCCTGGGGGCCATCCGGGGGCGGGGAGGGGGACACCGGTCACAAACCGGACATCTCAGCGCCAGACGGCGGGGTCGCCGGGCCTCCATCTCCCCGCGCCCGCCCGGCCCCCCGGCCCAGGGCCTACAGCTCCCTCCCGTCACTTAACTTCTCTGTGCCTCAGTTCCCTCATCTGTAAAATGGGGATTAAGACTGTGAGCCCCCGTGGGACAACCTGATCACCTTGTAACCTCCCCAGCGCTTAGAACAGTGCTTTGCACATAGTAAGCGCTTAATAAATGCCAGCATTATTATTATTATTATCTTCCCCGACCCCCCTCCCATTCCCCGGTGGGCACCCAGCGCCCCAACCCGTACCCACCCGCCAGCCACCCTCACCCCTCAGTTACTCTGGCCAGGAATTGTCTCTCTTTATTGCTGTATCGTACTTTCCAAGTGCTTAGTACAGTGCTCTGCACATAGTAAGCGCTTAATAAGTACGACTGAATGAATGAATGAATGACTGAGAAGAGCTTCCGCTCAGGGGAAAGCTAAGGGGGGGATTCCGGGATGGGACGGAGGAGGTGATAGGCTGATCCGGATTGCCCCGAGGCATCTTCTCCATCCAGGAAGCCTTCCCAGATTGATCCCAACCGGGCCCCAGGACTGGCTAATTGCTTCAGTTGCCCCTCTAGCCCTCAAATCGTTGACTGAGTTGTTATAACAAGAATAACGATAACTGTTAAGCACTGTATGGTGTGGGCAGCGAATGTGTCTACGGTTGTATTCTCCCAAGTGCTTAGTACAGTGCTTTGCACCCAGTAAGCGCTCGACTGATACGACTGAATAAAGGAATGAATTACGCACTGGGATGGACACAAGATCATCAGGCTGGACACAGTCCCTTGTCCCCCACCGGGCTCATGATCTAAGTAGGAGGGAGAACGGGGATTGAATCCCCATTTTACGCAGGAGGAAAGTGAGGCCCAGGGCAGTTAAGTGGGCTTCCGCCCCCGCTGCCCGTCCCGTACTGCCCCCAGCCACCCACGCCTCGCCTACTTTCCCCCTGCCTCGACCCATCGGCCTAAAACTCCCTCCCTTCCTCTCCAAACCCCATCCTTCCCGGCCCCCGCCGCCCCCCACCCTCCGGGCCTCGGGTCACCTTGAATTCGCCCACGACCTTGCGCAGGGCTCGGTCGAGCTCGTCGGAGGAGACGCGCACGTAGGCGAAGTCGATGAAGTCGCAGTCGACATCCTGGGTGCCCACGGTGCTGATGGAGTAGGTGCCCTCCTTCTTGTAGTGGAACTTTCCGGTGGTGCGGTGCAGGAGGACGGTGTGCAGCACGGCCAGAAGGGCTTCCTCCACCTGCCGCCCTTCCACCGACACCTCCAGCACCTCCGCCCGACAGTTCATCCTCCGCCCGGCCCGGATTCCCGCCCTGGAACAGCGGCCCCGGGGACGGTCGTCACCATCGGAGGGTGGGAGGGCGGACGGACTCCCCGGGGGGCAGGGGATGGGCGACACCGGACAGCGAGCTCCCCGGGGGCAGGGGACAGGCTCACCCAGAGGGTGGGCTGCCTGGGGGCAAGGGATGGGTGCCACCGGAGGATGGGCTTTTAGACTGTGAGCCCACTGTTGGGTCAGGACTGTCTCTATATGTTGCCAATTTGTACTTCCCAAGCGCTTAGTACAGTGCTCTGCACATAGTAAGCGCTCAATAAATACGATTGACGATGATGATGGGCTCCCCAGGGGCAGGAGGGGTCATCGCCAGAGGGTGGGCTCCCCGGGGGTAAGGGACGGGCACCACCGGGGGTGGGCTCCCTTGGGGCAAGGGCTGGTCTCCTCCAATCAATCAATCAATCGTATTTATTGAGCGCTTACTGTGTGCACAGCACCGTACTAAGCGCTTGGGAAGTCCAAGTTGGCAACATATAGAGACGGTCCCTACCCAACAGCGGGCTCACAGTCTAGAAGGGGGAGACAGGCAACAAAACCAAACATATTAACAAAATAAAATAAATAGAATAGATAGGGGACGGGGTCCCTGGGGGGCAGGGGGGTGGGCACCCAACTTCCAGGGCACCACCCCACGTGCCCAGCCCCGGACCGCACACCCCAAAGACGCTCGGCCCACGCAATCACCCAGCCCTGCTGTCTAACCTGCATCCCACCGGCTGCATTTTTTCTTTTAATGGTATTTGTTGAGTGTTTATTATGGGTCAGGCACTGTTCTACCTGGTGGGGAAGATACAAGCTTGTAAGGTTGGGCACAAACCCTGTCCCCTATAGGGCTCACAGTTTCTTTTAATGGTATTTGTTGAGTGCCTACTGTGGGCCAGGCACTGTTCTAACCGGTGGGGAAGATACAAGCTTGTAAGGTTGGGCACAGACCCTGTCCCCCATGGGGCTCACAGTCTTCATCCCCATTTTCCAGATGAGGTAACTGAGGCCCAGAGAAGTGAAGTGCTTAGTACAGTGCTCTGCACACAGTGAGCGCTCAATAAATACGATTGATTGATTGATTGATTGAAGTGACTCGCCCAAGGTCACACAGCAGCCAGGTGGCGGAGCCGGAATTAGAACCCATGACCTTCGAACTCCCAAGTCCTTCCCAACCCACGGCAGCCCTGCCGAAGGGGGAAAAACGGTTAGGAAGACCCCCCACCCTGCCCACGGGAGGGTGCCCGCTGCCGAGGAGTGTACCTTTAAGAGAGGAAGGCCCTGGTGAGGACACCGGTGAAGTCCTGCACGGAAAGCAGAGCACGGGGAGATCAGACGGGTCGCGGATTCGACAGCGAGGCCTCAGTGTCGTTGTTGGACGGACTGGGCTCAGCGCGAGGGCCAGCAGGGTTTGGGCCGATGGAGAAAGCCAAACGCACGGCGGCTTCTGGTCATCATCATCATCAATCATATTTATTGAGCGCTTACTATGTGCAGAGCACTGTACTAAGCGCTTGGGAAGTACAAATTGGCAACATATAGAGACAGTCCCTACCCAACAGTGGGCTCACAGTCTAAAAGGGGGAGACAGAGAACAAAACCAAACATACTCACAAAATAAAATAAATAGAATAGATATGTACAAGTAAAATAAATAGAGTAATAAATACGTACAAACATATATACATATATACTGGTCGCCGCAAGGCCCCACGGCGGGACACGACACGACGGGCGGCCGGAATCCGGCCGGTGGCAGGCCAGGGCCCGTAGCCCCTGGGGCCGGGGCAGATCCGGAGAAGGACGGATACATGTTTGTACATATTTATTACTCTATTTATTTATTTATTTTACTTGTACATATCTATTCTATTGATTTTATTTTGTTAGTATGTTTGGTTTTGTTCTCCGTCTCCCCCTTTTAGACTGTGAGCCCACTGTTGGGTAGGGACTGTCTCTATATGTTGCCAACTTGTACTTCCCAAGCGCCTAGTCCAGTGCTCTGCACAGAGTAAGCGCTCAATAAATACGATTGATGATGATGATGATGATCTATTTACTTTATTTTGTTAGTATGTTTGGTTTTGGTCTCTGTCTCCCCCTTTCAGACTGTAAGCCCACTGTTGGGTAGGGACTGTCTCTATATGTTGCCAACTTGGACTTCCCAAGTGCTTTGTCCAGTGCTCTCCACACAGTAAGCGCTCAATAAATACGATTGATGATGATGATCTATTCTATTTATTTTATTTTGTTAGTATGTTTGGTTTTGGTCTCTGTCTCCCCCTTTTAGACTGTGAGCCCACTGTTGGGTAGGGACTGTCTCTATATGTTGCCAACTTGGACTTCCCAAGCGCCTAGTCCAGTGCTCTGCACACAGTAAGCGCTAAATAAATACGATTGATGATGATGATCTATTCTATTTATTTTAGTTTGTTAGTATATTTGGTTTTGTTCTCTGTCTCCCCCTTTCAGACTGTGAGCCCACTGTTGGGTAGGCACTGTCTCTATATGTTGCCAACTTGGACTTCCCAAGCGCCTAGTCCAGTGCTCTGCACACAGTAAGCGCTCAATAAATACGACTGATGATGATGATGATGATCTATTCTATTTATTTTATTTTGTTAGTATGTTTGGTTTTGGTCTCTGTCTCCCCCTTTTAGACTGTGAGCCCACTGTTGGGTAGGGACTGCCTCTATATGTTGCCAACCTGGACTTCCCAAACGCTTAGTACAGTGCTCTGCACACAGTAAGCTCTCAATAAATACGACTGATTGAATGATTGACGGCTGACGTGAGCAGGAGGCCGGAGGGCCGGGGATCTTCCCTCTGGAAAAGGGCGCTCCCTTTGCTCCTCCACTGCCAACCTTCTCGCTGTGCCTCCGTCTCATCTATCTCACCTCCGACCTCTCGCCCACGTCCTGCCTCTGGCCTGGAACGCCCTACCTCCTTATAGACTAATAATGATAGCATTTATTAAGCGCTTACCGCACTGTTCTGAGCGCTGGGGAGGTTACAAAGGGATCAGGTTGTCCCACGGTGGGGCTCACAGTCTTCATCTCCATTTTACAGGTGAGGTCACTGAGGCACAGAGAAGTGAAGCCACTTGCCCAAAGTCACCCAGCTGACAAGTGGAGGAGCCGGGATTTGAACCCAGGACCTCTGACTCCAAAGCCCGGGCTCTTTCCATTGAGCCAGACAATGACTCTCCCCGCCTTCAAACTCTTGTTGAAGGCCCATCTCCTCCAGGAGGCCTTCCCTGACTAACCCCTCCTTTCCTCTTCCCTGACTTGCTCCCCTTATTTATCACCCCCTCCCTGCCCCCCAGCATTACGTTCATATCCGTAATCTTATTTATTTATATTAACTTCTGTCTCCCCCTCTAGACTGTAAGCTCATCACGGACAGGGAATGTATCTGTTATACTGTCCTCTCCCAAGCGCTTATTACAGTGCTCTGCACACAGAAAATGCTCAATAAATACGATTGACTGGGGAAGGGGACGCGTATTCCCAAGGGGGGGGTGGGTATCTGAATTTATTTAATTATGCGTATTAATGTCTGCCTTCCCTTCTAGACGATGAGATTGTGGGTGGGGATTGTGTCTGTTCATTGTTGTAGTGTCCTCTCCCAAGCGCTTATTATAGTGCTCTGCACACAGAAAGTGCTCAATAAATACGATTGACTGGGGAAGGGGACGCATATTCCCAAGGGGGGGGGGGGGTATCTGAATTTATTTAATTATGCGTATTAATGTCTGCCTTCCCTTCTAGACGATGAGATTGTGGGTGGGGATTGTGTCTGTTCATTGTTGTGGTGTCCTCTCCCAAGCGCTTATTACAGTGCTCTGCACACAGAAAGTGCTCAATAAATACGATTGACTGGGGAAGGGGACGCATATTCCCAAGGGGGGGTGGGTATCTGAATTTATTTAATTATGCATATTAATGTCTGCCTTCCCTTCTACACAATGAGATTGTGGGTGGGGATTGTGTCTGTTCATTGTTGTGGTGTCCTCTCCCAAGCGCTTATTACAGTGCTCTGCACACAGAAAGTGCTCAATAAATACGATTGACTGGGGAAGGGGACGCATATTCCCAAGGGGGGGGTGGGTATCTGAACTTATTTAATTATGCATATTAATGTCTGCCTTCCCTTTTAGACGATGAGATTGTGGGTGGGGATTGTGTCTGTTCATTGTTGTGGTGTCCGCTCCCAAGTGCTTATTACAGTGCTCTGCACACAGAAAGTGCTCAATAAATACGATTGACTGGGGAAGGGGACGCATATTCCCAAGGGGGGGGGGGGTATCTGAATTTATTTAATTATGCGTATTAATGTCTGCCTTCCCTTCTAGACGATGAGATTGTGGGTGGGGATTGTGTCTGTTCATTGTTGTAGTGTTCTCTCCCAAGCGCTTATTACAGTGCTCTGCACACAGAAAGTGCTCAATAAATACGATTGACTGGGGAAGTGGACGCATATTCCCGGGGGGGGGGGGGGGTATCTGAATTTATTTAACTATGCGTATTAATGTCTGCCTTCCCTTCTAGACGATGAGATTGTGGGTGGCGATTGTGTCTGTTCATTGTTGTAGTGTCTTCTCCCAAGCGCTTAGTACAGTGCTCTGCACTCAGTAAGCGCTCAATAGATACGACCGAATGAATGGCTAAGTAAACCAAGACGCTCCTTCACCCAGCAGGGAATAAACACGTGCAAGTTGAGAAATTGAAAATACCGGCAGGTTCAGGAGGGATCATCATCATCATCATCATCAATCGTATTTATTGAGCGCTTACTATGGGCAAAGCACTGTACTAAGCGCTTGGGAAGTACAAATTTGCAACATATAGAGACAGTCCCTATATGTGGAGGGCGGCAGCCGCACCACTCTGGGGATAATTGGGAAACAGCGTGGCTCAGTGGAAAGAGCCCGGGCTTTGGAGTCGGAGGTCATGGGTTCAAATCCCGGCTCCACCAATTGTCAGCTGTGTGACTGTGGGCAAGTCACTTCGCTTCTCTGGGCCTCAGTTACCTCATCTGTAAAATGGGGATTAAGACTGTGAGCCTCCCGGGGGACAACCTGATCACCTTGTAACCTCCCCAGCGCTTAGAACAGTGCTTTGCATGTAGTAAGCGCTTAATAAATGCTGTCATTTTAGTAGTATTATTATTATTGTAGGGGAGGGGGACAGGGGAATGAGGATTCAATCCGGGGTGGTGACCCTCAGTTCCCTAAGGGTCCCAGCTGGCCTTGGAGTTGGGTGCTCACAGGTGTGACCTAGGAGGACTCCTTCGGGTTATTATTATTATTATTATTATTAGATCTGTTAAGCGCTTACTATGTGCCAGGTACTGGACTAGCACTGGGGTAGATACAAGCTAATAATAATAATAATAATGGCATTTATTAAGCGCTTACTATGTGCAAAGCACTGTTCTAAGCGCTGAGGGGTTACAAGGTGATCAGGCTGTCCCACGGGGAGCTCACGGTCTCAAGCCCCATTTTACAGATGAGGTAACTGAGGCACAGAGAAGTGACTTGCCCAAAGTCACACGGCTGACAATTGGCAGAGCCAGGATTTGAACCCATGACCTCTGACTGCAAAGCCCGGGCTCTTTCCACTGAGCCAAGCTGCTTCTCTAATCAGGTTGGGCACAGTTCCTGTCCCACAGGAGGCTCCCCTTTTTACAGATAAGGGAACTGAGGCACAGACAAGTGGAGTGACTTGCCCAGGGTGACACAGCAAATGAGTGACGGAGCAGGAATTGGAACCCAGGACCTCTGATTCCCAGGACTGGGCTCTATCCACTAGGCCACCCTGCTCTCGCTTAGTCATTTGCTTCATAAAACAGGGAGAGGCATGTTTATTTCTCACTGAAGACACACAACGCCTGTTGCCTCCCTGGGAACCAGAGTCATTATTACCATTATTATGGTATTTGCTAAGCGCTTACTATGTGCCAAGCATTGTTCTAAGCACTGGGGTAGATGCAAGTACATGAAGTTGGACACAATCCCTGCCCCACAAGGGGCTTCATGATGTCACGGATAAAGCCCGGGCCCGAGAGTCTGAGGTCATGGCTTTTAATCCCGGCTCCGCCACTTTTCTGCTGGGTGACCTTGGGCAAGTCACTTCTCTGTGCCTCAGTTACCTCACCTGTAAAATGGGGATTAAAAGTGTGAGCCCCATGTGTGACAACCTCATTGCCCTGAATCTACCCCAGGGCCGAGAACAGTGATTGGCACATGATGTTCATAATGGTATTTGTTAAGCGCTTACTATGTACGAAGCGCTGTTCTAAGTACAAGGTGATTAGGTGGCCCCTCGTGGGGCTCACAGTCTCAATTCCCATTTTCCAGATGAGGTCACTGAGGCCCAGAGAAGTGACTTGCCCAAAGGTCCCCCACTGCTTAGAACGGTGCTTGGCACATAGTAAGCGCTTAACAAATGCCATCATCATCATTATTATTATTATCAGATTTATTACTCTACTTTACTTGTAAATGGGGATTATGACTGTGAGCCCCACGTGGGACAACCTGATCACCTTGTATCCCCTCAGCGCTTAGAACAGTGCTTGGCACATAGTACTTGCTTAACAAGCATCATTATTATTATTATCAGATTTATTACTCTACTTGTACATATTTACTATTCTATTAATTTTGTTAATTGTCAATAATAATAATAGCATTTATTAAGCGCTTACTGTGTGCAAAGCACTGTTCTAAGCGCTGGGGAGGTTACAAGGTGATCCGGTTGTCCCACGGGGGGCTCACAGTCTTAATCCCCATTTTCCAGCTGAGGTCACTGAGGCACAGAGAAGTCAAGTGACTTGCCCAAAGTCACACAGCTGGCAATTGGCAGAGCCAGCATTTGAACCCATGACCTCTGACTCCAAAGCCCGGGCTCTTTCCACTGAGCCACGCTGCTTCTCTAACTTTGTTTTGTTGTCTGTCTCCCCCGTCTAGACTGTGAGCCCGTTGTTGGGTAGGGCCCGTCTCTATACGTTGCCAACTTGGACTTCCCAAGCACTTAGTTCTAGACTGTGAGCCCACCGTTGGGTAGGGACCGTCTCTATATGTTGCCAACTTGTACTTCCCAAGTGCTTAGTACAGTGCTCTGCACACAGTAAGCGCTCAATAAATACGACTGAATGAATGCAGTGCTCTGCACACAGTAAGTGCTCAATAAATATGATTGAAGTAGGTATGAGGTTTGTACATTTGTACATATTTATTACTCTGTGTATTTATTTAATTTGTACATATTCTATTTAATTTTGTTAATACGTTTTGTTTTGTTGTCTGTCTCCCCCTTCTAGACTGTGAGCCCACTGTTGGGTAGGGACCGTCTCTAGATGTTGCCAACTTGGACTTCCCAAGCGCTTAGTCCAGTGCTCTGCACACAGTAAGCGCTCAATAAATACCATTGAAGTAGGTATGAGGTTTGTGCATTTGTACGTATTTATTACTCTATTTACTACTCTATGTACTTATTTATTTTATTTGTACATATTTATTCTATTTATTTTATTTTGTTAATATGCTTTGTTTTGTTCTCTGTCTCCCCCTTCTAGACTGTGAGCCCACTGTTGGGTAGGGATCTTTATATGTTGCCAACTTGCACTTCCCAAGTGCTTAGTACAGTGCTCTGTACTTCAATAAATACGATTGAACGAATACAGTGCTCTGCACACAGTTAGCGCTCAATAAATACGATTGAAGTACGTATGAGGTTTGTACGTTTGTACGGATTTTTTACTCAATGTATTTATTTATGTATTTAATTTGTACATATTCTATTTATTTTGTTAATACGTTTTGTTTTGTTCTCTGTCCCCCCCTTCTAGACTGTGAGCCCACTGTTGAGTAGGGATCTCTATATGTTGCCGACTTGTACTTCCCAAGCGCTTAGTACAGTGCTCTGCACACAGTAAGCGCTCAATAAATACGATTGAATGAATGAACGAACGAATATTAAAAGAGTCAGGACCGGCCGCTAGGGGGCGGGGGAGAGTTTGCGGCTGCGCAGACCGGCCAAGGTACGAATATTAAAAGTCAGGGCCTGCCGCTAGGGGGCGGGGGAGAGTTTGCGGCTGCGCAGACCGGCCCAAGGTACGAATATTAAAAGAGTCAGGACCGGCCGGTAGGGGGCGGGGGAGAGTTTGCGGCTGCGCAGACCGGCCCAAGGTACGAATATTAAGAGTCAGGACCGGCCGCTAGGGGGCGGGGGAGAGTTTGCGGCTGCGCAGACCGGCCCAAGGTGGGGGGCGGGGGGGAGGGGACCCTCTCGCTCGGGGGTCTCCAATAAGTAGCGCCCCCCGAACTGTACTCACCGCCTCCCCGCGGCCGTTAGCAGCCCGGGGCCTCGGGCCCCACCATCCGAAGCTCCGGGGGACTGGACGCCTGGGGCCCAAACGGCCACTACCACCTCCCCTCGCTGTCAAGACGTCTACGTGCGTGCGAGCGTGCGTCTGTGTTTACAACGGCAGGAACCACCCGCGCAGGCGGATCGGGGGAAACCATCCGGGCATGGGGGGAATACATCCTCACACCGCCGCTCCGTGCGACCTTCCCACCTTCCCTCGCACTAGTTTCTCACCTACATAGTTATCACTTAAACTATAAGCCGCTTTTTCCCTTTTACTGAGGTTTTTTTTCAGGTTACTCGCCGCCAACGACCTTTAGTAGGAGAACGTACACCCCTCCGCTTGTAGGTCGCTTTTGGACTCACCCGAACCACCGAGACGCCGTGGCGCTCTGGGACGGGTATTCCACTTCCGGGAGATAGAGATGAGGAGGAAGGAGCGTGGGTGGCCCTCTGCCGCCCCCTATCTTGGAGGACTCACCGGAGGCAGTACTGCAGTTCCTATTCATTCATTCGTTCATTCAATCGTATTTATTGAGCGCTTACTGTGTGCAGAGCACTGTACTAAGCGCCGGAGGCAGTACTGCAGTTCTTATTCATTCATTCGTTCATGCAATCGTATTTATTGAGCGCTTACTGTGTGCAGAGCACTGGACTAAGCACTTGGGAAGTCCAAGTTGGCAACATCTAGAGACTGTCCCTACCCAACAGTGGGATCACGGTCTAGAAGGGGGAGACAGAGAACAAAACAAAACATATTAACAAAATAAAATAAATAGAATGAATATGTACAAATAAATAGAGTAATAAATACATACAAACATATATACATATATACAGGAGAGCATAAAGGAGCAGAAACCGATCAACCGACAGACCGATCTGAGCAGGGGACCCAGAGGACGGATCCCCCAACTGAGATCCATCCAAATGTCCAGCTCTCCCATTTCAGAAGCGACAATCTGATTAATTTGTAGCCCCCCAGCGCTTAGAACAGTGCTTGGCACATAGTAAGTGCTTAACAAACACTAATAATAATAATAATGGTATTTATTAAGCGCTTACTATATGCAAAGCACTGTTCTAAGCACTGGGGAGGTGACACGGTGATCAGGTTGTCCCAAGTGGGGCTCACAGTTTTAATCCCCATTTTACAGATGAGGGAACTGAGGCACAGAGAAGTGAAGTGACTTGCCCAAAGTCACACAGCTGACAGTTGGCGGATCTGGGATTTGAACCCATGACCTCTGACTCCAAAGCCCGTGCTCTTTCCACTGAGCCATGCTGCTTCTCTAATATTATTAATTATTATTATTGTTATTATTATTATTATTATTATTATTATTTCATCCCCTATTCCCTTCTCACCCACCTCACCGCACTTCACCTCTCTAGACGGTGAACTTGCTGTGGGCAGGAATGTGTTGTTTTATTGTATACTATTGTAGAGAAGCAGCGTCGCTCAGTGGAAAGAGCCTGGGCTTTGGAGTCAGAGGTCGTGGGTTCTAATCCCGGCTCCACCACTCGTCAGCTGTGTGACTTTGGGTAAGTCACTTCACTTCTCTCAGCCTCAGTTCCCTCATCTGTAAACTGGGGATGAAGACTGTGAGCCCCACGTGGGACAACCTGATCACCTTGTAATCTCCCCAGCGCTTAGAACAGTGCTTTGCACATAGTAAGCGCTTAATAAATGCCATCATTATTATTATTATTGTACACTCCCAAGCACTTAGTACAGTGCTTTGCACACAGTAAGCGCTCAATAAACACGATTGAACGAATGAATGAACTCTTTGAGCTTTCACGCATTCAATCGTGTTTATCGAGCGCTTACTGTGTGCAGAGCACTGTACTAAGCACTTGGAAAGTGCAATTTCTACAGTGTAGGCTGAGCCGGCAACCCCATGCCACGTCTACACCAGCACTTAGAACAGCACTTGGCACATAGTAAGCGCTTAACCAATACCATCATCATTATTATTATTATTATTATACAGGCTTTTAGACTGTGAGCCCACTGTTGGGTAGGGACTGTCTCTATGTGTTGCCAATTTGTACTTCCCAAGCGCTTAATACAGTGCTCTGCACATAGTAAGCGCTCAATAAATACGATTGATGATGATGATGATTATTATTATTATTATCTGTTCCAGCAGGAGATTCAGGGCTTGTTCAAGGCACCGAAAAAAGGCTGATGATTTATTTATTATTTAATCAATAATCCGTTGACTTGATGATTATTTTCCTCCCAGAATCATCCAGGATTCCCAACCACCCTCCTCTCTCCCACTCTCTGCTCCCTGAAACCGGCCAGAAACAACCCCAGCCCCTCTGGCTCCCCAAGAAGCCCTGGGGTCCAGTCCAGTTCAAGCGCTTAGTACAGTGCTCTGTACACAGTAAGCGCTCAATAAATATGATTGATTGATTGATTGATTGATTGGGGTGGGGAGGAGAGCCTCTTCCTCTGCTCCCTACAAGCAACCACCGTTGGAAAAGGGAAGGGTGAGAGCCCCTGGAGAGAAAGGAGGGGAGGGGAACCCAGGAGTTGGGGTTGAGGAGCTGGAGCCCAAGGGACGGGAGCCAAAACCAAAGCACTGAAAACCAGTTTAACCAGCACGGCCTGGCCCCAGGGAAGCCTGGGGCTGGGCAGCGCCACTGGAGAGGTTCAGAAGCCTCAGGCAGAGCTTAGAGACCTGCCTCCAGGGAGCCTTCCTGGATTTGACTCTGCCACTTGTCTGCTGTGTGACCCTAGGCAAGTCACTTCACTTCTCTGTGCCTCAGTTCCCTCATCTGTCAAATGGGGATAATAATAATAATAATGATAGCCTTTATTAATCCCAGCTCCGCCACTTGTCTGCTGTGTGACCTTGGTCAAGTCACTCCACTTCTCTGGACCTCCGTGACTCTCTGTAAAATGGGGATTGAGACTGTGAGCCCCATGTGGACAGGGGACTGTGTCCAAACCGACTTGCTTGTATCCACCCCAGCGCTTAGTACGGTACAAATGCCCTAATTATGATGATAATAATAATGATGATGGCATTTATTAAGCGCTTACTGTGTGCAAAGCACTGTTCTAAGCGCTGGGGAGGATACAAGGTGATTAGGTTGTCCCACGTGGGGCTCACAGTCTTCATCTCCATAATAATAATAATAATAATAATGACATTTGTTATGTGCTTACTATGTGCAAAGCACTGTTCTAAGCTCTGGGGGAATACAAGGTGATCAGGTTGTCCCACATGGGGCTCCCAGTCTTCATCCCCATTTTGCAGATGAGATAACTGAGGCCCAGAGAAGTTAAGTGGCTTGCCCAAGGTCACACAGCAGACAAGTGGCGGAGCTGGGATTCAAACCCTTGACCTTTGACTCCCAAGCCAGTGCTCTTTCCACTGAGCCACACTGCTTCTACATTTTACTACAGTACTGCTTCGACACTGCCCCATTTTACAGATGAGATAACCGAGGCACAGAGAAGTGAAGTGACTTGCCCAAAGTCACACAGCTGACAATTGGCGGAGCCGGGATTTGAACCCATGACCTCTGACGATAATAATATGATGGCATTTATTAAGCGCTTACCATGTGCAAAGCACTGTTCTAAGAGCTGGGGAGGTTTCAAAGTGATCAGGTTGTCCCACGGGGGGCTCACAGTCTTAATCCCCATTTTACAGATGAGGTAACTGAGGCCAGAGAAGGGAAGTGACTTGCCCAAAGTCACCCAGCTGACAAGTGGCGGAGCCAGGATTTGAACCCATGACCTCTGACTCCAAAGCCCGGGCTCTTTCCACTGAGCACGCTGCTTCTCAATGACGATGATGCCTGGCACACAGTAATGGCGTAACAAACAGCGTAAAAAAAAGACAAAATCAGGGGAGACCAGGAAGACTTTTAGACTGTGAGCCCACTGTTGGGTAGGGACTGTCTCTATATGTTGCCAATTTGTACTTCCCAAGCGCTTAGTACAGTGCTCTGCACATAGTAAGCGCTCAATAAATACGATTGATGACGATGAAGACCCGTCCCCGGCCCACCAACCCCACTCAAGAAATTGGAGGCTGAGGTCATTCCTTCCACGCCCCTGCTTCCTCAGAGGATGTGGGTTGCCAATATATGTTGCCAATTTGTACTTCCCAAGCGCTTGGTGCAGTGCTCTGCACATAGTAAGCGCTCAATCAATACGATTGATGATGATGATGGGTTTTTGCCCTCTGCCATGCCTGACCCCAGGCCTGGTGGGAGGAGGAGGAGGAGGAGGAGGGGGAGGAAGACCCCCGCCCCAACAATGAGCTGGGTTGACGTCAGCTGGCGGGGAAACCAGGTCAAGGGGAGAGGCCCCGGTCCCAGGCATCCCCGCCGGGGAAGGGTGGGCAGCAGAAGCTGTTGCATCCCGGCACTTTTTATTCCCGGGAACACCACCGGGGCCTATGATGTCATGGAGCCTGGACCGTGACATCATGGGGCCGGGGCCCAGAGCCCCCGAGGAGGGGCCCAACATACACACACACACTCTCCAGGACTACCACTAATTATTATTATTATTATTATTATTATTATTATTATTATTATTGTTATTGTTATTATTATTGCATTTATTAAGCATTTACCAATTATTGCATTTATTAAGCATTTACCATGTGCCAGGCCCTGGACTAAACCCTGGGGTGGATATGAGCAAATCAAGTGGGACACGGTCCCTGTCCCACCTGGGTCTCACAGTTTCAATCCCCATTTTTACAGATATTTTATTTTACAGGTAATCATCATCATCATCATCAATCGTATTTATTGAGCGCTTACTATGTGCAGAGCACTGTACTAAGCGCTTGGGAAGTACAAATTGGCAACGTACAGAGACTGTCCCTACCCAACAGTGGGCTCACAGTCTAAAAGATAATAATAATCATAGTTGCAGCATTTGTTGAGCGCTTCTATAGAAGCAGCGTGGCTTCGTGGAAATAGCCCCGGTTTGGGAGTCAGGGATCGTGGGTTCTAATCCCGGCTCTGCCACTTGTCAGCTGTGTGACTTTGGGCGAGTCACTCCACTTCTCTGTGCCTCAGTTACCTCATCTGCAAAATGGTGATGAAGACTGTGAACCCCACGTGGGACAACCTGATGACCTTGCATCTACCCCAGCGCTTAGAGCACTGCTTGGCACATAGTAAGCGCTAAACAAATACCATAATTAGTATTATTACATGCCAGGCCTGGACTAAGCGCTGGAGTGGATAGAAGCAAATCAGTTGGGACATGATCCCTGTCCCACTTGGGGCTCACAGTCACCCTCTCCATTTTACAGATGAGGGACACTTAGTCCAGTGCTCTGCACACAGTAAGCGCTCAGTAAGTAGGATTAAATGAATAGATGAGAAGTAAAGTGACTTACCCAGGGTCACACAGCAGACAAGTGGCAGAGGCAAGATTAGAACCCACAACCTTCTGACTCTCAGTCCTGTGCTCTATCCACTATGCGGTGCTATCATTCAGTTGTATTTATTGAGCCCTTACTTCATTCATTCAATCATATTTATTGAGTGCTTACTGTGTGCAGGGCACTGTACTAAGCGCTTGGGAAATACAAGTTGGAAGCATATAGAGACGGTCCCTACCCAACAACGAGCTCACGGTCTAGGGGAGAGCCAGACATTAATACAAACAGATAAAACAATAAATTACAGATAGATACGTAGGTGCTGTGCGGAGTCATTCATTCAATTGTATTTATTGAGCGCTTACTGTGTGCAGGGCACTGTACTAAGCGCTTGGGAAATACAAGTTGGAAGCATATAGAGACGGTCCCTACCCAACAACGAGCTCACGGTCTAGGGGGGAGACAGACATTAATACAAATAGATAAAACAATAAATTACAGATAGATACATCGGTGCTGTGGGGAGTCATTCATTCAGTCGTATTTATTGAGCGCTTACTGTGTGCAGGGCACTGTACTAAGCGCTTGGGAAATACAAGTTGGAAGCATATAGAGACGGTCCCTACCCAACAACGAGCTCACGGTCTATGGGGGAGACAGACATTACTACAAACAGATAAAACAATAAATTACAGATAGATACATAAGTGCTGTGCGGAGTCATTCATTCAATCGTATTTATTGAGCGCTTACTGTGTGCAGGGCACTGTACTAAGCGTTTGGGAAATACAAGTTGGAAGCATATAGAGATGGTCCCTACCCAACAACGAGCTCATAGTCTAGGGGGAGCCAGACATTAATACAAATAGATAAAACGATAAATTACAGATAGATACATAGGTGCTGCACGGAGTCATTCATTCAGTCGTATTTATTGAGCGCTTACTGTGTGCAGGGCACTGTGCTAAGCACGTGGGAGAGTACGAAACAATGATAGAATGGACACCTCCCCTGCCCACCCATGCCCAGGATGCTGGGGCCTGGAGTTTCACAGAACCTATGTACAACACAACACTTAGAAACATATCTCTAATCTATTTTTATTTCTATTAATATCTGTCTCCCCCTCTTGACTGTAAGCTCGTAAGCAGGGAATGTGTCTACCAACTCTGTTTGTTTTTTTGTGTGGTGTCCTCTCCTAAGGGCCCAGTACAGTGCTCTGCATACGGCAGGCGCTCAATAAATCCGTTTGATCGATCGATTGGGATGCCCCAACTGTCCAGCTCTCTGTCCCACGGGGCCTGGCTGGGCACGATGTCCCGCCAACCTCGCCCGTGTCCCTGGGGGAGCCCGTCTGCCCTCCCGCAACCAGCCGGCCGGGCACCGGGCTCCCTGCCCTGGGCCGGGCCCAGCTGCTCTCCGCTCAGCCCCCGCGGCTCGCGGCTGGCAGACGGCACCCGCCTGGGCAGTGCCAGGGTGACCTTGTGCAGCCCGGCTGTGCCCCCGTCTGTCTCCCCGCCGTCCTGGTGGGTGGGGGAGCGGGTGCCCGGACGCGGGGCACAGTCAGACTCCATTTTCTGGGTCCCACTGGGGCCGGGGGGGTCTGGGGAAGGGGGCTGGGCCTCTGGACAGGGTCCAGGATGCCTACGTGCCACCGGGTGACAACCGTGGGCCCGCAGGTCAGAGCCCGGAACAGCCGGACCCGGGGGCTGCTACTTGCTCCCCCGTTGCCTGGAGACCAGGGGACCCTGGGGTCACGTCCCACCAGAAACTCCCGCCCGCCCGGCTGCACCCTGGAAGCCCCCACTCCCGGATTAATTCATTCATGCATTCATTCCTTCAATCAGATTTGCTTGTATTCCCCCCCCACCGCTCCGCAGAGCTTAGTCCAGTGCCTGGCACGTAGTAAGCGCTTAGCAAATACCATCATCATCATTATTATTATTGTTGTGCAGAGCACTGTGCTAAGAGAAACAGCGTGCCTTCGTGGAAAGAGCCCAGGCTTGGGAGTCTTCTAGACCGTGAGCCCACTGTTGGGTAGGGACTGTCTCTATATGTTGCCAACTTGTACTTCCCAAGCGCTTAGTAATAATAATAATAATAATGGCATTTGTTAAGCGCTTACTATGTGCAGAGCACCGTTCTAAGCGCTGGAGAGGTTACAAGACGATCAGGTTGTCCCACGGGGGCGCTCACAGTCTTCATCCCCATTTTACAGATGAGGGAATTGAGGCCCAGAGAAGTGAAGTGACTTGCCCAAAGTCACACAGCTAACTGGCGGAGTCGGGATTTGAACCTCTGTCTCCAAAGCCCGTGCTCTTTCCCACTGAGCCACGCTGCTTCTTACAGTGCTCTGCACACAGTAAGTGCTCAATAACTACGATTGATTGAGTCAGAGGATGTGGCTTCTAATTCCACTTGTCTGCTGGGTGACCTGGGGCAAGCCACTTAACTTCTCTGTGCCTCAGTTACCTCATCTATAAAATAGGGATTAATAATGATAATAATAAAAATGATGGTATTTGTTAAGCGCTTACTCGGTGCCAAGCACCGTTCTAAGCGCTGGGAGAGATACAGGGTAATCGGGCTGTCCCAGATGGAGCTCACAGTCTTAATCCCCATTTTACAGATGAGGGAACTGAGGCCCAGAGCAGTGAAGCGACTTGCCCAAAGTCACACGGCTGACAAGTGGCGGAGCCGGGATTAGAACCTACGACCTCGGACTCCCAAACCCGTGCCCTTTCCATAAGTCACGCTGCTTAAGACTGTGAGCCCTACATGGGATAACCTGATGACCTTGTATCTACCCCAGTGCTTAAAACGGTGCATAGCATACAGAAAGCGCTTAATACCGTCATCATTATTATTATTATTACGCTCTTGGGAGAGGGCAATACTACACTAACCAGACACGTTGCCTGTCCACAAGGAGCTTACGCTCTAGAGTCTAAATGCGATTGATTGATTGATTGATTGGGGGGGGTGCTGGTTTTTTGGGGGGACAGGTATTGGGAAAGGGGGTGTCTGGCCATGAGGGGTTCCCCTCCAGGCCCCTTGGGGGAGGCTGGGGTGGAAATCCGGCCCCCTTCCCCTTAGGCGACCCCTGCCCAACCTCATTCTCCAGGCCACCGGGCCTGTGGGCGCTCGGGCCCGAAGCGAGCGGAGCCAAAGGCCTCGGCGAGGGTGCCCTCCGGGGGCGGGGGGCCGGGGACCCCGAGGGGAGTGGGGACGGGACATTCAGGGTGGAAAAAATCTGCTCGGGACTCCGATCTGGACGCACGTCAGGGCCCTTTGACTATTGTGCCGCTTCGGAAACTCCAGATCGATGGGAGACAGACGGGCTTTGTCCCGCCGGGCCGGCCCCCTCCCCGCCAGGCTCAATGGTCCCTTGTTCCTCCCACCCCCCCACCCCCAACCCCCGGGGGGCAGGGGGCGGCCCAGGGACACGGTGGATGCCCCCCCCAGCCGCTCCAATCCTCCACTGGAAAAAGGAGTCAAGGCCCCTGAATTGGGGTGGGGTTAGATGGGGTGGGGACGACTCCAGAGAGCCTTGGGATCCCCCCAGCCTGAAAAATAATAACAATAATTAATAGCAATTGTAGTATTTGTGAAGCGCTGATGTTCCCAGAACCGTACTAAGCGCTGGGGTGGAGACAAGCAAATCCAGCTGGACACAAGTTCTGTCCCACATAGGGCTCCCAGTCTTCATCCCCATTTCACAGACGAGGAGACTGAGGCACGGAGAAGTGAAGTGACTTGCCCAAGGTCCCACAGCAGGCATTCATTCAATCGTATTTATTGAGCGCTTACTGTGTGCAGAGCACTGTACTAAGCGCTTGGGAAGTACAAGTTGGAAACGTATAGAGACGTTCCCTACCCAACAACGGGCTCACGTGTGGAGGGGCTGGGATTAGAACCCATGACCTCCTCTTGTCCAGCCTCCACGTGGGGTGGGGCCTCCCCTGGGGCTGTGGGGACTCCTCGATGTCTATCCCTGAAAGTAGGGGGAGGGGAGTGACTTCCTTAAATCTAGCCTCAATCCCTCCCACACTGTCCAGAGTCCATTTCCTCCCGCTCCATGGGAACAGAGAATAGGGAGCCCCCATTTCCTACTAAGGAGGCAGATGTGACGGAGTCCCAAAGACAGAGAGAAGCTGGCCAAATTGACTTTTTTATGGTAGTTGTTAAGCTCTTATTATGTGTCAAACTGTCCTAAGTGCTGAGGTGACCTTCACAGCTTGGGGGAAAAGGATGGTGAGGGAGGAGGTATGACCTAATGAAAAGCGCATGGACCTGGGACTCTGAGGACCTGGGTTCTAATCCCTGCTCTGCCATGTGTCTGCTGTGTGGCCTCAGGCAACTCACTTCACTGGGCCTCAGTTTCATCATCTGCAAAATGAGGATTCGATGCCTAATAATAATTGGGGCATTTGTTAAGCGCTTACTATGCGCCAGGCACTGGACTAAGCGCTGGGGTGGAGATAAGCAAATCAGATTGGACACAGTCCCCGTCCCACGTGGGGCTCACAGTCTCAATCCCCATTCTACAGATGAAGTAACTGAGGCACAGAGAGGTGAAGTGACTTGCCCAAGGTCACCCAGCAGACCAGGGGGAGGAGCCAGGATTAGAACTCACGACCTTCTGACTGTTCTCCCTCCTATTTAGACGGTGAGTTCTCTATGGGAGTTATATGATCTTGTATCTACTTCTGCGCTCTCTGGGCCTCGGTTACCTCATCTGTAAAATGGGGATTAAGAGGGTGAGGGTGGGACAGGGACTGTGTCCAACCTGATTAGCTTGTGCCTAACCCCGTGCTTGATACACAGTAAGCACTTAACAAATGCCATCATTATTACTATTTATTAACATGAAGCTACCCCAGCACTTTGTACAGTGCCGGCACATGGTAAGCTCTTAAATACCATAACGACAACAACAACAACAACAACAACAGCAGCAGCAAAAAAATGGCAGGGGGTAGGCCTCTCAAGACACGGGCAAATCAAGTCTTTTGGACCCCCGATCTCTGACCGAAGCCGCCCAGCTGGCCACAGTCACGGGGCTCCCCGGGAGAAAATGGCAAGGTCACACCCGCATGGCCGGACAGAAGTGGGGCCGCCCGGCTCGCAGCAGTGAAATGGAGGAAGCCCAGGGAGACTGGATTAATGCAATGACAGACATAAGCACATGACAGTAAGCGGCAGAACATACCCAGAGTTGGTTTCTGGGGCTTATTGGACAGGGATGGGTCAGAAGAGGGATCTGCCCAGGCTTCAAACTCTGCCCCCTCACTCCTGTACCCCGCTGGAGATCTCCAAGCACCCTCAACCTCCTTCCCCGGCCCTCTTTCTCGGCCTGAGCCGCCCAAAGCCCCAGGCCCCGGCGGACCGCCCCCACCGCGGGCAAGGAAAGCGGTCGCACTCCGTCTCCAGGGAGATTTTTTATTCAATATATTAAATATATTAATCAGAAAAGTCACATCTGTAAATTCAGAAAAATACACAAATAGAAATGTCAATTTCTCACCCTCCCTCCCCGCTTCTTCCTTGGGTTAGGCAGCTTATATACATCAGGGGGTGGGGTACTTGGGCCCCCATTTATGTGCTCCCCCCGCCCTCCCCCCATTTATTTACAGCAGCTTTGGCTATTTACAACTGGTGGGTTCTAGAGGGGTTCTTTTTTGGTTTTTGGGGTGGGGTTCTTTTGTTTTTTGTTTTTTTTTTACAAAAAGAAGGAAAAGAAAAAAAAAGAGGAAAGGCTACAACCATCCCGGGGCCGCCAAGGAATCGGGGGAGAGGGACGGAGGGGAGAGAGGGGGCGGGACCGTGAGCCTGAAGGCACGTGGTGGCGGTGACTACGACGACGACGACGGGGGTCAGAAGGGCAGCGTGTCCATGAAGATCTTGTCCACGATGGGCGGGGGCGGCACGAGGTCCTCCAGCTTGAGGTAGAAGATGCGCTGTAGGCCTTGGGTGCAGAGGGTCCGCAGCTCGGGCAGCTTCCCGAGCAGGCGCGACAGGCAGCCCGGCCGCTGGGCCTCGCCCGTCGTGGCCGCCACGTGCTCCTTCAGGCAGCCCGCGATGCGGCTCTGCAGCTCCTCCACCCGCCGCGGCTCCCGCAGCCCGTGCCGATCTGCTGGACCGCAGCGGAGGGGGTGGGTCAGGCCTCCTGGCCCGGCCTCCCCCCGCGACCCGGCTCCCGGCCCGCCTCCCCTCCTCACCGGTGATGATGACCAGGGCGGAGAGGCAGGCGAAGGCCGGCACGTCCACGCCCAGGCGGTGCAGCCCGGCCGAGAAGGCCAGGATGGCGTCGATCCAGTCCCCGAAGCCGCGGATGCACTGCAGCCGGTGCAGGACCAGCCCCGTGCAGAAAATCAGCTTCCCCTCGCCCGGCTTGGACCTGGTGGCGGGGAGACGGGAGCCGTCAGTCAATCCTATTGACTGAGCCCCGTGTGTACTGAGCGCTTGGGAGAGGACAATTGAAAAATAAACAGACATTCACTGCCCACAATGAGTTTACAGTCTAGAGGGATGGGGAAAAAAACCCACGCCCAGCCACCGTCCCCCAGGTCTGTCTCTTTCACACACATACACACACAGTCTGTCGTATTTATTGAGTGCTTACTGTGTGCAGAGCACTGTAAGTAAGTGCTTGGGAGAGGATGAAAGAACAATGAACAGATGCATTCTCTGCCCGCAAAAAGCTTACAGTCTAGAGGGATGGGGGAAAAGAAGCCCGTGCCCCCTTGCCCCCCATACACAGTGCCAGTCAATTGCATTTATTAACAATAATGATAATGATGGTATTTGCTAAGCGCTTACTATGTGCAAAGCACTGTTCTAATGGCTGGGGCATATATGAGGTAATCAAGTTGTCCCACGTGGGGCTCACAGTCTTCATCCCCATTTTACAGATGAGGGAACTGAGGCACAGAGAAGCGAAGTGACTTGCCCAAAGTCACACAGCTGACAGTGGCGGAGCCGGGACTTGAACCCATGACCTCTGACTCCCAAGCCCGGGCTCTTTCCACTGAGCCATGCTGCTTCTTACTTTGCCCAGAGTACTGTACTAAGTGCTTGGGAACAGTCTAGAGGGATGGGGGAAAAGAAGCCCGTGCACCCCTTCCCCCCCAACACAGTGCCAGCAATCATATTTATTAATAGTAATATGGTATTTGTTAAGCGCTTACTGTGTGCAAAGCACTTCTCTAAGCGCAGGGGCATATACGAGGTAATCAGGTTGTCCCACGTGGGGCTCGCGGTCTTAATCCCCATTTTACAGATGAGGTGACTGAGGCACAGAGAAGTTAAGTGACTTGCCCAAAGCCACAGAGCTGACAAGTGGCGGAGCTGGGATTTGAACCCATGACCTCTGACTCCCAAGCCCGGGCTCTTTCCACTGAGCCACGCTGCTTCTTACTTTGTGCAGAGCACCGTACTAAGCGCTTGGGAGAGTACAACAATAAACAGACACATTCCCTGCTCACCCCCCACACACCCACACCCCTCTCTGCTGGGCCCGCCATTTGGGAGTGACCCAGAACCACGTAGACACACGGAGGGTCTGGGACATCCCTGGCCTGTCTTCCTAGAATGGGGTCTGCGGGATAGGGATCAGGCATCAGAGCGGGCCTCTCCCTCCCTCTCCGGACTCCAGGGTCCCCAGCCCGGGGTCCACCGGGCAAAGGGCGGCAGAGCTGGGCACCTGTAGGCCAGACGCAGGATGAAGAGCTCTAAGAAGGCAGACTCGAGAAGCAGGTCTTGGTCGGGCGCGGGCAGGTCGGCGAAGCCCTGGATGCGCTGGGCCCAGGAGCGGATCACGTCCAGCGAGCCGCTCAGCAGGTCGTAGAAGAGCCGCACGTCGCCCGGGTCCTCCTTCCCCGGCTGCCCCGGTCCGGACGCTTGGAACTGTGTGGAAATGGTGGGGACGGGCCCAGTCAGCCCCCACCCCCGACCCGGGCTGCATCACCGGTCGCCGGCCCGGGCAGCCGCCCCCACAGCTGCTGTAGGGGCCGCGGGGCCCAGGACCACCCACCTTGGAGTAGTCCAGCCTGGTGGCACTGGGCACGGAGTCGACGTGGGCGCGGACCAGGGCCGTGATGAGGCTGACGGGGGCGTCGGGCGTCGCCTTGGGCTTGGAGGGGAGCCGGCCCCGGCGGCCCTTCAGACTGTCCGTGCGGACCACTGCGGGAGGGGGACGGAGAGGGACAGGGTCGGCGGGGGCCGAGGGCCCGCCCTCTCCCCTCCCGGCCTGCCCCGTCTGGGCTCCGTACCCTCCTTGACCATGCCCACGGCCAGGCACTTCTGGAAGCGGCAGAACTGGCAGCGGTTGCGTCGGCGTTTGTCCACGGGGCAGTCCTTGTTGGCCAGGCAGATGTACTTGGCGTTTTTCTGCACCGTGCGCTGGGTCGGGGGGGCAAGGAGGGGAGGGGGCGTCAGAGCCCAGAGGTGGGGGCGGGGGGCGGGTGCCAACCAAAGCCCCATCTTGCCTAATATTTTCAATGGCTCGGGGTGGGGGAATTGGGGGTGGAGGGAAGACGCTGGTTTCTGATTTCATCAGGTGGCTCGGGCCCAAGGACGCGGGTGGCGGGAGGGCTCCCGGGCCAGCACCTGCGCCCTTCAATCTTCCCCTCCGCCCGGCCGCCCCCTGCCCCGGGGCGAGGACGTGAGGGTCCGGTCACCGCGTGGGCCCGGCCTGCCGGGGGACACACTGTGCGCTTCTCTCCGCGGCGCCCCTCCCCCCAGGATCCCGGCTCCTTCGCTTCACTTCTCTGGGCCTCAGTTCCCTCATCTGTAAAATGGGGATGGAGACTCTGAGCCCCACGGGGGACAGGGACTGGCCTGGATCCACCTCAGCGCTTAGTCCAGTGCCCGGCACATAGTAAGCGCTTAAGAAACGCCATCATTATTATCATTCTCCAGCTCCCCACCAGGACCCCAGGTCTGCAGCCCGGGGGGCCACCACGGGTACCTTGAAGAAGCCTTTGCAGCCCTCGCAGGTGCGGACGCCATAGTGCTGGCAGGAGGCGTTGTCTCCGCACACGGCGCATCGCCCCTCCGCTCCGCCACCGCAGCCCCCTCCTCCTCCTCGTCCCTTGGCCGGGAGCAGCGCCCCGTCCAGCAGCGGGGCCGGCGGCGGGGAACCGGGCCCCAGGGGCAACGCGGGGAAGCCGCCCGGGGCCGGTCCGTACCCCTCGCCCTCCACGTGCCGCAGGCCGCCCGCCGCCAGCTTCAGGGGGCCGGGACTCGGGGGGCCGCCGAAGGGGAAGAAGGTGGGCGGGGGCGGCGGCGGGCCCCCGGCCTTGGGCAGGGGCTCGGTCCAGGCCCTCAGCCCGTCGAAAGTCTGGCCGGAGGGGTAAGACCCCAGGGTGCTGTCCCAGGCCGAGAGCTGGGGGCCGGGGAAGACGGGGGTGGAGGGCGACGGGGCCGAGCAGGGGCTGCCGTAGTAGTCGGAGCCGCTCGACGACAGGGCCTCGTCCGAGGGCGCCCCGAACGGGCCGGGGTAGCACCCGAACACCTGGAAGTCCTCGAACTTGAAAGAGGTGGCGGCCGGGGAGGAGGACGAAGACGAGGACGAGGAGGACGAGGAGGACGAGGAGGGCTGAGGCGGGGCCGGCAGCTGGTAGAGGAAGGTGTCGAACTCGCCGCTGTAGCTCTCCATGAAGGTGCTGAAGCTGGGCAGGACGGTGGGAGCGCCGGGGGCGTCGGGCCCGGCCAGCTCCATGGTCTTGCTCAGCTCGGGGCTCAAGCACTCGCAGGGGCCGGGGGCTGCCATGCCATGCTGCGTCTGGATACAGGGCATCTCTGGGTGGGCGACGGGGTGAAAGGGAGGGCAGGTCAGCGGGTGGGCCGGGGGCTCCGGGACCAGCCAGAGACGTCCCCTCTCATCGTGCTGACCCCCCCAGAGCCCCTGCCCTGCCTCCCCCCAGACCCCATCGCTCCCCCCACCCGGCGCTCACCCTGGAGCCCTCCCCCACGCATCCGGCTTCCTCCCAGCCCACAGGGGAGCGGGAGGGGGGTCCTCCCGGCCTCAGGACCGGACCCAGGTGTCCCGGCTCCCGGCTCCAGAGGCCCATGGAGACTCTGCAGGGCGAGAGAGAGAAAGAGAGAGGCTCCGAGCAGCGGACAGGCCTGGCGGCTGGCTTACTAGGGGACGGGGGATCTCCGCCGGTCACCGCTCCCCTCCTCCCAAAGGAAGACCCCCTTCCACCCACCCTGAACCACCACGGCCTCCCATCACCCTCTTGGGGGGCAGCGAGGGAAGACTGAGCCCCCCAACCCACACTTGCTTGGGTGGGCCGGGAATCTGTTGTATGGTCCTCTCCCAAGTGGTTGGGCCAAGTGCTCTGCACGCACGCAGTTGGTGCTCAATAACTACCATCGATTGATTGACTGACTGATTGATTGGGCCCGTGGAGGCCTTCGGAAGCCGCTGGCCAGACCCTCCCTCCCCCGGCTGGCTCCTCGGCGGGCGGTTGGGCGAGCCGACCCAGTCATGGGACTGGGATACCTTTAAAGGTCGCGTGCTGCGGGGGGTGGCGGGCTGGCCGGCCCGTGGGGGAGAAGAGCAAAGAGCTGGACGCAGCAGAGCCCCGGGAGGAATCTCTGAGCCTCCCCGAGAGGACTGGCCCCGAACGTTATTTATAAATGATATTTCAGAGCTCAGCTGGGCCCCGGGGCGAGGGCTGGGGGCGACGGCTGGGAGCTGGCCAGCTGGGGGGAGAGGGGAGGAGGCCAACCCCAAACCCCCAGCCCGAGCTCGGGCATGAGGGCCCGGGAGGGGGTGGGGGCGTCGGACACAACAGGCCCCGATGGTCATTCGAGGAGGGGCGGCTCCCCAGAAAGGGGACAGCCCCAAGGGTGAATGGAAAGTTGGAGACACACCCTTCCGCCCGGGCGTCATCGGGGGTCGCGAACGACCCCTTCCACTCCCTCTTCATTCATTCATTCAATCGTATTTATTGAGCGCTTACTGTGTGCAGGGCACTGGACTAAGCGCGTGGGAAGTACAAGTTGGCAACATATAGAGACGGTGCCTACCCAACAGTGGGCTCACAGTCTAGAAGGGGGAGACAGACAACAAAACAGTTGTCTTCTTCTCAAGGGGGGCCGGGGGCATCAGTAGGCACAGGGGTTGGGGTTCAGGACAACCGGGGGCGCCGGGGGGAGTCAAGCCGTGGGCAGGGGGACCCTCCTAGCCCTCCCCATGCCCGCCTGCCCCAACCATCATCCCTGCCCAAGGCTGCACATCAACTGGATGCGGCGCTGCTCGGGAGGGGCGGAGAGTGCTCCCCTACTCATTCATTCATTCATTCAATCGTATTTATTGAGCGCTTACTGTGTGCAGAGCACTGTACTAAGCGCTTGGGAAGGACAAGCCGGCGACATATAGAGACGGCCCCAAGCCAACAACGGGCTCACAGTCTAGAAGGGGAGGACAGACAACAAAACAAAACATATGCACAGGTGTCAAGTCGTCAGAATAGACTTAAAGGTAAATGCACATCATTAACAAAATAAACTGAAGAGTAAATATGTGAGCCCGGGGGAGCCGCCGCCGCCACGGCTGCACCCAGCAACCAGCACCGGGTGACCCTTCCCCGGGCCGCCCGGAGTTGGCACCTCCCCGCCGGTCAGTCAATCGGATTTACTCGGCGCTTATTGTGGGCAAGATCACTGTGCTAAGCGCTGGTGAAAGGGCGGTACAATTAAAAAAAAAAAAAGCAGACGTAAGCCAGTCCCCCGATTTCCAACTGGTGGGTGTCCCGGGCGCTCGTGCTGGCACGTAGTAAGCGCTTAACAAATACCACGACTATGAATTATTGTTTCCCGGGATCCAAGCGCTCAGTACAGTGCTCTGCACACAGTAAGCGCTCAATAGCTCCCTTTGCTCGCCGGCCCCCGATGCCGGCCGAGCCTCGCTTTTTGGGCTCTGCCCCTTCTCCCACCAGGCCGGGGGACGGCCGAGGGGATGGGGAGGCGGGGGTCCGCACCTGCTACGCCCACCTGTCCACACCTGCGGGGGTCCGGCGCCCACAGCCTCCAGGGGCCGGCCGGGGGGCAGAACCGAGGGGCATCCAAACCAAATCCGGCTCCCGCCAGTCGGGGGTGGGGGCGGGGGGCACGCCCCTCTGGGAAGGGGCAGGAAAACCGGGAGCCCCTAACGCCCACCTGCTCCTTCCCTCTCTCCGCCCAGCAGCTCCTTTCCGTACCCCGAGGGCCCAAGCGGGGGGCAGGCCCAGGACTGGCACCGGCGTCGTTCATTCATTCGTATTTATTGAGCGCTTACTGTGCGCAGAGCACTGGACTAAGCGCTTGGGAAGTACAAGTTGGCTACCCAGCACACCAGTTTAGAAGACTGGTAAGCGCTCAGTCATCCATTCATTCAATGAAGCGCTCAATAAATACGATTGATCATTCATTCATTCATTCAATCGTAGTTATTGAGCGCTTACTGTGTGCAGAGCACTGGACTAAGCGCTTGGGAAGAACAAGTTGGCAACGTAGAGAGACGGTCCCTACCCAGCACACCCGTCTAGAAGACTGGTAAACGCTCATTCATTCATTCACTCAATCGTATTGTGTGCAGAGCACTGTACTAAGCGCTTGGGAAGTACAAGTTGACAACCTAGAGAGACGGTCCCTACCCAGCACACCGGTCTAGAAGACTGGTGAGCGCTCATTCATTCATTCAATCGTAGTTATTGAGCGCTTACTGTGTGCAGAACACTGGACTAAGCGCTTGGGAAGAACAAGTTGGCAACATAGAGAGACGGTCCCTACCCAGCAGTGCTCATTCATTCATTCATTTAATCGTAGTTATTGAACACTTACTGTGTGCAGAGCACTGTGCTAAGCGCTTGGGAAGTACAAGTTGGCAACATATAGAGACGGTCCCTACCCAACACACCAGTCTAGAAGACTGGTAAGCGCTCAGTCATTCATTCATTCAATCGTAGCTATTGAGCGCTTACTGTGTGCAGAGCACCGTACTGAGCGCTTGGATAGGACAAGTTGGCTCCCGGGTACCCCAGCGCTCATTCATTCATTCGTATTTATTGAGCGCTTACTGTGAGCAGAGCACTGTACTGAGCGCTTGGGAAGGACAAGTTGGCTCTCGGGTAACCCGAAGGTGCCCGGGGCATGGGACCCTACCCCCAGTGTGCCAGGCCGTGACGGGGGTCTGCCCTCTTCTAGACTGTGACCCCACTGTTGGGTCGGGACCGTCTCTCTAGGTTGCCAACTTGGACTTCCCAAGCGCTTAGTCCAGTGCTCCGCACACAGTAAGCGCTCAGCGTGGCTCAGTGGAAAGAGCCCGGGCTTTGGAGTCGGAGGTCATGGGTTCAAATCCCTGCTCCGCCGATTGTCAGCTGCGTGACTTTGGGCAGCTCACTTCGCTTCTCTGGGCCTCAGTTCCCTCATCTGTAAAATGGGGATGAAGACTGTGAGCCACCCGGGGGACCACTTTTTTTTTTTTAATAACGGCATTTGTTAAGCGCTTACTATGTGCCAAGCACTGTTCTAAGCGCTGGGGTGATACGAGGTGATCAGGTTGTCCCAGCGGGGGCCCGCAGTCTTCATCCCCATTTTACAGATGAGGGAACTGAGGCCCAGAGAAGTGACTTGCCCAAAGTCACCCAGCTGGCAGTCAACCTTGCATCCCCCCCCCCAGCGCTCAGAACGGCTCTTTGTAAGCGCTCAATCAATCAATCAATCAATCGTATTTATTGAGCGCTTACTATGTGCAGAGCACTGGACTAAGCGCTTGGGAAGTCCAAGTTGGCAACATCTAGAGACAGTCCCTACCCACCAGTGGGCTCACAGTCTAAAAGGGGGAGAAAGAGAACAAAACCAAACATACCAACATAATAAAATAAATAGAATAGATATGTACAAATAAAATAAATAGAGCAATAAATATGTACAACCATATATACATCTATACAGGTGCTGTGGGGAAGGGAAGGAGGTAAGATGGGGGGGATGGAGAGGGGGGCGAGGGGGAGAGGAAGGAAGGGGCTCAGTCTGGGAAGGCTCAACGAATGCTATTATTATTATCATCATCATCAATCGTATTTATTGAGCGCTTACTACGTGCAGAGCACTGGACTAAGCGCTTGGGAAGTTGGCAACATAGAGAGACAGTCCCCAACAGTGGGCTGACAGTCTATTATTATTATTATTGTTAAATACGATTGAATGAATGACGGACCCACCCCCTCGTCCCCCCGTGGCTGCCGGACACCTACCCGGCGGGTCAGTCCGTCCGTCCCGGTTCGTCCGGCCGGCGGTGAGGGAGGGGGTCTCCGCGCTGCCCGCCCCGACCGCCCACCCTCCCGCCTCAGCAGCGGCCGCCACTGAGGCTGCCCGGCGGCGCGGTCGGCTCCTTTTATAGCCTCCGTGACGCGCGCGAGGGGGCGTGGCCGACGCTGACGCACGCGGCGCGGGGCGGGGGGGCCCGCTCCGGCCCATATAAGGGCGCGGGGGGCGGGGCGGTTCCGGCGCGAGGCGGCGGGGAGGGGGCGTGGCCGGCCCCCGAGGGGGGCGGGGCCGGGGCAGCCCGAGGGGGCGGGGCGGGCGCGCACGCGCGGAGCCCGGAATGTCTGCGCGCGTGACGCACGCGGGGTTCCATTGACGCAAGGAGCGGGCCGGGTTTGATCTAAAAATAGCCCCCGCGCGCCCGGACAGCGCCTAAAAATAGCGACGCCCCCGCTCCATCCCCATCCCCATCCCCCCTCCCAACCCTGGGCCCCGGAATAACCGAGCCCCGGGGCTGGGGGGGGGGGGAGTGGGGGCTTCCCACCGACCCCCCGGGCTACCCCCGGGTTACCCCGGGCAACCCCAGGCAGGGGCGGGGCTCCAGGATGCAACTGCTGACCGCCCCGGGCCTGGTCATTCATTCACTCACTGCTGCTACTACTACTACTATCATCATCGTCAATCGTATTTATTGAGCGCTTACTATGTGCAGAGCACTGGACTAAGCGCTTGGGAAGTACAAATTGGCAACATACACAGTCCCTACCCAACAGTGGGCTCACAGTCTAAAAGGGGGAGACAGAGAACAAAACCAAACATACCAACAAAATAAAATAAATAGATCATCATCAATCGTATTTATTGAGCGCTTACTATGTGCAGAGCACTGGACTAAGCGCTTGGGAGGTACAAATTGGCAACATATAGAGACAGTCCCTACCCAACAGTGGGCTCACAGTCTAAAAGGGGGAGGCAGAGAACGAAACCAAATGTACTAACAAAATAAAATAAATAGAATAGATATGTACAAATAAAATAAATAAATAGAATAATAAATATGTACAAACATATATACATCTATACAGGTGCTGTGGGGAAGGGAAGGAGGTAAGATGGGGGGATGGAGAGGGGGACGAGGGGGAGAGGAAGGAAGGGGCTCAGTCTGGGAAGGCCTCCAGGAGGAGGTGAGCTCTCAGCAGGGCCTTGAAGGGAGGAAGAGAGCTAGCTCAGCGGATGGGCAGAGGGAGGGCTACTATCAATCAATCAATCAATCGTATTTATTGAGCGCTTACTGTGTGCAGAGCACTGGACTAAGCGCTTGGGAAGTACAAGTTGGCAACGTAGTATCAATCAATCGTATTTATTGACCTCCTTCCCTTCCCCACAGCACCTGTATATATGTATATATGTTTGTACATATTTATTACTCTATTTTATTTGTACATATCTATTCTATTTATTTTATTTTGTTAGTATCGTTGGTTTTGTTCTCCGTCTCCCCCTTTTAGACTGTGAGCCCGCTGTTGGGTAGGGACTGTCTCTATGTGTTGCCAATTTGTACTTCCCAAGCGCTTAGTCCAGTGCTCTGCACATAGTAAGCGCTCAATAAATACGATTGATGATGATGATGATGATGACCTCCCGGGCTACCCCCGGGTTACCCCGGGCAACCCCAGGCAGGGGCGGGGCTCCAGGATGCAACTGCTAACCGCCCCGTGCCTGGTCATTCATTCACTCACTGCTGCTACTACTACTGCTATCATCATCATCAATCGTATTTATTGAGCGCTTACTATGTGCAGAGCACTGGACTAAGCGCTTGGGAAGTACAAATTGGCAACATCTAGAGACAGTCCCTACCCAACAGTGGGCTCACAGTCTAAAAGGGGGAGACAGAGAACAAAACCAAACATACTAACAAAATAAAATAAATAGGATAGATATGTACAAATAAAATAAATAAATAAATAGAGTAAAAAATATGTACAAACATATATACACATATACAGGTGCTGTGGTGAAGGGAAGGAGGTAAGATGGGGGGGTGGAGAGGGGGACGAGGGGGAGAGGAAGGAAGGGGCTCAGTCTGGGAAGGCCTCCTGGAGGAGGTGAGCTCTCAGCAGGGCCTTGAAGGGAGGAAGAGAGCTAGCTTACCCTCCGCCTCATCCCCCTCTCCATCCCCCCCATCTTACCTCCTTCCCTTCCCCACAGCACCTGTATATATGTTTGTACATATTTGTTACTCTATTTATTTTATTTGTACATATCTATTCTATTTATTTTATTTTGTTAGTATCGTTGGTTTTGTTCTCCGTCTCCCCCTTTTAGACTGTGAGCCCGCTGTTGGGTAGGGACTGTCTCTATGTGTTGCCAATTTGTACTTCCCAAGCGCTTAGTCCAGTGCTCTGCACATAGTAAGCGCTCAATAAATACGATTGATGATGATGATGATGATGACCCCCCGGGTTACCCCGGGCAACCCCAGGCAGGGGCGGGGCTCCAGGATGCAACTGCTGACCGCCTCGGGCCTGGTCATTCATTCACTCACTGCTACTACTACTACTATCATCATCATCATCAATCATATTTATTGAGCGCTTACTATGTGCAGAGCACTGGACTAAGCGCTTGGGAAGTACAAATTGGCAACATATAGAGACAGTCCCTACCCAACAGTGGGCTCACAGTCTAAAAGAGGGAGACAGAGAACAAAACCAAACGTACTAACAAAATAAATAGAATAGATATGTACAAATAAAATAAATAAATAAAGAGTAAAAAATATGTACAAACATATATACATATATACAGGTGCTGTGGGGAAGGGAAGGAGGTAAGATGGGGGGGATGGAGAGGGGGACGAGGGGGAGAGGAAGGAAGGGGCTCAGTCTGGGAAGGCCTCCTGGAGGAGGTGAGCTCTCAGCAGGGCCTTGAAGGGAGGAAGAGAGCTAGCTTGGCGGATGGGCAGAAGGAGGGCTACTATCAATCAATCAATCAATCGTATTTATTGAGCGCTTACTTTGTGCAGAGCACTGGACTAAGCGCTTGGGAAGTACAAGATGGCAACATAGAGAGGCAGTCCCTACCCAACAGTGGGCTCACAGTCTAGAAGGGGGAGACGGAGAACAAAACCAAACATACTAACAAAACAAAATAAATAGAATAGGTATGCACAAGTAAAATAAATAAATAAATAAATAAATAGAGTAATAAATATGTACAGACATATATACATATATATTTACCAAGCGCCGCGTGCCTGCGTGGCCTTCCCCTCAGGCCATTCATTCACTCATTCATTCATACAAGTATGTTTGGTTTTGTTCTCTGTCTCCCCCTTTTAGACTGTGAGCCCACTGTTGGATAGGGACCGTCTCTATATGTTGCCAATTTGTACTTCCCAAGGGCTTAGTACAGTGCTCTGCACATAGTAAGCGCTCAATAAATATGATTGATGATGATGATGATTGAGCGCTTACTTGGGAAGTACAAGTTGGCAACATGGTATGTTTGGTTTTGTTCTCTGTCTCCCCCTTTTAGACTGTGAGCCCACTGTTGGGTAGGGACTGTCTCTATATGTTGCCAATTTGTACTTCCCAAGCGCTTAGTACAGTGCTCTGCACATAGTAAGCGCTCAATAAATACGATTGATGATAGAGACAGTACTGAGCTCTTGGGAAGGACAGTTGGCTCCCGGGTAACCCGAAGGTGCCCGGGGCTTGGGAACCGCCCCGCGTTGTGCCAGGCCGTGAGGGGGGTCTGCCCTCTTCTAGACTGTGAACCCACTGTTGGCTAGGGACTGTCTCTACATGTCGCCAACTTGTACTTCCCAAGCGCTTAGTACAGTGCTCTGCACACAGTAAGCACTCAATAAATACGATTGATTGATTGATTGATTTGTTAAGCGCTTACTATGTGCAAAGCACTGTTCTGAGCGCTGGGGGGGATACAGTGTGATCAAGTTGTCCCACGTGGGGCTCACAGTCTTAATCCCCGTTTTGACAGATGAGGTCACTGAGGCTCAGAGAAGTTAAGTGACTTGCTCAAGGTCACACAGCAGACTTGTGGTGGAGCCGGGATTCGAACCCATGACCTCTGACTCCAAAGCCCGGGCTCTTTCCACGGAGCCACGCTGCTTCTGACATTTGCTAATAATAATAATAATAATAACAATAATGGCATTTATTAAGCACTTACTTTGTGCAAAGCACTGTTCTAAGCACTGGGAAGGTTACAAGGTGATCAGGTTCATTCAATCGTACTTATTGAGCGCTTACCGTGTGCAGAGCACTGGACTACAGTGCTCTGCACATGGTAAGCGCTCAATAAATACGATTGAGTGAATGAATGAATGACTAAGAGCTTGGGAAGTCCAAGTTGGCAACATAGAGAGACGGTCCCTACCCAACAGCGGGCTCACAATCAATCAATCAATCAATCAATCGTATTTATTGAGCACTTACTGTGTGCAGAGCACTGGACTAAGCACTTGGGAAGTCCAAGTTGGCATCACAGAGAGACGGTCCCTACCCAACAGTGGGCTCACAATCAATTAATCAATCGTATTTACTGAGCGCTTACTGTGTGCAGAGCACCGGACTAAACGCTTGGGAAGTCCAAGCTGGCAACATATAGAGACGATCCCTACCCAACAGTGGGCTCACAGTCTAGAAGGGGGAGACAGAGAACAAAACCAAACATATTAACAAAATAAAATAAATAGAATAGATATGTACAAGTAAAATTAATAGAGTAATAAATATGTACAAACATATATACATATATACAGGTGCTGTGGGGAAGGGAAGGAGGTAAGGCGGGGGGATGGAGAAGGGGAAGAGGGGGAGAGGAAGGAGGGGGATAAATGAATGGAATTGAATAAAATGAAAGGAATAAATATGTACAAGTAAAATAAAATTACTCTGTTTTACTTGTACATATCTATTCTATTTATTTTATTTTGTTAATATGTTTTTTTTTGTTCTCTGTCTCCCCCTTCTAGACTGTGAGCCCACTGTTGGGTAGGGACCATCTCTATATGTCGCCAACTTGGACTTCCCAAGAGCTTAGTACAGTGCTCTGCACACAGTAAGCGCTCAATAAATACGATTGAATGAATGAATGAATACGATTGATTGAATGAATGAATGAATACGATTGAATGAATGAATACGATTGAATGAATGAATGAATGACTAAGCGCTTGGGAAGTCCAAGTTGGCAACATAGAGAGACGGTCCCTACCCAACAGCGGGCTCACAGTCTAGAAGGGGGAGACAGACAACAAAACAAAACACATTAATAAAATGAATAGAATAAATATGTACAAGTAAAATAAATAAATAAATAGAGTAATATTTATTGTCCCACGGGGGGGCTCACAGTCTCAATCCCCATTTTACAGATGAGGGAACTGAGGCCCAGAGAAGCGAAGTGACTTGCCCAAAGTCACACAGCTAATTGGCGGAACCAGGATTTGAACCCATGACCTCTGACTCCAAAGCCCGCGCTCTTTCCACTGAGCCACACTGCTTCTCTACTAAAAATAAAAATAGTGATGCTGTTTATTAAGCGCTTAAATACCATCATTATTATTGTTACTATGTGCAAAGCACCGTTCTAAGCGCCGGGGAGGTTACAAGGTGATCAGGCTGTCCCACGGGGGGCTCACAGTCTTCAACCCCATTTGGCAGATTCATTCATTCAATCATATTTATTGAGCGCTTACTGTGTGCAGAGCACTGGACTAAGCGCTTGGGAAGTACAAGTTGGCAACATAGAGAGACGGTCCCTACCCAACAGCGGGCTCACAGGCTAGAAGATGAGGTCCTCTCCCCCTCTTCCCCCTCCCCATCCCCGCCCCCCGCCTTACCTCCTTCCCCTCCCCACAGCACCTGTATATATGTATATATGTTTGTACGTATTTATTACTCTATTTATTTATTTATTTATTTATTTTATTTGTACATATTTATTCTATTTATTTTATTTTGTTAATATGTTTCGTTTTGTTGTCTGTCTCCCCCTTCTAGACTGTGAGCCCACTGTTGGGTAGGGACCATCTCTATATGTTGCCAACTTGAACTTCCCAAGGGCTTAGTCCAGTGCTCTACACACAATTAGCGCTCAATAAATACGACTGAATGAATGAATGATGCTGTTTATTAAGCACTTAAATACCATCATTATTATTATTACTATGTGCAAAGCACTGTTCTAAGTGCCGGGAAGGTTACAAGGTGATCAGGTTGTCCCACGGGGGGCTCACAGTCTTCATCCCCATTTGACAGATGAGGTCACTGAGGCACAGAGAAGTGAAGTGACTTGCCCAAAGTCACACTGCTGACAAGTGGCGGAGCGGGGGTTTCAAGGTGATGAGGTTATCCCATGGGGGGCTCACAGTCTTCATCCCCATTTTACAGATGAGGTAACTGAAGCACAGAGAAGTTAAGTGACTTGCCCAAAGTCACACAGCTGACAACTGGCAGAGCAGGGATTTGAACCCATGATCTCTGACTCCAAAGCCTGTGCTCTTTCCATTGAACCACTCTGGTAGAAAGAAAGAGGCCGGGCTTTGGAGTTAGAGGTCGTGAGTTCAAATCCCGGCTCCGCCACTTGTCACCTGAGTGACTTTGGGCAAGTCACTTCACTTCTCTGGGCCTCAGTGACCTCATCTGGAAAATGGGGATGAAGACCGGGAGCCCCCGCGTGGGACAACCTGATAATAATAATAATGACAGCATTTGTTAAATGCTTACTATGTGCGAAGCACTGTTCTAAGCGCTGGGGGGACTACAAGGTGATCAGGTTGTCCCACATGAGGCTCACAGTCTTCATCCCCATTTTACAGATGAGAGCACTGAGGCTCAGAGAAGTTAAGTTGATTGAGACTGGGAGCTCCATAATAATAATAATAATGGCATTTATTAAGCGCTTACTATGTGCAGAGCACTGTTCCAAGCGCTGGGAAGGTCACAAGGTGATCAGGTTGTCTCACAGTCTTAATCCCCATTTTACAGATGAGGGAACTGAGGCACAGAGAAGTTAAGTGGCTTGCCCAAAGTCACACAGCTGACAGAGGTGGGATTTGAACCCATGACCTCTGACTCGAAAGCCCACGCTCTTTCCACTGAGCCACGCTGCTTCTTAATGTGGAACAGGGACTGTGTCCAACCCAATTTCCTTGTATCCACCCCAGCGCTTAGTACGGTGGCTGGCCCATAGTGAGAGCTTAACAAATACCATAATTATTATTATTATTATTATATGCCAGGCACCGTACTAAGCGGGGGGGGGGGGGGCGGAGGCTGGGACTCGGACCTCCCTTGCCGTCTACTCAGTGGATCAATCGTACTTATTGAGCGCTTACTGTGCGCAGAGCACTGGACTAAGTGCTCTGTTTATTTTACTTTGTTAATATGTTTGGTTTTGTTCTCTGTCTCCCCCTTTTAGACTGTGAGCCCGCTGTTGGGTAGGGACTGTCTCTATGTGTTGCCAATTTGTCCAGTGCTCTGCACATAGTAAGCGCTCAATAAATACGATTGATTGATTGATTGATAAGCCCTTGGGAGAGTACAAAATAACAACAGGACAGACGCGTTCCCTGCCCACAACGAGTTTCCAGTCTGGAGGACAGAATCAGACGTTTATCAGGTTAGCCCTGGCGTCGGACCGTTGTGCAGCCATCGGAAAAGCCCCCTCCCTTCCCCACAGCACCTGTATCTATGTATATATGGTTGTACATATTTATTACTCTATTTATTTATTTATTTATTTATTTTACTTGTACATTTCTATCCTATTTATTTTATTCTGTTGGTATGTTTGGTTCTGTTCTCTGTCTCCCCCTTTTAGACTGTGAGCCCACTGTTGGGTAGGGACTGTCTCTATGTGTTGCCAATTTGTACTTCCCAAGCGCTTAGTACAGTGCTCTGCACAGAGTAAGTGCTCAATAAATACGATTGATTGATTGATTGATAAGCCCTTGGGAGAGTACAAAATAACAACAGGACAGACGCGTTCCCTGCCCACAACGAGTTTCCAGTCTGGAGGACAGAATCAGACGTTTATCAGGTTAGCCCTGGCGTCGGACCGTTGTGCAGCCGTCGGAAAAGCCCCCTCCCTTCCCCACAGCACCTGTATATATGTATATATGGTTGTACATATTTATTACTCTATTTATTTATTTATTTATTTATTTTACTTGTACATTTCTATCCTATTTATTTTATTCTGTTGGTATGTTTGGTTCTGTTCTCTGTCTCCCCCTTTTAGACTGTGAGCCCGCTGTTGGGTAGGGACTGTCTCTATGTGTTGCCAATTTGTACTTCCCAAGCGCTTAGTCCAGTGCTCTGCACATAGTAAGCGCTCAATAAATACGATTGATTGATTGATTGATAAGCCCTTGGGAGAGTACAAAATAACAACAGGACAGACGCGTTCCCTGCCCACAACGAGTTTCCAGTCTGGAGGACAGAATCAGACGTTTATCAGGTTAGCCCTGGCGTCGGACCGTTGTGCAGCAGTCGGAAAAGCCTCCTACCTCCTTAAACCCCATTACCACTGGCTGGCACGATGCCCCCCAACCCACTCCGACTTATTACTCATACTGAACCGAAGACAATCCTGCTCAGGAACCGGGGGAGGATGCAGGGGAGGGGGCTGGATGGGGCGGGCGGGGGACACCTGTCTCACCAACCTAGTCTCCGCTTCCACCAAAAAACCTCAAACCTCTTTAGAATTAACTTTCGCTTGCTGCCAAGTGAATCATACCCTTTGTAGATTACCCCGGCTGCTACCTGGGCTGTCGGTGACTGCCGCCTCTCGCTTTTTGCGTCTTTTTTTCTTTCAATGGTGTTTCTTGAAGGGCTTAGTATATGTCAAGCACTGTTCTAATCAGGCCAGCACCGTCCCTTTCCCACATGGGACTCGGTCTAATCAATCAATCAATCAATCAATCATATTTATTGAGCACTTACTATGCGCAGAGCACTGTACTAAGCGATTGGGAAGTACAAATTGGCAACATATAGAGACAGTCCCTGCCCAACAGTGGGCTCACAGTCTAAAAGGGGGAGACAGAGGACAAAACCAAACATACTAACAAAATAAAATAGATAGAATAGATATGTACAAATGAAATAAATAGAGTAATAAATATGTACAAACATATATACATATATACAGGTGCTGTGGGGAAGGGAAGGAGGTAAGATGGGGAGATGGAGGGGGGACGAGGGGGAGAGGAAGGAAGGGGCTCAGTCTGGGAAGGCCTCCTGGAGGAGGTGAGCTCTCAGCAGGGCCTTGAAGGGAGGAAGAGAGCTAGCAATAGTAATGATAACAATGGTATTTGATAAGCGCTTACTAGGTGCCAAGCACTGTTCTAAGCGCTGGAAGGATGACAGGTATTGAATCTTCATTTTGCAGCTGAGGAAACTGAGACAAAGAGGAAATGAAGCGACTTGCCCGAGATCACAGGGCAAGGATGAGAACCCAGATCCTCTGGTTCCCAGGCCCCGCTGCTTCCTTGCCGTAACTTCTTTGGTCGTTGCAGCTCCCCGGGGTTGCTTGGACTCAGTTTCTCCAGATCCCATTATCCAGCTGGGCTCTGGGACATCTCATCCACCAACGCCCAGTGGTCTTCCCTGCCTTTTCTTTCCCTCCAATATCACGAGAAAAAGATCTCCATGGGAGCGAGGAGTCTAACCCTGTACTCCTCACACTACAGTTGTAGAAGCAAAATCCTCCAAACAGCATTACTAATTGTGGTATTAATTAGAGAAGCAAGGGAAGCAGCATGGCGTGGTGGATAGAGCCCGAGCCTGGGAATCAGAAGGTCACGGGTTTTAATCCCGGCTCTGCCACTTGTCTGCTGTGTGGCCTTGGGCAAGTCACTTCACTTCCCTGTGCCTCGGTGACCTCATCTGTAAAATGGCGATTGAGACTGTGAGCCCCGTGGGGGACAGGGACCGTGTCCAACCCAATTTGCTTGTATCCACTCCAGCACTTAGTACAGTGCCTGGCACATAGTAAGCACTTAACAAATGCCATATTAATAATGATTATTTATTCTTATTATTTGTTATGCACTTTTCACGTGTCTATTGTTACTGCACCAGTAGTTATTGACTACTGCACCAGCCTTCTCTCTGATCTCCCATCCTCGTGTCTCTCTCCACTTCAATCCATACTTCATGCTGCTGCCCGGATTATCTTTGTCCAGAAACGCTCTGGACATATTACTCCCCTCCTCAAAAACCTCCAATGGCTACCGATCAATCTGCGCATCAGGCAGAAACTCCTCACCCTGGGCTTCAAGGCTGTCCATCACCTCGCCCCCTCCTACCTCACCTCCCTTCTCTCCTTCTACTGCCCAGCCCGCACCCTCCGCTCCTCCACCACTAATCTCCTCACTGTACCTCGCTCTCGCCTGTCCCGCCATCGACCCCCCGGCCCACATCATCCCCCGGGCCTGGAATGCCCTCCCTCTGCCCATCCGCCAAGCTAGCTCTCTTCCTCCCTTCAAGGCCCTGCTGAGAGCTCACCTCCTCCAGGAGGCCTTCCCAGACTGAGCCCCTTCTTTCCTCTCCCCCTCGTCCCCCTCTCCATCCCCCCGTCTTACCTCCTTCCCTTCCCCACAGCACCTGTAAATATGTATATATGGTTGTACATATTTATTACTCTATTTATTTATTTATTTATTTATTTATTTTACTTGTACATTTCTATCCTACTTATTTTATTTTATTGGTATGTTTGGTTCTGTTCTCTGTCTCCCCCTTTTAGACTGTGAGCCCACTGTTGGGTAGGGACTGTCTCTATGTGATGCCAATTTGTACTTCCCAAGCGCTTAGTACAGTGCTCTGCACATAGTAAGCGCTCAATAAATACGATTGATTGATTGATTGATTGTACTCTCCCAAGAACTTAGTACAGGACTCTATACCAAGTAAACGCTCAATCAATACGATTCAATGAACAAATGAAAGTGTCTAGCATGGTACTAAACGTTGGGGTAGATGCAAGATCACCAGATCGTACACTGTCTCTGTCCCACATGGGGTTCCCGGTCTTACCGGAGAACTGGTATCGAGTCCTGATTTTACAGATGAGGAAACTGAGGCCCAAAGTAACTTGCCCAAGTCACTTGCCTCCCCAGAAGGCAAGTGGCAGAGCTTCACACTGAGATCTGCTCCCACTGGTTCTGTCCCTGCCTCCACCCCGGGGGGGACAGCATGCTAACCTAGCAAGGTCCAAAGCCATGCCCCAGAGACGATTCTGGGATCCATAATCTCCCAGGGCTTGGTCAGTCCACAAAAGATGACTTCAAGGAGTGGGGGAGATGGGTTGGGAACAGGCAAGGCAATGAATGGGGGTCGGGAAGAGAAAAAGCCCCCCCAATCTCTCCCCAATTTGTACTGCATCTTGGCTCCGAGGGGAATATGCAGGAGCAGCAATCGGGGAGGTTCGATTCAGAGGGAAGTTTGAGTCTGATCTAGCCTGATCTGGGGTTTTCAGATCGCTTGAGCCTCAGTTTCCCCATCTGCGAAATGGGCTTGGCGCGATGATCCTTTCCTTCCTCCTGCTGGGACTGAATTAATTCAAGGGGCGGCCCAATTAATGATAATACTAATAGTAATGATCATAACTGTGACACTTGCATGAGAAGCAGTGTGGCTCAGTGGAAAGAGCCCGGGCTTTGGAGTCAGAGGTCATGGGTTCAAATCCCGGCTCCGCCACTTGTCAGCTGTGTGACTTTGGGCGAGTCGCTTGGCTCCTCTGTGCCTCAGTTCCCTCAACTGTAAGATGGGGATGAAGACTGTGAGCCCCCCGTGGGACATCCTGATCACATTGTAACCTCCCCAGTGCTTAGAACAGTGCTTTGCACATAGTAAGCGCTTAATAAATACTATCATTATTATTATTACTCCAGGAGAGTTGGGGGAGGGGGGTGCTCCATCACTGCTGGGGTCTCCCCTTCTAGACTGTAAATGCATTATAGGCAGGGAACGTGTCCCCAATGCTGTTACCAAGCGCTCGATACAGTGCTCTGCACATAGTAAGCGCTCGATAAATACCATTGATTGATTGATTGACTGGGGTCAACATTTGGAGGATGGCTGATCTCTGGTGGTCCTGGGGCTCGGGGGAGAGAAAGCTAGGGCTCCTGAGGTCTAATCCTTGCCCCGTCCCTGGCTCCCTGTGTGGCCTTGGGCACGTTGCTTGCCCTCTCTGGGCCCTTTTTTCTCCACCAGTCAGACCAGCAGACTTAGTCCGTAGCCTGACCTGCCTTCCGTAGGGAGGCAAATGAGATCAGAGATGCTTGGTGCCATGGGCCTGTGGGAATATAGGACATGATTATTTTTAGTAAGGTGGGGAGGGGGCCGTCAGGGAGGAAGAAGTAACACTCACTGCATCCAGACCCTGCCCCCCCCAACACCCGGCAACTTCCCGGCCCCAAGATCACCTCTTTTAGGCATGGTCAACCGCAGTTCCCCCTCCCATGCCAGCTTGGACCCCTCTTGGTCATGCTGGGGATGGGGAAGGACGGGCAGGTGGGCAGGGAGTTTCCCTGTTTGCACTGAGGGGGGAGGCTGGGTTCTGATCCTAGTCCCACCCTCAATCAATCAACGGCATTTACTGAGCACTTACCACGTGCCAAACACTGTACTAAACGCTTGGGAGAGTAAACCAGAGTTGGGAGACACGTACCCTGCCCACGAGGAGCTTACAATCCATCAGGGGAGACAGACATTACTGGAAACACATCTGATCTCTAGTCCCCACTGTGCTTCTTGCCCAGCAGTGGGGGCAACTCTGGACAAACTCCAACCCAAGGGACTTGGGGGTACACTCCCCCCCCCCCCAACCCAAGGGAGGGATGAGGAGGGCGGTGAGTGGGGGTGGGGGGCCTCCAGGAACTAGTCCTAAGATGGCTGCTGCCGCAGCAGCAAGAGGGAGTGAGGTTAGACAGCTCGGAAGCCTTTCCAGGGAGCCGTCATGGGCTCAGGGAGGGACACCTCTAAAGAACTTAAAAGAGCACGCCGGTTCCCCGAAGCTTTAATGAACTGGGGCGTCACCTCCCCTCCCCCACCGCTCCCCCAAGTCTGCCCTCCCTTTGCCCATCCCCGGCTTGCCCTCGGCCAAAGCTGAGCCAGCAGAGGCCGGCGCCCAACTCGGGGTGGGTGGGGGGAGAGGGTGGCAAGAATTCAAAGCCCGAAATAAACCTGCCACTGATAACGACACAGAGCTGGAAAGACTGAGATGCACTTTCCTATTGTGAAAATATTTTTAGAACGTGAAGATCTGGATTTGTTTAGAGACTCACGTTTAGAGAAAGGAAAAAGAGAGGGAGGCGGGGTGACGGGGGTGAAGGAGGGGGGCAGGGGGAGCGGGCAAGCATGTGCGTAAGGAGCTGCCGTTCCGCCCGTGGCACAGTCAGGCCCTGGCCTCGTGCCCGGCCCTGCCGCCCGCCCTGGAGGGACCCAGTGGGCTCGGTCGATTGGCCGACCGGCCGGGGGACTCCGGGCACCCGGCCCATTTTGCTGGTCGACTGGCATGATGCCAGGCAGGGGCGGGGAGCCCGGGGAAGGGCAGCCAGACAGGGACCAGGGAGGGACAAGCGGGGACCGGGACCCTCAGCCCAGGGGAAGCTGAGGATTCTGGGAAAGGTCAGGGAATTATGACGACCTTCCTGGAACCATTTGGTCTCTCCCCCAGCTCTGGACCTGGACTGTCCCAGTGGAGGATTTTGGCCTAGGCTCACGTAGCTCCAGGGAAGAAGATTCCCCCAACCTTCTTGTGTTTCTTAGCACTTTCTTCAGCAAATCCTCCCTGCAGTCTGACCTTAATCCCTCTTGCTGCGGAGACCGTCTGCTTCCTCTCGTCCTGTCCAGCGGAGGGTGGGTGGGCCCTGTGTCTTTTTCCAAAGCGAGTGGGATAAACCCCTCTTCCTCTTGTCCCCCACCACATACCCCAGACCCCGGAACGAGAGCGAGGTGAGAGAGCAAGAAGCAGGTCCAGTCCCCTCCCTGGCCTTGGTCCCCAACTAACCAGGCTCCAGGAGGGTCCTTGGGGGGTGCTGGGGGGTTGAGGGAGGGCCGGCCTCCAGGCTGGGTGGGAGCGGTGCCCGGACGGACGTGAGGGAGCCCAGTGTCCTGGGGCCCTGAGGGACCCAGAGTGTCCTCCTCTGTTTATATAGCAGAAACCCGAGCTGGGGCTCAGGGCCCCTGGGGGTGGGGGGCAGAGGGGGAGGCTGGGGAGGAGGGGGAAACTTGGGACTCTTTCCGGCTGGCAGTTTGGATTCGACCCAGGTCAGCTGGAGACCAGAATGATCAGCTGACGGCCGGGTGGCCCAAGCCCCTGGGCCCCGGGCCCGGACAGGTGCCCTCGTCACAAGACGGGGCAGGGGATGCTCACGGGACCACCCACAGCTGCAAAACCCAGGGGAGTGGCCTGGGTTTTTCTGGGGGCTGGGGGCTGGGGGGGTGGCGTGTGTCTCAGTCGTTACCCAGGCAACGGGGTAAGCCGGAGGATGTGTGGGCCAGACTGGCACAGCTCCAGAGGGCAGCACGCCCACGGGGGCCGGGAGTGGGCTGGGGAGAGGAGAGAGGCAGGGCAAGGCCCGTGTCCCCGACTGACGTTCAAGGGGCTCGGGGATGGGAGTGCCGGGAGTCCCCATCGGCCACCCCTGGCCCGTGGACCCCTGAGGATGGGGAGTGGGGTCCCCGGAATCAAAGCAGGTGGGAAGGGCCCCTGGGGTTGGCCTTCAGAACCCGCAGCGGCTCAGGGTATCGCTCAATCGTATTTACTGAGCACCTAAAAATAATAACTGTGGGCTGTGTTAAGCGCTTACTGCATGGCAGGCACCGCACTGAGCGCTGGGGTGGGTACAAGCAAATCTGGTTGGACACAACCCCTGTGCCCCCATGGGCCTCCCAGTCTCAAGCCCCATTTCTCTGGTAACCGAAGCCCAGAGAAATGAAGTGACTTGCCCAAGGTCCCCCAGCCGACAAGTGGCAGAGCTGGGATCAGAACCCAGGTCCTTCTGATTCCCAGGCCCATGCTCCAGCCTCGAGGCCATGCTGCTTCTGAGCAGAGCACTGTACTAGGCGCTTGGGAGAGTGCACTACAACAGAGTTAGCAGACAGCGTTCCCTGCCCACAAGGAGCTTTCAGTCTAGAAGGGGAGACAGACAGTAACGAAAATAAATAAATGACAGGAGATGGACCCAAGTGCTGTGGGGCTGAGGGAGGCGAGGGAATCAAACGTGCAAGTGCAAAGAAAGCATGGTGGGCCGAGCCAGTCTTAGTTGGGTTGGAGGTGGGGGAGCCCCTCAAATCAGCCCACCTTCTCCCTCTCCGGTCATCTGGTACATCCACTATCTTGGGAGAGCTGCCTTGGAGGGCCGGGATCCCGGGCGTCGGGGCTCTAGGTAATAATAATGGCATTTATTTAAGCGCTTACTATGTGCAAAGCACTGTTCTAAGCACTGGGGAGGTTACAAGGAGATCAGGTTGTCCCACGGGGGGCTCACAGTGTTAATCCCCATTTACAGATGAGGTCACTGAGGCACAGAGAAGTTAAGTGACTTGCCCAAAGTCACACAGCTGACAGTTGGCAGAGCTGGGATAGGCACGACTGCTCCTGGCTTGTGGAATTCCAAGTTCCAGAAGCCCCTGGGGTGGACCATACCTTCAAGGCACACCCTCCTCCGACTCCGGAGAGAACCGAGGCCCCAGCCATCCGGCCGGAGGGGGTAACTAGGCCACAGCGGGGCTCGGCTCAGCCCGAGAAGATTTTTGGGTTCCCTACGAGTCACGGTGACTGAACAAGTCACAGCAACCTAACGCTGTTCGGCAGAGGAGTGGGGAGCTGGGCTGGGAAAAGGGGTCCCAGCCTCAATCCGTGAGTGCCCAAGCACCCGCTCCACACGACCCGCCCACCTGCCCTCCTGCCAGGGAGAGAAAGATCTGGGGCTGCTGAGGCCATACCGATGATTTGGAGTCTCACCTCCTTCCCTTCCCCACAGCACCTGTATATATGTTTGTACATATTTTTTACTCTATTTTACTTGTACGTATCTATTCTATTTATTTTATTTTGTTAATATGTTTGGTTTTCTTCTCTGTCTCCCCCTTCTAGACTGTGAGCCCACTGTTGGGTAGGGACTGTCCCTATATGTCGCCAACTTGTACTTCCCAAGCGCTTAGTACAGTGCTCTGCACACAGTAAGCGCTCAATAAATATGATTGATTGATTGAGTGTGGAATCCCTCTAGTTCTGACCTCAGCATCCTCCTGAGGGACAGACTGTAAGCTCCTAGCGGGCAGGGAATGTGTCTGTTCTCTCGTTATATATTGTACTCTCCCAAGTGCTTAGTACAGTGCTCTGCACACAGTAAGCGCTCAATAAATACGATTGACTAGGTGACTGATGGGCAGACACCTCTGGCCGGGCATCTGATCCAGAGCCAGGAAACTCCTTCCCAACCCCGCTTCCGATATGGCCTCTCCGGGATCCCAGCAGGACTCTGCTTCCTCTGGGCCGAGGCAGCACCTTGCTTCCCACACCCTGGTGCCCAGTGCCCTGCGGGATGGCACGGGGGAGAGGGATCCAGCACCCTCTCCTTCCAAAGCCTCCGTCCCCCTAGCCGGGCGGCTCCCAACAGACGCTGGCCCCCGAGGCGAAGCACTGGCCAGCGGGCATTGCCCGCTGAGAAGCAGCGTGGCTCAGTGGAAAGAGCCCGGGCTTTGGAGTCAGAGGTCATGGGTTCAAATCCCAGCTCCGCCACTTGTCAGCTGTGTGACTTTGGGCAAGTCACTTCACTTCTCTGTGCCTCAGTTACCGCATCTGTAAAATGGGGATGAAGACTGTGAGTCCCACGTGGGACAACCTGATCACCTTGTAACCTCCCCAGTGCTTAGAACAGTGCTTTGCACATAGTAAGCGCTTAATAAATGCCATTATTATTATTATTATTATTGCCCCCTGGGGAGACCCCAGCCACTCTGGGGTCAGGAAGCAGCATGGCCTAGTGGAAAGTGCTGGAGCCTGGGGGTCAGAAGGACCTGGGTTCTAATTCCTGCTCCTGTGTGACCTTGGGCAAGTTGCTTCACTTCTCTGGGCCTCTGATCCCTCATCTGTTAAAAGGGGATTCATTCATTCAATCATATTTATTGAGCGCTTACTGTGTGCAGAGCACTGTACTAAGCGCTTGGGAAGTACAAGTTGGCAACATATAGAGACGGTCCCTACCCAATAATGGGCTCACAGTCTAGAAGGGGGAGCCTTACCTCCTTCCCCTCCGCACACCACCTGTATATATGTATATATGTTTGCACGTATTTATAACTCTATTTATTTATTTATTTATTTGTACATATTTATTCTATTTATTTTATTTTGTTAATATGTTTTGTCTTGTAGTCTGTTACCCCCTTCTAGACTGTGAGCCCACTGTTGGGTAGGGACCGTCTCTATATGTTGCCAACTTGTACTTCCCAAGTGCTTAGTCCAGTGCTCTGCACACAGTAAGCGCTCAATAAATGCGATCGAATGAATGAATGAGACAGACAACAAAACAAAACATGCGGACACTCATTCAATCGTATTTATTGAGTGCTTACTGTGTGCTGAGTACTGTACTAAGCGCTTGGGAGAGTACAATGCAACAATAAACAGATGAATTCCCTGCCCAACACGAATTTACGGTCTAGACGGGGTGGGGAGATTAGGACTCTGAGCTCCATGGAGGACAGGGACCGTGTCCAACCTGATTAGCTTGTATTGACCACAGCGCTTAGTACACTGGCACACAGTAAGCACTCAATAAAGACGATTGAATGAATGAATGAATGAATGAGACAGACAACAAAACAAAACATGTGGACACATTCAATCGTATTTATTGAGTGCTTACTGTGTGCTGAGTAATAATAATAATAATAATGGCATTTATTAAGCGCTTACTATGTGCAAAGCACTGTTCTAAGCGCTGGGGAGGTTACAAGGTGATCAGGTTGTCCCACGGGGGGCTCACAGTCTTCATCCCCATTTTACAGATGAGGGGACTGAGGCCCAGAGAAGTGAAGTGACTTGCCCAAAGTCACACAGCTGACAAGTGGCGGAGCAGGGATTTGAACCCATGACCTCTGACTCCAAAGCCCGTACTCTCTCCACTGAGCCACGCTGCTTCTCTGTACTGTACTAAGCGCTTGGGAGAGTACAATGCAACAATAAACAGATGCATTCCCTACCCAACACGAGTTTACAGTCTAGACGGGGTGGGGAGATTAGGACTCTGAGCCCCATGGAGGACAGGGACTGTGTCCAACCTGATTAGCCTGTATCGACCGCAGCGCTTAGTACACTGGCACACAGTAAGCGCTTAACAAATACCATATGAAAAAAAAGGGGTGGGAGGCAGCTTGGAGCAGCCTGCAGAGAGGGAGAGAGAGAGAGTCTGGGCTTCCAAGGAGCTGGAATCAGGGCCCAGCCAGGAAATGGCTGGGAACAGGAGCTTGGCTGAGGGAGCGGGTGGAGGGGGGGGAAAGGGAGGTGACATGGGGCCTCCCCAGCCTTCACGTCATCGCTCGCGTGGTCCGAGCTGCCGTCAGCCCCTGGCTCTCCAGCCCCCAGCCCAACCCTAAGCCAACTGCCCTATATGGCCACCACGGGTAGGAGGAGAAGAAGCTGGGTCAGGTCATCCAGCCCCCTGCCTCCGTGCGGGACACCCCCTCACCCCACTCCAACACACCCGAGACATGCAGCAAGCGGATTCCCCTCCTTCCTCCTGACCAGAGCAGCGAGAGGGTGTACGGCGTGGGGGCGGAGGGGTGTTTATTCCTTCGGAAGTCCAAAGTCCAAGCGTCCGAAGGGAGCAATGAAACCCCTTCTCCCAGAGTCCCCCAGTCAATCAATCAATCGTATTTATTGAGCGCTTACTATGTGCAGAGCACTGTACTAAGCGCTTGGGAAGTACTGTTGGGTGGGGACTGTCTCTATATGTTGCCAATTTGTACTTCCCAAGCGCTTAGTACAGTGCTCTGCACATAGTAAGCGCTCAATAAATACGATTGATGATGATGATGATGAAGTACAAATTGGCAACACATAGAGACAGCCCCTACCCAAGAGTGGGCTCACAGTCTAAAAGGGGGAGACAGAGAACAAAACCAAACATACCAACAGTCAATCAATCAATCAATCGTATTTATTGAGCGCTTACTGTGTGCAGAGCACTGTACTAAGCGCTTGGGAAGTACAAGTTGGCAATATATAGAGACAGTCCCTACCCAACAGTGGGCTCACAGTCAGTCTCCAGCTGACGCTCCCCACGTCCCCCATGGCCAAGAAGATCCCCAACACGAGTTTATGGTCTAGACGGGGTGGGGAGATTAGGACTCTGAGCCCCATGGGGGGGCAGGGACTGTGTCCAACCTGATTAGCTTGTATCGACCACAGTGCTTGGGGGTGCCCTGCCTCCCCGCCAGCCGAGCCCATGGGCCCGAGTGGCTGGGCGCCAGCGGCCCAGCCGGCCGGGCCGGTTATCTCCGCATCCGCAGGCCGGGCAAGGGGCCCACAGGGTCGGGGGCCGGGCTGGGGGAAGAGGAAGGGGAGTCACCGATTCCCACGACCGGGCCCCGGCCAGGGCCGGAGGAGGGGGGCTGGGGGCTTCAGGACACACGGTCCAGCACGTCTTAGACCAGGGAAAAGATTCCCAACCATGGGGGCACCCGCCCCCTGTCCCCCAAGTAATAATAATAATAATGATGATGGTATTTGTTAAGCACTTACTATGTGCAAAGCACTGTTCTAAGCACTGGGGGGTACAAGGTGATCAGGTTGTCCCACGTGGGGCTCACAGTCTTAATCCCCATTTTACAGATGAGGGAACTGAGGCTCAGAGAAGTGAACTGACTTGCCCAAAGTCACCCATCTGACGAGTGGTGGAGCTGGGATTTGAACCCATGACCTCTGACTCCAAAGCCCGGGCTCTTTCCACTGAGCCACGCTGAAGTACCAACTCTGTCCCCTCCAAGTGGGGCTTCAGGGTTCAGTGAGGAGACGGACCTGGACCGAGGGGAGGTGGAGGGGTGGCGGAAGGGGCAGGCTGTCATCCCCCCCACCAAACCTTTTCAATCAGCCAATCAATCGCTCACTGGTATTTATTGAGCACTTACTGCTATCCGCTGTGTGACCTGGGGCAAGTCACTTTACTTCTCTGGGCCTCAGTTACCTCATCTGGAAAATAGGGATTGAGTCCGTGAGCCTCAGGTGGGACAGGGACCATGTCCAACCCGATTTGCGTGGATCCACCCCAGTTCTTAGAACAGTGCTTGACGCATAGTAAGCCCTTAACAAGTACCATAATTATTATTGCTATTACTGCGTGCAGAGCACTGTACTAAGCACTTGGGAGAATACGCTACAACAGAGTTGAAAAGCACAATTCTGTATGGGCTTCCAACCCCAGAGAAGTGTCAAAACATCAAATGGCTCATGACCTCAAGATGCTCATGACCTCAGAACCCCCCCTCCCCTGGGGGTCCCATCTCCCACCATCCAGCTCCGGGCCACTGGCTCTCTCCAATCCTGCAGGACAGGGGGGGAACTTATTACAAGCTTGTCCCTCACCGATCATCATCATCATCATCAATCGTATTTATTGAGCGCTTACTGTGTGCAGAGCACTGTACTAAGCACTGAGCGATCCCCAGCCCAATGAGATCTGTCCCACTGTCCACACCTCCGCCCCCAGCTAGGTGTGACCAGTGCCACCTCAATCCCCAGATAATAATAATAGTATTTGTTAAGCATTTACTATGTGTCAAGCACTGTTCTAAGCACTGGGATAAGCTAATCAGGTGGGACGCAGTCCCTGTCCCACGTGGGGCTCACAGACTTAATCCCCATTTTACAGATGAGGTCACTGAGGCACAGAGAAGTGAAGTGACTTGTCCGAGGCCGCACAGCAGACAAATGGTCGGGCACCCTGCCTCTGGGCTCTGGGGAGACCGGGGGTGTAGGTGGGGTGGAGGGGAGCGTGGGAGAGGGCCAAGCCTGCCCTGAGATGAGGCAGGGGGGTGTGAACCAAGATGACCCCTTAGAGGATTCTGGAACAAAGCACCTGCTGAAGCACACGCATGCTGACACGTGCTACACTGGAAACAGTGCAGCCTTGAAGGTAGAGCTCTCCTGAGGCCCAAAGGTGGACACCTGTCAGCTTCCACACGTGTGTTAATAAATCAATCGATCGGCTGTATTTATTGAGCGCTTACTGTGTGCAGAGCACTGCATGAAGCACCTGGGAGAGGACAACGCAACAATGTACTGGGCCCATTCCCTGCCCATAACGAAGTTAGAGTCTTACAATGTGTTTGTCAGGACACGCTTCCCAGGCTCCCACTTGTGATTTGGGACACACTTCCCAGGTTCCCACACGTACGCGATTCGGGACATGCTGCCCAGGTTCCCACGGGTATGTGAGTTGGGACACGATTCCCACCAAGTCGGGCCCAGAAAGGGATGAATGGCCGGGGGTAGGGACCAGGGGAAGACCCGGGTCCTGGGGACTCTGAGGACCCTCATGGAGGGAGTTGGGGAGCGGGGCATTCCCAAGCTCCCCTTTCATTCATTCATTCATTAAATAATATTTATTGAGTGCCTACTGTGTGAAGAGCACTGTACTAAGCTCTGGGGAGAGTACAATCTAACAATAAATAAAAGACACATTCCCTACCCACAAGGAGCTGACAGTTTGGAGTCTAGTAGGGCATCGTGACATATATGCACACACATATGTGGGCACCTGCTGCTCCATGGCCAGACGTGGAGGGGGCTTGGTGGGGGCGTCTCTTCCACTCCTGACGTAGGAAAGGCCTACTAAGACCCCCCCACCCCGGCTCCCCATGCAGGCCTTGGGGGTGGGGGTGTCCCCCGGTGGCCCGGCCCCCTCCCTCCCTCCTCTCCGCCCTCACCTGGCATCGGTCAGGCCTGGGGGCCCCGCTCCGGCTCCTCACCCCCGGGGGGCCACAGCCCCTCGGCTCCTTCGCCTGCAGACCCCCGAGGGGGTGGGGGCGGGAGGGGGATGGGGAGGGGATGGGGGCGGGCTCCCCTGGCTCTTCCCACCGGGGTGGCCCTCCGCTGCCCGGCCCGGCTGGTCCTGGGCCGGTTGGTCCTTGTCCTGGGGCAGCCGGTCCTGGGGCAGCTGGTCCTTGTCCGGCCGGGCCTGGGGCAGCTGGTCATTGTCCGGCCGGGCCTGGGGCAGTTGGTCATTGTCCGGCCGGTCCCGGGGTAACTGGTCCTGGGCTGGCCGGTCCTGGGGCAACTGGTCCTTGTCCGGCTGGTCCTGGGGAAGCTTGTCATTGTCCGGCTGGTCCTGGGGAAGCTTGTCATTGTCCGGCCGGTCCTGGGGCAACTGGTCCTTGTCCGGCCGGTCCCGAGGCAGCTGGTCATTGTCCGGCCGGTCCCGGGGTAACTGGTCCTGGGCTGGCCGGTCCTGGGGCAACTGGTCCTTGTCCGGCTGGTCCCAGGGTAACTGGTCTTGGGCTGGACGGTCCTGGGGCAGCTGGTTCTTGGTCCGGACGGTCCTGGGGCAGCTGGTCATCGTCCGGCCGGTCCCGGGGTAACTGGTCCTGGGGCAGCTGGTCATTGTCCGGCCGGTCCTGGGGCAACTGGTCCTGGGCCGGACGGTCCTGGGGCAGCTGGCCATTGTCCGGCCGGCCCTGGGGTAACTGGTCACTGTCCGGCCGGCTCTGGGGCAGCTGGCCATTGTCCGGCCGGTCCTGGGGCAACTGGTCCGGGGCCGGCTGGTCATTGTCCGGCCGGTCCCGGGGCGGCGGGCCCTTGGCCAGCTGTTCCCGGGCCCGTCGCACCTCCCGCGGCGGGCGGGTGGGGGACAAGGGGGAGAAGGGGGAGGAGGGGGGAAGGGGGAGGGGGCAGCCCATGACGCGCACGCGCTCATTGACGTCTCCGGAATCCCGGACCCCCCCCCCCCCCATCCCATCCCATCCCATCCCATCCCCCTCCCGCTCAATGGGCCTAAAAATAGCCCCCGCCCCCCGGGGCTTCCCCGCCCTCCCCCCCGCCCATCACCTGTCACATGGCCCCGGCTGGGGGAGGGGCGCCAGGAGCCAGAGGGCGAAGACCCGGGGGGCGGGGGGAGGATGAAGATGGGGTGACCCCCTTATTGGGTGGGCATTGCCCCTATCTGCTGCCGATTGTACTTTCCAAACGCTTAGTCCAGTGGTCTGCACACAGTAAGCGCTCAATGTGAGCCCACTGTTGGGTAGGGATCATCTCTCTATGTTGCCAACAACTTGTACTTCCCAAGCGCTTAGTCCAGTGCTCTGCACACAGTAAGCGCTCAATAACTACGATTGAATGAATGAATGCGCTGGAATTCATTCATTCATTCATTCAGTATTTATTGAGCGCTTACTGTGTGCAGAGCACTGGACTAAGCGCTTGGGAAGTCCAAGTTGGCAACATCTAGAGACGGTCCCTACCCAACAGTGGGCTCACAGTCTAGAAGGGGGAGACAGAGAACAAAACAAAACATATTAAAATAAAAGAAATAGAATAAACATGTACAAATAAAATAGAGTAATAAATACGTACAAGCATATATACACATATACAGGTGCTGTGGGGAGGGGAAGGAGGTAAGGCGGGGGGGATGGGGAGGGGGAGGAGGGGGAGAGAAAGGAGGGGGCTCAGTCTGGGAAGGCCTCCTGGAGGAGGGGAGCTCTCAGTAGGGCCTTGAAGGGAATGAATGAATGAATATTGGGGAGATGGGGAGGGGGAGGAAGAAGGGGAGACGGAAGGCGGGAGGGGAAGGAGGATGGGGAGATGGGGAGGGGGAGGAAGATGGGGAGGAGGAGGAAATGGGAAGGGGGAGGATGAGGATGGGGTGACGGGGAGGGAGAGGAAGAGGAGGATGGGGAGACGAAGTGGGGAGGATGGGGAGACGGGGAGGGGGAAGAGGGAGGGAGGAGGATGAGGAGGGTGGAATAATAATGATAATGATGGCATTTATTAAGTGCTTACTATGTGCAAAGCACTGTTCTAAGCGCTGGGGAGGTTACAAGGTGATCAGGTTGTCCCACGGGGGGCTCACAGTCTTAATCCCCATTTTACAGATGAAGTAACTGAGGCCCACTGTTCTGAGCACTGGGGAGGTTACAAGGTGATCAGGTTGTCCCACGGGGGGCTCACAGTCTTAATTCCCATTTTACAGATGAAGTAACTGGGGCCCACTGTTCTGAGCGCTGGGGAGGTTACAAGGTGATCAGGTTGTCCCACGGGGGGCTCACAGTCTTAATCCCCATTTTACAGATGAGGTAACTGAGGCCCAGAGAAGTTCATTCATTCATTCAATCAATCATATTTATTGAGCACTTACTGTGTGCAGAGCACTGTACTAAGCGCTTGGGAAATACAAGTTGGCAACATATAGAGACGGTCCCTACCCAACAGCGGGCTCACAGTCTAGAGGCAAGTTAAGCGACTTGCCCAAAGTCACCCTGCTGACAATTGGCAGAGGAAGAAAGGTAGGGGGAATAACGGGAAAGAGGCTAAGCGCCTCCGGTTTTCCAAGTCAATCAATCAATCAATCAATCAATCGTATTTATTGAGTGCTTACTGTGTGCAGAGCACTGGACTAAGCGCTTGGGAAGTCCAAGTTGGCAACATAGAGAGACAGTCCCTACCCAACAGTGGGCTCACAGTCTAGGGTCACCCCCCTGTTTCTCCCCTCCCCTCGATCCAAGTCGAGGCGCCTAGGACGTAGGCCCCAGAGGCCCAGAGACAATCGTGAAGGCCCAGGCAGGCCCAGAGAAGCAGCGTGGCTCAGTGGAAAGAGCCCGGGCTTTGGAGTCAGAGGTCATGGGTTCGAATCCCGACTCCACCACGTCTGCTGTGTGATCTTGGGCAAGTCACTTCCCTTCTCTGGGCCTCAGTTACCTCATTTGTAAAATGGGGATTAAGGCTGTGAGCCCCACATGGGACAACCTGATCACCCTGGATCCTCCCCAGCGCTTAGAACGGTGCTTTGCACATAGTAAGCGCTTAACAAATGCCAAAAAAAAATCAAAAAATAAATCGGAGGGGTTGCCCCACCTTCCCCCCCTTCACCCTCCACCCCGGCCCCGCCTCGACGGAAGGAACTCAGTCGTCCGGGTCGCCCACCAGGCAAGATGACGACAGAAGCAGGTCTTCGAAGGAAACGGGGACCCCGGGGGCCTCCAGGGGAAAATGTCAAGGGGGTTGCCCTGCGCCTCCGCGGTTCCTGCCTTGGGCCTTAGTTTCCTCGTCGCCTCCGCCCACGTGTTCCCCCGGCGGGGGTGGGTTCGCCTCCCCTTTCGTGTGCCAGCTCCCCGGCCCCCCACCCCAAGAGTTTATCATGACCAAAGGCCCCCTCCCGCCCCCCAACCATCATCCAGAAGGGGCTCTGAGAGAGGTCATCTCGTCCAGTCCCCTGCCTCCCCCGACAAGCGAAAGTTTCTCTCCAGAGAAGTTTGGGTCTCACCTTCCAGCCTGTTTCCTTTTCTTGTTTCCGTTCCTTCACGGCCTTGAAAAAAAAAACAACCCACAAAAAAACCTCCCACGTTAGTTAGTCGTTCTGTTCAAGAGCCGCCCTGACTAATCCCAGTTTTTTTCACCGCTCCATTCAAAGCTGGGGGTGCAGGGGAACCTTCCTTTCTAATCCCAGTCTTTTTTTCACTGCTCCATTCAGAGTTGGGGGTGCAGGGGAACCTTCCTTTCCAAACTCCAAAAACCATCCACCACCCCCAATTTCCCAGAAGGGGAAACGAGGGCAGGGAGGGGGATGGGGGAACCACCCACAGTGAAGGAGGCTGGAGGGGAAGCAAGCAATGGAACCCAGGTATCCGGGCCTCCAGTCCAGTTCTCTCTTCCCTCACCCCCACCTTTTTCCAAAGAGCACACCCCTTCCAGCTCCGGGGAGGAAAGTCTGGAATCTTTCTAACCACAGACCCTTCCTTGAACCAATCAATCAATCAATCAATGGTATTTATTGAGCACTTACTCTGTGCAGAGCACTGTACTAAGCGCTTGGGAGAGTACACCACGACAGAGTCGGGAGACACCTTCCTTGGCCACCGCAAGCTTACCCAGGGCCTGGACATTCATTCATTGTCACATTTATTGATCGCTTACTGTGTGCAGAACACTGTACTGAGCGCTGGGGAAAGTACAGCGCTTAGAACAGTGCTTTGCACATAGTAAGAGCTTATTACTCTATTTTATTTGTAAATATTTATTCTATTTATTTTGTTTTGTTAATATGTTTTGTTTTGTTCTCTGTCACCCCTTCTAGACTGTGAGCCCAGTGGTGGGTAGGGACCATCTCTATATGTTGCCAACTTGGACTTCCCAAGCACTTAGTCCAGTGCTCTGCACACAGTAAGCGCTCAATAAATACGATTGAATGAATGAACAAATAAGCGCTTAATAAATGCCAGTATTATTATTGCAATACAATGTGTGCCCCTTGTGGGCAGAGATTGTCTCTCTCTGCTGCCGAATTGTACTTTCCAAGTGCTTAGTACAGTGCTCTGCACACAGTAAGCACTCAGTTAATACGATTGAATTGAACAATAAACACTGACATTCCCTGCCCAGGGGGAACTGAGTTTCGCCGACCTCATGTGGACATAATAATAATAATGATGATGATGGTATTTGTTAAGCACTTACTATGTGCCAAGCACTGTTCTAAGCACTGACCTGGATCCCAGGTCCTGGCCAGAGATCTGACCCAAATTCCCCTGTGGCTAGTTTAAACTCCCCCTAAGCACTCAGTTTTCCCCAAACCCCTAAACCACCCGACAGCCACCCATCTCTTTGCTGCTCTCTCTCCTTCCGTGTGATTAGCTGAGCTATTGTTCTCTAGGAATCAATAACCTTGAATGATGCAGATATATGGATGATCTTGGTTTCCCAAATACATAGAAGGGTCAAGGAAATCTGGTCAAGGGGTTGGGGACAGGGATTGTGTCCGACCTAATATACTTGTGTTCACCCCAGTGCTTAGATCAGTGCCTGGCACATAGTAAGTGGTTAACAAATACCATGATTATTATTATCCCTCACCCCTAATTGTGCCCTCTTCCACCAGGATGATTTGAGCGTGGCTCAGTGGAAAGAGCCCAGGCTTCAGAGTCATCATCATCATCAATCGTATTTATTGAGCGCTTACTGTGTGCAGAGCACTGTACTAAGCGCTTGGGAAGTACAAGTTGGCAACATACAGAGACAGTCCCTACCCAACAGTGGGCTCACAGTCTAAAAGAAAAGAGTCAGAGGTCAGGGGTTCAAATCCCGGCTCTGCCAATTGTCAGCTGTGTGACTTTGGGCAAGTCACTTACCTTATCTGGGCCTCAGTTACCTCATCTGTAAAATGGGGATTAAGACTGTGAGCCCCCTGTGGGACAACCTGATCACCTTGTAACCTACCCAGCGCTTAGAACAGTGCTTTACGCATAGTAAGTGCTTAATAAATTCTATTATTATTATTATTAGAAACTGTTTGTGTGGTATGGAGAGGGTGAGAGTCTTTGGGGGACCCTTAGGTAAGCTCATGTGGGCAGGGAATATGTCTGTTTATTGTTGTATTGTACTCTCCCAAACGCTTAGTACAGTGCTCTGCACACAGTAAGCGCTCAATGAATATGACTGAATGAATGCATAAATAAGGGGAGGAGACGATACCCCCAGAAGCAGCGTGGCTCAGTGGAAAGAGCACGGGCTTTGGAGTCAGAGATCACGGGTTCAAATCCCGGCTCCACCAATTGTCAGCTGTGTGACTTTGGGCAAGTCACTTAACTTCTCTGTGCCTCAGTTACCTCATCTTTAAAATGGGGATTAAGACTGTGAGCCCCCCGTGGGACAACCTGATCACCTTGTAACCTCCCCAGCGCTTAGAACAGTGCTTTGCACATAGTAAGCGCTTAACAAATGCCATTATTATTATTATTATTATAGTCCTGTGGGCCTGCACAAACCTGTGTAGTCTCTTCCAGTGCTTAGAACGGTACTCTGCACACACTAGGCACTTAATAAATACTATTAATCAGTAATATTGATTCAGCACTTAGTGTGTACAAAGCATTGTACTAAGCACTTGGGAAAGTACAATATAAACCATATAACAGACACATTCCCATGGCTCAACGCAAAGAGCACGGGCTTTGGAGACAGAGGTCATGGGTTCTAATCCCGGCTCTGCCACTTGTCAGCTGTGTGACTTTGGGTAAGTCACTTAACTTCTCTGTGCCTCAGTTCCCTCATCTGTAAAATGGAGATGAAGACTGTGAGCCCCACTTGGGACAACCTGATTACCTTGTATCTATCCCAGCGCTTAGAACAATGATTGGCACATAGTAAGTGCTTAACAAATACCATCATCATCATTCCCTGTCCACAATGAGCTCACAGTCTCTAGTCTATTATTACTACTCTACTACTGTACTAAGCACTGGGGAAGATGCAAAATAATCAGGTTGGACACAGTCCCTGTCTCACAGGTTTAATCCCCATTTTACAGATGAGGTCACTGAGGCCCAGAGAAGTCAAGTATCTTGCCCAAGGTCACACAGCAGACAAGTGGTAGAGCTTCCAACTCCCAGGCCCATGCGCTACCTGATAGACCACACTACTTCTGGGTGGAGGAAGGGGGTAGGAGGAGAGAGACTCCATCCTTGACAGACAGAAAGGGAGGGAAGAGGGAGCTGAACTGAGCCCCCAGGCACCTAGGTCCCATTTTTTAATTCCCTGCCTTTCCTCTCAGAGACTCGAGCCCTCCTTCCCTCTCCCCTCCCCAATTCTACTCATTAACATTATTTGTGCCGAGCCCATAGTAAGCCCTGAATAAATGTAATAATGACAATAATAGTCACAATAAGTCCTATCGGTTGAAGTGGGACCTTAATTCCAATCAGAGAATGGGGAAAAAAAGTTGATTTGGGGGGAAGGGGAAGGGGGGGGGTCCAATCAATCAGTCAATGGTATTTATTGAACGCTTACTGTATGCAGAGTACTGTACTAAGCGTTTGGGAGAGGACAGCGTAACAGAATTAGTAGACACGTTCATTCGTTCATTCATTCATTCAATCGTATTTATTGAGCGCTTACTGTGTGCAGAGCACTGTACTAAGCGATTGGGAAGTCCAAGTTGGCAACATATAGAGACGGTCCCTACCCAACAGTGGGCTCACAGTCTAGAAGGGGGAGACAGAGAACAAAACAAAACATATTAACAAAATAAAATAAATAGAATAAATATGTACAAATAAATTATAAATAGAGTAATAAATGCGTACAAACATATATACATATATACAGGAGCTGTGGGGAGGGGGAGGAGGGGGAACGTTCCTTGTTCCACTGCACCTAAAATATTCTAGGGGCCTCAAGAGCACCTGGCTGGATATGGGGGTGCCCAGCTTTTTGCATGGGCCATCAACCCCTACTTTAACCCTCCTGGTGCATCCACTCTAGAACCAGGTCCAGGCATGTGGGGGGATTTTGGAAGTGGGAGGGCAGTGAGCAGGGAGGGGGGCTTTTGGGTCTTGAACCTTTGACGGTGATCAACTGGGGGACCAAGAGCTGTAAGATTGGACCACACAGAAAAACCGGCCAATGGAGCCTGGCGAGGCAGAGGCCTAGGCCAGGGCCGGACTGGGGGACCGGGGTCTGGTCCACACTGGGGCTGGGGTCCTGTCCGAAGATGCGGAGGGAGCTGCCCGCCTGGACCGAGACTAGGCCTGGACCAGGCTGGGACTGGGCTGGACTGGTTTGGGGCTGGGAGACCGGGCTGGAGCCAGGGGCCGCCCTGGGAGGGCCGACTCTGCCAGGGGCCCACGTGGCCGGGGGCCCCCGGATTAACTGGATCTTGTGTTCCTGCCGTTGCTTGGCAACCTGGCTCCCTTCTGCTTCCCCCACAAAGGACCACAGCTCCGGTTTCCAGGCGTGAACCCCCGTCTACCTGCCGTAATAGAGCCTGTTGCCCCCTCTGGGGCTGAGAAGAGGAGGAGGAGGAGGAGGAGGAGGCTGAGGCTGGGAGCTCCCTGACCCAAAGTCTTGGGAGAACCCCAGGAGACAGTAGCTTGAGGTGCAAGGGGCTCCCAAAGATGCTCACCTCCCTCCCGCTCATCCCCCCACTTTATTCATTCATTTATTGAGCGCTCTGTGCAGAGTACTGAACTAAGCGCTTGGAAGAGGACTATACAATAATAAGAAGACACATTCCCTGTCCACAACGAGCTTCATCCCCCCCTCCCAACAACACTTTTGCTTGTCTCCCTCCCAGAGCTTAGTACAATGTCTGGCACATAGTAAATCCTTAACAAATACTATTATTATTGTTGTTGTTATTACTATGTAATACATCTGTAATGTATTTATTTATATTAATGTCTGCCTCCCCCTCTAGACTGTAAACTCACTGTGGGCAGGGAATGTGTCTGTTCTATTGTGATATTGTCCTTTCCCTGGCACTTAGTACCGTGCTTTGCACACAGTAAGAGCTCAAGAAATACTACTGATGGACTGATTGACTCCACCCCTAGTTCTTGCTTATCCTCAAACTCTTCTGAAAATCTCTGCTCCCCAAAGCCAGTTCATTCAGTGGCTTTATCCCCTTCCCCTCGGGAGCCCCTCGTCCAAGCTGCCATCTTCTCTGGACATTTCCTGACATCCTGGGAGTGGGGCTGGGAGAGGAGCAAGGATGGGTATCTGCATCCCCTTCCCCTCTGATCCTAAACTGCTCCACAGGGGGCCTGGATTCCCCATTCTCTTAGTTATTATTATTATTAATTATTATAAATACGACAATGAATGAATTATTATTATTAAGTGCCATTGAATCATTTCTGACTTCCCCAATATCCTTCCATTCCAATTTGCCCTAAACTCAAGCGTACACATGGTCAGGGTCGGGGTGGGGTAGATGTAGATGGGTGTATATAATAATAATAATGGCATTTATTAAGCGCTTACTATGTGCAAAGCACTGTTTGAAGCGCTGGGGAGGTTACAAGGTGATCAGGTTGTCCCACGGGGGGCTCACAGTCTTAATCCCTATTTTACAGATGAGGTGACTGAGGCCCAGAGAAGTTAAGTGACTTGCCCAAAGTCACACAGCTGACAATTGGCAGAGCCGAGATTTGAACCCATGACCTAATAATAATAATAATAATGTTGGCATTTGTTAAGCGCTTACTATGTGCAAAGCACTGTTCTAAGCGCTTGGAGGATTACAAACTGATCAGGTTGTCCCACGTGGAGCTCACAGTCTTAATCCCCATTTTACAGATGAGGTAACTGAGGCTCAGAGAAGTTAAGTGACTTGCCCAAGGTCACACAGCAGACACGTGGTGGAGACAGGATTCGAACCCATGACCTCTGACTCCAAAACCCGTACTCTTTCCACTGAGCCACTGCTGCTACGTATATGTGCGTTTATGTGTATACTTGTTTGGAGTATGAGGGTGTGAGTATGTTTATATGTTTGCTTGTGTTTTGGCATCACTGTACATGTAGTAGTAATAGTTATTCATTAAGCGTTGATTGTGTGCAGAGAGCACTGTACTAAGTTTTGGGAGAGTATGCACAGGGTCCCTGGCCTTATGGGGCTCCTCATCTAAGAATATGAGGGGGGGAGAAGGGATTGGTGAGGAATGGAGAAATAAAATACTATGTATTGTGACCTTGGGCAAGTCACTTCACTTCTCTGGACCTCAGTTCCCTCATCCTTAAAATGGGGTTCGAGACCATGAGCCACCCCAGCGCTTAGTACAGTGCCTGGCACATAGTAAGCACTAAACAAATACTACAATTCCCGACTCTGTGTGACTTTGGGCAAGTCACTTAACTTCTCTGGGCCTCAGTTACCTCATCTGTAAAATGGGGAATAAGACTGTGAGCCCCAAGTGGGACAACCTGATCACCTTGCATCCTCCCCAGCGCTTAGAACAGTGCTTTGCATATAGTAAGCGCTTAACAAATGCTGTCATTATTATTATTATTATTACAATTATTGATTATTATTATTACCTTTATCCCCTCATCTCTCTCCCTCTCTCTCTCTCTCGCTAGCTCTCACTCTCTCCTCCGCGTGTGTAGGGGCAAGGGGTTGACATAAGGGAAAGGGGACAAGAGGAGAACCCCTGGCAAGAAGCCGAATGGAAATCGGACTCAGGAATCCTGATTCTCCAGAAGCTCACCTCTGTACATCCCAGCCAGTTCCCCCCACCCCAACAACAGCCTCCAGGGCCCGAGCGACCCCAGAGCCCCCCTTCTCTAGCCCCCTTAGCTAGAGAAGCAGCGTGGCTCAGTGGAAAGAACACGGGCTTTGGAGTAAGAGGTCATGGGTTCAAATCCTGGCTCTGCCAATTATCAGCTGTGTGACTTTGGGCAAGTCACTTCACTTCTCTGTGCCTCAGTTACCTCATCTCTAAAATGGGGATTAAGACTGTGAGCCCCCCCGGGACAACCTGATCACCTTGTAACCTCCCCAGCTCTTAGAACAGTGCTTTGCACATAGTAAGCGCTTAATAAATGCCATCATTATTATTATTATTAGCCAGCAGCATCGAGTGGGAGCTGGGTGGTTCATTCATTCATCCATTCATTCAATCGTATTGATTCATTCATTCATTCAATCATATTTATTGAGCACTTACTGTGTGCAGAGCACTGTACTAAGCGCTTGGGAAGTACAAGAAGTTGGCAACATATAGAGACAGTCCCTACCCAACAGTGGGCTCACAGTCTAAGCTTAGTGTGTGCAGAGCACTGTACTAAGTGCTTGGGAAGTCCAAGTTGGCGACATATAGAGACGGTCCCTACCCAACAGTGGGCTCACAGTCTAGAAGGGGGAGACAGAACAAAACAAAACATATTAGCAAAATAAGACAAATCATCATCATCATCAATCGTGTTTATTGAGCGCTTACTGTGTGCAGAGCACTGTACTAAGCACTAGGGAAGTACAAGTTGGCAACATATAGAGACGGTCCCTACCCAACAGTGGGCTCACAGTCTAAGCTTACTGTGTGCAGAGCACTGTACTAAGCGCTTGGGAAGTACAAGTTGGCGACGTATAGAGACGGTCCCTACCCAACAGTGGGCTCACAGTCTAAGCTTACTGTGTGCAGAGCACTGTACTAAGCGCTTGGGAAGTACAAGTTGGCGACATATAGAGACGGTCCCTACCCAACAGCGGGCTCACAGTCTAGAAGGGGGAGACAGACAACAAAGCAAAACCTATTAACAAAATAAAATAAATAGACTAAATATGTACAAGTAAAATAGAGTAATAAATATGTACAAACATATAGACATATATACAGGTGCTGTGGGGAGGGGAAGGAGGTAAGGCGGGGGGGGATGGGGAGGGAGGTGACAGGGCCGGATTGGGGGGTCAGGAAGGAGAAGAGTCTGGGGAGACGCCTCCGGCTGCTTTTAGCCCTGTCCTTGACCGTGCCAAGGAGCAGGGCCGCCTCAGACCATAAATGTCCCGACGCGGAGTCATTCTGGAACGGGCCCCGGGACACATGAGGAGCCGAGGGGCGAGCCCAGGAGCCCAGCTCCTGCCACCCAGGGACCCGGGAGTCCAGTGGGGGACAGGCCAAAGGGGGACGGAGACGAGAGGGTAACTGGACCCCAGTAACCTCCTCGCTCTGGGAGCGGCGGCCAGGCAAGCCATCACCGGGCCTGGCTATTTCTAGTCCTCGCCAGGCCGGGAGGCACGTGGGTAGCTTATGTAACACCCCAGGAGGGGAGAACGGGGTGGGGGGGGGGCTGCCACACTTTGGGGGACAGTCAGTGGGGTGACTGTCAGTGGAGACAGTCCCTGAGGTCGGTGGGGGCGGAGAAGAGAGATATGGTATCTTTTGTTCTCCGTCTCCCCCTTTTAGACTGTGAGCCCACTGTGGGGTAAGGACTGTCTCTATATGTTGCCAATTTGTACTTCCCAAGATCTTAGTACAGTGCCCTGCACAGAGTAAGCGCTCAATAAATACGATTGATGATGATGATTAGGTCCTCTAGACCCTAAGCTCAATGCGGGCGGGGAATGTGTCCATTTACCGCTATATCACACTCTCCCAAGCGCGAAGTGAAGTGACTTGCCCAACGTCACACAGCTGATAAGCGGCAGCGTGGCTCAGTGGAAGGAGCACGGGCTTGGGAGTCAGAGGTCACGGGTTCAAATCCCAACTCCGCCGCTTGTCAGCTGCGTGGCAAGTCCCTTCTAGACTGTGAGCCCACTGTTGGGTAGGGCCTGTCTCTATCTGTTGCCAACTTGTACTTCCCAAGCGCTTAGTACAGTGCTCTGCACACAGTAAGTGCTCAATAAATACGATTGATTGATTGATTGACTTTGGGCAAGTCACTTAACTTCTCTGTGCCTCAGTTGCCTCATCTGTAAAATGGGAATTAAGACTGTGAGCCCCCTGTGGGGCAACCTGATCACCTTGTAGCCTCCCCAGCGCTTAGAACAGTGCTTCACACATAGTAAGCATTTAACAAACGCCATCGTTATTATTGGAGAAGCAGCATGGCTCAGTGGAAAGAGCCCGGGCTTTGGAGTCAGAGGTCATGGGTTCAATTCCCGGCTCCGCCAATTGTCAGCTGTGTGACTTTGGGCAACTCACATCACTTCTCTGGGCCTCAGTTCCCTCATCTGGAAAACGGGGATGAAGACTGTGAGCCTCCCGTGGGACCACCTGATCACCTTGTAACCTCCCCAGAGCTTAGAGCAGTGATTTGCACATAATAAGCGCTTAATAAATGCTATTATTACTATGATTATTATGATTATTATGATTATTAATAATAATAATCCCCCGGGCCTGGAATGCCCCCCCGGGCCTGGAATGCCCTCCCTCTGCCCCTCCGCCAAGCTAGCTCTCTTCCTCCCTTCAAGGCCCTGCTGAGAGCTCACCTCCTCCAGGAGGCCTTCCCACACTCAGCCCCTTCCTTCCTCTCCCCCTCGTCCCCCTCTCCATCCCCCCATCTTACCTCCTTCCCTTCCCCACAGCACCTGTATATATGTATATATGGTTGTACATATTTATTACCCTATTTATTTATTTATTTATTTTACTTGTACACATCTATCCTATTTATTTTATTTTGTTGGTATGTTTGGTTTTGTTCTCTGTCTCCCCCTTTTAGACTGTGAGCCCACTGTTGGGTAGGGACTGTCTCTATGTGTTGCCAATTTGTGCTTCCCAAGCGCTTAGTACAGTGCTCTGCACATAGTAAGCGCTCAATAAATACGATTGATGATGATGATGATGATGATGATGATTATTATTATTATTAAGGGTCAATTAGCAGGCCGCAAGGACCCGCTGGACCTCAGGTGCGGGGCTGCAGCGCCCTCTAGCGCTCCGGACTTGCATGTTCCATCACTAACTTCCCCGGCCAAGTGAGGCCGCTCCTTCAGCAGGCCGTCGTTCATTCAATCAATCATTCAATCGTATTTATTGAGCGCTTACTGTGTTCAGAGCACTGTACTAAGCGCTTGGGAAGTACAAGTTGGCAACACATAGAGGCGGTCCCTACCCAACAACGGGCTCACAGCCTAGAAGGGGGAGACGAACAACAAAACAAAACATGTGGACAGGTGTCAAAATCGTCAGAACAAACAGAATTATAGCTCTATGCACCTCATTAACAAAATAAATAGAATAGTAAATGTGTACCAGTAAAATAGGGTGATAAATCTGTACAAATTTTAGGAATAATAATAATGTTGGTATTTGTTAAATGCTCACTATGTACCAGCGCTTAGACCAGTGCTTTGCACATAGTAAGTGCTTAATAAATCAATCAATCGTATTTATTGAGCGCTTACTATGTGCAGAGCACTGTACTAAGCGCTTGGGAAGTACAAATTGGCAACATATAGAGACAGTCCCTACCCAACAGTGGGCTCATGCCATTATAATAATACCAGGCACTGTACTAAGCTCTTGCGGTGGGGGGGGAATACAAGCACATCAGGTTGGAGGCAGTCCCCAGCCCATATTCCCGCACTGTGAGCCCAGGACTGTGTCCAACCCCATCTGCTTGTATAATAATGATGGTATTTGTTAAGCGCTTACTATGTGCGAAGCACTGCTCTAAACAATGGGGGTGGGGATACAAGGTGATTGGGTTGTCCCACGGGGGCTCACAGTCTTAATCCTCATTTTCTAGATGAGGTAACTGAGGCACAGAGAAGTGAAGTGACTTGTCCAAAGTCACAAAGCTGACAAGTGACAAGTATCCACCCTACCGCTTAGGGAAGGGTCGAATGGCGTAGTGGAAAGAGCTGGGGCTTGGGAGTCAGAGGGTCGTGGATTCTAATATCGCCTCTGCTACTTTCATTCCTTCCTTCATTCATTCAATCATATTCATTGAGCGCTTACTGTGTGCAGAGCACCAAGTGCTTGGGAACTCCAATTCGGCAACAGAGACAATCCCTACCCAACGGGCTCACGGTCTAGAAGGGGGAGACAGATGACAAAACAAAGCAAAGTAAGTGGAAAAGCATCAATAGCATGTTGATGGCTTTGTTGTGTGACCGTGTGCAAGTTGCTTCACTCTTCTGGGCCTCAGCGACCTCATCTGTAATATGGGGACTGAGATCGTGAGCCCCACATGAAACAAGGACTGTGTCCAACACAATTTGCTTGTATTCACCCCAGCAATTAGTACAGTGCTTGGCACATAGTAAGCTAGACCGTTAGCCCGCTATTGGGTAGGGACCGTCTCTATATGTTGCCAACTTGTATTTCCCAAGTGCTTAGTACAGTGCTCTGCACACAGTAAGCGCTCAATTAATACGATTGAATGCATAGTAAGCGTTTATAATAATAATGGCATTTGTTAAGCGCTTACTATGTACCAAGCACTGTTCTATCAAATACCACAATTATTATTATTATTATTATTACAGTGCCTGGCACACAGCAAGTGCTTAACAAATCCCATCGTTATTATTATTCACCCTCCAGCTAGAAACCTGGGGGGTAGAGGCCTCCATCACCCCCGAATCACCGCTATGGAGGTTGGCACCTCGAGTAATCTGAATGTAGCCTTGGGAAGGAAGGCATGTTGCGACAGAGGGAGAGAGTCTTAGAGAAACACTGAGCTGAAGAGTGGCAGCAATTAAGTCTAACAGAAAGATTAAGGAACAGCATGGCCTAGTAGATAGAGCTCAGGCCTGGGATCAGAAGGACCTGGGTTCTAATCCCAGCTCTGCTGCCTGTTTGCTATGTGACCTTGGGTAAGTCACTTCACTTCCTCTATGCCTCAGTTCCCTCATTTGTAAAATGTGAAACAGGTCCTCTGTTCATCCTGATTTGCTTAGAACAGTGCCTGGCAACATAGTAAGTGCTTAACGAAACTACAGTTATTAATAGAAATCAGTCACTGGGCTGAATGGAGATAGGGAGATGGTATCTTACCTCCTTCCCCCTTCTCTCTCCTTGAGGTACAGAACTGGGGGAGATTGAGTCTGGAAAAAGGGACATCTGTAGGAACAGGAGACTCCAGGATTTCCGAGCCCCCTTACCTTATTATTTAAGCACTCACTCGTCTACGTGTCCATTTTTTCATTCTTCTACAAATTATTTAGCATCTGTCTTCCCTGCTAAACTGCAAACTGCTTGAAGACAGGGATCATGTTTTAATGCTATCCCCTCCCACATGATTAGTGCAATGCTCTGATTAAATGATTGAGGGAGAAAAGGAGAAGCAGCATCAGCCTCTCTCCTGGTCCCTTAAGCTGCAGCTGCTTCTGGGGTGCGTCGGACATCTGACTACATTCTCCTGAGGGGAGGAGGGAGAGTGGAGGGGGGTCCGTGGACTCAATGGTTTCTCTGCTGGGTTTTCAGCCTCCTTAGAAGATTCACGTCCTTCGTCTTCCTTCCACCACCCAAATCCCTCACTACTCCCCTCTATTTTTCCCCTCTCCTTCTTCTAGACTGCAAGCTCATTGTAGGTGGGAAACGTGCATGCTAATTCTGTCGTATCATCGTCTCCCAAGCTTTCAGCAGAGTACTTTGCACATGGTAAGTGCTCAGTAAATACCACTGACTGATTCTCCCCCTTCTCCCTTCCTCCCAGATCTCTCTCTACTCCCCTCTAACATCCCCCTCTCCTTCCTCCATTTATTCAATCATATTTATTGAGTGCTTGCGGTGTGCAGAGCACTGTACTAGACTCTTGGGAGAGGACAATATAACAATAAACAGACACATTCCCTGCCCACAAAGAGCTTACAGTCCAGAGGGGGAGACAGACATTAATAGAAAGAAACAAATGACATATGGACATAAGTTCTGTGGGGAGGGGAGGGATGAATAAAGGGAGCAGTAAGACTGTAGACTGTAAGCTCTTATGGATGGGGAACATGCCTAATTCTGCTGTCTTGTACTCTTCCAAGTGCTTAGAACAGTGCTCTGCACACAGTAAGCGCTCAATAAATACCACTGATTGATTCTCCCTGTTCTCCCTCTTCTCGGTTGGACCGGCATGGTGTAACGGTGGCGTGGTGTAATGGATAGAGCAGGGGCCTGGGAGCTAGAAAGTCAAGGATTCTAATCCCAGCTCTGCCACTTGTCTGCTGTATGACCTTGGGCAAGTCACTTCACTTTTCTGTGTGTCTGTGACCACGTCTGTAAAATGGGGATTGAGACCGTGAGCCCTGTACTAAGCGCTTGGGAAGTACAAGTTGGCAACATCTAGAGACAGTCCCTACCCTGTGAGCCCACTGTTGGGTAGGGACTGTCTCTATATGTTGCCAACTTGTACTTCCCAAGCGCTTAGTACAGTGCTCTGCACACAGTAAGCGCTCAATAAATACGATTGATGATGATGGTGAATGGGCTCACAGTCTAGAAGATGGGCTCACAGTCTAGTTGTACTCTCCCAAGCGCTTAGTACAGTGCCCTGCACACAGTAAGCGCTTAGTAAATAGGATTGATTGAGCCGAATGACTGCTTATCTACCTCCACATCAAACGGAAGCTTCTTACCCTTGTCTTAAAAGCTCACAGCTCACCCCCTCTCACTTTAAATCTCATTTCCTACTACAGTCATTCTACACTGTAAGCTCATTATGGGCAGGAAAGTGTTGGTTAATTGTTTTTTTTAATGGTATTTGTTAAGCATTTACTATATGCCAGGCACTGTACTGAGCACCTGGGTAGATCCAAGCTAATAGGGTTGGGCAAAGTCCATGTCTCACCTGGGGCTCACACTCTCAATCCCCATTTTATAGATGAGGTAATAGATACAGAGAAATAAAGTGACTTGCCCATGGTCACAGCAGACAAGTGGCAGAGTCAAGATTAGAATCCAGATCCTTCTGACTGCCAGGCTCGTGCTTGGAATACTGCACTCTCCCAAGTGCTTAGTAGAGTGCTCTGCGCAGAGTAAACGCTCTGTGCCTCCGTTACCTAATCTGTAAAATGGGGATTGAGAGTGTGAGCCCCATGCGGGACAACCTGATTACCTTGTATCCCCCCAGAGCTTAGAACGGTGGTTGGTGCAGAGTAAGTCCTTAACAAATACTATCATTATTAATAATAACAACCCAGCCCATTCACTCAGATCCTCCAATGCCAACCTGCTCACTATACCTAGATCTCATCGGTCTCACCACCGTCCCCTCACCTATATCTTCCCTCTGGCCTGAAGTTCCCTCCCCGCTCAAATACCACAGACCACCTCTCTCCCCACCTTCAAAACCCTCCTAAAATCCCATCTCCTCCAAGAGGCCTTCCCAGACTAAGCCACTATTTAATAATAATAATAATGATGGTATTTGTTAAGCGCTTACTAGGTGCAAAGCACTGTTCTAAGCGCTAAGGGGGATACAAGGTGATCAGGTTGTCCCACGGGGGGGGGGCTCACCGTCTTAATCCCCACTTTACAGATGAGGGAACTGAGGCTCAGAGAAGTGAAGTGACTTGCCCAAGGTCACACAGCAGACATGTGGCAGAGCCGGGATTCGAAACCATGACCTCTGACTCCAAAGCCCATGCTCATTCTAGACTGTGAGCACGCTGTTGGGTAGGGACCATCTCTATATGTTGCCAACTTGTACTTCCCAAGCGCTTAGTACAGTGCTCTGCACACAGTAAGCGCTCAATAAATACGATTGAATGAATCCCACTGAGCCATGCTGCTTCTATTTCCCCTACTCCCTCTCCATTCTGTGTCACCCTTGCATTTGGATTCAAATCTGGATCTCCACCCTCAGCCCCACAAGGACTCATGTCCCCATTTGTAATTTAAGGTCTCTTGCTAAGCTCACCGTGGGCAGAGAATGACCAACTCTGTTGCCTTGTCCTCTCCCAGGCACTTAGTACGGTGCTCTGCGCCCAGTAAGTGCTCAATAAATACCGCTGATTGACTGACTGACCCCAACCTGGATAAGCATGAGCTTGTCAGGAAAGGGGAGGCAACCTGAGTTTTATAGATAGTCCAAGTCTCTCCTGCTCAGAGATCTCTCCAGGGTGTGGATAAACGGTCTCTACCATCTTAGAGAAGCAGCGTGGCGCAGTGGAAAGAGCTCGGGCTTTGGAGTCAGAGGTCATGGGTTCAAATCCCGGCTCCACCAATTGTCAGCTGTGTGACTCCGGGGAAGTCACTTCTCTGGGCCTCAGTTACCGCATCTGTAAAATGGGGATTAGGACTGTGAGCCCCGCCATCAATCAATCAATCAATCAATCGTATTTATTGAGCGCTTACTATGTGCAGAGCACTGTACTAAGCGCTTGGGAAGTACAAATTGGCATCACATAGAGACAGTCCCTACCCAACAGTGGGCTCACAGTCTAAAAGGGGGAGACAGAGAACAGAACCAAACATACCAACAAAATAAAATAAGTAGGATAGAAATGTACAAGTAAAATAAATAAATAAATAAATAAATAGAGTAATAAATATGTACAACCATATATACATATATACAGGTGCTGTGGGGAAGGGAAGGAGGTAAGATGGGGGGATGGAGAGGGGGACGAGGGGAGAGGAAAGAAGGGGCTCAGTCTGGGAAGGCCTCCTGGAGGAGGTGAGCTCTCAGCAGGGCCTTGAAGGGAGTAAGAGAGCTAGCTTGGCGGATGGGCAGAGGGAGGGCATTCCAGGCCCGGGGGATGACGTGGGCCGGGGGTCGATGGCGGGACAGGTAAGAGCGAGGTACAGTGAGGAGATTAGTGGTGGAGGAGCGGAGGGTGCGGGCTGGGCTGGAGAAGGAGAGAAGGGAGGTGAGGTAGGAGGGGGCGAGGTGATGGAGAGCCTTGAAGCCCAGGGTGAGGAGTTTCTGCTTGATGCGCAGATTGATCGGTAGCCATTGGAGGTTTTTGAGGAGGGGAGTAATATGTCCAGAGCGTTTCTGGACAAAGATAATCCGGGCAGCAGCATGAAGTATGGATTGAAGTGGAGAGAGACACGAGGATGGGAGATCAGAGAGAAGGCTAGTGCAGTAGTCCAGACGGGATAGGTCATGGTCACCTTGTAACCTCTACAGTGTTTTGCACATAGTAAGCACTTAATAAATGCCATCATCATTATTATCATTATCTTTGTTCTCCTTCCTGGTTCTCCCACTGCTGCTTGTGTGGGAACTTTTCTTTTTCCTCGGCTCTAATCACGATCTCATGCTGCAGCCATGAGTACATCGACCAGTTCTACCCCATTCTGCGGCTCGGCCGGTCTGACCCCCAGCTTTTCTTCGGAAGCAGAGCGAGGTTCTTGCTCTGGATGGGATCCCCAGGCCCACCCGGCCGCTACCCGGTGGCCTAGCAGACAGGACCCTCGCCCCTTGATCGGGTCGTAGTGACTGCAGGGATGGGTGGGCGAGAAGATGAGCTGGCAGAAGAGGCAGAGGCCTAGTCGGGGGTGGGAGAGTGTGGCCCCGGGAGGACGAGATCTCCTTTTCCGCCCCGTCCCCTCCCCCGAGTTAATTTTAAATCCTCTCGGCTCCGGTGTTAGTCATTCACCATCACCCACGTACACGGTCAGGAGCAGGAGCTGTCGTGGGGCTTGCTGGCTGCTGAGGCGAGAGGTGTCCTCACAACTCCCCCCCCCGGGGATTTTTCACGAGGCCCCCCACTCCGTTGCTAAGACAGCGCTGTGCTGCTCCCCAGAGCTGGCTGCACGGCCGGCCTCAGGGCAAGGCCCCATTTTCTGGAATGAGGAGAAGGGGGCTTTCCCAGCTTAAAAATAATAGTAGTAATTATGGTATTTGTTGAGCGCTGACTATATGCCAGGCACTGTTCTAAGTGCTGGGGTGGATCCAAGCACATCGAGATGGATTCAGTCCCTGTCCCAAGTTAGGCTCGCAATCCCCAACCCCACTTTACAGATGAGGTCACTGAGGCCCAGAGAATAATAATAATAATGGTATTTGTTAATAATAATGGTATTTGTTAAGCGCTTACTATGTGCAAAGCACTGTTCTAAGCACTGGGAAGGTTACAAGGCGATCAGGTTGTCCCACGCGGGGCTCACAGTTTTAATCCCCATTTTCCAGATGAGGGAACTGAGGCACAGAGAAGTTAAGTGACTTGCCCAGAGTCACACAGCTGGTGGAGCTGGGATTTGAACCCATGACCTCTGACTCCAAAGCCATTGCTCTTTCCACTGAGCCACGCTGCTTCTCTGTAATAATAATAATAATAATAATAATAATGATGAGGGCATTTGTTAAGCACTTACTGTATGCCAAGCACTGTTCTATTCATTCAATCGTATTTATTGAGTACTTACTGTGGGCAGAGCACTGTACTAAGCGCTTGGGAAGCAGAAGTTGGCAACATATAGAGACGGTGCCTACCCAACTGTGGGCTCACAGTCTAGAAAGGGGAGAAGTGACTTCTAGTGAAGTGACTGGCCCAAGGCCACCCAGCAGGCGAGTGGCAGAGCTGGGATTAGAACCCATGACCTTCAGACTCCCAATCCGTGCTGCTTGGGTGGGCATTTCGAGGATGGTCAGCAGCTGAGGGGGCCGAGGGGAGGGGAGAGGGAGGTCTGCCTTCTCCCCATCTCAAGCCCCCTCCCCACGCCCCAGCCCCACCCACCCCCCCAAGGCAGGGCAGCTGTGCAAACAAAGAGGCGGGGGAGGAGGCTCAGGAAACGTCCACAGCCCCCCAACCCCGCCCGGCCAACGCTCTGCAGAAACGCGGGGAGGGGGGGCTCGGTTACACAAATTCTGGGGGAGGGTCACGTTTTGTTGGTGTGTTTGGTTTTGTTCCCTGTCTCCCCCTTTTAGACTGTGAGCCCACTGTTGGGTAGGGCCCGTCTCTAGCTGTTGCCAACCTGTACTTCCCAAGCGCTTAGTCCAGTGTTCTGCACACAGTAAGCGCTCAATAAATACGATTGATGATGATAACCAGCCGGGGAGGGGGGCTGTTTACAGTCCCCCCCCCCACACACACACATACACGCAACGCACACAGAGATGCAAAAATCCCCAAAAGGTTTATCTCGTTTGCTCCAAAGCGCAACAAGTTGGGAAGAAGTGGTACAGTCCATTCTCACCGCCCTCTAGCCCCTGTGTCCTCCACACCCGTCGAAGGGGGGGGTGGGATCGGGTGGTGCCCCCCCCCCCCCCCCGCAGCAGGGGAGAGGGGCTGACAAGGGGCCGGGGGTGGGGTGGGGTGTCAGGAAGCCGGTCCCCCCCACGTCCCACCCGCCAGGCCCAAGGCACTGCAGTCCGGCCCCCGCAGCCCTGAATGAATAAATAAATAAATAGACGAGGGTCCCGGCCCCGGGGCTACAGCTGGCTCTCCTCCTCCTCCAGGGAGCGGTTCAGTCCCGGGATGAACTTGAGCAGGCGGCGACGGAAGCTCTTGTACTTGGGCTTGCGGGGGCCGGCCGGGCCTGGGTCCCGCGGCTCCAGCCACAGTTGGATGCGGGCGGCGGTGGCGGTGGCGGTGGGCCCCCCGCCCTCCGGGCCGGGGCCCCCGCACTTGAGGCTGGCGCTGCGGGTGAGGAGCGGCGGGGCCCGGGCCGGGGGCGGGGGCGGCGCCTCGGGGGTCCCCGCCGCCCCGAAGAAGCAGGTGTGATAGACGGCCTCGTCGGCGTCGTTGGGGCGGGGGTCCCCGCCGCCCGGGGCGATGGAGGCCAGCATGGGGCCGAAGGGCAGGGAGCGCGGGAGCAGGCCGGCGCCGTACAAGCAGGAACGCACGGACTCCAGCGTGTCGTAGATGGTCGGGTCCTTCACCACCAGGCCTAAAAAAGACACAGACACACCGGCGGAGGGTGGCGGGGGGAGACCGGGCCCGTGGGCGGTGGGCCTGGGCACGGGGGAGATGGAGGCCGGCCTGGCTGGGGGCGAGGAGAGGTGGGCGCTGCCAGGGAAGGGGAGGGAGAGGCTGGCAGAGGGCAGGGTGCGGGGACAGAGACGGGGGCTGCCATGGGCAAGGGTGCGGAGAGAGATGGGGGCTGCCATGGAAGGGGAGGGAGGGGGCTGCCATGGGCAAGGGTGGGGAGAGACGGGGGCTGCCATGGGCAAGGGTGGGGAGAGAGACGGGGGCTGCCCTGGAAGGGGAGGGAGGGGGCTGGCATAGGCCAGGGTGGGGAGAGAGACGGGGGCTGCCCTGGAAGGGGAGGGAGGGGGCTGGCATAGGCCAGGGTGGGGAGAGAGACGGGGGCTGCCCTGGAAGGGGAGGGAGGGGGGCTGCCACGGGAGGGGAGGGAGGGGACTGGCATAGGCCAGGGTGGGAAGAGAGACGGGGGCTGCCCTGGAAGGAGAGGGAGGGGGCTGGCATAGGCCAGGGTGGGGAGAGAGACGGGGGCTGCCCTGGAAGGGGAGGGAGGGAGGGGGCTGGCATAGGCCAGGGTGGGGAGAGAGACGGGGGCTGCCCTGGAAGGGGAGGGAGGGAGGGGGCTGGCATAGGCCAGGGTGGGGAGAGAGATGGGGGCTGCCCTGGAAGGGGAGGGAGGGACGGGGACTGCCACGGGCAAGGGTGGGGAGAGAGACAGGGGCTGCCTTAGGCGAAGGCGGGGAGAGGCGGACAGATGGTTGGCATAGGCACGCCTAGCTCTCGGTGCTCTGTGGGAGAGGGCAAGTGGACTCTCTCGCCCCCCCCACTTCCATATTATTCCTCCCTGAGGGGGAGGGGGAGAAGGAGAGTCTCTGGCATCCCTGGTTGGGGTTGGGGGAGCCCTGCAGGGGTGAGAGACGGCCCAGCTGCCTGGCCCCCTCCCCAACTCACCATGTACCAATCGCTGCTCCTGGACCATGAGCGAGCGGTATTCCCCCCACTTCTCATACAGGGTTTGCTGCAAAGGAGAGGGGCTGGGTTAGGTTAGGAGAAGCAGCGTGGCTCAGTGGAAAGAGCCCGGGCTTGGGAGTCAGAGGACATGGGTTCAAATCCCAGCTCTGCCAATTGTCAGCTGTGTGACTTTGGGCATATCACTTCACTTCTCTGGGCCTCAGTTACCTCATCTGGAAAATGGGGATGAAGACTGTGAGCCCCCTGTGGGACAACCTGATCACCTTGTAACCTCCCCGGCGCTTAGAACAGTGCTTTGCACATAGTAAGCGCTTAATAAATGCCATCATCATTATTATTATTAGGCAGCACCAGAGCGGGGGGAGCCCCGTTACACCCGGGATGGAAGCGGGATTTCCCAGCCCGCGCTCCTACCTTCAAGTACTGGAGGCGCGCTTCCAGCTCTGCCTTCCGGATGGCGGTGCCGTACACAGTCTCCAGCCTGGGGGGCAGGAGGGGTGGATGAGGGAGCCGGGCTGATCCCCCTCCCCTTTCCTCCCCCTGCTCCCAGCTGTTGTTTCCCACCCCTCCACTCCCCACCTCTCTGCTGCTTTCACCACCTTCCAGGCGCCAGGCCTACCTTAACACGTTGCCCGAGGCCTTGATGATCTCCACAATCTCCCTGTGCCGGATTCCGCTCACATTGAGTCCGTTCACACTGGCGATGGTGTCTCCTACAACGGACACCACGTCCTCAGCCTCGGGGACCTGAGGGCCAGGACCCCTACCTCCCCCTCAGCCCCACACCTCCCTCTTCTCACACTCTTTGTGGTGGGAGGAGAGGGAAGAGAAGGGTCAAGCCATGGCGGGGACTGTTGTCCCTCTCCCATGGGGTCTGTGGAGCTGCAGGCCCAGGCCGGGTGGGGCCCGAGGCCCCCTCACTCCAGTGGCTTCTGGTATTTGTTAAGTGCTTACTATGCACCAGGCCCTGTTCTAAGCACTGGGGTAATTGGGTTGGATTGAGAGAAGCAGCGTGGCTCAGTGGAAAGAGCACGGGTTTTGGAGTCAGACGCCACAGGTTCAGATCCCTGCTCCGCCAACTGTCAGCTGTGTGACTCTGGGCAAGTCCCTTCACTTCTCTAGGCCTCAGTTACCTCATCTGCAAAATGGGGATTAAGACTGTGAGCCCCCCGTGGGAGAACCTGATCAGCTTGTATCTACCCAGCGCTTAGAACAGTGCTTTGCACATAGTAAGCGCTTAATAAATGCCATCATTATTATTAGTTTTGCCTTCAGTGATTGGTGGGAGGGGGCATCCTGGGGTCCCTCGCCCCCACCACTGCCCAGGCCAGACCCCGCTCTCACCGGGTGTGAGCCCCGCCAGCTGGGCCGGGCTGGCCTCGTGCACGCGGCACACGAAGGTGACCATCTCCACACAACGCTCCTCCCGGTGATGGAGCCCGTAGGTCTGCAGGGCGACACTGATCGTCATCCCCATCCCGTCCCCCAGCCCCGGGGCCCTCAAGCTCCGTTCCAAAGCCCCCAACCCCCAAGCGGTAGCTGAGCCCCGTGGGGTTGCTTGGACACAGGTTCCTCTTCACCCCCACAGTGAGGGACCCCGTGCCCCCCTCCTGGCCCCCCTCCACGGCTGACCTGGATCTCAAAGCCGAAGGCCTCATTCTCCTCCTTCTCCAGAGTGAGCAGCTTCCTGTAGGAACGAAGTGGGGGCTGTAGCCACCTGGACCCCCGGCTGTTCTCCCCACTCCCCACCTAGTTATTATTATTTTATAACAATATTAGTAATAACAGTGTTGGTATTTGTTAAGCGCTTACTATGTGCCAAGCACTGTAACAACAATTGTGTGCCAGGCCCCGTACTAAGCGCTGGGGTAGACGCAAGAAAATCCAGTTGGACACAGCCCCTGTCCGACAAGGGGCTCGCAGTCTTAATCCCCGTTTTACAGATGAAGAAACTGAGGCACAGAGAAGTGAAGCAACTTGTCCAAAGGTCACAGCAGACCAGTGGCAGAGTCGGTATTAGAACCCGGGTCCTCTGATTCCCAGGCCCGTGCTCTATCCACCACGAGGCCAGAGGGAGGAGGAAAGATCTAGGCTGGGGGAGTGTACTGAGAGTGAACCCGGGCACCTCTCCAGTCTGGGCTCCCGGCTGCCCCGGGCCCACTAGTGCTTGGGGCTCCATGCAGTCCATCACCCAGGTCACCCAGGCAGCCACAGCAGGGGGACCCGGGGCCCGGCATGACTCAAATCCGCTGATGATAATGTGGATGTGTGGATTTCCCCCCCTGAATTTCCCCCCCTCCCCCTCCGGGGGCTTCCCCCCCTTCTCCTACCCAGGAGATGACTACCCTACCATAGGCGGAGTGTCCCCGGGTATGACAGCAGCAGCAGGAGGAGGAGGAGGGTTTGGGCTGGCAGGGGAGATGGTGAAGAAAGGATGGGATGGGGGGAGAAGGAGGGGCTGGGTCGTGGGAGAAGGTGAAGGAAGGATAAGGGTGAGGAAGAGGGATGGGTTGGGGGAGAGGGAGGAGGAGGGATGGGGTGGGGGAGAGGGAGAAGAAGGGATGGGGTGAAGGAGTGAGAGGGAGGAGGGATAGGGTGGAGGAGGTGGAAGAGGGATGGGGTGGTGGAGGAGGAGGAGGAAGAGGGATGGGGTGGTGGAGGAGGAGGAGGAGGAGGAGGGATGGGGTGGAGGAGAAGGAAAAGGAGGAAGAGGGATGGGGTGGGGGAGAGGGAGAAGGAGGGATGGGGTGGAAGAGTGAGAGGGAGGAGAGATGGGGTGGAGGAGGAGGTGGAAGAGGGATGGGGTGGTGGAGGAGGAGGAAAAGGAGGAAGAGGGATGGGGTGGGGGAGAGGGAGAAGGAGGAACAGGGTCAGAAGAAGGAGGAGGAAGAAAGTTCCAAAGAAGCCACAGCTAGGATCCCCGAACCCCGACCAACTCTGACCCCTGAGCCAAGGAACACGACACCCCAGTCCTTCCCCCTCCATCCCCAACCCAGAGGGCCCGGGGGAGGACGAAGAAGGTTGGGGGAAGGAAAGGGTCACCCTGCATGAACCCCCGACCCTTTCCTCCCGGGGCTCCCCCTCCTCCTCCTCCCCCGGGCAGGCCTCTCACCGGTGCTGCTCCGGGGACGGGCTGAGGCTCCTCCAGCGGGGTCCAGACCTCTGGGGAGGATGTGATCACATCACACGGACAGGACAGGACAGGACGGGACGGGACAGCACAGGGCAGGGCGTCAGCACGGGACCCCCAACAGACCCCCCTCCCCCAGATCCGCATCCCCCCTGGCTCCTTCCCCTATCTTTGTCCGCAGTCCGGGCCACCCCGGGGGAACCCCCTCCCCTCTTAGCCTCCTTCCTGGAGCCCCCCACCCTCCTCCCGAGCAGGGCAGGCCCCAGACCCCTTGCAGAAGTTGGACCACTAAGACTCAGGGCGAAGGCTCCCCCTCCCCTCTCCCCCTCCTCGCTCCAGAACATCTGTTCTCATCCCAACGCTACATCTGCCTTGCCCAGATGAGTCCCCCCACCCCCGCCCCCTCAGATGTCTTCCCCTCCCACCCCCCTGTTTTGTTGTCTGTCTCCCCCTTCTAGACTCTGAGCCCGTTGTTGGGTAGGGACCGCCTCTTTATGTTGCCGACTTGTACTTCCCAAGCGCTTAGTACAGTGCTCTGCCCCCAGTAAGCGCTCAATAAACACGACTGAATGACTGCTGATGTAAATTCTGGGTGTGTGTTTGCAAGACCGTGTCTACCAACTTTGCTGTATTGTACTCCCCCAAGAGCTTAGTACAGTGCTCTGCACACAGTAAGTGCTCGAGGAGATTGACTTTTTTAGGGGGGCCGCTTTGATGGGCAATTCCAGATTCAGGCCCCCGGGGCTTCCAGCCGCGGGGCCCTGCCGCTTCCAACCCAGATGCAGTCCGCCCAGCTGGGGCGGCTCCACGAGCATATTTAAAAATTGTTTTTTTCCTCCTTTTGGAACCAAAAAAAAAGAAGTCTCTAAACTACGCCCTGTCTCTTGGCGGGATGGACA